>NC_060129.1:9122190-9806261 GCF_021461395.2 Schistocerca americana | reverse complement strand
CACTAAAGAGATGAATACATTGTATTATTTTCTGTGTGGTAATATAGCAAGTGTAAGAGAAATAGGTTGAGCTTGTATAGTCCTGAGGTGTGTGAATAACTTCAGTTCAGATGAGGTCTGTCTCCCAGGGAATTCAAATTGGACATCCTGCAGGATGATGATTTAGGTATGTCAGGTGGAGACCATAGTCCCACGCAGATTGTCGATGCATCTACATTGCATGAAAAGGTGATTCACTTCGTGGAAAAAGACAGAACGGTCGTTGAAGCTATGCTTTGATGATTCAGAGTTTTTTCAAATCCTGGTGGATCATTGCGAGGAACAACAGATATGCAACATATGATAACAAAGGGTAGTGATGGACTAGTTCACAGAAAAACAATACAGAATCCCGAAAGCCTCACAGCCAATAATTTAAGAATTGCTTGATCAACAGTTTGCTTATGGTATTATTGAATGTAGTGATAATCTGTGTGATGCAGCTGTTTTAATTGTTGCCCAAAAGATCATCAGATGGAAAAAGAAAGTATAGTTTTTGGTGCTACTACAAATAACTGAACCTGAGAACAACCACTGATGCATATCCTATAATGAATGTAACAGAGTCCAAACAATTTGGGTCTGTGTACATATTATTTGGTGACAGACTTTAAAATCATTATGTATGTCTTATCTCATGTTATAACTTTAAAAAGTAACCAATTTCATCATGAGTTGCGAGTTATTTGGCTGTCATGTGGATTCTCAGCCAAGATACGGATGGCAAGGAAAACCCAGTAGCATACATATTGAGGCAGTTCAGTATAAAGTGCAGTGGAATTATTTGACAATGGGAGACCCAGGCCATCATCTATGGTTTAATGTACTTGCATTGTCACCTGCATGGAAGGAAATTTTAAGTTGTGACAGACCATGCTGCAATGAAGTGTGTTCTATGTTTAAAACGCTCTTCAACTAGATAACCAACAGTAAGAAGAAAGCTCAGAGCACTGTGAGTGGCGAGTAAGAGCACCGATGAGTGGAAAGAAGCATCTTCTGCTGACACTGACTGCCAAATTCAGGGATCAACCACAGTCTGTGACACACAGAGGCTTGTTGCACAGAATGACTGGACCATGCATGGTGGCACCTGCAGCTTTCAAGGAAAGTACTAATGCAAGCATATAACAATGTTTCAGCAGGTCATGGAGGTTGGATAATGACTTTCCCTTCAAATGGAAGAAGACAGCATTTTCATCACACAATTGCCAAATTTTACATTTTTGGGTGAACACCAACCAAATGACAGGGGTGTGACTCCATATGCTAGATCGGCATATAACTGTAAAGAACATAGCAGTATTGTGCTTTCAGACCTATCAAATAGTATAGAGCAGGAAGATGATTTGAGGTAGTAAAGCCTCTATTTGGGAAAAACGGGAACTCAGTGCAAAATTTTCCCTAAACTTCTTCACTATGTATCACAGAGGGTATAGAAAAGTGAATACAAAGGTGCTCAAGCATCAGGAACACATGGGAGAGTGTGTCAGAATGCTGCCTCAATATTAAGATGGACAATGGGTTCTGTTGACAATGACGGATGATTTTACCTATATGGATTCGTTTTCTATGAAGAAAAATCTCTGCTGTTGTGAGCTGAGCATGAAATAGGACATTGCATATTGGCCTGTAGTATGACTGTGGTGTTACCGCCAGACACCACACTTGCTAGGTGGTAGCTTAAATCGGCTGCGGTCCATTTAGTACATGTCGGACCCGCGTGTTGCCACTGTGTGATCGCAGACCGAGTGCCACCACAAGGCAGGTCGCGAGATACGGAAGAGCACTCGCCCCAGTTGTACGACGACTTTGCTAGCGACTACACTAACGAAGCCTTTCTCTCATTTGCCGAGAGACTGTTAGAATAGCCTTAAGCTAAGTCCATGGCTACGACCTAGCAAGGCGCCATTAACCGTATATGAAGATAGTCTTATTTGTATTATCAAGAGCGATGTACCACAAGGATAAATAAAAGATAAGTATTCGAGGAGCTGCATACTTTTTTTATTAGAATTCACTACTTATCCTGTTCCAGACTTGACGCCAGTCGGCGTGTGTGTACGCGTGCCTTTCGGCTCCCTTCTCAGTGTGGCGTAGCTAGCTTGTTACGCCACAACAGATTGGCGACGAGGCTTAAAGGATCGTGTTCTTTCTACTTGCTTTGCTCTGATTTATTTGTGTCATGGCTTCGCCACAATCTCCAGATGTACTGTCCGAATTTTATCGCTTGCAGAATCAGCAGACGCAGGCGTTATTGGATGCCCTTGGACAGCTTGTCCAGGGTCAACGTGCACTGCAACACGATGCGGCAGCCGCCGCTTCACCGCTACCGCAGCCACAACATGCAGTTGCACCGCAGTTTCGCCAGTTTGACCAAACCCACGAGACTTGGACGGAATGGTCCCGCCAGTTTGCTTTTCATCTAGCCGCCTACAGAATTTAAGGTAATGAGCGGCAGCCGTTTTTGCTTTCTTGTGTTGGTGTGTCCACCTACCTTGTGATAGTCAAATTGTTTCCCCGACGCAGCGTAGCAACTCTGCCTACGAGGAAATTTTGTCGGCTTTAGATGCCTATTTCAAAGAAACAGTTAATGTAGTTGCAAAAAGGTATACTTTCTTTCGTACAAAATGTTTGGCCGGTCAAACTAATAGGGAGTGGGTAGTAACATTGCAAGGACTTACTAGGGACTGTGCCTTTGACTGTGCCTGTGGCCTTTCTTATTCAGATACAATGGTGCGTGATGCAATTGCACAGAACGTTTCTGATGTTCGCATACGGGAGCAAATTTAGAAACTAGTTAATCCCTCCCTTCAACAAGTGATAGACATATTGGATAGACAAGACACACTTGACTGTGCTCAGGAATCTTTTGAAACTTCGCCAGCAGTGTATAACATTAACCGGCCCGCCGGGCGAGCTGCGCGGCCCGGTAAACTGCCCTCGCCCGCGCTCTAAACCAGGTGTGCCGCGCCAGCACACAAATGCAGTGAAATCATGCCCGCGGTGTGCTACTAGACATTCGCGTGAACATTGCCCGTCACGCCAAGTTATTTGCTTTTTCTGCAATAGGAAAGGACATGTTCAAAGTGTTTGCCAGAAAAAGCTCCGATCAGACAATCACAACCATTCCAGGCCCTTTGCTTCGCGCCAGACTCGAACCAAGGACACTCAGGCTCGTGAACCTTCGCCCATGGACATTCATGTAGTTAATTCCTCTTCGTCCAGTGCCACTTTCTCTAACAGTGACTGTGTTCGTCCCACAAAAAGTGTGCGTCGACGTCGCTGGAAATCACGTCAATTAGCAAGTGATTGTGTACCAGTGTCTGTTCAAATTGCCCAAAACAGTCGCTCTTGTCGTCAGCAGGACAATCAAGTTTTTGGAGATTTGGACTTTAATGGCAAGGTCATACCATTCCAGCTCGATACCGGAGCTGCAGTTTCATTGCTCAATCACGACACGTACAAACAACTGGGCACACCTCCGTTGCGTGCCGCATATGTTACACTAAAAAGTTATTTAGGACAGCTCATCCCTGTGTCAGGACAGTGCACTCTTCTTGCAGCATATAAAGGACAAACAAAACTTGTGTCATTTTACGTTCTTTGTTCTTCTACCGCAGTGAACTTGTTTGGCTTAGATTTATTTCAGTTGTTTAATATGTCTATAGTAAATCAGGTCCTATCAGTGAAGCAGACTGTGCCTTCAGACAGTGTTTCTCGTCTGTGTGACGAATTTGCAGACATTTTTGCACCGGGCTTAGGTTGCGCTAAAAACTATGAAGCACACTTGGATCTGCAAGTCAACGCGCAACCGAAATTTTTCAGAGCGTGCAATGTTCCCCACGCATTGCGTAATGAGGTCGCACGAACATTGAACGATTTAGTATCACAAGGTGTGAGTGAATGTGCGCAATGCCTTTTCGATTTCAGCTCCGCTTCATCGCTTACGCCGTACAGGTGTTCCGTTCGTCTGGACGACGGAATGCGAACGCGCCTTTCGCCAGTTGAAATCGGCGTTGCTTTCTAATACTTGCCTCACGCCTTTCAATCCCCAGAAACCCCTTTTGTTGATGGTAGATGCATCGGATTTCGGGATCGGTGCTGTGCTTGCGCACAAAGTTGGCTCGCATGATCGCCCTGTTGCCTTTGCGTCCAAATTGCTCTCGTCTGCGCAAAGAAATTATTCACAGATAGAGAAAGAAGCTTTGGCTCTCGTGTTTGGTGTTACTAAGTTCCATGACTTCTTGTATGGTCGTCACTTTACCATCATCACAGACCACGAACCTTTGACATCGCTTTTTCATCCGAACAAGCCTGTACCTCCACGTACAGTGCAGAAATTCATTCGCTGGTCTATTTTCCTCTCGCAGTACCGCTACCATATCTTGTATCGGTCCACTGCTAAGCACGGAAACGCCGATGCGTTGTCCCGTTTGCCTGTTGCTGAGGATAAAGCATTCGATTCTTCCAAACTTGCTTGCATGTTCATTGATTCGGAAACCGACGAAGTGGTCGAATCGTTTCCGATTGATTTTCGTCGTGTAGCTACAGCCACCGCTGCTGACCCTGTCCTTGCTGCCGTCTTGCGTTTTGTTGCTACGCAATGGCCTTTGTCAAAGTCTCGGATCGAGGATCCGTTGGTTCGCCGATTTTTTGCTCACAAGGAGAGACTTTGTTCGACATGGTGTTTTGTTGTTGCGTTCTGATAATGATCAGTCCAGAGTCGTGGTCCCACGTTCGTTACAGTCCTCTGTTTTACGGCTTCTTCACCAAGGACATTGGGGTATCGTGCGAACGAAACAACTTGCTCGTCAGCACTGTACTTGGTTCGGAATCGATGCTGCGATTACGAATATGTGTTGTTCTTGCATGACGTGTGCCGAACAACAATCCGCACCGCCGCAGAAAGTCTTTGCATGGCCGAAAGCCACTTCCCCTTGGCAACGCTTGCACATCGATTTTGCTGGTCCATTCTAGAATGCTCGCTGGTTGGTTCTGGTAGATCCTTCAGTAATTTTCCTTTTGTTGTCCGGATGTCTTCCACGACGTCCTCTGCCACCATCCAAGCGTTGTCTGCTATCTTTTGCATTGAAGGTCTTCCGCAGACTATTGTTCCCGACAATGGCCCACAATTCATGTCCGCAGAATTTCAGTCATTCTGCAAGGCCAATGGTATTCAACATCTGACATCCGCGCCGTATTCACCTCAGTCAAACGGTGCCGCTGAACGATTGGTCCGGACTTTCAAGTCACAGATGTTGAAGTTGAAAGAGTCGCATTCTTGGGAGGACGCGTTGTTGCTCTTTTTGTCCTCGTATCGCTCTCAGCCCCGAGATGGTCGCTCGCCAGCTGAGTTGCTCCACGGTCGTCCTCATCGAACCTTGATGTCTTTGCTGCATCCGCCACATCAGGTTCCTGTGCAGCGGCAGACTCCTGCTTTTGCTCCAGGCGACGTTGTATTTTATCGCAACTATCGAGGTTCATGGCGTTGGCTCGCAGGGCGCATTGTTCGCTGCCTCAGCCGCGCGATGTATTTGGTTTTGGGGGCCTCTGGTGAGGTGCGTCAGCATCTCAATCAGCTGCGCCTCTGTCATCGCACGGGTTCTCCCGCTCCCCGTCTGCTTTCAGTGACGGTGCCGTCCGGTCAGCGCCCTGGGGACCCATCTACTGGCTCGCCTCATCCCCAGGTGTTACCGACGATGCCTTCCATTTTGCCCCATGGCGACGCGCCGCCGCCGCCGCCAGTTGTCTTGACCAGCCAAGTCAATTTCAATTGCCTTCAAAGATCTGTAGACAGGAACGCTGCGCCGCCAGCTACGACGCCATGCACGTCGCAGAGGCATTGCTGTGGCACGTTGATACAAGTAAACGTAGCAAGCCAACGCCCAGCGAGACCCAGTGCCATGCTTCCGCACTACTCGACGTTCGCAGAGCGAATGACGCTCCATGATGCGGCGCAGCGCCAGAGCGCGGCGCTTATCGCTATGTCACTTCCGGCTGATAAGTTTGATTTTCCAGCAACACGGGCCTAGTAATACTAGGGCCCGTGTTGCGCTCTCTCTCTAGCACTGCAGAGCGCTCTCTCTCGCACACTGTCACGTGACGCTTCAAGGCCACCATAATCACAATGATTGCATTTCCAGATGCAAATATTTGAACATGGAAGACATGGAGCATAGCAGAGACAACTGGTCTGTTATCTAAAGTTCCATATGGTACACTAGTTCCTAGCATGCCTTTTGTGTTGAATACACGAAGTACATGTCGGACCCGCGTGTCGCCACTGTGTGATCACAGACCGAGCGCCACCACAAGGCAGGTCGTGAGATACGGAAGAGCACTCGCCCTAGTTGTACGACGACTTTGCTAGCGACTACACTGACGAAGCCTTTCTCTCATTTGCCGAGAGACTGTTAGAATAGCCTTCAGCTAAGTCCATGGCTACGACCTAGCAAGGCGCCATTAACCGTATCTGAAGAGAGTCTTATTTGTATTATCAAGAGCGATGTACCACAAGGATAAATAAAAGATAAGTAGTGAATTCTAATAAGAAAAGTATGCAGCTCCTCGAATACTTATCCTGTTCCAGACTTGACGCCAGTCGGCGTGTGTGTACGCGTGCCTTTCGGCTCCCTTCTCAGTGTGGCGTAGCTAGCTTGTTACGCCACAACAATGACTGTGTTAAGAGACAAGTTTTCCCCCTTTCCAAAAGTGTGCATGTATCAGACACACATTTATTTCTGTCAGATGGTGTATTTCCAGAGTATCTAGGATGTGGACCATAGTTCTATTGGGTCTACACTTCAATAAGTGAAGAGTAGTAAATGATCTATGGTATGAGCTGGCTGAAGCAGGAGTATTACTCCTCATAAAAATGGATGCCACACTTACTAGTAACCAGTAGAAGATGATTTTCTGGTGCGTGGACATGAAAAATTTCATGCAGATGTGTCTGTGGGAAGCAATAAATGAATACAAGAAGCACCAGCCTCATGTTATCAACAGATATAGTTTTACCCACTGAAACTAAATGAAGTCTCAAAACTATAGAACCCTAAATATGGGCTGTTAGTGACTCTCAGCTTAAATGGTAAACATGACAATAGATTTGATATGGAGACAGTTGGCTCCCATACTTAGAAACTGTTTACAGTCCTTTGTGTCTGCCGATTCACTCAAAATTTCTAAAGTTCTTCCAGTATTTAAAAAGGATGATACTGATCTACCATATTTAGCTGGCCAGAAGACAACCCCGGCCCAGAAGGCAAACATCAATTGACTCAAATGGGATGCCGTTTTTCACATACATGGCAACTCCCCCACACCGCAAAGAGCTCCTCGAAAAGCTGCCAGCCAACCTGTATCCTGATAAAGGAAGCCTCTGAATTATCTCCTTATTTAAGAAGTGTTCAGAAATACCATTAATTTCAGAGTCAACATCTATAAGCACTTCACTAACTTTGTCTCTAATACCTTGTATATTTTGATGAAATATACTAATTCCCTCATTACTCGGATACCTAAGCTTTGTCAAAAGTGATTCCCTTGTTAGAGAGACTTCCCTTAAGCAGGAATACCTATCAGCTGACTTCAATCTAAAAAAGGCACAGCTATAACACCCACTACTGCAGGAATTTCCCCCACCTATGCTGTCACCTATAAGCTTTGCCAACCTCCCATTCCCATACCTGTTGAGGTGTAGGCCATGTCTAGTGAACCCGTCCTGCTGATAGAAAGCATGGGTCACATTTCAGTGGTGTTGGTGGAGTCTGTCATCAGCGCACCCCCAAGTCTCATGTTATTACGCCAGACGGCTGTATTAAGATGAGGCCGATCGTGACGCTGAAACAGTTCCACGAAATGCACATTCATGTTGCCAGTCTGAGTGGCTATCTTTTCCAGGTCACCATCTATGTTATACTCCCCATCCCTATCAATACTATTACCAGTCCCACCCACAAACACTACCTGATCCTCTTTAGTAAAATCCCTACATAACCCCCCTATGTTAAGTCACCTGAGCCAACCCTGCATTAGGCTTCACAATGCTGGTGACCTGGTACTCAACCCCCAGCACTTCTTGCAACTGCTGGCCTACACCTCTGCCATGAGAACTACCTAACAGCAGAATCTTCTTCTTCCTCTTCAACTTTGCAACTGTTCTAGGCACAGTAACTACTGAGGTCTGCTGCATATGTCCTACATCTACAGCTACTAGAGATTCCTCTCCACTAGACTCTGACAGTTGGTCATATCTATTGTAAACACCAATGGTAAAACTATCTGAAAATCTTCATTTCCTAGCAGATCTCTTGCCAACAGCCAGCTCCCATTCCCCAACCCCCTTCTCCCTCCTCATCCTATCTAGCTCCTCCTGTGTGTTTTTCAACTGCACCTGAAGGGCACAGATCTTACACTCCTGCTCCTCTATCAACTTACTCTTGCTACATAACCTGCAGTTCCAGGAGAGGATCTCACCAGAATGCCCACTGGCTTCCCCACTGCATTCCCCCCAGTGAAAATACTTCGAACAAGTCTCACACTGCAATCCACTACTCACGAACCTACATCAAAGCCCACACTTCTCACTCATGGTAAAATTTTACTTTTTCTAAGTTCCGCTACTACAATAAGATGATGTTAAAAACCTGACTACAATAATCACAAACTTACTCTACAAGGGAAGTAACTACTATTATTAACAGTATTAATAAACAACAAATGTGAATATAACAAAAGACTAATACAGAAAGAGAATCAAACGTCTAATGACACAGTAACAAAGCTGGAAACAGTTCCCAAAAGGTTCTTCTGAAATTATTTCATCAGGAAACACCAAGAACACAGGTTGAAAACTAATAAAGTTCCTAAATAAACCACTATACACAAACAATTAATTAGTACTTTGCTTTCGATGTGCCGCTACAGCTGCAACTGGTCAGTGCGGAATGTAAACACAGGCAAGAGGTAAAGTTACTCGATACAAAACACTCGCAAATATCAGGTCACAACACAAGAAAGGCAGAGGTGAATGAAGAAACCACTAATACGTCACTTATATAGTAAATATTATCACAAAAACTGTTAAAATATGTATCTGGAACCTAAAAATATATGAAAACTTAGAGAGCGATCTCACACGCAGTCACTCGCTTATGATGTCACACCAAAGATTTTGTGGAACATGGGTGGAAACTGCATCTTATTCCAAGTTTTCATATATTTTTAGGTATGGGAATGGGAGGTTGGCAAAGCTTAAAGGTGACAGCATAGGTGGGGGTGGTGGGATCACTCATGGGGAAAATTCCTGCAGTAGTGGGTGTTAGAGCTGCGCCTTTATTAGATTGAAGTCAGCTGATAGGTATCCCTGCTTAAGGGAAGTCTCTCTAGCAAGGGAATCACTTTTGACAAAGCTTAGGTATCCGAGTAATGAGGGAATTAGTATATTTCATCAAAATATACAAGGTATTAGAGATAAAGTTAGTGAACTGCTTATAGATGTTGACTCTGAAATTAATGGTATATCTGAACACTTCTTAAATAAGGAGATAATTCAGAGGCTTCCTTTATCAGGATACAGGTTGGCTGGCAGCATTTCGAGGAGCTCTTTGTGGTGTGGGGGAGTAGCCATGTATGTGAAAAACGGCATCCCATTTGAGTCAATTGATGTTTCAAAGTACTGCACTGAAAAGGTGTTTGAATGTTGTGCAGGTGTGGTTAAATTTAATGGAGCTAAACTTCTAACTGTTGTTATTTATAGATCTCCAGACTCTGATTTCACAACATTCTTGCTAAAACTAGAGGAGGTTCTTGGTTCACTTTATAGGAAATACAAAACGTTAGTTATATGTGGTGACTTCAATATTAATTGTATAAGTGATTGTGCAAGGAAGAGGATGCTGGTAGACCTCTTTAATTCATGTAATCTTATGCAAACCGTATTCTTTCCAATAAGAGTGCAAGGGAACAGTAGAACAATCATAGACAACATTTTTGTTCATTCCTCATTACTAGAAGGGCATTCTGTTAGCAAAAAGGTGAATGGCCTTTCAGATCATGATGCACAAATTTTAACTTTAAAAGATTTTTTTGCTGCAACACATGTTAATTATAGTCATCAGCTGTTCAGGAAAGCTGATCCAGTTGCTGTAGAGACCTTTGTAAACCTTATAAAGGAACGAGAGTGGCAAGATGTTTATAGCGCTGATACAGTAGACAATAAATATAATGCTTTTCTCAAGACTTTTCTCATGCTCTTTGAAAGTTGCTTTCCGTTAGAACGTTTAAAACAGGGTACTAGCACAAACAGGCAGCCTGGGTGGCTGACTAGAGGGATAAGAATATCTTGTAGAACAAAGTGGCAATTATATCAAAACGTTAGAAACAGTCAAAATCTAAATGCAGCAGCCCATTACAAACAGTATTGTAAGGTGCTTAAAGATGTTATTAGGAAGGCAAAAAGTATGTGGTATGCAGATAGAATAGCTAAGTCTCAGGATAAAATTAAAACCATGTGGTCAGTTGTAAAGGAAGTGGCTGGTCTGCAGAGACAGGTCGAGGATATAGAATCAGTGCGTAGTGGGAATGTCTGTGTTACTGATAAGTCGCATATATGCACAGTATTTAATAATCACTTTCTGAATATAGCAGGTGAACTAAACAGAAACCTAGTCCCAACAGGGAATCATATAGCACTCTTAGAAAAAAGTGTTCCGAGACTGTTACCTGAAATGCTCCTCCATGATACTGACAAGAGGGATATTAGTGATTTAATCATTAACTCAAAGACCAAGAACTCTCATGGATATGACGGGGTATCTAGCAGAATACTGAAGTATTGTTCTATGTATGTTAGCCCAGTTCTCAGCCATATCTGTAACTTTCCTTCAGAAGTGGTCGGTTTCCTGACCGATTAAAGTACTGGGTAGTGCAGCCACTTTATAAAAAGGGAGACATTGACAATGTTGACAATTTTAGACCTATTTCTATGCCATCGGTGTTTGCTAAAGTTATTGAGAAGGTTGTATATACAAGGTTACTGGAGCATTTAAATTCACATAATTTGCTGTCAAATGTTCAGTTTGGTTTTAGAAATGGTTTAACAACTAAAATGCTATATTCTCTTTTCTCTGTGAGGTTTTGGACAGATTAAATAAAAGGTTCCGAACGCTAGGTGTTTTCTTTGATTTAACGAAGGCTTTTGACTGTGTTGACCACAAAATATTACTGCAGAAGTTGGACCATTATGGAGTAAGGGGAGTAGCTTACAATTGGTTCGCCTCTTACTTTAAGAACAGAAAGCAGAGCGTAATTCTCTGCAATATTGAGAGTGGTAGTGATGTTCAGTCCCAATGGGGCACTGTTTAAGTGGGGCGTTCCCCAAGGGTCGGTGCTGGGCCCACTGCTGTTTCTTATTTATATAAATGATATGCCTTCTAGTATTACAGGTGATTCAAAAGTATTTCTGTTTCCTCATGACACCAGATTGATAGTGAAGGATCTTGTGTGTAATACTGAAACAGAAACAAATAATGTAGTTCACAAAACACATTCGTGGCTTGTGGAAAATAATTTGATGCTAAATCTCAGTAAGACTCAGGTTTTACAGTCTCTAACTCACAATTCAACAAGAACCGATATTTTGATCAGACAGAATTGGCATATTATAAGTGAGACGGAACAGTTCAAGTTCCTAGGCGTTCAGATAGATAGTAAGCTGTTGTGGAAAGCCCATGTCCAGCATCTTGTTCAGAAGCTAAATGCTGCTTTATTTACCATTAGAACAGTATCTGAAATAAGTGACACTTCAACACGAAAAGTAGTCTACTTCGCATATTTTCATACGCTTATGTTGTATGGTATTATTTTTTGGGGTAATTCATCCGATTCAAAAAGGGTATTTTTGGCTCAAAAACGGGCTGTACGAGATATATGTGGTGTTAGTTCGAGAACCTCTTGTCGACCACTATTCAAAAATCTGGGAATTCTGACATTGCCCTCACAGTATATATTTTCTTTAATGTCGTTTGTTGTTAGCAATATTAGCCTATTCCCAAGAGTTAGCAGCTTTCACTCAGTTAATACTAGGCAGAAATAAAATCTGCATGTATAGTGCACTTCCTTGACTCTTGTGCAGAAAGGAGTGCAGTATTCTGCTGCATCCATTTTCAATAAGCTAATACAAGAACCCAAAAATCTTAGCAGTGGCCCAAATTCTTAAGTCTCAACTGAAGAGTTTCCTAATGGCTCACTCCTTCTATTCTGTCGAGGAGCTCCTGGAAGAGCTGAAAAATTAAGCAAATTCCAGTGTTACATTGTTGATTTTCTTCATTTAAACTTACGACTTGTCACCTGAATATGTTTTTTTATATTTCATTTTATCTGTTTCTAATATCGTGTTATAATTTCATGTATTGACTCGTTCCATGACCATGGAGACTTCTCCTTAATTTGGTCCGACGGAACAATAAATAAATAAAATAAAAATAAAATTTTATGCAGAGCAACAGATTTTTGTAGTGGCTATTAGATAGTTTCTTACATATCACATACACTAGTGCTGTCTGAGTTATGTTGCATGACTGTTCATGTAGCATCGATGGTGTATGTAGGCACTTCAGCATATGTGGAAATCTTGAGCCTGTTCATTTCTGCCCATTTCTGTCCTTCTGAATTCTTTGAAATATATTTTTGTGTGACCTCAATAGCCAAAGCTTTGTTTGCAAATATAAGACAACCAATATATATTCTGTTAAACAATGGAAAAATGTTGACCTCAGCTGCTATAGTTTTATCAACGAATATAAGGCACCCCTTTATTTTCTTAAAGATGAAACTGGGGAAGAAATCATAGCATTTGACTGCATTCCCTCCTACATCCCAAAAACAGAACTAGAATTTTGTGAGGTATATAATACAGAATTAGGTGTAATAGCTTCTTATCTTGACAGTACAAGACAGCTTGTAACAGTTAAAAATAAACACTCCCGTGTTGGTGGTGTTCCACAGGGAACATTACTTCGACCATTCTTCTTCATCGTCGCTATCAGTGATGTTTCTCTCTATAAAGGGTGTTACAAAAAGGTACGGCCACACTTTCAGGAAACATTCCTCACACACAAATAAAGAAAAGTTGTTATGTGGACATGTGTCCGGAAACGCTAAATTTCCATGTTAGAGTTCATTTCAGTTTCGTCATTCCAACGTGATCAAATTGTAAATTTTCACAATCAACATGTGAGGGCTGACGAGAATCCGCTCGCAATCATGTCATCAACACAGATTTTCTATGAACGTTTGGGCAGGTATTGTTGGTGATGTCTTGATTGGGCCCCATGTTCTTCCACCTATGCTCAATCGAGCACATTATCATGATTTCATACGTGATACTCTACCTGTTCTGCTACAACATGTGCCTTTAAAGGTACGAGACAACATGTGGTTCATGCACGATGGAGCTCCTGCACATTTCAGTCAAAGTGTTCGTACACTTCTCAACAACAGATTCGGTGACCGATGGATTGGTAAAGGCGGACCAATTCCATGGCCTCCACACTCACCTGACCTCAACCTTCTTGACTTTCATTTATGGGGGCATTTGAAAGCTCTTGTCTACGCAACCCTGGTACCAAATGTAGAAACCCTTCATGCTCGTATTGTGGATGGCTGTGATACAATACGCCATTCTCCAGGGCTGCATCAGTGCATCAGGGATTCCATGCGACGGAAGGTGGATGTATGTATCCTCGCTAACGGAGGACATTTTGAACATTTCCTGTAACAAAGTGCTTGAAGTCACGCTGGTACGTTTTGTTGCTGTGTGTTTCCATTCCATGATTAATGTGATTTGAAGAGAAGTAATAAAATGAGCTCTAACATGGAAAGGAGCGTTTCCGGACACATGTCCACATAATATATTTTCTTTCTTTGTGTGTGAGGAATGTTTCCTGAAAGTGTGGCCGTACCTTTTGTAACACCCTGTATAATTCGTACTCTCATATGCTATGTGGATGACACAACACTGGTCACCTTATGTCAGAAAATCTCAGCCTTGCATAAAAGTAAACAGCAATCACTCAAATCTGCCATCCACTGGCACTCATCAAATAAATTACTCCGTAACCCAGAGAAAACATAACAGCTTCTTTATGGTCACCCAGGACCACAGAAAACTAATACGTAAAACTGTTAGGAATGCATATGGATTCCAAACTTAACTGTGAAGAACATTTTAGTCAGGTATGCAAAAAGATTTTGTGGGTCTCCTATCTGCTTTGGAAACTTACAGACATGATTAGTATTGTCTTCCTGAGACTAATATACTTTGGACTGTTGCAATCACATATACTTATGGTCTTCTTGTTTGATGAGACACCCTCTTACACTAGCAAAATTCTGAGAATACAGTGAAGGACATAACACACAATGTATAAAACATGTCCCAGAGAGCACTGTCATCCGCTCTTTACCAGGCTCAGACTACTGTCTGTTGTACGCATGTACATGTGTGTCTGTGTACTATATGCAAACAAAAATGGCATGAAAAATTCTTCTAGGGAAGAAATTCGTGACTACAACACTAGAATATAGGTGAATGATGACATACCAGGATACAGATTATGGCCACCTTGCGTCTAACATACGGTGAATACTTTAAAACTCTTCAATTACTATTACAAACTGCTCAGGCCATGCCATTGCAATTTTTTTAAGGAATGACTGCAGAACAGGTTACTGGACATCACATTTCTCTATCTGCAACATTTCATGATCTGAGTAATGCTGAGATCAATATATAAAATTGACGATCTGTGAAATGACTGCAAGTTTTCCATGAATGTGATTTATACTTTTCAGTGTGGTAGGACAGCTGTCATCAGAAATGTGCAGCACATTTCTCTGCTCTGCTAATTTTCCAGGAAAAGTACAATGAAGGATGAAGTTTGTTAACCTATATTGAAGTAGTGATGAACATGCAGGTCAATACATTGGGTGAGAGTATACATTTGCATTCCTTAAAATACTAACCACAGTGTGTATGTCAAATTATTTTAAATGCTTGTTCACTGGAGTGAGAACATATACATTTTGCTTGTAGTGTTGGTGCTGAGCGAGTCACTTGCTAATGAGAGTTTCATTCGCGGCAAAAAATTTTCATGCCTCCCATCAAACTTCATTCGCGATGATCACATATTATGTGTGTGTTTATATATTTATTCAACAGACATGTAAAGCACACAAACATTTTAAGCCTACAGTAGTCTACTGAATGTTTTTTGAACAATTTAAGAGCTCTGTCTACAAATGTTACATTATGCAGTCACGTATCACTGAACCATTATTTACCTCTCCAATTACACAACATTGTTCTAACAAACTACACCTATTTTGCCCATTTTCTTATTTATCAATAGTATTCTAAAAGCACCTTTCTATTGTCGCACAGCTTGGTAAGTGCCAAAATGTAAGGAGAGAAGGGATAATGGAGGATAACAGTATGAAAATGGAATGAAAGAAGCAGTTAGTTCGTGATGGTAGAAAATTTATCACAAACCAGACAATATACGGGATCTCCCGATGAGAACTTTTAAGAGACTTTGAGAGGTGAACAGGCTTGTAAAGAAAGCAATTTGTCCAAAACATGGCATTTTGCAGTCACATACAACCTCCGGACATGTAATGTAGGGGTCGGCTTGCAACACAGTGGTAGGCTAAACAAGCGATTTTGAAAGTAGAAAGTTAAATATGGTCATTAAATAAGATTAGATGTATGATAATGGTAATATACTGTAGACTGGGACACACTTTATGGTGCTAATACTCATCATGGTGGATATTCTAATATATGCCGTTTTGCATTCAGCACAAAAACTTTAACTATGAAGCGCATTACATGTGGCACACGATTTTGGACTAGACTTTTATGAATGATGAGGATATGCACTTATTATTTACCTACCTGTAACCATGAAAACATGTCCAACAGGTTGTGTGGCATAACTGCTCACAATTCTCTGACTAATTCATGCAAAGGAGATGTCTGATTGCAATACGTGTAATCACAGAGTTTGTGATAAATGTGGTATGAGCATCCTACATGAAAGAAAGAGAGAGAGATAGAGAGAGAGAGAGAGAGAGATAGAGAGAGAGAGAGAGAGAGAGAGAGAGAAATTAGAATTAGCTTCGAAGGATGAGGACTAAAGTTAAACATGTTTGACTAAGCACATGTATCCTACAGAAAAATGGGAGTGCAAGACAACACACCCTACCACACACCGAAAGTACTTGCACCCCTAGACGGACGAACAGTATATCTCATGTGCATTGCGAGGTCACATGTGTGGAAGATGGCACTCATGTGCACACACTATACAGTAGTGGCATTTATTGTAGTGGGTGTTATTAGTGAATAATGAATCTCGGGACAGGCCTGTTCAACTTTTCAATATTGGTGTTATGGAAATGAGGTTTGGTAGTGAGATTACCAAAATGGTGTTTAATCCCCATGCTTTGTATGAACACCAATGATGGAGGTAACCCAGACCTACCCTCAGACTACATAGCTCCAACACATATTGTAACGGAGTTGTCGAACCTGTCGGACCAAAATTTTGAAAGAGATACTATCATGTTGGAAAGACAGACATTGTTATGTGATATTCCTAACAGTGCAAGTGATGAGAAAATAGGGACATCATCCAACAGTGATACTCCACGGTTGCACATTGGAAAATGTGGCAAAGAGTTCCAGTTCTTAATATCTATCAACCCTTCTAATTCTTTTAGACACACATCAAATCCCATGACTGACCACACTATCCACAGTGATCCAGTTTCTCTCTTGTTATACAGTTAAATTCCTTTTCTTGCTTGTTGCAAGTGCGTACTACAGCAGCAGTGTCAGACAGGAGTGGTGGAGTGAACTGCTATGCTAAGACTGTCTCTGTTATAAAAATCATAGCAAATCACTGCAATTCCAGCAGTCATGTCACATAATAATCATACACTGTGGCAGCCAACTCATGACTCAGGTGCACACAACTGAAGCCCCAACTGTTACCACCCAGTGCAAAATGATTATTTGTCAGCCTGTTTGTGGGTACTGGAATTCTCAGAAAGGTCAGCTGAAGCAGTAGGGCAATGGTGTAATCAATTGCCATCTGCCGAAACTGCTGACAAAAACATACCCACTTTCCAATCCTCAAAATGTGCTTCACTAGTTAACAAATGTAAACTCAGACCACTTCAAGCCTTTGCTTGCCTGTCATATTATGGAGCCTGGAAAAAGTACTATTATGTTCATACCATATCAAAGATATTGCTTTCTGCCATGACTGTGGATAGATAACCAGAAATATCTTTATTATGTACTGTATTTGAGGACATCACCACCCCACACACAGTGTCCTCCTCCAGTATCTACTAGTGACTGGATCCCTCTGGAACCCTTCACAGGGCCCTCTCTCTGGGAATCCCCAGACCAAAGACATAATAGATGTAAGGGTGGGGGAAGGGGCGGGGGTCTTTACAACAATTTTTTGAAAGTCTCATCTACAGTTAAGGCACATTATACAAGCAAGCTATTGCAAAGATAATATTTAAGCATTTCAAAGGTTTCTACAAAAACTGGAGTATTACGACTTGAATTTTTGATCGTGATTCTTCCGTCACTGATGGAAGCTAGAGGTGTTGCCACAGCCATACAGACCAAGTAACTGGAAATCAAATACGAAAATTTCTAAATGAGTGCGATTCAGAGATCAGTAGCCTCAGATGCCAAAAATGCACAATGACAACAATTATGGCAGTAGGTTCAGTAGAAATGGCTATGAGTAGAAAAAAATTGTCGAGATTGGATCTGCAGGATGAGGAAATAATCCTATGGGAGACAGTACCTCATAACAACAAAAGCAACAACACCAATGACAACAATTACAAAGATGATGACACAGGTGATAGTTGAGTCAACAGTCAGGGTAGAACACATGATGATGATGATGATTTGTTTGTGTTGTGCTCAACTGGGCAGTTATCAGTGTCTGTACAAATCCTTAAATTTACTCAATCCAATCTCACCACTTTCATGAATGATGATGAAAACTATACAAACACAGTCCACATGTGGAGAAAATACCCAACAAGCCCAGGAATCGAACCCAGGACCCTGTAATCCAGAGGAAGCACTATTAGCCACTAGACGGGTTAAACAGAGCAGACTTTGTAGCAATCACTTTTTACATCATGATGATATATGGGGATGATATCTGATACACGTTGTTTCATTTTGTATACATCTACACCTACATACATACTCAGCAAGCCACGGTGTAGTGCATGGTTGAAAGTATCCCATAACTCTAGTAGTCATAACTATTTCTGTTCAACTTGGAAACAGAGCGAGGGGAAAACAATTATCTGAATTGCTCCATTCAAGCCCTAATTTCTCTCTATCTTACGTGAAATGTATGTTGCCAACAGTAGGATCGTTGTGCAGTCAGCTTCAAATAGTGGTTCTCTAAATTTTTTCAACAGTGCTCCTAAAAAAGAAAGTCCCTTTCTTCCTGGGAGTCATTTAACTTCCCGACCTCTATAATACTCACATGTTGTTCAAACCTATGGGTAAAATATCTTGCAGCATGCTTCTGAATCTTTCTTTAATCTGACTTTGTACAGAACCCGCAAAGTCATTCACCCTTTTTTTATTTCTTTAGGTGAGGTCTTGCTGTTTTGAATGATGTGGTGTTCTGGTTATCAGCAATATCATGTGTCAAGATGAGAAACCTCACTTTTTCAATCACAAAAAATAATTGATGTTTGAATTGTGGGAAGGAGAAAAATTCAGTGCTAATTAGGTTGGCCCAGACGTACCAAGGACATAAGCTGTCACACACACACACACACACACACACACACACACACACAGTTGTAGGAAAAGATCTTTAAAATTAACACCAAGCAGTATTGAATTTCAGTGGTGCAAAAACAGAGCTGAGTGTAAATGGAATTTGTGTGTTAAGAGCAGCTGCATTAAACCCGTATTTGCACTGAAGCCCACAACAAGAAAATGGTTTGAAAACTGTGTTTTGGGAAAAGATATCGGAACAGATTGACTGATGTTTCTCACTCCATCTAGATCATGAACTGAACTAGGATTCTTTGAAAGGGGTACAGGTGAGATCGGAATGTCATCAGGTTGAAAGTTCTTCAGATTCAGGCAGACTGTAACTTGTTTATATTTTGTGATTCCAACGTCATGAGAAAGGGAGGTAGAGAAAGAACCGGCACTAAAAGGATGCAACATATTGGCGGAGGCATCAAATTCCTTTGCCATGCAGTGCAACACTTTACAAATCCATCCAAAATTAAATGCCAACCTGGGACACTCATAGATTACTCGCATTTACCACTGGAGGGCATACCAGTAGGCTGGCACTGTGATGTTCATGAAATGTTTTCACTGTTTCAAATATGAACAGCCGTCAGTTGTATAATGGAATGACAATCATGAAAATTTCTGCCGGGCCAGGACTCTCAGCTAGATTTCTCCTCATTGCACAAGGTAGTCTTACCATTATGCTATCGAAGCACAATTCATGGGCAAACCCAGACTTCCACTTATTGTCAACCATGTGTCTTCAACTCTCACTCTTACATTCACTAGGTACACTCCTGTATGGGTGAAATATTGTGATTGAAATGCACATTTTGATTCAAATGTCACTTACCTGGTGTCAGGGGAGAGACATGCTCTGTGTTGTTAAGAAGTACCGTCCAATGTTCCTTCGGACAGGCATGCATGTCCAAAGCAACAGTGCATCATACTTCTGAGCATCACTAGCACTGCGTTACCCCACTCCAGTGTTCAGATTGCCACGCTTCACACACTGTATAAGGAACCACATAATTGCAATTACCATACAGGTATGACTAGCAGCTTCATTCTGACTTCAGTCAAGGCTGTCAAAGAATGTGCAACAATTTTTGTAGCTGTGACATAAAATATGGGTGTACAAAGTATTCAGGTATGTGTTGATACAAATACAACAGTTTTTTAACCAAGACCAGAGGCTTTTTGTTCAATGTCACATCTGTGAAAGTTGTTGCAGAGCTATTTCACAGATAAAGGTATTGTGCTATGTAATGGACTGAAATTAAGAAGTTTCTGTACCATGTTCTTCATAACTAATCAAAAGAGTGGCCTAATATTAATAAACTGCATTACTGAGGTAAAACTTTAGTCTAACTGGTTGAGCAAGGCAGGATGTAAGGATGAAATCATGCCTATTTTCATGATGAATAGTCCAGTCCTTGAAGTACATTCTATGCAAACACACTAAGGGTTACTCTACTGGAGTCATTAATGACATACTTTATGTGCTGAACTACAGAATTCCGAAAGATAAAGGTTGACCTCTATGCAACAGATTTGGAATCTGTATTACAATTCAGGAGAATACTATAAAAATTACTGTGTGTCATATATTGAGAACATATTGACTGGTACATTGTTAAGCTGAAGGCTGTTGGAAGTCTGCTTTGTGTCTGATTTCCTATCCTCTAGTTCCAAAGCTGATAGGAGGCAGAGTGACAGTATTTAGAATACCAGAGGTAGACAGTATTGCCTCCAAATAGCAGGCACTAACTGACCCAGGGTAGAATCTTCAGTTCAGAAAATTAAATGGCAACAGCATCCACTGCCTAAATGCTGCTGAACAGTGTCACTTTAGAAGATGGCTGCCCACACACCCACCCACTTACCGCCCACAAACACACCAAATGTCTTATTATGGGCAAGTATCAAGCCTGCTGCCTATGCTAACTGCAATTTAGTTTGTTTACACAGGTTAGAATCTGATGAGAAAGGGGAACAGTGCTGCAACTTCACTCCCCACTCATGAGATGCCTCAGGGTAGTGCCAGGTGACATAGAACATGGTTGTTGCTAGTCGTAATACAAAGTGCAGTGACCTTCAGCATTCGTTGCTACAAAACTTCGAGTTAATTTAATGCCAGATCGTCACCACCTACACAATAGGAGAAGAGAAGAGAAACGATACAAAGTTGCTAGCCCAAGACACCAGGGAAGTACAAAGCCACAATGCACAATGCATGTGGTATGACTGGATTGGTTGGCGAACTACGGATAAGGAGAATTAGTGTGCTGCCACTATCCCACAAAAACCCATATTTTTTATTCAGGGCAAGTTTTCTATCTGACCATTGGGGCACCAACTCCTTGTCATTCATAGCCAGCCTCTACTTCTACATTGCTCCAGCAGATTTCCACAACTCTGGATCTCTTATTATATTGGCCACAGTAGTGGAGAGGAGATGGTCCACTTCACATACAAGTGGTGGAAACTAGGGTCTCCATACCTGTACTGAGGGATTGCCAATCAACACTTACGTTTTCTGGAATAATTTTTCTCTTGTTTTTCAAGCACGTGAATTGTCTCGATTATGAACCTTGCATGAATGCCAGGATTCTTGGCTTATCCCAAGCAGACGATATCAAGTACTGATACTGCCTGGTCTCTATCATGACCCCTCTCTCCAGACATTGGAAACCTTTCATATGCACACTAACACACAGTGGAAATTACAATGGGTTTATTACTGAAGTTTAATGAGAAGCAATCATATAACAAAGTAATTTCCACTAGAAAAAAAAATCATATGCTGCCAGCTGACCCAATCTAACACTTCTACAAGCATATTTGATAATGCACTGCCAGTAAGTCTTATTTTTTCATCCTATGCAGTACCAGCTCATTCAACACAAGATGGTATGTGCAAACTTGCAACCAGTGAGATCTGAACTTATGACACACAGACTATTAGGACTTGACAACTCTGTCAAATATGCATATCTATGATGTGTATCGTAGGTGGCTTTCCGTACCTTCACTTCTGCAAGATACCAAATGGCAACCCTCTAGAATTATGGAGGGGTACAAAGTTTAACATAAATTATCATTGTTCACAGCCAATAACTCCATTGACACTATGACCTCAAATAATAAGGAGAACAAGGCTACATTATCGCATCTCCTCCACACGGATCAGCCAAACAGTACAGGTACAAGGCTGTAGACATTTTAAATACTAAAGTTGAACGACAGTTGCATTACCCCGTATTTGGTTCTTAATAACTAATACCTGGAACAGATACTTCTCTGAAAATGCACCTGTTCTGGTGAGAGAATTTTTTTTTTACCACCCAGTCTCACAAGCTATTAAAAAGATTTCTCTAATGAAATTGTGTTTTTCAAGCTTTTTCGCACTAATATTGCAGATATGATAGTATCCCTTACTACCAAATATACTGACAACCTTGAAAAAAAAATAAAAATGTACAAGAGATTGTATAGCCATGGATAGTCATGAAATTATGCCAATATTTGGCATTTTGCATTTGACAAGTATAGAGAAAGGTCAGCATGTAATTGTAAAAGAATTTCGGGAGTCAGGCAGTACACATATGAATATCCTGAATGCCATAATGGGCTACAAGAAATTTCTGCTTGTAATACATTGTATGAGATTTGCTGACATTTCCACTCCAAATGAAAGGAAAAAACTTGACAGCATAACTGCTGTCAGAAAATGTCCACATTCCTTTGCAGTCAACCTGAAGTGATTCTATAATCCTGCTGATTATGTTACAGTCAATGAAATGTTGACTGTTTAGAGGTTGCTACTCCTGGACCCTATATATACACCACACAAACCCACAAAATATTCAATTAAAATATGTGCCATGAGTGACAAAAAGGTTTTATACCAGTAATATTGAAGTATATGTAGGAAAGCAGCTAGATGGACCATTTCTAGTAACAAAAAGCCCAGCAATAATTGTAGGAAGGCTTGTCAGTGACATCAAAAATACACACAGAAATGTCATCATTGACAATTGTCACACAAACTGCCAGTAGTGGAGGACATGTTGGAGAAAAAATTGACCATTGTATGCACTCCTCACAAGAAGGAAAGGGAGATACCTCTAGAATTTTGCATCTAAGAGACCAACATGTGGAGTTTCAAAATGTTGCTTCCAAGCTAATGAATTCATTTTTTGTACCCAACCAAGAAGTAACTGTTTGCTGATACTCCTGTCTACAATGCGTGACATGGATGATATCAACCCCAAAACAGGGAAGCCAATTATTTTTTTACATTCACATTCAGTGTGAATGGATACTGTAGATAAAATGATTACAGGTTATTCTGTTTCCAAAATCAGAAAAAGTTGGCCTATGGTGTTATTTTATAGTAAGCTAAACATATCTGGGATAAATTGCCAAATTTTGGATTCACTTTCAAAACCAAAAGGAACCGTAAAAATTTGATGTAATTTTCTGAAGAATTTATCATTTCCAATAACAAATGAACACTTAAAAAATAGATTGGAAATCATATCACTCAGGAGTAAAATTCGGAGTAGGTACTAAAATCCATGGAGAAGAAATAAAAACTTTGAGGTTCGCCGATGACATTGTAATTCTGTCAGAGACAGCAAAGGACTTGGAAGAACAGTTGAACGGAATGGACAGTGTCTTGAAAGGAGGATATAAGATGAACATCAACAAAAGCAAAACGAGGATAATGGAATGTAGTCGAATTAAGTGGGGTGATGCTGAGGGAATTACATTAGGAAATGAGGCACTTGAAGTAGTAAAGGAGTTTTGATATTCGAGGAGACAAATAACTGATGATGGTCAAAGTAGAGAGGATATAAAATGTAGACTAGCAACGGCAAGGAAAGTGTTTCTGAAGAAGAGAAATTTGTTAACATTGTCTGACACTTAAATCCATACTCAGTCATTTCTGAAAGTATTTGTATGGAGTGTAGCTATGTATGGAAGTGAAACATGGACGATAAATAATTTGGACAAGAAGAGAATAGAAGCTTTCAAAATGTGGCTCTACATAAGAATGCTGAAGATTACATGGGTTGTCACATAACTAATGAGGAGGTATTGAATAGAATTGGGGAGAAGAGGAGTTTGTGGCACAACTTGACTAGAAGATGGGACTGGTTGGTAGGACATGTTCTGAGGCATCAAGGGATCACCAATTTAGTACTGGAGAGCAGCATGGAGGGTAAAAATCGTAGAGCGAGACCAAGAGATGAATAGACTAAGCAGATTAAGAAGGATGTAGGTTGCAGTAAGTTCTGGGAGATGATGAAGACTGCACAGGATAGAGTAGCATGGAGAGTTGCATCAAACCAGTCTCACGACTGAATGGCACAACAACAATAACAACAACAACGACGACGACGACGACGACGACGACGACGACGACGACGACGACGACGACGACGACAATCCATTCAAATTAGGTTTTGACTTAAAGTTTTGGGAACTATTTATTAATAGAATGTATTATTTCCTTTGAAATTTTTATCCTAGTGGAGGGGTGATTGTTGTATCTTCATTTCTACGAAAATGTACTCTTTGTGCCTACTACCAGCAACGTGTGAACACATTTGTCTAACTACTGTTGCATTTTTAGCAGTTACATGGAAGAATGATTACTTCTTGACATTGAGCATGCTTTGCAATCTTGTTGGCTAAAAGAAATTCAAAAGCAGATTTCCATATCCACTCAGTAAGGAAATATACTGAAGATGCACATATATTCCATCAAAACTAGCTAATATGGAATTTTCCCTTACAAATGAGAAAATATGAAAATCCAGTGCAAAAGCGAACAGTGCCAATAGGAGCAATTTACGTACAATGCATTTAAATCTTGCAGTCCAAACACAGATTTCTTAGCAGGAACAGAAATACATGAGAACACAGCTCACGTGGTGAAACCAGATTCTGTATCATACGAAATGAAATCATATATGAAGTCTGTAGAAACCCTTACACTGCTGCACCTCCACCACCACTGTTGCTCATTAGAGTAGTGCACTGTTCACTTGCTTTGTGTCCTGAACAGAAGCCACTGATCTCAATCCTGCACCTCTATTGCCTGCAGCTGAAACAGAGCTGTCCTTGGCAGGCAAATGTTTCTCATGTAGCTACCTACCTCATACTTATGCTGACACGTCCTTACTCACTAACTAGACCATTTCTAACATCCACAGGTTTTATTGGGTCCAGAGTTACAAAACAAGTGTAACCAAGTACAACTTTCAAACACTCAGTTTGTGTGACTTTCTTCTTGTATCTTACCTATGAATGTGGTACCTCTACCACTTGTCTGGCACCAGCAATTTACTATAGCCACCTCGGAAAAACTAGTGGCTACGTTGATGGTTCAGGTTCCACCATCACAGATGCTACCCACGATGGTTTATGTCATACGACGACTCTGCTGAAGAAGTGAAACATGAAAACTGGCTACACCAACACCTCATTGCATTCAGGATAATTGACACATAAACTTAAGGGTTTGTTGGGGATTCCTGCCATGTGTCCAACAGTAGTTGTGCTTTAAATGAACTGGCCTCACACTTTTGATGAAACGTGTAGTTTGTCATCACCTTATAGCCACGAGCGCATTCAAATCAGTGTCACTTGTGTAGAGTTTTACCAGTAACGCAGGCAGTCACATCAGTCTTATCAGGATTAGGTAGCAGAGCTGAAGTGTTTGAGGGCCCTAAGTGTCACTTTGTTCCTAAAAGCTCCACAGAATCTAACGCAGTCTTTGCAGTTGATGATATGATCATCTGCCTAGTGCTGAATAAGGATATTCATCAGAGAACCCTTTGAAGTGAAGATCTGTCTGCAGAAAACTTTTTAACACTGGTCATTGTCCAAGTCCCCCATGCAGTAGCCTACCAAATCGAAGAACCAGGCAACGTCACCATCATTTACAGTGAACAATTTCTGCACATGGCACAAGTTGATGAAGACATTGCTGCTCAAGCTAGGAAGCCTAGCTGAGATGGATAAACCCAATGATGATGCTGACAAGGAAACCGTGTGGCACTTGCAACAAATCCCTCTCACTTTGTGCGGCGTGAGGAGGCTGCTTGCCCCCCAGATGGTGAGAGTTGTGGGACAACAAAAACTACATGGCTTCAATTTGTCACACCCAGCCTTCCTCAATATGAATGGACCTTGACATTCATTCCATTTCATTATTGTCTACAGGTTAGAATGAACTTTTTATTTAAGTGTTTGCACTGAAGAAACCGTTATCTCCAAAAGTGAACACCATATCAACTGTTCCACTCCTCAGCTCTCAGACTCGCACACAGATCAGCTCCCTCCGTCAGCAACCATCAAATACCATGTGCTAAGCTACAAACGAGCAGCATATTACAATTCTCACTCTGTTTCTGTCCACCACAGCTCATGTGGTTGAACGGACTGCAGATGTGTATTTGGTTATTAATGATACTTACACCAAAAATTTGTTTGGGTTCCATGCTTTTTTTACTTTTGAATTATCTATAAATTAAAATATTTATCTTTTGTCAGATCTGGTTCCTTATCAAGACCTAGATTAACTGTGTTCTGAATTTTTGGATTTGTTCTCTGTGCGATTATGGTGTGTGAACAACTTCATAGCACAAATCAATGTAACAATTTGGCTTGACTGCATTTTTTTCATGTCCTTACATGAATGAGTACAACTGAATCTCTCGAGTCACCAGGCATAATTCAACTGCTTTAGACAAGTGAGTGGGCTATATGATTATTTTTGTTTTTTTGTTTTGATCATTAAATAAATAAATAAATAAATAAATAAATAAATAAATAAATAGGTGTGTCACCTCCAACTTTGTGGAGACATGAAATCTATCACAGTCATGTTATCTGCACATACCTTCTGCCACGAGCTGATGAGTTACTTGCAAAATTGCACTAATCCTTTTGCTCTGGTGGCATGGAGGATGGACAGGTGAAGGTAGTACATGATGACACCATCGAAGAGTATCTCCGAGTCAGTTTAGGAGAAGACCGTTTGCCTTTGTTGGATTTCTTGAGCCTTTCCAGTTGGCAGAGGATGTCTTAGATGTTGGTTGACTGAAAGGAGATAGGAAGTCTTCATGGGAGTATTTCATCTGTCCTTTCCAGCAGGTCGGTTATGTATCTGGTGACTTCTCCCATTGTGGCGAGGGTTTGATGGCTTGTTGCACAGCTGGACAAGGGGATGGTGATACTACCATAACAATGGGAGATTTCACAATCTCTGAGATGCATTTGAGCTCACATGTCTGCACGGCCATGTCCTTCATGGACCAAGATGAAGCAAGAACCACATTATAAGTGCCTGACAGTAGGAGACAGGGTTTTTAACTAGCCAGTAATTTGCGAGTGACCAAGTAAGGAACTTTTTCCTTTACCCAGATCTCCTAGACAGCTGCTCATCGAAACATAACAGATAATTATGACAGGAGGTGGCATGATAACCATTGCAGTAGATGCAGCAGCAAGGTGGTTAGCTTCCCTACATCAAGTTACACAGTTGGCCGCTTGACAACAAGACTATAAAGTGTGGTTGAAATTATGACACTGGGAGCAGCACTTTAGGTTCATAATGTACAGTCAGACTGTGATAATATCATAGCCTGCTTTGATCCTGGACAGATTATCAAACTGTAACAAAGATGAGAAAAATAGTGCTTGTGGGCACTAAGGAGGCATCTACCTTTTTAGTCACCCGATGGACTGCAATGCCACCCTGATCAGACATACATTTGGATTTAGGCCTCTGTTAGAGTGTTGAGCAGCACTGTGATGCAGCTGGGAGGGTCTTTGAATTGGGAGCTTCATTCCATTTATGTTTGGTAGACGGGGACTGCAAAGATGATAATTGGCTCACTTCGACGAAATCTCCCATGACTGCCAGCATGTCTGATGGCTTGCTCCTTCCAACTGGGTGCCCCTTTCAAATGGGCACACAGCAGCCTTAGGTGATTGGTCCCTGTGCCAGGTGTTTGGTACATGTGACTTAGGAGTGAACAATCAGCAATTTAGGAAGATAGCAGTGCAGGCAATCGCCCCTCTCTGGGCCTGGCCTGCACCAGGTGGTACATGCAAACATTGCCAGTTGGCCCAAGGCTGGGAATTACATGTTACCCAGTCACCTACAACATTTTAGATCCATTTACTGGCCTTCGCGTGGACAAAGGGAGGAAGAAGGACAAAGAGGAGCCTCAAATATTGAAGAGGAGGAATGATAGGAGAAGGTGAATGAAGGAAGGAAAATGGGCATGAAAACCAGTGGTGAGACTGTGTATGTCAGCTATGGACAGTGTGCAACATTCCCAAAAAAAAAAAAACAACAGACATGTTCTCCAAGGAAAGGGAAAAATGATACTAACATGATAGACATGCAGCACGAAAGGGAAAAGATGCTGCAAAGGCTGGGAGCCTGTGGTAGCCAAGCATGAACCCATCAAAGAGCGGCGAGTCCCCTGGAGGTTGTGAGCTCAAGGTTGAAGTGTAAGGTGGGCGTTATGTTGTGAGCAGAGAGTACTGTTAATGGATGTGATAGGAGTTGTGTGCTGTGCATTTTGTTTACTAACATCTTCAGCATTGGCAGTGTTGTGATATTTTTAGTGCAATACAGTTACTGAGCTAATCTGGCATGAAAGCAAATGGAATGCAATAACTCTCAAATGAGATACTGGAGAGTGCAGACCCCTTATGCCAAAATACTGAAAAGGTAACCCTAAATAACCTCTGAAAGCTGGTTGGCGAAGGACTGTTTCACTGTACATGTGGAGTGCTGCTGGATCTGTCTTACGACAGATTTAAACTGGAATCAGTCTGTCTGTCCTGTTCTGACAATCTTTCTTCATCTGTTTCTATGCGCATCTTCTCATATGTCGTCCATCACTCCAATTCTTTGTTATAGACAATCCCCACACAGTATACATCAGAGGCAATACTACTAACTGAAGAAGTGAAATCGATGGATGGATGGATGGATAGATCAGTGAATAACTGACTTTCTTGCATCTCATCAGCAGAGCGGCAGCAGCTCTAACAGATGCAAGAGCTGGGAGACCCCGATGCTGTACATTAGCCACTCTTCCTTTCGCTGCCCCATTCAGCCGCTGATTGATACAGGTGCGGTATGGTACATATGCGTGTTCCTGGGCGCAACCACTGGTGCACAACCACATGAAAAAAATGTGGAAGTCGGGAGATGTTTAAAAACTCAAAACACAACTGAAACAAGAGGAAAACTAGGAGACACAGGGGTGTATGTGGCTGGCTGACCATTTACAATATACACTGAAAAAGTATTTATAGGTGAGAGGTCCTTGAGGAGGAGAAGTTGGCCATATAGTAATTTAATAAAGCAAGTCAATTTTGTAACTCCCCCATGAAAGCTCTACAAGTTATTCATCCAAAGAATGATGAAGTCAGATTTTATTTGGGGGGGGGGGGGGGGGGGGGTTATGAAACAGTCTGGCTTCCAAGTATTCCATAACCCCCTTGATGTTTCATGGACGTTTAAATCTTAATTCTTGTGTTCAAAGCGGTTTCTGGATGTTACAGTAAAATATAGTCTGGGTATTACTGAGCTAACGAATAACATGGGAATTCTAGTAGCAGTCACAAGACATTTGTGTCGCAGGACCAACAGCAACAAAAGAAACTGGATTATGATCAAATGGCTGTTAACCTAGTGGGGAATAGAAAATGCAATATTTTAAAGCTGCCACAATGTCCCTTGGATGACACTTTTTGTTGGCTAAGTCAGAGAAGGAGGCAGCAACAATGAAATTAGCATGTTGAACTGTGCTACCAGCGAATCTCCACCTAAGCATTGTGGCTCTTATCTGCAAGTAGGATTCATCATGTTCACTTAGTTAGACTCCCTTCTCACTGCACCTGTAGGATCCAGCCACTGGATAAAATGTTTATGGGACTGCTGAAGACCTATTACAGTGAAGAAATGTGGCAATGACTGAGGATGCAATATAACACTAGGACCGGACCAACTAATGTTGCAAAACTCTGGTCAAGCCTATATGAAAGTTCAGGATTACTTATTCCTGATGTGGAATAGGTGCTTCTGGATGCCACGGTGAACAGAGGTTTTTGCCAATTGCAGACGGTGGCTCATGTTGGTACTAACACTGATCAGATCCAAAGCACACACACACACACACACACAGTGCGCCTGCTTTTTGGTGGCTAGCTGATATGGTAAAGATTGCCTGTCTTGCTATTTGAAGGTGGAGCTCACTATCAATAGCATTATGACAGAATTGACCATGGTCCTTTGTAACATACCACCAATTCAGCTCTGTATCAGGGGCTACGACAGTTCTGCACTCAGTCTGCAGATTCTCTGACTTGCGCCTTATGGTGGTGTTTCCTGGGTTATGCTTAATATGTCAGGGGACCACTCCACACAGGAGGTGCCTACTCGGATAGTGGGGGCTGTGTTGTGGTGAATGGCTGTCTTACTATATTAGAGGGTCTCAGTAAGCTACAGAATAGTTGACAGTTTAAAACAGTGCAGGGCAAAAACAGGATGAAGGTAGTTTTAGATGCATTTGGTATTGTAACTAAAGTATTGTAGCTGTGTTGGGAAAGATCCAGAACACCAATCGCTAATAGAAAGCACTGAAGCTTACATACCTTGTTTAACCAACCACCTGAATGAGTTGCTGAACAGCTCAAAGAAGAGCTTAGCCATTCCAAATAGGTACCCCAGTCATACAAACACAGTTGATGATGACTTCAATCTAGCCTCCATATGTTGGCTAAAATACATGTCGCAAGTCGATTTTAGGTATGTCATCTGACATCATACCAAAAGCTTTCTCAGAGAAGTATTTACAGCAATAATTATTAGTGCAGGTGCCCACATTAATTGTAAATTATTGCAAAAGCATTGTTGACTACTTAGCAACAAATAATAATGAGCAAATAGGGAGCATTACGATGGATACACGGATTAGTGTCCACACGCTTATTGTAGCGAGACTAAATGTTCTAAGATACAAACACACAAAAATAAACGTAAAGTATACATATAGAAACACAGTTAAAAATGCACTTGACACCTTTTTCAGAGGCAGCCTGAACTCCATCTGATCTGACTACGTAGGCCTAGACCAGAGATCATGGATACAAATAAATGGAAACAATGGCACTTGAGAGCTATGTACAAAATAAATTAATAAGAGGTCCCACATAGTACACAAAACAGATTGGAACACTATTACAGAAGCTATGAAGAAATGAATGCCAAATGTAAAACAATGTAAAATCCCAGTGTGAGAGGCTTTTAGTAAGTTCCACAATGAAACTGGCCTTAAAACTAGAAGAATCGATAGAGATCTTGGTCGTATGTGAAGTACAACAACACCAATAAGGAATCAATACCTTCACTGTGCGATAACAATAGTGTTGTTACGGATGAAGTGAGACTAAAGCTGAGTTACAGAAAGCATAGTTTGCTTTGCTGAAAGAATTTCAAAAACCAAGAATATATTCCAGTATTCAAATCAAGAATGAATGCGAACATGACTAACTTGGCAGCAGGTTTTCTCCATGTTGAGAAGCAGCTTACATTACTTAATAAAGAATGCTTCTGGTCGGGATTGTATGCCACTCAGGTTTGTTTCAGAGTATGCTTACACAATAACTCCATAATTAGACAAATGGAAAAACTGGTAGAAGCCGACGTCGGGGAAGATCAGTTTGGATTCCGTAGAAATATTGGAACACGTGAGGCAATACTGACCTTATGACTTATCTTGGAAGAAGGATTAAGGAAATGCAAACCTACATTTCTAGCATTTGTAGACTTCGAGAAAGCTTTTGACAATGTTGACTGGAATACTCTCTTTCAAATTCTAAAGGTGGCAGGGGTAAAATACTGGGAGCAACAGGCTATTTACAATTTGTACAGAAACCAGATAGCAGGTATTAGAGTCAAGGTACTTGGAAGGGAAGCAATGGTTGGGAAGGGAGTGAGACAGGGTTGTAGCCTCTCCCTAATGTTATTCAATCTGTATATTGAGAAAGCAGTAAAGGAAACAAAAGAAAAATTCGGAGTAGGTATTAAAATCCATGGAGAAGAAACAAAAGTGTTGAGGTTCGCCGATGACATTGTAATTCTGTCAGACACATCAAAGGACCTGGAAGAGCAGCTGAACGGAATGGACAGTGTCTTGAAAGGGGGATATAAGATGAACATCAACAAAAGCAAAACAAGGATAATGGAATGTAGTCTAAGTCGGGTGATGCTGAGGGAATTAGATTAGGAAATGAGACACAAAGTAGTGAAAGAGTTTTGCTATTTGGGGAGCAAAATAACTGATGATGGCCGAAGTAGAGAAGATTATAAAATGTAAACTGGCAATGGCAAGAAGAGAAATTTGTTAACATCGAGTGTAGATTTAAGTGTCATGAAGTCGTTTCTGAAAGTATTTGTATGGAGTGTAGCCATGTATGGAAGTGAAACATGGACGATAAATAGTTTGGACAGGAAGAGAATAGAAGCTTTCGAAATGTGGTGCTACAGAAGAATGCTGAAGATTAGATGGGTAGATCACATAACTAATGAATAGGTGTTGAATAGAATTGGGGAGAAGAGGAGTTTGTGGCACAACTTGACGATAAGAAGGGACTGTTGGTAGGACATGTTCTGTGGCATCAAGGGATCATAAATTTAACATTGGAGGGCAGCGTGGAGGGTAAAAATTGTAGAGGGAGACCAAGAGATGAATACACTGAGCAGATTCAGAAGGATTTAGGTTGAAGTAGGTACTGGGAGATGAAGAAACTTGCACAGTATCGGGTAGCTTGGAGAGCTGCATCAAACCAGACTCAATACTGAAGACAACAACAACAACAACAACAACAACACACCCATTTGCTCCGGGAAAACAATCTGTTGATACACAGTCAGCATGGATTCAGAAAATGTTTTTCTCGTTAAGCAAGGCAACACATCCACACTTTAGTTCCACAATGTAACAATTGAGACTGACAGGGGGATCCAAAGTGGTGTCATATTTTTAGGCTTCCAGAAGGCTTTCGACACTATTCCTTAGACACAACTTCTAATAAAATTGCATAGTTATGTGTCAAATCTTAGTTATGCACTGGATTGATGATTTCCTGTCAGAAAGGTCATAGCCCATAATAATTTATGGTGTGCCACTGGACTATTATAGGCCCTCTGCTGTTCCTGATCTACACAAATGATTTAGGGAACAGTCCTCTTAGATTGTTAGCAGATGATCCTTTCATTTACCATCTAGCACAGTTGTCAGATGATCAATACGAATTGCAAAATGATTTATACGATATTTGTATGGTGTGAAGAGTGGCAATTGTCTCTCAATAAGGAGAAATGAGAACATCCACAAGAGTACAAGGGGATACCTGCTAAATTTCTGTTTCACAATATCTCAATCTAAAGGCTATCAATTAAGCTTAATACCTAGAAATTACAATTTCAGACAAATTAAATTGGAATGATCATATAGGCATTGTTGTGAGAAAACCTAACCAATGACTGCACTTTATTGACGGTACACTTTGAGAGGACCACAGGTCTACAAGAAAGAGTGCATATAATCAAGATTGTCCACCGTCATCTGAAGTATTGCTGTGCTTTATGAGATCTGCATCAGATATTATTGACAGACTAAAACAATCAGTTCATAGAAGGGCCACTCAATTAGTATTATCCTTCACTAGGGGGAGACAGTGTCATGGATATAATAAGCGAATTTGTGTGGCGATCATTAAAACCAAGGTCTTCTTCATTGCAGTGAGATCTTCCGATGAAACTTCAATCACCAGTTTTCTCCTAGTGTGAAAATATTTTGTTGGCACCAACCTACATAGGTTGAAATGATGATGCCCACCACCACCACCACCACCACCACCACCACCACCACCACCACCACCACCACCAATTAAAGTAGAGCTCACACGTTCATTTTTCCCCATGCTGTCCGTGAGTGGAACGGAAAAGATAGCTTGAAGGTCAGTCAACGAACCCTCTGCACGCACTTTATTCTGAATAGCGGATTAGTCATGTGGATGTAGATGGTGTCAAGCATCACAGTACCGATACTGTGTTTGAACATTAATGGCTTGTTTCTCCTACTTGTTCACATCCACTTACATTTTTTACATGTGGAACAAGCTGCCGTTCATCATACTAAATAGAAATTCAGTCCAGGTCAACATGTATCCTCCAAGAGTTCCTAAATGATTATATGTTTCTGTGTATTACAGCGTCATTAGCAGATGGTACTCTAGGTAAAGTGACCAAAAGGCAAAGCAGCTGAACATAATGCATATAAGTGTAGAAGAACATAAAGTTATCTTATTTGCTGAGGGTTTGACAGTTCTAATAAAAGTTGAAAACAACGAGAAGCTGCAACAGGTTGTTAACTGCTCCACGAGTCAGATTAGCAGTCTGGCAGACCACATCCACCAATAAGACTGTGGCTTATGTGGGTTCTTCTGTTGTTGTGTACTAACATTTACTGCAACTGTGTTTTCCTTAAGGGTGATAAATTGGAGAGTAGGCCTGTCACAAAACGCAGTGGTGTTTGACTGTGAGAGGCTATGAAAGTGGTTCCCACAGGTACACTTATTACGTTTAATCCACCACAGAAAATCTTGTTTCTAGAGACTGCATCCTTGGTGACACAACTCAGCAATTCACATATGTGGCACTAAACTAAAGAATTATGTGCAGTGCCACTGCTGCAGAGAGATTCTATGTATGCTGCTGTAAAAATTTTCAACCTCCTTCCCATGGAGCTGAAAACCTTCTGTAGTTTTCTCATATTGCTCAGTTTTGAATAGTTATTTACTATTCCATAACTATCTTTAATGACTGTTGTACAATGTGTTTATAAACTACTTATCCAACATAAGATATACCTAACAAGTTTCATAACAGACAAAAGGTTAATAAAAGTATTTCAGGGGGCAATGCAGCTTCACATGTGCATGTGTCAACCTAAACGGGCCCTACACGTGGTCTCCGGGTGTTACTAAAAAACCGACACAACTAGCTAACCTGACTACATGAGAAGTACATACCAGTCAGGGAAGAAATGACTCATCATCACATCAAAAGCTCTTTACCAGGGCCTAACATCTACAGAAGTGAGACCAAGTATTAAAACATGTCAACTCAACAATGAAGGCATTAGTTGAACCAACCAAATTCTAGGGAATATACTGTTTAAGCATGTTATCAACATGGTTGTCCAACAGCAAAGCCATACTAATCATGGAGATCAACTACATACAAGAGGAACGTGGCTAGCAAGCATCAATGTGCAGTAGCGCGTGTGACAAGAAATATCTGTAGAGGTTGTAGTTGAGCAGCTGTGCATTGTGTAAAAGACAACATTCACCAGAAATCCTCAGACTGTGACAAAGGATGAAAAGGAATAAATAAAGAGCTTCTACTACACAAAATTAATGCAGAATAGACAAAATAGAGACTAACGTTGACAATGCACCTCAAATAACCGCAGATAATGGAACTTTCAGGACAATCACAAATGGGCACAGGGTGTTCACCTTGGTTGGGTTCAAACAGTTCAAACATTTCAGAAACATTAAACCAAACAGGGCAAAGTAGACATGTGTGTTAGCCAGATGTAATGTTAAGCAAATATCTGGGTCATTTGTTTAACAAAAATTTATTCCAATTCTGAAGAATTTAAACCACCTTCATAAACAAATTTTGGTCTTGTGAAAAAAAAAAAGCAGGATTGAAAATAAAATACTTCCAACATATGCCAGAGAGAGTGCAAAACCAATGGCCAGGTATTCCAAAGCTGAAGCTGTAATATGTGAAGTTATGATACAGTAAACTAAATGAATTTTGGAAGTTGGCCACTCAGAAACTGAAATTGTCAGAAATGAGTCAGAACACATCCTAGTGCAAACCTGTCACTGTAGTGAGTTAGGATTTATAGAGGAAGGAGAAATGGAAACATTAATACATTTTAATGCTTTTCATGCGAGGAAGACGGGAGCTATTACAGAAAATCTACATCCTTGCATTTTGCATATTTCCTGTTGATCATTTCCATATTGCCATTGCTGTAAACAATCAATGCAATCCCACCAAAGGCCAGGCACTATTAAATTTGAGAATTCAGGAGAGTATGTACAAGCAGAGTGTATTCATTTTAGGATCACTTGACATCAGTTTAGTTCTCAGAGTTGGCTGATTCTGAATAGCTTTGTAAACGCATTCTATTGCACTTCCTTCCACTAGTCAGACAGAAATGAACAGAAGATGAGATAGTTTCAGGATTCATCAAGGGAGACAATTAGGGTGCTCCATTCATAAATATGAGCTTGGGAACGGCATCTTCAAGTAAGTCTGAGGAAATGCTGGTCTGCAGGAGAATAATAATGATTAAGATGCTGTGACTAGTACTCAAAATATGATTCAATCATTAGTGGACATGCCTGAAGGTAAATGGGAGGAACAGGTAAAAATACAAGGGTGTTATGTCGATCTGTTCTAAAAACACCTGGTCCGATCAGATGATGCGCTTGTGAAACTCCAGTTAAGAATCATGAGTCATTCCATAGCAAATTGTACCCAGTATCCTTGCCCTAGAAAGTAGTAGTTAATAAAGCAATTAAGAATATGTAGGAGAATCAGATAATTTATAACTCAGGTAGGGAAGGTTCTATTCCAATCCCCACTGTAACAAAAGAAGATGGCAGTGTGCATTTACTAACTGATGCTCATGGAGAAATGATGCAGTTTACTGTACAATGCGACCAACTGGAAGATGAAGGCATAGCAGGCAGAACACAGGCTTTCTGTGGTGTGGAAGGTGTTACCAGTTTAAAAGAATGGCCTTTGGTCTGTCAGCATCATCAGTGGCCAATATGACAGCACTTAACGAAGTTCAAAGGAAAGAATTATTGACACACTTAGTCCACAGCTCGTGGTCGTGTGGAAGCATTCTCGCTTCCCACGCCCGGGTTCCCGGGTTCGATTCCCGGCGGGGTCAGTGATTTTCTCTGCCCCGTGATGACTGGGTGTTCTGTGATGTCCTTAGGTTAGTTAGGTTTAAGTAGTTCTAAGTTCTAGGGGACTGATGACCATAGATGTTAAGTCCCATAGTGCTCAGAGCCATTCAAACCATTTACACACTGAACATTATGTAGGCAGTATACAAATTAGTACTGCCTTTAGAGAGCACATTTAGACATTCTGTGCCATGTAATTGAAGTGTTTAGTGGAGCAAGACTCACATTAAAGATGGATAAATAAGAATTTGCCAAATTGCAAAACAATTTCCCTGGGCATGTAATTTCTTTGTGTGGAATCATATCTGATCTGATGAAAATGAAACCAGTGAGAAATTTTCCTGCACAAATATGCTGTAGACAACTGAAAAATCTCTCATTTCATTTCATGCAATTTCTATCACAGTATTCATCCTTGATTTTTTTTATCTTCACAAGTCCATCTCCATCTGGAAATGGAATAAGGAATATCAAGAAGCATTTGAGTTAATTAAAAACCAGCTGCATGAGGCACCAGTACTTTATCATCCTGATTTCAGAAGAAATTTCTACATCAGCACTGATTCCATTTATTCCTACTGGTTGTTTAGTACATTTAATCCACCACAGGAAATGAATATGAGTATAGCAATCTCTCTAAATAGGCACATTGAAAGTATTTAGAAACATTCTAGAGAACTACTCAAGCTCTTTGCCTTCTATCCAATCGTGAAGTTACTGAATCACAGTAATAGAGATGAACAGTGAGAGAATGGAAGTGTGCAAACATGTCTAACTTCCCCTACATTGCAAGTCAATGGGAGTAAACTGCTAAATCCAACCTACTGCAGCTCACTATCTTAGTAATGACCCGATCAGATCCCCCAACATAATTACAAGTAAATCACGGAGGAACAACTTATGGAAACAGCTGTCTCATGCTTTTGATGGTATTTGTGGGTCTTTGCATTGTGGTAGTCCACACTCACATGCTCCGAGTCCTGTATCCACTAACAGAAGTTCATATTCAAACAACAACAGTTAACAGACACTTTGTATACTTGGTCCCCTGTATTGCAGTGATCAGTATCAGAAGAAGAATGGAACATGTGTTTAAGTAAAGATATGACATAGGAGAATCAAGAACCTTCCACAGCTGGTAACTGCTTCTAACTTTAGCCATAAATTAATGGATTGAGTTAATGATTTATGACCACCCAACAACCATGTACACAAACAAGATCTACGCTAATCAATGTTCATGTACCCAAAATTCTTACACATTAAGTAAGAAATGTGCATGGAGTGGACATGCATGGACACATGCATCTGATGGAGAAAAATCTGTAGCCAATGGCTAGTGTAATAAAAAACAGAGAAGAGCCCCAATGAAGATGCACTATATTAATAACAAGGCTTTTTTGACATGAGTCACTTTACAATCAGACAGTATTGCGAAACTGACTTTCTATGCACAGGATACACATAACGAATCACATCACTTATTAAACTAATGTTATTCCAGTAACTGACCTTCAAGTTAACTCTTACACTGTGGTACTGGAGATTCAGTTGTATATCCTGGAACCCAGTACCAGTCGCAAGTTGCCTAATTAAAGCCTTCCAGGAACTACAAAAATATTTTGCTTAATTATTGATGGACTTTAACACAAGACATTTTTGATGTTAGATTATACGTCTTAGCGAGTAGATATTGGCCAGTAGTACAGTGGGAAACTGTGTGCTTGTCAAGGCAGTGTAACATTATTTGTTGAGTATTTCAGGATGAGTGCACTTACAGACTTCTGACGACTTGAAGCACGTAAGGAAGAAAACGTCAAGCAAATGTTTGCAATTATGCTTTAAGTGAAACATTGAGCTCATTAACTTATTTGCAAACCAGTCAGAAGATTAACTCTTGTGTATAAAAGGGCATCAGAGTCTGAACAATTGGCAATTTGTTGATACCTTTACAAAATCTGGATGGTAAGGTACTATATTTTCACATATGAACAACAGGAACATACAAATATCACTATAATTTGTGTACATATGATTATCACAACAGGGATATTATGAATACAAAGACATTATTGCAGTAACTTGTGAACCACAAAAAAGTTTGGTGTAACAGATTAAGTGTGCCATATATACATTCTTGCTGACAGCACATGCACTCAGAATATATTTATGAACAAACTATTGTAATATTACCTGTTGTGTTTCAGTCACATTCTTCACCACTGTAATACTGAATTTAAAAGGGAAACATGGAAGTTGATAACTGAAAACTCCAAACTGAGGTGATATTACTACAAAAGATATCTAAACTGAGAATCATATGGACTTCACCAAATAATGATGTTTTTGTATTATTGCATATTTATATTGATTAGGTGAGACTAAAGCAAAGCTTCTTAAATGCAAGATTTTTGTAACTATTGAGCCTCAGTAAGTCTACACTCAACACATGCCATCCACCTGCTCACTAATAATTCCAGAGTGTTTCACAATTCCTATTACAGAGAGGTTCTAGAGCAAACTTTATCCACCAGGTTTCATTAATGAACCCATGTCTGGAAACATACAAAGTCCCTTCTATAACTCTTATACACCTGTAATAGGAATTCTGACATGCCTTGTGTACAGCAAGAGGAATCTGTGGCAGTTTTACAACAGATTGCATATTTTACATTAAATGCGTGTAACACCAATGAAAATATCCCAGAAGCATATGGCATTTAAGACTAAATAAATAAATGACCAAAATAGCGACTTTACCATTTCTATTATCCATTTAATTCTGAAGTTATGTGATCCTGCCTAACCACACCAGGCCTCACTGGATGTGTCTTAAAACATCTGGAAGGGAATTCCACATCTGAAGTGCTGGGTTAACACTGGAAACTTGCACAATATTTATTTTAAGCTGGCTCCTTCCACACCAGACAATAGTGATATCCACAACCACTTAACATCACTTTCTGACCAATATGAAGTGCTGTGAGTAGCTACAGTGTCGACACGTGATGGAGATTCCACAACTTTTAGTTGACGACACTCGTGAACTACCCTTAATACATTTGTGCTCTGGCTTTTATAATGCTGATGCACATTTTTGGGAAGGTGAGGCATGCAAATGGCTGGAAAAAGTGTGATGCTCAGCAAGTAGGGCTTCTGATGTGAGACAGTTTGGTGCCTTCCCCAAGTGATAGGCTGCAGGTAAAGGTACTTCAGGAATCTGACAATGCTAGCAGGACCTTGTGTCATCTTCCCGTTAGCAGCCTTGGAGAACATTCACCCATGATGACAATTATCTGTCTCCCAGTAGTGGACACCAAAATACAAATGATAGGAGCAGAGCAGACATCCACGAGGTCTGGGGTGAGAGACATCACTCTGAACATAGTAGCATCTGGGAAACTGTTTAGCAAGAAGATACTCTCTTGTGAGGAGATACAGCAGTACCTCATACTTTCAACACTGCTCCATCACAAAGTCCTGTCCTCATTTCTGTTTCAGTCTTCTCCAAACATCTGGCACCTCCAAATTACTTTTGTGTCCATCAGGGATGTCCAGTCTTTTGCACAACTTCACGGAAATTTAATAATGCTCCACCACAGCATGGTCATCACTCTGTTCTGATACAAGTATTGCTAAAGATTTCTCCAGACACTTTGAGGAGATACTAGATTGTATCACTACTGCTTCCTCCTCATCTTGTTCTTGTTCTTCAATACATGAGCATGTCCTCCTTCCATCAGAGAGAAGATTAAATAAAGAAAATGAAAGACACCCTCTGGCCTCGCAACCTAATACCATTGGGGTCGAAGAGATCAAGAGTTGGTCAAGCGAGACTGATAGGAAAGAAAACAGAATATGTCTGACACAAGTAAGTGGAAGTAATATCAGACATTTCTAGAAAGGTGATAGTGAGACACACATGATTGTTCTGTTTATGGCAAGTGGTATTTGACCATATTTAAAACCAAAGATCATGTCAAATTTAATACTGTGAGATTTACATGTTTATGCTGAGCCAACAAGTTGGCAATACCATGTTTCCTAACATCACATGTACATTGTTTGGTCATGGTACAATTAACAATGGGTAAATATACAGAAGTGCAACATTAAATTATTCAAAAATGTAACAGCACTTTATGCACTGATGTATGCTGTTAGATATTCCTTCCAAGTTAATGGTACCTTGCTGATATTAAATTGTTTGAAATTTTATTTTTACAACACAGACACATTAATGAAATTTAACATCTAACAAGCATCTGTAGTCAGTACAGGCTACACCTCAGCTAACATTAAATAATAAGTGTTAAAAGGAATTTCTTAGCACCTATTACAATTTAAATAACTATGCAGCTTGTTTGAGCTGATCATAATACACAAAATAGTATGTCCTACATTACTAAATTGGAACATTGGATTGTCTAAAATGCTAAATTAATCGTATGAGGGATATACAGTAAGTAATGCAACAATTTTTTAGAAAGCATGTTGGTTCTATTCAGGATTCCGTAACACCATATTATTTCCTATCATCTTTGATACAAAACCTGAGTTTTCAACATAATTTCTGTTCAATTTGATGGCCTTATGCCACCTTTCTGGGAGGCCTTGTATACCTGTGCGACACCAATCTACTGATTGACATTGGTGCCATCTTGTTGCTTCAACAACTACCCTATCATCCACACACTGCTTTCTGTAGAGAGCGTCCTTCAATGGATAGTTCTTCCTTGTCCACACAACAGTCTGGATATCACACCTTCTGGCTTTCGTTTCTTTGTCCCAATGAAGTATGTGTGCTCCAGTAACGTGTGCAGACTTGGTGCAGTGTTGCCATGCCACGGAGAAGGAAAAGTTCATTTCAATTTTTGTGGTGATCTACATGCTGAAGTCATTTTTCAACTTCCTGATGGTAGTGCAGAACACTACATTATGATGGAGGTAAGCACAAAGAATAACAACTTCAAAATTTCAGAAGACCACCACCATGACTTCATTGGTTGAGGATGCAGCTTTGAACTGAGAAACAAAACAGCAATCCACAGAGTAGTGCCACATCACCTCCTCTGAAGGAAAAGTTCAAAGTGTTTCACCGTCTGACAAATTGAACAAAAATTATCACTATAACCCTCCTAATGCACAGTCTGTTTGGCACAGATGGTCGTTCGTTGGTCTTTACCATCTCTAGTTTGCCGGAACAGAGCAGGGCACATCTTTGATTACCCTAACTGGTGGACAACTGTGTCTGCACTAACAACAGAGATGTTCAGCTGAGAAACAAGATTGTTCCATCCATTGTGATTGCCAGATCACCATCAGGGTGTTTGCATGTTCTGACACTGCACAGTCGCAACTGTCTGCGAATGGCACACACCTTTTTTCCACTACCATGTCTCTGAAGATATTCTGCAAGTGCCTATGAATAACTGTGATGGTCTGCTTTAGCACTGAAAACTCAACAGGACCCTGCTTGGAACATACCTCTGTTACAGACAATTTTTAAGGCACAATTAGTGCTGCCACTTAATGGAACTTTGTGGAATATTCCTACTTCAGCTTCTATAGTTTCATCATATCCCAGGACGTTTAGTGCACATTTTTTTGAACTGGAATAGAAACATGAATAGAAATATGTTCCATTACTTAGTGAATGCCCCTCCTACATTGGGTTACAAATGCAGACTGTCATTATATAGAAAAGCATCATACAGAAATATCAAAGTTGGGAGAAACTAGAATTTTAGGAAAACATACTGCTATTGTGGTAATGGTATGAATGTGCGCAGATAACAATTTAACCAACACAAAATATGGTAAGTGCCTGTATACACAGGTTACCTAACACATGGTAAATATAACATTCCACAAATTCCTCTGAGTTTCTAAATTATGCTAAAGTAAGTTTTCTATGAATAAATAAAATTTAAAAACTAATAACAATCATATTTACAATGTCATTAACAAACTCCCATACCTTCTTGACCAGCAGTTATGGTAGCTACATTTAACAAGTTTGATTATATCCACATCCGCAGCCTCCAAATATGATAATCATTTTGTAAAAGAAAACATCGTCCACTGTAGACTGCACTGGAAAATATGCACCATGTTCCATGAAATGTGATATACAGATAATGAACAGCCCACACACACAGGCACACATGAACAACAGTATGTTCTGTATCAAATACAAAGGAAGGAGCAGTACAGTATGTGTATTAAAAAACAATATACAAGTCTTCCGATACTGTATGCCAAGGCACATTACATAGTTTTCTGCTGTGCCAATTAGTGTCAGTTGAATCTTACATTCTAAAATATACCAAAATGGTATAAACACTGTTACTGGAATGTTAGCAACAACTGTATGCAGTGAGACGACTGATAATATCCAGTCACTCACGATTGCCATCTCATACTTTAGTATTATAAAATATGCATCATATTAGTATAGTAAAGTGCTCTGTCAATCTTGAAAGATTGCTGCTTAGTAGAAATGTATGTACATCATGAACTGCTTTTTCAAGTTTTAATGCATGTATCCTTGTAACAGACTACTAACATTCTGCTTATTAGGACAATGGCACAATACATTTCAGCAAACACGTGTATCCATTAATTATCTGTTAAGTACAGTTAGAAGAGAAACCTATAACAAACTTCTAATAATACTTAGTAATCATTTAGGATATATACTATTGTTACATCTGCATAAGATAATTTCAGGCATGAGTGACGAGCCACATTATTGTAAAAATATGCTCAAATTATGATGCACAACAAGTATCTTCCATATAAAACATACTCAGTATGTTTAAGGAATCAAACTACAATGTATATAACAACTTCATACTTCTGACTGCTTTGCAAATGCACAAGTATGTTCTGACAGTTAGCATTTAGGAGAGGTTTGAAATTATGTTTGAAGTTTTTGGAAATCACAAAGTGCTCTCACTATGAAACATTGGATATTTACAGTATGTATAAATAGCACAACTTGAGCAACACTGCTGCAAGACGTGCATGCACAGTTTCCGACTGTAATACTCGTCCTACAGGGTAAAACTTTTGTTGCAACATGTAAGTACTAAATTATGGCAGGGATTTAAATTCACTCTACATTTGTATTAAATACTGAAAATCAAAGAAAGCACTTATATAGGCTACATGCAACTGGTACTGTGTGTCATGAACCTGATAAGTCATCTAGTAGTACAGCTGGAAAAGAGTTTGGGTAAAGAAACACCTTCTGTCCTTCCGAGTCCTTCATCATCTCTGATTCATGCTAAGATCTGCCTGCAGTTGTGAAAGGTGTATATTGGAAATGTACCATGTTGACAGAGGACACCATCATTGTAACAGAATATCTGTCAAACACAGTCTCCAATAACATTTCACAAAACTTCTGTAACAGGTTCATTAACTCCCTTCCTGCCAATATAAACATGTTAAATTTTATGCAATTTACATGAACTCACAAAAAGCCAGACAAAACACCCAGTGACACTGAATAAGCAGCATATTATCAGTTGATACCATCAAGTTATTGGGCATTGACATCCACTGCAAATCATGCAAGTAATGTCACATTTATCACGCTGAGCAGAGTGTCAGCTCAGCAGCTTTTGTTCTCTCATTCTGGATGATGAAGGGGTCAGACAGGTAGCTTATTCTGCTTCTGTGCACTCTATAGTGTCACATAGAAATATGCCCTGGGGGAACTCTTCCTTAATCAAACTATTATCTCCCTACTGAGCAGTGAAAATAGTCATATATAGAATGAGTCCATGAAACTCTCATTGCAAATAATTTAGCCAGCTGAGAATATTTGCTACTGCTTCTCAACACTTATTTTCTCTAATGTATAGTGTTCCTGGAGACTGGATCCTTTGTGACAGAACTCAGCAGCTCACAGGTGTGGCACTAAACAAAGAATTATGTACACTGTCTCTGCTGCAGCGAGATGCTATGTATGCTACTGTAAAAATTCTCGACCTCCTTCCCACTGAGCTGAAAATCTTATGGAATAGTAAATATCTACTAAAAACTAAATTACATAACTTTCTCTTGAATCACTATGTTGTAATGTATGTTTATAAACTACTTATCCAACATAAGATATACTTTTATTAACCTTCTGTCAGTTATGAAGCTTGTTAGCTATATCAGGGATCAATGTAGCTTCACAAGTGCACGTGTCAACCTCAAAGGACTCTCCATGTGATCCCAGGGTGGTACTACAAAAAAGAACACAACTGGCTAATCTCCCTACTACATGAGAAGTACATACGTCAGGAAAGGAATGACTCATCAAGAGCTCTTTACCTGTGCCAAACATCTACAGAAGTGAGACCAAGTATTAAAACATGTTAACTAAACATTGAAGCATTAGTTGAACCAAAGGCCTAATTCTAGGAAAGATACTGTTTATGCATGTTAACATGGTTGTCCAACAATGAAGTCATACAAATAATGGAGATCAGCTATGTGCAAGAAGAAAGTGACTAGAAAGTGATGTCATAGTTACAAAGTACCACTGTAACTAATGAAGGAAGCAGTACCCATACACTTTGAATCTAATATCCCCGACAGCGTTAATGTACAGTAGCACACATGGCAAAAAATGTCAATAGAGGTTGTTGGTGAGTGGTAGTGTGCACTGGAGAAAATTAAATCCACCAGCAAGTCATACACTATGAGGAAGTGTCGATGGAATAAATAGAGGGCTGCTACTGCACAACATTAATGCAGCATTAAGCAAAGTAGAGACTAACATTGATAATGCAACTCTAATTATTGTAGATAACGCAACTTTCAGGACAATCAAAAAAGGCCACAGGATGTATGCCATGGTTGGGTTCAAACAGTTCATCCATTTATTTCAGAGACATTAAACGAAACAGGGCAAAATAGACACATGCATTAGCCACATGTAATGTTAAGCACATATCTGGGTCATTTGTGTAACCAAAAATTATTCCAAAGGTGAAGAATTTTAAGCCACATTCTTAAACAAATTTTGGTTTTGTGAAAAGCAACAGGACTAAAAACCAAAAATTCCAACATATGCCAGAGAAAGAGTGCAAAAATAATGGCTAGAATTTCCACAAGCCCAAGTCATAATATGAGAAGTCGTGATTCAGCAAACTAAAAAAAGCTTTGGAAATGGGTCACTCCACAACTGAAGTTGTCGGAAATGGATCAGAAGTCACAATGAACACTACCAAGTGCAAACCTTTCACTGAAGTGAAAGAAGATTTATAGAGGGAGGAAACACAGCATCATAAATACATTTTAATGCCTTTTGTGGAGGTCCAACTATGCTGAATTATGGATATAACAGCCATTTCGTTGGGGAGAATGGGAATTATTATGGAAAATCTACCTCATTGCATTTTCGGTATTTCCTGTTAATAATTTGCATATTGCCATTGCTGTAAACAATCAAAGTAAACCCATTAAGGATACTGGGTACTTTTAATTGGTGGAAAAACTTAAATTTTTTAATGAGTTTATTGAATTCTATAGTCTTTCCAGATTACATTGATATACGTACATTATAGGGTTTCAAATGAAAAATGACCTACATATAGCAAATTTTAGAGTTATGGACATGTATGCCACCACACCCCCTTTATTTCTGTTGCAAAAACCAGTATTATTTTGGGAAGAACAGTGAACTTTCTGTTTCCAGTGATTATTCATATGATACATTGTATATGTTAGTAACAGTGCCGCTTTCTAGTGTCTGTAAATGATTATCTGTTAGTATTTACCACTGTTCTGCTGAAACAGTTTACGCACGTGTTACTGAATGTCTGTTGCCCAAGTGCTACATATATGACAAAGCAAGCCACACTGTTGAAAGTAACTTATGTATCATTTCTTTGGGGAGAAATTCCCACCATGCCTCCCAGTGATTAAAATTTTTTGTTAACAATGATGCTGTCTGTAGTGGATTTGTTGTTGGTGATGAGGGCATTTTTTCTTCTTTGATAAAGGAAGTGGGGAAATGTAAGCAGTGTGATGGTGTAGGCTGTCTGGAAATAACTGAACAACAAGGTAGCAGGAAGGGTTTAGCATCAAAAGTAGCTGTTCTGTGTACATCCTCCAATAAATAACCTCAAAAATGACTTTGAACATTGTGCATAATACATATGGTGTGAATCTAAAGTTAGTGCCTGCATGTGTGCAATACGAAAAAGGAAAAGGAAAAGGCTACTCAAACATTTTGTGGTTTGATGGACCTTCCTCTTCCTCAAACTAGGTTCAACAAGTACATAAAAATACTTTTAGGTGCCTTGACAGTTGTGCCTAAGGCATCTACAAAATGTGCAGTTAAAGAAACTGTAAATATTAGTGGAACCAGGGACATCGCCATGTCCCATCAACTGCAACAGCAATGTCAAGGACATGGTATCTTGAATGGTGTTTTAAGTGGTACTTCTCTGGAGAATGGAAAAGTCCTTGATGATGAGTGCTTATCCAAGAACTGCCACACCTGTGATGGTAACACTGAAGTATGTATTGAACGTCAGTGTTCTAAGAATTATGGTGGTTACAGTGTTGGTACGGAGTGTGATGGAGCTCTAAAAAATATTTCAGACGTCGGTGCCCACTTACAATGTTACATATACGAAGTACCTAGGCGATGGGGACTCTAAAGCTTGCAACAAAATTTGTTACTAAGGTGTCACCATAGACACTGTAGTCATTAAACTGGAGTGTTGTGGAAATATGCAAAAGAGGATGGGTGCTAGATTGAGGAAGCTATGATGAGAAACGAAAGGAAAGTTGCTATCGGATGGAAAATCTCTGTCTGGCCAAAGCAGATTGACAGAAACTGAAATAGACCTTCATTCAGAGGTGCATGTCATCTAAAGGTCAATCCATAACAACTCTGAAGATGTTACAGCAATGAGAAAAGCTGTATGGGCTACCTACTTTTACGAGTTGCCCACAGATGACCACCCTGTTCACAGACTTTGCCCTAGAGGAGCAGATTCTTGGTGTGGTTACAATAAAGAAAAAAAAAAAAATTCAGATATATTGTTATAAGCATTCTCTTCCTGAGCCTGTTATGAATAAAATAAAACCAATTTTTAGGGATGTGAGTGACCTTGTTTTGCTTAGTAAATGTCTTCATGGGGGCATTCATAATAAAAATGAAAGCTTCAACCATTGCGTATGGGAAGGATTACGCAACAATGTTTTTCTAAGACTAAATACATTAAAAATGGTGTACTAGATGCAGTGATATGTTTCAATGATGGAGTGATAGGAAGGTTGGAAGCTCTGAAATTTAGGCATAAAATGTGGATCTAATATGGAAAATCAATTGCTTGTGCGTGATGGACAATGGGTACATGAAGCTGAAAGATTCAGCTCTTTAAGTTACCTAAGAAGCAAGAAGTGCTAAAAGGAGGGCCAAGAGGGAGCTTGAAGATGAATAAATGCTGCACGGTGAAGAATATGCTTCAGCAATGTTCTGAGGCATGATTTAATTGGACTCATCTTCATTCACAATTTCCCACAACCTGTATTTTTCAGATTTCAAGTACAAATATTTCCTGAAGTTATATACCATTGCTCTAATATATTTCTTTAACTTGTAATAGTCGATAGTTAGGTAGTAGGTATAAGGTATATTGCAGAATCAACTAAATTATACAAAATGTAACATTTTTATTAGGATAAAAATTGTAACGGTTAAAATGTAAGATACAATGTTTTCATACTTGTAATATACATAATAGGTGGAATTCAATAGGTCTAGCACCTCAGCCATAATATCATGCATATCTGGTAAAAATTTGGTCTCCTTCAAATGTGCAACATTGGATTAAAATGGCATGTCAATTTGAGGAAGCATTTTGGGAAAAAAAGAGTTGCATCAGTTTCTATGTAATCTTTTTGAATAACCTTAAGCAGGTTCAAAAATATTGAAAATACTTCTAAATTATTTAGAAAGTGTGCTGCATTATCTGATATCAACAAAAAATCTGTGAAACATATACAATATAAACAGTGCCTGCAAGAAATAGGTGTTGATTTTCACATAATATGGAGCCGGAAAAGTACCCTGTATAATTGAAGACCAGGCACTGTTAAAATTCAGAATTCAGGAAAGTATGTGTGAGCAAAGGGAATTCATTTTTGGATCACTTAATATCAGTTTATTTCTCAGAATTGACCGATTCTGAATAGCTTTGTAAATGCATTCCGCTACACTTCATTTCTGTCTGACTAGTGGAGGGAACACAAGAGAAGAGTGTTTCAGGATTCAACAAGGGAGACCATTAGGGAGCTGCAATCATAAATATGAGCTTATTCATTTTCGACAAAAGGGGGAACTGCAACTTTAAGTAAGTCTGAGGAAGATACTGAGTTCCAGGAGAATAATATTGATGAAGATGCTCTGACTAATCCTCACAGTATGATTCAAACATTAGTGGACATGCGTCTAGCTAAATGGAAGAAACAGGTAAAAATATTAAGGTCTATGTATTTTAAAAACACCTGGTCTGATCAGATGTTGCACTTGTAAGACTGTAGTTAAGAATCGTGAGTCATTCCATAGCATACTGTATCCAGTACCCTTGCCCTAGAAAGCAGTAGTTAAAGTAATTAAGGGTAAGTTGGAGAATCAGGTAATTTAACACTGAGATAGTGAATGTTCTAATCCGATCCACACTGTAGCACAAAGGGATGGCAGTGCGAATTTACTAACTGATGCTCATGGTGCAGTGATGTGGTTTACTGTGCAATGTGACCAACTGGAAGATGAAGGTATAGCCGGAAAACCACAGGCTTTCTGTTGAATGGAACATGTTACGAGTTTAAACGAATACCCTTCAGTCTGTCAGGATCATCAGTAGCCTTTATGACAGAACTCACAGAAGTTCTAAGAAAAGAATTGACACTCTCAGCATTATGTAGGTCATATTCTAATTAGTGCTGCCTTTAGGGAGAACATTTAGGCACACTGTGCTATGCAATTTAAGCATTTAGTGTAGCATTAGTCACATTAAAAATGGATAAAAAAGAATTCGCCAAGTCACAAAACAATTTCCTTGGGCACATTTCTTTGTGCAGGATCATATCTGATCTGACAAAAATAGAACCAGAGGGAAAATTTCCTGCGCCAAAATACTGTAGACAACTGAAAGTCACACAGTGTATGTAATTTCTATCACAGTTTTCAACCTCAAAGTTGTTCATCTTCACAAGTCGATCTCCATTTGGAAATGGAATAAGGAATATTAAGAAGCATTTAAGTTAATTAAAAAACCAGCTGTGTAAGGCACCGATACTTCATCATTCTAATTTAAGCAAAATTTCTACATTGGTTCTGATTTTGTTTATTTTTCCCTTGGTGCAGGAAAGTGTGAGGGTAACTGAGTCATTTAACATTTCACTGTAGCATTCACAATTAGTGTACTCACAAACTGAATCACTCACTCACTGGGAGACGTAGTACATAGTTACTGGAAGAGATGCACTTTCCATGTCAAAGTTTTGCTGTTACTGGGATGTCATATTGTCACATATAATAATACACTTTGATTCTTACTAAATTGGTGACTACTATCCAGCAGACCAAACCAATTGAGAGTTAGAATTTGAAGGTTGTGATTTTTAAATTCAGTGTATACCAGTACAACAAAAATAATATCTCAGCAAAACCAAGTGATAATTCTTGTTGAGAGACATTTAGGAGGTGAGCATCTTAGAGAAAATTTTGTATGTAATACCAGATGGGAGTAGGTGGTGGTTGAAATTCTTAAGAGGAATAATAAAAATATGGTGTTCCTGATGCAGACAATGGTTTTAATGGAAGCATTATTTTCTTGTTAGGAAAAAAAAGAAAGAAAGAAAGAAAAATGAAAGAAAGAAAAATAGGAAAAAAAAGAAAAACAATTGTGCTCAATGATGGTAGAAGAGCAGGAGCTGTCAAAATGTGGATGAACATTTTACATCACTGCATTCACTATCACCCCCGCCCCCCCCCCCCCCAAACAACGAAGTGTGGGAGAATAATTAGCAAATGTAAAACACAAAAAGTTTAGCTCTCACCTCCTTTTATTTTGAAACCTGGATGAAGTAGCAGCATTTATTTCCCATCTCTATGGTGTTGACCTGTGTCACTACCGTGTTCAGGTCACTGGCAGTACCTCCATTATTTACAGAATTTAACCTGTTTTTGCTTTTATATTCATTCAAACAGCAATTTGTGGATTAACATTTATGAGAAAGATAAATGAATAAAACATAAGAAGAGTAAAAATGATCTACAGAGCAGCTATCACATTTTCAGTTCATGCAGAATATAAAATGTAATATGTACCTACAAAGAATGGAGATACAAAAAGGTATCAGATTATATAATGGTAAGACAGATTTAGGAACCAGGTTTTATATTGTAAGACATTTCCAGGGGGCAGATGTGGACTCTAACCACAATCTATTGGTTATGAACTGTAGATTAAAACTGAAGAAACTGCAAAAAGGTGGGAATTTAAGGAGATGGGACCTGGATAAACTGATTAAACCAGAGGTTGTACAGAGTTTCAGGGAGAGCAATAGGGAACAATTGACAGGAATGGGGGAAAGAAATACAGTAGAAAAAGAATGGGTAGCTTTGAGGGATGAAATAGTGAAGGCAGCAGAGGATTAAGTAGGTAAAAAGACGAGGGCTAGTAGAAATCCATGGATAACAGAAGAAATATTGAATTTAATTGATTAAAGGAGAAAATATAAAAATGCAGTAAATGAAGCAGGCAAAAAGGAATACAAACATCTCAAAAATGATATTGACAGGAAGTGCAAAATGGCTAAGAAAGGATGACTAGTGGACAAATGTTCGGATGTAGAGGCTTATCTCACTAGAGGTAAGATAGATACTGCCTACAGGGAAATTATAGAGACCTTTCGAGAAAGGAGAACCACTTGCATGAATATCAAGAGCTCAGATGGAAACCCAGTTCTAAGCAAAGAAGGGAAAGCAGAAAGGTGGAAGGAGTATATAGTGGGTCTATACAAGGGCAATGTAATTGAAGACAATATTATGGAAATGGAAGAGGATGTAGATGAAGATGCAATCAGAGATATGATACTGCGTGAAGAGTTTGACAGAGCACTGAAAGACCTGAGTCGAAACGAGGCCCCGGGAATAGATAACATTCCATTAGAACTACTGACAGCCTTGGGAGAGCCAGTCCTTATGAAACTCTACCATCAGGTGAGCAAGATGTATGAGACAGGCGAAATTCCCTCAGACTTCTAGAAGAATATAATAATTCCAATGCCGAAGAAAGCAGGCATCGACAGATGTGAAAATTACCGAACTCTCAGTTTAATTCGTCACAGCTGCAAATGACTAATGTAATTTCTTTACAAACAAATGGAAAAACTGATAGAAGCTGACCTCGATGAAGATTGGTTTGGATTCCGTAGAAATGTTGGAACATGTGAGGCAATACTGACCCTACGACTTATCTTAGAAGAAAGTTTAAAGAAAGGCTAACCTACATTTCGAGCATTTGTAGACTTAGAGAAAGTTTTTGATAATGTTGACTGGAATACTCTCTTTCTAATTCTGAAGGTGGCAGGGGTAAAATACTGGGAGCAGAAGGCTATCTACACTTAGTACAGAAAGCAGATGGCAGATATACGAGTCGAGGGGTATAAAAGGGAAGCAGTGGTTGGGAAGGGAGTGAGACAGGGCTGTAGCCTATCCTCGATGTTATTCAATCTGTATATTGAGCAAGCAATAAAGGAAACAAAAGAAAAGTTCGGAGTAGGTATTAAAATCCACGGAGAAGAAATAAAAACTTCGACAGAATTACAATGTCATCGGCGAACGACAGGGACAGCAAAAGACTTTGAAGAGCAGTTGAACAGAATGGACAGTGTCTTGAAAGGAGGGTATAAGATGAACATGAAGAAAAGCAAAACGAGGATAGTGGAATGTAGTCAAATTAAGTCGGGTGATGCTGAGGGAATTAGATTAGGAAATGACACACTTAAAGTAGTAAAGGAGTTTTGCTATTTGGGGAGCAAAATAACTGATGATGGCCGAAGTAGGGAAGATTATAAAATGTAAACTGGCAATAGCAAGAAGATAAATTTGTTAACATCGAGTGTAGATTTAAGTGTCGAAGTCGTTTCTGAAAGTATTTGAATGGAGTGTAGGCATGTATGGAAGTGAAACATGGATGATAAATAGTTTGGACAGGAAGAGAATAGATGCTTTCGAAACATGGTGCTACAGAAGAATGCTGAAGATTAGATCGGTAGATCACATAACTAATGAGGAGGTATTGAATAGAATTGGCGAGAAGAGGAGCTTGTGGCACAACTTGACTAGAAGAAGGGATCGGTTGGTAGGACATGTTCCGAGACATCGAGGGATCACCAATTTAGTATTGGAGGACAGCGTGGAGGGTAAAAACTGTAGAGGGAGACCAAGAGGTGAATACACTAAGCAGATTCAGAAGAATGTAGGCTGCAGTAGGTACTGGGAGGTGAAGAAGCTTGCACAGGATAGAGTAGCATGGAGAGCTGCATCAAACCAATCTCAGGACTGCAGACAACAACAACAACTAATGGTGCTCAGTTACTACTATCTGAACTGTGTTCTTCACATTTGCGATGTTTGAAAATCAATATGAAATTTGGAATGGTGGTCACGCATGCGCTAACTGTGGATGAAGGATGTCATTGGCAAGATAGTTGAGGAGGGAGCAGGTCGAGCATGTGTCGGCGTCTTTTGGTGGCTGTTCTTGCCTGGGTAATGCATTAAGAGCTTCAGCATATGATGTGTCACCTGTGTGCTGAAGTGGTCAGTGCATCGGTTTGGAACTTGGTAATGTGTATTCATTCTGAATACTGATTTTTGGTACTGAATAGCAATTCAGCAATAACTATTAAAAGTGATTAATTTTTCCTGTCCAAGTTGTGGCACACAGCACAAGGACACTGGCATATGCTCAATGCTGCCTGTACACGCTCTGCTTCTTCTGACTGCATTACTATTTCAAATCACATTTATTACACTATCTATAATATTAAGCTCTGTAGTTGTCAGTACATCCCTATCCTAATAGCCTGTTATCATATCATCCGGTTTAATATTCGACATTTATTGGTGTTTTGCAATATAGTCATCGACTTTCCCTTGTGATTCTCATATTTCTTTAGGGCACAATGGAAGGTTATGCAACCAGACACCTACGTTAGTAGTGAAAACACTAAAGCAACATAATTTACTCGAGTGGAACTATATAGTTCCAGAGGCCTCAAACACCAATGATATATGCATGAAGACTCAAAAGAATGAATATTAATTGTGAAAGGCAGGATTTGAACCCAAGCCCCCTGCTCATTAGGCAGATGTGCTAACCACTATAGTTAATAAGATGGCAAAGTGGTTTTGCATAACCTCACCAATTATCCTGCATGCTTCACTCCTCAATCTGAACTCCGATTCATGCCACAGCCCACTCAGTATTCCCCAAAAACTAACAGCACTTCATAGAGTCTCAGTATGTAGGTTGTTACTATATAACCACTGGAGAACACATACACTACTGTAGTTTCATTTGCTTATTTTCGCTTTACAATTTTGTTACAATGAACAAAAGCATTAGGTTGCACAGTAACCTGACAAATGCCAATAGATGAATGAGATATGGACGACAGGTCCCACAGCTGCTGGTTCCTTGTCAGATCCTACTGCTGCAGCAGGTAAGTTCTCTAATGCTCCAGTACTTTAAAGTAATTAAAGAGTAGTAAAAGGAGTGACCTCAGGAGAATTCTACCCCATGATGATGCCAGGGGTGCCAGATCCCCCCATGCCATCAGACTCAGAACCCAATTTAATCAACATTCTTCTAGTTCAATTGATGGAGGTGGAACACAATTTTGGTCATCCACAGAGGATAGTACAGTGGTAGCAAGCAATGATGGGTGCAGTAATGAACAACATGACTCCCAACATTACGACGAGCTCCTCTGAGTACGATCATTTTCAGAGGTAAAATATTCGTCGTACAATTCGATATATCACAAAAAACTTGCAGGTAAAAGACTTCAATGGCTCTCTTGTGCCCTACCTGTCACAATATTAAGGTTGATGTGCAGCTCCTTAGAAGTGGAATTGTATATCAGCATGTGGCATCTTCCTTATATGTCCTGTCATGTGTTACTTTCGACCTACTGATTACAACCAGTGTAAGCTGATACCAAACAACATCACACTCAAATTTCCTACAATCTGACTTTTTAGAAGTCTTGCCCATTTCCTCAGATACATGGTTCCAAAGAAATAATAGTTTCTGACAATCCATGTAGTCCTGCACAACTGGTTATCACATATTTGTCTAACTTACTTGTAAGTCTAAGACACATGATATCAGAAAACCATTGCACCAGAATTTGTTAAATTTGTTTCCTGACTGATAACGTCGAGTAGCTATGGAGGGCACTCAAATGTCTTGCTTCAGCCATACAGACCAAATAACTGAATTTCACTTGGTTATGATATTTATATACCATCCAACTGCCGCACGCATTGGCTCTTGTACCCCCACAAAGGAATAAAAACAATTATGTCAGTTAAGTTCAGCAAAAACAGCCATTACTAGCAGGGATCAGTGGCATATAATGTTAAGATTGTTAAGGTTACATTCATGACCCCAGGAAATAATCATTCGAGAGAAAGTCTCTCCCAACAGTGACAAGCCAAGTGGTAATTGACAACAGTGAGGACAGAGGGCAGGGATAGTGAATAACTAGTTTCGCTCTTTTAGTGATATTGCATATGGTAGGTGCAAGAAAGATGGCATCTGGCCAAATCAATTACAACCGATAATGAAATTTAAGGGAACAATTGTGAGGGAGGAGGAAAGGTTGAATGTGAATTACTTTGAACTACATGTGGCAATGACCTAAGTTAGCAGCAAATTTTCTGACTATTGCTCTCCTTACCCAACACACAATTTTAAGGGTAGATTATTTAAGTGAACAAGAAGCCATAATCAATTTCAGCAGTTCAAAAATAAAGCTCACAGTAAACGGTATCTGTGTGTTGTTAAAGAAAGCTTCATCAAACCATACTTTCGACTGAAGACAACATGGACAAAATCTGGAAACTGTGTTTTGTGATAAGATATCTCAATTATGGTCAGATTAAAATTAGGACAGCTTACATTTGTCACTTTCTGCTGCACTGCTATCACATTGTCAGCCTGCTGCTGCTCATTTATGGGCTGCACACAAAGATAGTGTGACACTTCACAAAGGCTGTTAATGTGTAACAAGAGCAATTTTCAAAATCGGCTCACACATCTTAGGCTCATGGGCAGAAATTTGTATGTCGGTGCATGTACCTTGTAAGTAAATTTTTGAATATCTCACCTACAGTTAAGGCACATTATACAAGCAAGCTATTGCGAAGATAATATTTAAGAATTTCAAGGGTTTCTACAAAAACTGGAGTATTACGACTTGAATTTTTGATCGTGATTCTTCCGTCACTGATGGAAGCTAGAGGTGTTGCCACAGCCATACAGACCAAGTAACTGGAAATCAAAGACGAAGATTTCTAAATGAGTACGATTCAGAGATCAGTAGCCTCAGATGCCAAAAATGCACAATGACAACAATTATGGCAGTAGGTTCAGTAGAAATGGCTATGAGTAGAAAAAAATTGTCGAGATTGGATCTGCAGGATGAGGAAATAATCCTATGGGAGACAGTACCTCATAACAACAAAAGCAACACCATCAATGACAACAATTACAAAGATGATGACACAGGTGATAGTTGAGTCAACAGTCAGGGTAGAACACATGATGATGATGATTTGTTTGTGTTGTGCTCAACTGGGCAGTTATCAGTGCCTGTACAAATCCTTAACTTTACTCTATCCAATCTCACCACTTTCATGAATGATGATGAAAACTATACGAACACAGTCCACATGTGGAGAAAATACCCAACCGGCCCAGGAATCGAACCCAGGATCCTGTAATCCAGAGGAAGCACTATTAGCCACTAGACGGGTTAAACAGAGCAGACTTTGTAGCCATCACTTTTTAATCATGATGATACATCGGGATGGTATCTGATACACGTTGTTTCATTTTGTATACATCTACACCTACATACATACTCGGCAAGCCACGGTGTAGTGCACGGTTGAAAGTATCCCATAACTCTAGTAGTCATAACTATTTCTGTTCAACTTGGAAACAGAGCGAGGGGAAAACAATTATCTGAATTGCTCCATTCAAGCCCTAATTTCTCTCTATCTTACGTGAAATGTATGTTGCCAACAGTAGGATCGTTGTGCAGTCAGCTTCAAATAGTGGTTCTCTAAATTTTTTCAACAGTGCTCCTAAAAAAGAAAGTCCCTTTCTTCCTGGGAGTCATTTAACTTCCCGATCTCTATAATACTCACATGTTGTTCAAACCTATGGGTAAAATATCTCGCAGCATGCTTCGGAATCTTTCTTTAATCTGACTTTGTACAGAACCCGCAAAGTCATTCACCCTTTTATTATTTCTTCAGGTGAGGTCTTGCTGTTTTGAATGATGTGGTGTTCTGGTTATCAGCAGTATCATGTGTCAAGATGAGAAACCTCACTATTTCAATCACAAAAAATAATTGACGTTTGAATTGTGGAAAGGAGAAATATTCAGTTCTAATTAGGTTGGCCCAGACGTACCGAGGACATAAGCTGTCACACACACACACACACACACACACACACACACACACACACACACACACACACACACACACACACACACACACACACAGTTGTAGGAGAAGATCTTTAAAATTAACACCAAGCAGTATTGAATTTCAGTGGTGCAAAAACAGAGCTGAGTGTAAATGGAATTTTTGTGTTATTAAGAGCAGCTGCATCAAACCCGTATTTGCACTGAAGCCCACAACAAGAAAATGGTTGAAAACTGTGTTTTGGGAAAAGATATCGGAACAGATTGACTGATGTTTCTCACTCCATCTAGATCATGAACTGAACTAGGATTCTTTGAAGGGGGTACAGGTGAGATCGGAATGTCATCAGGTTGAAAGTCCTTCAGATTCAGGCAGACTGTAACTTGTTTATATTTTGTGATTCCAACGTCATGAGAAAGGGAGGTAGAGAAAGAACCGGCACTAAAAGGATGCAACATATTGGCGGAGGCATCAAACTCCTTTGCCGTGCAGTGCAACACTTTACATATCCATCCAAAATTAAATGCCAACCTGGGACACTCAGATTTCTCGCATTTACCACTGGAGGGCATACCAGTAGGCTGGCACTGTGATGTTCATGAAATGTTTTCACTGTTTCAAATATGAACAGCCATCAGTTGTATAATGGAATGACAATCATGAAAATTTCTGCCGGGCCAGGACTCTCAGCCAGATTTCTCCTTATTGAACAAGGTAGTCTTACCATTATGCTATCGAAGCACAATTCATGGGCAAACCCAGACTTCCACTTATTGTCAACCATGTGTCTTAAACTCTCACTCTTACATTCACTAGGTACACTCCTGTATGGGTGAAATATTGTGATTGAAATGCACATTTTGATTCAAATGTCACTTACCTGGTGTCAGGGGAGAGACATGCTCTGTGTTGTTAAGAAGTACCGTCCAATGTTCCTTCGGACAGGCATGCATGTCCAAAGCAACAGTGCATCATACTTCTGAGCATCACTAGCACTGCGTTACCCCACTCCAGTGTTCAGATTGCCACGCTTCACACACTGTATAAGGAACCACAGATAATTGCAATTACCGTACAGGTATGACTAGCAGCTTCATTCTGACTTCAATCAAGGCTGTCAAAGAATGTGCAACAATTTTTGTAGCTGTGACATAAAATATGGGTGTAAAAAGTATTCAGGTATGTGTTGATACAAATACAACAGTTTTTTCACCAAGACCAGAGGCTTTTTGTTCAATGTCACATCTGTGAAAGTTGTTGCAGAGCTATTTCACAGATAAAGGTATTGTGCTATGTAATGGACTGAAATTAAGAAGTTTCTGTACCATGTTCTTCATAACTAATCAAAAGAGTGGCCTAATATTAATAAACTGCATTACTGAGGTAAAACTTTAGTCTAACTGGTTGAGCAAGGCAGGATGTAAGGATGAAATCATGCCTATTTTCATGATGAATAGTCCAGTCCTTGAAGTACATTCTATGCAAACACACTAATGGTTACTCTGCTGGAGTCATTAATGACATACTTTGTGCGCTGAACTACAGAATCCCGAAAGATAAAGGTTCACCTCTATGCAACAGATTTGGAATCTGTGTTACAGTAATTTTTATAGTATTCTCCTGAATTGTATGTCATATATTGAGAACATATTGACTGGTACATTGTTAAGCTGAAGGCTGTTGGAAGTTAGCTTTGGAACTAGAGGATAGGAAATCAGACACAAAGCAGATAGCAGGCAGAGTGACAGTATTTAGAATACCAGAGATAGATAGTATTGCCTCCAAATAGCAGGCACTAACTGACCCAGGGTAGAATCTTCAGTTCAGAAAATTAAATGGCAACAGCATCCACTGCCTAAATGCTGCTGAACAGTGTCACTTTAGAAGATGGCTGCCCACACACCCACCCACTTACCGCCCACAAACACACCAAATGTCTTATTATGGGCAAGTATCAAGCCTGCTGCCTATGCTAACTGCAATTTAGTTTGTTTACACAGGTTAGAATCTGATGAGAAAGGGGAACAGTGCTGCAACATCAGTCCCCACTCATGAGATGCCTCAGGGTAGTGCCAGGTGACATAGAACATGGTTGTTGCTAGTCGTAATACCAAGTGCAGTGACCTTCAGCATTCTTTGCTATAAAACTTGGAGTTGATTTAATGGCCAGATCGTCACCACCTACACAATAGGAGAAGAGAAGAGAAACGATACAAAGTTGCTAGCCCAAGACACCAGGGAAGTACAAAGCCACAATGCACAATGCATGTGGTATGACTGGATTGGTTGGCGAACTACGGATAAGGAGAATTAGTGTGCTGCCACTATCCCTCAAAAACCCGTATTTTTTATTCAGGGCAAGTTTTCTATCTGACCATTGGGGCCCCAACACCTTGTCATTCATACATAGCCAGCCTCTACTTCTACATTGCTCTATCAGATTGCCACAACTCTGGATCTCTTATTATATTGGCCACAGTAGTGGAGAGGAGATGGTCCACTTCACATACAAGTGGTGGAAACTAGGGTCTGCATACCTTTACTGAGGGATTGCCAATCAACACTTACGTTTTCTGGAATAATTTTTCTCTTGTGTTTCAAGCACGCGAATTGTCTCGATTATGAACCTTGCATGAATGCCAGTATTCATGGCTTATCCCAAGCAGACGATATCAAGTACTGATACTGCCTGGTCTCTATCATGACCCCTCTCTCCAGACATTGGAAACCTTTCATATGCACACTAACACACAGTGGAAATTACAATGGGTTTATTACTGAAGTTTAATGAGAAGCAATCATATAACAAAGTAATTTCCACTAGAAAAAAATCATATGCTGCCAGCTGACCCAATCTAACACTTCTACAAGCATATTTGATAATGCACTGCCAGTGATAGTCAGCAATATGGCCGCGAGTGTAGAAGTGTATAACCCTAAGACGAGAAAAAGTTACAGTTATGTACTAAAAAAGGGAGTGTGCGAGAATTGTAACGTCGAAATAACAAATTTAAGAGAACGAGTTTCAGGTCTACAATTCTTAATCAACACTTTAAGAAGCGAAATCACCACACTCAAGAATGAAAATCGGGAACTACGGTCGAAGAACAAATCATCCGAAGTGGCATCTGACGAAAGGCACAAATCGTCCGAGTGGACAGAAGTGAGACACAAAGGTAGGACTTTAGCTGGAAAAATGAAAACGAACTTTGCAACAGCAGTTACATTTACGGATAAAAACAAATACGGTGTTCTGCAGTCCAGTGATGGAGTTAAAGACAGTGTAAATTATCCAGACCATTCAAAAGACAATGCGTTGAAAACGAATCGTCACTCTGGGAAAAATGTTGATAAACGGGAAACAGGTAAAAAGAACAGTGTGCTTTTTCTAACAGATAGCCATGACAGGAATTTATCAAATATGTTTCCAGAAATAAATCGAGACTTAGCAGTGACTAGTGTTGTTAAACCTGGAGCGGGAACTAAACACGTTTTAGACGCTTGCATTCAAACAAAATCCACGCAAGAAAATGACTTTGTCGTTTGCATAACGGGATCAAATGATGTTGCGAAACATGAAGCAGATGTCTGCGTAAAAGTGCTTCAGAACTTTCTAGAAAAAAATAAATCAAGGAATACAGTTGTTGCTACAGTGCCTCATAGGCACGATCTAATCTATAGTTCATGCGTTAATAAAGAAATTCGAAGAACGAATATTAAAATAAAGAAACTGTGCTCTGAATACGCAAATTGTGCTGTGGTCGATATAAGTAAACTTAAGCGTAACCTTCACACCAGACACGGGCGCCACCTAAACTATGAAGGGAAAAGTTTGTTTGCGATCGTGTCAATGAAATAATTAAAGAAAGACTCACACGGAATAAAACGATCTACGAAAGTAGCGGTTTGAGTAATACCTGGAATGTACGTCATTTTTTAGTATAAAAGTCTGTGAATCAGCGGGTAATAAACCTCCTGTACTTGAACTAGCTGCTAGAAGCGACATTCGAATGAGAGAGTGTTCTCAGACAATAAACAATAAAGATAAATCTGTTACTGTGATGCAAACGAACATTCGCTGCATTAGGAACAAAGTATTACAATTAGAACATTTGTGCAGCATTGAAAACGTTGATGTTGTTTGTATCTCAGAACATTGGCTGACAGACGATCAAGTACAATATTTTGTTCCTCAGGGGTATGCTGTTGGAGACATTATGTGTAGAAGTGAAAGAAAGAATGGAGGTGCCCTAATATTTGTTAAAGATAGATAATGTTTACTAAAATAGATGTTAGCTCTTACTGTGCAGAACTAGATGGAGAATTTAGCTGTATAAGACTAAACGTAGAGAATACCATAATTGTTAGCTTATATAGATCACCAGGAGGAAATGTAAATACATTTTTCGAAAGATTTGAGCTGCTTATGAGGAAAATACTAAATCTAACATATCTTATTTTTTCATCCTATGCAGTACCAGTTCATTCAACACAAGATGGTATGTGCAAACTTGCAACCAGTGAGATCTGGACTTATGCATATTTGACAGAGTTGTCAAGTCCTAATTGTCTGTGTATCATATCTATGATGTGTATCTTAGGTGGCTTTCCGTACCTTCACTTCTGCAAGATACCAAATGGCAACCCTCCAGAATTATGGAGGGGTACAAAGTTTAACATAAATTATCATTGTTCAGAGCCAATAACTCCATTGACACTATGACCTCAAATAATAAGGAGAACAAGGCTACATTATCACATCTCCTCCACACGGATCAGCCAAACAGTACAGGTACAAGGCTGTAGACATTTTAAATACTAAAGTTGAACGACAGTTGCATTACCCCGTATTTGGTTCTTAATAACTAATACCTGGAACAGATACTTCTCTGAAAATGCACCTGTTCTGGTGAGAGAATTTTTTTTTTTACCACCCAGTCTCACAAGCTATTAAAAAGATTTCTCTAATGAAATTGTGTTTTTCAAGCTTTTTGGCACTAATATTGCAGATATGATAGTATCCCTTACTACAAAATATACTGACAACCTTGAAAAAATAAAAATGTACAAGAGATTGTATAGCCGTGGATAGTCATGAAATTATGCCAATATTTGGCATTTTGCATTTGACAAGTATAGACAAAGGTCAGCATGTAAATGTAAAAGAATTTCTGGAGTCAGGCAGGACACATATGAATACCCTGAATGCCATAATGGGCTACGAGAGATTTCTGCATGTAATACATTGTATGAGATTTGCTGACATTTCCACTCCAAATGAAAGGAAAAAACTTGACAGCATAACTGCTGTCAGAAAATGTCCACATTCCTTTGCAGTCAACCTGAAGTGATTCTATAATCCTGCTGATTATGTTACAGTCCATGAAATGTTGACTGTTTAGAGGCTGCTACTCCTGGACCCTATATATACACCACACAAACCCACAAAAAATTCAATTAAAATATGTGCCATGAGTGACAAAAAGGTTTTATACCAGTAATATTGAAGTATATGTAGGAAAGCAGCTAGATGGACCATTTCTAGTAACAAACAGCCCAGCAATAATTGTAGGAAGGCTTGTCAGTGACATCAAAGATACACTCAGAAATGTCATCATTGACAATTGTCACACAAACTGCCAGTAGTGGAGGACATGTTGGAGAAAAAATTGACCATTCTACACACTCCTCCCAAGAAGGAAAGGGAGATACCTCTTGAATTTTGCATCTAAGAGGCCAACATGTGGAGTTTCAAAATGTTGCTTCCAAGCTAATGAATTCATTTTTTGTACCCAACCAAGAAGTAACTGTTTGCTGATACTCCTATCTACAATGCATGACATGGATGATATCAACCCCAAAACAGGGAAGCCAATTATTTTTTTACATTCACATTCAGTGTGAATGGATACTGTAGATAAAATGATTACAGGTTATTCTGTTTCCAAAATCAGAAAAAGTTGGCCTATGGTGTTATTTTATAGTAAGCTAAACAAATCTGGGATAAATTGCCAAATTTTGGATTCACTTTCAAAACCAAAAGGAACCGTAAAAATTTGATGTAATTTTCTGAAGAATTTAGCATTTCCAATAACAAATGAACACTTAAAAAATAGATTGGAAATCATATCACTCAGGAGTAAAATTCGGAGTAGGTATTAAAATCCATGGAGAAGAAATAAAAACTTTGAGGTTCGCCGATGACATTGTAATTCTGTCAGAGACAGCAAAGGACTTGGAAGAACAGTTGAACGGAATGGACAGTGTCTTGAAAGGAGGATATAAGATGAACATCAACAAAAGCAAAACGAGGATAATGGAATGTAGTCGAATTAAGTGGGGTGATGCTGAGGGAATTACATTAGGAAATGAGGCACTTGAAGTAGTAAAGGAGTTTTGATATTTGAGGAGACAAATAACTGATGGTGGTCAAAGTAGAGAGGATATAAAATGTAGACTAGCAACGGCAAGGAAAGTGTTTCTGAAGAAGAGAAATTTGTTAACATTGAGTATGGATTTAAGTGTCAGGCAGTCATTTCTGAAAGTATTTGTATGGAGTGTAGCTATGTATGGAAGTGAAACATGGACGATAATAATTTGGACAAGAAGAGAATAGAAGCTTTCAAAATGTGGCTCTACATAAGAATGCTGAAGATTACATGGGTTGTCACATAACTAATGAGGAGGTATTGAATAGAATTGGGGAGAAGAGGAGTTTGTGGCACAACTTGGCAAGAAGATGGCACTGGTTGGTAGGACATGTTCTGAGGCATCAAGGGATCACCAATTTAGTACTGGAGGGCAGCATGGAGGGTAAAAATCGTAGACCGAGACCAAGAGATGAATAGACTAAGCAGATTAAGAAGGATGCAGGTTGCAGTAAGTACTGGGAGACGATGAAGATTGCACAGGATAGAGTAGCACGGAGAGTTGCATCAAACCAGTCTCACGACTGAAGGGCACTACAACTACAACTACAACTACAACAACAACAACGACAATTCTTTCAAATTAGGTTTTGACTTAAAGTTTTGGGAACTATTTATTAATAGAATGTATTATTTATTTGAAATTTTCATCCTAGTGGAAGGATGATTGTTGTATCTTCATTTCTACGAAAATGTACTCTTTGTGCCTACTACCAGCAACGTGTGAACACATTTGTCTAACTACTGTTGCATTTTTAGCAGTTACATGGAAGAATGATTTAGCCACAAGATTGCAAAGCATACTCAATGTCAAGAAGTAAAGAAATTCAAAAGCAGATTTCCATATCCACTCTGTGAGGAAATATACTGAAGATGCACATATATTCCATCAAAACTAGCTAATATGGAATTTTCCCTTACAAATGAGAAAATATGAAAATCCAGTGCAAAAGAGAACAGTGCCAGTATGAGCAATTTACGTACAATGCATTTAAATCTTGCAGTCCAAACACAGATTTCTGAGCAGGAACAGAAATACACGTGAACACAGATCATGTGGTGAAACCAGATTCTGTATCATACGAAATGAAATCATATGGAGTCTGTAGAAACCCTTACACTGCTGCACCTCCACCACCACTATTGCTCATTAGAGTAGTGCACTGTTCACTTGCTTTGTGTCCCGAACAGAAGCCACTGATCTCAGTCCTGCACCTCTATTGCCTGCAGCTGAAACAGAGCTGTCCTTGGCAGGCAAATGTTTCTCATGTAGCTACCTACCTCATACTTATGCTGACACGTCCTTACTCACTAACTAGACCATTTCTAACATCCACAGGTTTTATTGGGTCCAGAGTTACAAAACAAGTGTAACCAAGTACAACTTTCAAACACTCAGTTTGTGTGACTTTCTTCTTGTATCTTACCTATGAATGTGGTACCTCTACCACTTGTCTGGCACCAGCAATTTACTATAGCCACCTCGGAAAAACTAGTGGCTACGTTGATGGTTCAGGTTCCACCATCACAGATGCTACCCACGATGGTTTATGTCATACGACGACTCTGCTGAAGAAGTGAAACATGAAAACTGGCTACACCAACACCTCATTGCATTCAGGATAATTGACACATAAACTTAAGGGTTTGTTGGGGATTCCTGCCATGTGTCCAACAGTAGTTGTGCTTTAAATGAACTGGCCTCACACTTTTGATGAAACGTGTAGTTTGTCATCACCTTATAGCCACGAGCGCATTCAAATCAGTGCCACTTGTGTCGAGTTTTACCAGTAACGCAGGCAGTCACATCAGTCTTATCAGGATTAGGTAGCAGAGCTGAAGGGTTTGAGGGCCGTAAGTGTCACTTTGTTCCTAAAAGCGCCACAGAATCTAACGCAGTCTTTGCAGTTGATGATATGATCATCTGCCTAGTGCCGAATAAGGATATTCATCAGAGAACCCTTTGAAGTAAAGATCTGTCTTCAGAAAACATTTTAATACTGGTCATTGTCTAAGTCCCCCATGCAGTAGCCTACCAAATCGAAGACCCAGGCAACGTCACCATCATTTACAGTGAACAATTTCTGCACATGGCACAAGATGATGAAGACATTGGTGCTCAAGCTGGGAAGCCTAGCTGAGATGGATAAACCCAATGATGATGCTTACAAGGAAACCATGTGGCACTTGCAACAAATCCCTCTCACTTTGTACGGCGTGAGGAGGCTGCTTGCCCCCCAGATGGTGAGAGTTGTGGGACAGCAAAAACTACATGGCTTCAATTTGTCACACCCAGCCTTCCTCAATATGAATGGACCTTGACATTCATTCCATTTCATTATTGTCTACAGGTTAGAATGAGCTTTTTATTTAAGTGTTTGCACTGAAGAAACCGTTATCTCCAAAAGTGAACACCATATCAACTGTTCCACTCCTCAGCTCTCAGACTCGCACACAGATCAGCTCCCTCCGTCAGCAACCATCAAATGCCATGTGCTAAGCTACAAACGAGCAGCATATTACAATTCTCACTCTGTTTCTGTCCACCACTGCTCATGTGGTTGAACGGACTGCAGATGTGTATTTGGTTATTAATGATACTTACACCAAAAATTTGTTTGGGTTCCATGCTTTTGTTACTTTTGAATTATCTATAAATTAAAATATTTATCTTTTGTCAGATCTGGTTCCTTATCAAGACCTAGATTAACTGTGTTCTGAATTTTTGGATTTGTTTTCTGTGGGATTATGGTGTGTGAACAACTTCATAGCACAAATCAATGTAACAATTTGGCTTGACTGCATTTTTTCATGTCCTCACATGAATGAGTACAACTGAATCTCTCGAGTCACCAGGCATAACTCAACTGCTTTAGACAAGTGAGTGGGCTACATGATTATTTTTGTTTATTTTTTTTTATCATTAAATAAATAAATAAACAGGTGTGTCATCTCCAACTTTGTGGAGACATGAAATTTATCACAGTCATGTTATCTGCACATACCTTCTGCCACGAGCTGATGAGTTACTTGCAAAATTGCACTAATCCTTTTCCCAAACTGACCGGGGAATGGTCTCCCTCCAGGTTCCATTAAAAGACCAGACACTGCAGCTTTCCAGTTCACAGTACCACTCTCATGGAGGCGGCCAGCAAATGTGCATCTCTGCACACACGACTTTCATTCCCACTCAGCAGTTCACACAAAATGGGAACTGTTGACACCTGTCATGACCACTTCAAAACTATGGATGTGTCAACTTTAGTTCATCACAGAGGTGCTGGCATCTGGTCACTTTTCCCCCCAAAGCAATGAGAGTTTGTAGTAACATACACACTACTGTACCTTTGCCATCACTAATGTATAGTGTGTTGGTATGTGTGCTGATTTTGGTAGTGTGCTGTTCAGCTGTTGTGTGCCCCCACCCCAGAACCCTGACCTCTGTCCAACACCTTTATCACATGCAGACAAAAGCCTAGTGCATGGTATGTAGGAGCTCCAACTGGAAAACTTTTTTATGGTCTGTAAATTGTATTGTACTTATACCTTCACACCATGACTTAATAGGTATTAGGTCGGGGTATAATTTTGTAGCTTTTGTGTTTTGCATGTTGTTATTCCAATTGCTATGAATTTATTTATTGCTTATTTTTTATTTGAGGTTCACCATTGCTTGTCAAGTTAATATATAGTCATTTTTTCAGTTAAAGGCACCTTAACCCACCATGAACTACGTCAGTGTACTTGAGAACAGGGAAATACGATTAAGTGTGATCATTTTACCATATGTTACATTTGCATGCGAAAGGGGAATATTCAAAAACTGTTTTTACAGGTATCGTGTACTCCAAGCCAAAATCACAAAAACCGGCAGGGGTACATCTGTGTCTCACTGCTTGATGGGATTCTAGTGGTTCATTAAGAACACCAATGATTCCTATCCTGTATTGTCACTGGCTTTGAGAAATGGTTTGTGTATGCTAACACAAGGAAAAGAAAGGAATGATTGTTTGGGGAGTTGCTGCTTTGTCTGGACACAAAGATCTGCACACATCAACAAAAGATTCACAAAGAAAATACATTCATTTTAAACAACTATGACTTCTTGCAGATGCAGTCCAAGAACAATGACCAGGAAGACTGTATGAAGTGATGCTGCTCCATTATAACAGCCTCTATCATTCTGCTAGACTGACAAAAAATATTGTACAGGAGTTTATTTTAGAAGTCCTTCCAGGCCAATGTGGTTCACTTAATCTTGTGCACTCAGATTTTCACCTTTTTGCTCTCTGCATAACAACCTCTGAGAAACTTACTTCCTTTCTTTCTGGATGAAAAGGCACTGTGAACATGGATTGGCGAGTTCTTTGCCTCAAAACCACACGATTTCTAGTCACAGAATAGTAAAGTTGCCCCAGTTGTGGCAGACTGTTGTAAGTAGTGAAGAAAAACACATTACTGGTGACTGAAATCTCTTATGTGTGTGTCTTGTGTTTATCAAAATTGGAAAGAGATATGAACATATACACCAACCCAGTATTTGCTTTCTTACTGCCATGACTTTCATCAAGTTCACCATACACACTATCATTTTCTCTCTAACAGATGTAAGTGAATGTCACGCTCAACACAAGCAACATATTAACAGATCAATTTGGAGACTGTAAGATGCAGAAGTCCTAATCACATACGGAGGACAAGAAAAATCACACAATGAGATCCACACATTGGACTGAAAAACGTGGAGCACTTCAAATCGCCTAAGAGCATACCAGAATTGTGTTTCCAGAAGTCCCTGCACGAGTTTCAGTCCCCCTGCTGTCATGCACAAATGGAAATTCCATCTTTCATTCTGATTTCGAAACTGCTGCTTTCTACACATTAGTTTGTGTGGTGTTTGTTTCCTTTTCTTTTGTTTTGTATTTGGGTGCAAAAGCAACTATAATGATATGCGCCCATATCAGAACTATACAACATGAAGACTAAGAGAGGAGGTAGAAATGACTACACTATTCACAATCGATGGAACAGAAGAATGCTAAAACAAAGACGTGGAGAAAAGTGTATAAAGTATGCCATAGAGTAATGGAGGTCCTGAAATAAAAATTACATGGTCTTCGCCATATTGCTTTTATGGAGAAAAAGTAACACGCGGTCAACAGCTCGCTTGTCGTTCGCTAAAACGGGCTATAATTCAGATGCAAAACTCAAACAGGCACACAGACTATTTAAAAAAAAAACACCATTCTGCCAGAAAATGCCTGACATTTTAACATTCCACCCAATGTCCACAACATGCTGTGGGAGCACCACTTAACAAATGGCGAAGGCTGAAAAGGCAGTGCAAAATACACAGCCTAGATAAAATGACCTCATGAAGGGAGGGCTGACAGGAGTTTGTCCAAGCCACAGGGAGAAGCTTAATAACCCAGAGCTTATTCCATTGAATGGAAAACCAGTGAAGCTAAAGGGACACCACCCCCTGACAGATGGCAACACAGTAATCATTAGAGGGAATTTATGAACCAATGGGCAGAGGTAAAATTACTGCACCCTTGGCACCAGTATCAGTAGCTTTGTTTTCTGCCACACCGACATGGGCATGAACCCACATGAACATCCCAGTGGCTCTATCACGAGTGATCAAGTGACAGTTTTCCTGGAACAATTGCACTAAGGGATGGGTGGTGTACAGCGCACAGAGGCTTTGAACGGTGCCGACGGTGTCTGACACATCTAAAAAGCCTGTGTCGCCAAATGTATTCAGTGGCCTGATACAGGGTGAAAACTACACTGTAAATACTGAGCAGTGCACCAGAAGGCAATAACTAAAGATGTCGGCACCAATGACAATGGTGTACCCAACACCATGGTCAATCTGAGAACCATGAGTATACACAAAGGTACAGTCACTGAGGAAGGAATACTTAGGAACACAATCTTCAGGAATAAAGGTGATTGACAAGGGAGAGGACACTTGGGCCTTGAAAACTCAGTCTTTGGTATCCTGTGCACTCTCTACACACGGGACATCCATGGCAGCCTGAACTATTATCTTCAGGAATTTTTCAGGCATGGAGCAGCTGTCTTAGGTTTTCTCCAAATCATAAAACATGGTCATAATCTGGGATTTCTGCAGGAAACCATAACACGGGTGGACGTAGTGACGAGATGGTGAATTGCAGAACAGTGTCCTCGATATCCACACTGTGCAGTTGTTAGTAAATTGCGAGACTCGAGCCAACATACCACCCAGGCATAAAACATATGCTGCATCACCTTGCAAACGAATCTGGCATGAGAAATTGGGTGATAACTAGAAAGAATGCGTTTGTCCTTACCGGGTTTAGGTATGGGTATGACAATGGCTTCCCACCAGTGATTGGGAAACGTGCATTCTGGTTGTCCACAAGAGAGTATTGCTCTCTCATATCATAGGCAGTACTGTGCCTCACAATTCAGAGAAGGGAAGGGTTTCACTTGAGCCACCTCCATTCATTTCTGATGGAAGAAGGCCGGGCGACAGTGGGAAGAGCTTGAAATTTCCGCAAAATGATGACCTAAGGTGTTTGACATGCATTGTATAGACGAAGAGCAGGGAACAGAACGTTCTACGGTGATACGGATAATGTTTGTAAGATATTCTACCTGGCATCACAATTGGGGAAGTGTTGGTCATTGTAAGGACAATCACGATGAGGATAAAAATCAAGGGGTTTCACCTCTGTGCTCTGGTGGCACGGAGGCTGGCCAGGTGAAGGTAGTACATGATGACACTATCGAAGAGTATCTCCGAGTCAGTTTAGGAGAAGACTGTTTGCCTTTGTTGGATTTCTTGAGCCTTTCCAGTTGGCAGAGGATGTCTTAGATGTTGGTTGACTGAAAGGAGATAGGAAGTCTTCATGGGAGTATTTCATCTGTCCTTTCCAGCAGGTCAGTTATGTATCTGGTGACATCTCCCATTGTGGCGAGGGTTTGATGGCTTGTTGCACAGCTGGACAAGGGGATGGTGATACTACCATGACAATGGGAGATTTCACAATCTCTGAGATGTATTTGAGCTCACATGTCTGCACGGCCATGTCCTTCATTGAGCAAGATGAAGCAAGAACCACATTATAAGTGCCTGATTGTAGGACACAGGGATTTTAACTAGCCAGTAACTTGCGAGTGACCAAGTAAGGAACTTTTTCCTTTACCCAGATCTCCTAGACAGCTGCTCATCAAAACATAACAGATAATTACGACAGGAGGTGGCATGATAACCATTGCAGTAGATGCAGCAGCAAGGTGGTTAGCTTCCCTACATCAAGTTACACAGTTGGCCGCTTGTCAACAAGGCTATAAAGTGTGGTTGAAATGATGACACTGGGAGCAGCACTTTAGGTTCATAATGTACAGTCAGACTGTGATAACATCATAGCCTGCTTTGATCCTGGACAGATTATCAAACTGTAACAAAGATGAGAAAAATAGTGCTTGTGGGCACTAAGGAGGCATCTACCTTTTTAGTCACCCGATGGACTGCAATGCCACCCTGATCAGACATACATTTGGATTTAGGCCTCTGTTAGAGTGTTGAGCAGCACTGTGATGCAGCTGGGAGGGTCTTTGAATTGGGAGCTTCATTCAATTTATGTTTGGTAGACGTGGACTGCAAAGATGATAATTGGCTCACTTCGACGAAATCTCCCATGACTGCCAGCATGTCTGATGGCTTGCTCCTTCTAACTGGGTGCCCCTTTCAAATGGGCACACAGCAGCCTTAGGTGATTGGTCCCTGTGACAGGTGTTTGTTCAATCCTAAGTCACAAGTACCAAACAGCAATTTAGGAAGGTAGCAGTGCAGGCAATCGCCCCTCTCTGGGCCTGGCCTGCACCAGGTGGTACATGCAAACATTACCTGTTGGTCCAAGGCAGGGAATTACATGTTACCCAGTCACGTACAACATTTTAGATGCATTTACTGGCCTTCACATGGACAAAGGGAGGAAGAAGGACAAAGAGGAGCCTCAAATATTGAAGAGGAGGAATGATAGGAGAAGGTGAATGAAGGAAGGAAAATGCGCATGAAAACCAGTGGTGAGACTGTGTATGTCAGCTATGGACAGTGTGCAACATTCCCAAACAAAACACCAGACATGTTCTCCAAGGAAAGGGAAAACAGCTATGGACAGTGTGCAACATTCCCAAACAAAACACCAGACATGTTCTCCAAGGAAAGGGAAAAATGATACTAACATGACAGACATGCAGCACAAAAGGGAACAGATGCTGCAAAGGCTGGGAGCCTGTGGTAGCCAAGCATGAACCCACCAAAGAGCGGCGAGTCCCCTGGAGGTTGTGAGCTCAAGGTTGAAGTGTAAGGTGGGCATTATGTTGTGAGCAGAGAGTACTGTTAATGGATGTGATAGGAGTTGTTAGTAAACAAAATGCACAGTACACATCTTCAGCATTGGCAGTGTTGGGATATTTTTAGTGCATTACAGATACTGAGCTAATCTGGCATGAAAGCAAATGGAATGCAATAACTCTCAAATGAGATACTGGAGAGTGCAGACCCCTTATGCCAAAATACTGAAAAGGTAACCCTAAATAACCTCTGAAACAGTCCTCCGCCAACCAGCTTTCACTGTGCATGTGGAGTGCTGCTGGATCTGTCTTATGACAGATTTAAACTGGAGTCAGTCAGTCTGTCCTGTTCTGACGATCTTTCTTCATCTGTTTCTATGTGCATCTTCTATGTCGTCCATCACTCCAATTCTTTGTTATAGACAAATCCCACACAGTATACATCAGAGGCAATACTACTAACTGAAGAAGTGAAATTGATGGATGGATGGATAGATCAGTGAATAACTGACTTTCTTGCATCTCATCAGCAGAGTGGCAGCAGCTCTAACAGATGCAAGAGCTGGGAGATCCCGATGCTGTACATTAGCCACTCTTCCTTTCGCTGCCCCATTCAGCCGCTGATTGATACAGGTGCGGTATGGTACATATGCGTGTTCGTGGGCGCAACCACAGGTGCACAACCACATGAAAAAAATGTGGAAGTCGGGAGATGTTTAAAAACTCAAAACACAACTGAAACAAGAGGAAAACTAGGAGACACAGGGGTGTATGTGGCTGGCTGACCATTTACAATATACACTGAAGAAGTATTTATAGGTGAGAGGTCCTTGAGGAGCAAAAGTTGGTCATATAGTAATTTAATAAAGCAAGTCAATTTTGTAACTCCCCATGAAGGCTCTACAAGTTATTCATCCAAAGAATGATGAAGACAGATTCTATTTGGGGGGGGGGGGGTTATGAAACAGTCTGGCTTCCAAGTATTCCGTAACCCCTTGATTTTCACATGGATGTTTAAATCTTAATTCTTGTGTTCAAAGCGGTTTCTGGATGTTACAGTAAAATATAGTCTGGGTATTACTGAGCTAACGAATAACATGGGGATTCTAGTAGCAGTCACAAGACATTTGTGTTGCAGGACCAACAGCAACAAAAGAAACTGGATTATGATCAAATGGCTGTTAACCTAGTGGGGAATAGAAAATGCAATATTTTAAAGCTGCCACAATGTCCCTTGGATGACACTTTTTGTTGGCTAAGTCAGAGAAGGAGGCAGCAACAATGAAATTAGCATGTTGAACTGTGCTACCAGCGAATCTCCACCTAAGCATTGAGGCTCTTATCTGCAAGTAGGATTCATCATGTTCACTTAGTTAGACTCCCTTCTCACTGCACCTGTAGGATCCAGCCACTGGATAAAATGTTTATGGGACTGCTGAAGACCTATTACAGTGAAGAAATGTGGCAATGACTGAGGATGCAATATAACACTAGGACCGGACCAACTAATGTTGCAAAACTCTGGTCAAGCCTATATGAAAGTTCAGGATTACTTATTCCTGATGTGGAATAGGTGCTTCTGGATGCCACGGTGAACAGAGGTTTTTGCCAATTGCAGACGGTGGCTCATGTTGGTACTAACACTGATCAGATCCAAAGCACACACACACAGTGCGCCTGCTTTTTGGTGGCTAGCTGATATGGTAAAGATTGCCTGTCTTGCTATTTGAAGGTGGAGCTCACTATCAATAGCATTATGACAGAATTGACCATGGTCCTTTGTAACATACCACCAATTCAGCTCTGTATCAGGGGCTACGACAGTTCTGCACTCAGTCTGCAGATTCTCCGACTTGCGCCTTATGGTGGTGTTTCCTGGGTTATGCTTAATATGTCAGGGGACCACTCCACACAGGAGGTGCCTACTCGGATAGTGGGGGCTGTGTTGTGGTGAATGGCTCTCTTACTATATTAGAGGGTCTCAGTAAGCTACAGAATAGTTGACAGTTTAAAACAGTGCAGGGCAAAAACAGGATGAAGGTAGTTTTAGATGCATTTGGTATTGTAACTAAAGTATTGTAGCTGTGTTGGGAAAGATCCAGAACACCAATCGCTAATAGAAAGCACTGAAGCTTACATACCTTGTTTAACCAACCACCTGAATGAGTTGCTGAACAGCTCAAAGAAGAGCTTAGCCATTCCAAATAGGTACTCCAGTCATACAAACACAGTTGATGATGACTTCAATCTAGCCTCCATATGTTGGCTAAAATACATGTCGCAAGTCGATTTTAGGTATGTCATCTGACATCATACCAAAAGCTTTCTCAGAGAAGTATTTACAGCAATAATTATTAGTGCAGGTGCCCACATTAATTGTAAGTTATTGCAAAAGCATTGTTGACTACTTAGCAACAAATAATAATGAGCAAATAGGGAGCATTACGATGGATACACGGATTAGTGTCCACACGCTTATTGTAGCGAGACTAAATGTTCTAAGATCCAAACACACAAAAATAAACGTAAAGTATACATATAGAAACACAGTTAAAAATGCACTTGACACCTTTTTCAGAGGCAGCCTGAACTCCATCTGATCTGACTACGTAGGCCTAGACCAGAGATCATGGATACAAATAAATGGAAACAATGGCACTTGAGAGCTATGTACAAAATAAATTAATAAGAGGTCGCACATAGTACACAAAACAGATTGGAACACTATTACAGAAGCTATGAAGAAATGAATGCCAAATGTAAAACAATGTAAAATCCCAGTGTGAGAGGCTTTTAGTAAGTTCCACAATGAAACTGGCCTTAAAACTAGAAGAATCGATAGAGATCTTGGTCGTATGTAAAGTACAACAACACCAACAAGGAATCAATACCTTCACTGTGCGATAACAATAGTGATGTTACTGATGAAGTGAGACTAAAGCTGAGTTACAGAAAGCATAGTTTGCTTTGCTGAAAGAATTTCAAAAACCAAGAATATATTCCAGTATTCAAATCAAGAATGAATGCGAACATGACTAACTTGGCAGCAGGTTTTCTCCATGTTGAGAAGCAGCTTACATTACTTAATAAAGAATGCTTCTGGTCGGGATTGTATGCCACTCAGGTTTGTTTCAGAGTATGCTTACACAATAACTCCATAATTAGATGAATGGAAAAACTGGTAGAAGCCGACGTCGGGGAAGATCAGTTTGGATTCCGTAGAAATATTGGAACACGTGAGGCAATACTGACCTTATGACTTATCTTGGAAGAAGGATTAAGGAAATGCAAACCTACATTTCTAGCATTTGTAGACTTCCAGAAAGCTTTTGACAATGTTGACTGGAATACTCTCTTTCAAATTCTAAAGGTGGCAGGGGTAAAATACTGGGAGCGACAGGCTATTTACAATTTGTACAGAAACCAGATAGCAGGTATTAGAGTCAAGGTACTTGGAAGGGAAGCAATGGTTGGGAAGGGAGTGAGACAGGGTTGTAGCCTCTCCCTAATGTTATTCAATCTGTATATTGAGAAAGCAGTAAAGGAAACAAAAGAAAAATTCGGAGTAGGTATTAAAATCCATGGAGAAGAAATAAAAGTGTTGAGGTTCGCCGATGACATTGTAATTCTGTCAGACACATCAAAGGACCTGGAAGAGCAGCTGAACGGAATGGACAGTGTCTTGAAAGGGGGATATAAGATGAACATCAACAAAAGCAAAACAAGGATAATGGAATGTAGTCTAAGTCGGGTGATGCTGAGGGAATTAGATTAGGAAATGAGACACAAAGTAGTGAAAGAGTTTTGCTATTTGGGGAGCAAAATAACTGATGATGGCCGAAGTAGAGAAGATTATAAAATGTAAACTGGCAATGGCAAGAAGAGAAATTTGTTAACATCGAGTGTAGATTTAAGTGTCATGAAGTCGTTTCTGAAAGTATTTGTATGGAGTGTAGCCATGTATGGAAGTGAAACATGGACGATAAATAGTTTGGACAGGAAGAGAATAGAAGCTTTCGAAATGTGGTGCTACAGAAGAATGCTGAAGATTAGATGGGTAGATCACATAACTAATGAATAGGTGTTGAATAGAATTGGGGAGAAGAGGAGTTTGTGGCACAACTTGACGATAAGAAGGGACTGTTGGTAGGACATGTTCTGTGGCATCAAGGGATCACAAATTTAACATTGGAGGGCAGCGTGGAGGGTAAACATTGTAGAGGGAGACCAAGAGATGAATACACTGAGCAGATTCAGAAGGATTTAGGTTGAAGTAGGTACTGGGAGATGAAGAAACTTGCACAGTATCGGGTAGCTTGGAGAGCTGCATCAAACCAGACTCAATACTGAAGACAACAACAACAACAACAACAACAACACACCCATTTGCTCCGGGAAAACAATCTGTTGATACACAGTCAGCATGGATTCAGAAAATGTTTTTCTCGTTAAGCAAGGCAACACATCCACACTTTAGTTCCACAATGTAACAATTGAGACTGACAGGGGGATCCAAAGTGGTGTCATATTTTTAGGCTTCCAGAAGGCTTTCGACACTATTCCTTAGACACAACTTCTAATAAAATTGCATAGTTATGTGTCAAATCTTAGTTATGCACTGGATTGACGATTTCCTGTCAGAAAGGTCATAGCCCATAATAATTTATGGTGTGCCACTGGACTATTATAGGCCCTCTGCTGTTCCTGATCTACACAAATGATTTAGGGAACAGTCCTCTTAGATTGTTAGCAGATGATCCTTTCATTTACCATCTAGCACAGTTGTCAGATGATCAATACGAATTGCAAAATGATTTATACGATATTTGTATGGTGTGAAGAGTGGCAATTGTCTCTCAATAAGGAGAAATGAGAACATCCACAAGAGTACAAGGGGATACCTGCTAAATTTCTGTTTCACAATATCTCAATCTAAAGGCTATCAATTAAGCTTAATACCTAGAAATTACAATTTCAGACAAATTAAATTGGAATGATCATATAGGCATTGTTGTGAGAAAACCTAACCAATGACTGCACTTTATTGACGGTACACTTTGAGAGGACCACAGGTCTACAAGAAAGAGTGCATATAATCAAGATTGTCCACCGTCATCTGAAGTATTGCTGTGCTTTATGAGATCTGCATCAGATATTATTGACAGACTAAAACAATCAGTTCATAGAAGGGCCACTCAATTAGTATTATCCTTCACTAGGGGGAGACAGTGTCATGGATATAATAAGCGAATTTGTGTGGCGATCATTAAAACCAAGGTCTTCTTCATTGCAGTGAGATCTTCCGATGAAACTTCAATCACCAGTTTTCTCCTAGTGTGAAAATATTTTGTTGGCACCAACCTACATAGGTTGAAATGATGATGCCCACCACCACCACCACCACCACCACCAATTAAAGTAGAGCTCACATGGTGTGACTAAAGTGTTCATTTTTCCCCATGCTGTCCGTGAGTGGAACGGAAAAGATAGCTTGAAGGTCAGTCAACGAACCCTCTGCACGCACTTTATTCTGAATAGCGGATTAGTCATGTGGATGTAGATGGTGTCAAGCATCACAGTACCGATACTGTGTTTGAACATTAATGGCTTGTTTCTCCTACTTGTTCACATCCACTTACATTTTTTACATGTGGAACAAGCTGCCGTTCATCATACTAAATAGAAATTCAGTCCAGGTCAACATGTATCCTCCAAGAGTTCCTAAATGATTATATGTTTCTGTGTATTACAGCGTCATTAGCAGATGGTACTCTAGGTAAAGTGACCAAAAGGCAAAGCAGCTGAACATAATGCATATAAGTGTAGAAGAACATAAAGTTATCTTATTTGCTGAGGGTTTGACAGTTCTAATAAAAGTTGAAAACAACGAGAAGCTGCAACAGGTTGTTAACTGCTCCACGAGTCAGATTAGCAGTCTGGCAGACCACATCCACCAATAAGACTGTGGCTTATGTGGGTTCTTCTGTTGTTGTGTACTAACATTTACTGCAACTGTGTTTTCCTTAAGGGTGATAAATTGGAGAGTAGGCCTGTCACAAAACGCAGTGGTGTTTGACTGTGAGAGGCTATGAAAGTGGTTCCCACAGGTACACTTATTACGTTTAATCCACCACAGAAAATCTTGTTTCTAGAGACTGCATCCTTGGTGACACAACTCAGCAATTCACATGTGTGGCACTAAACTAAAGAATTATGTGCAGTGCCACTGCTGCAGAGAGATTCTATGTATGCTGCTGTAAAAATTTTCAACCTCCTTCCCATGGAGCTGAAAACCTTCTGTAGTTTTCTCATATTGCTCAGTTTTGAATAGTTATTTACTATTCCATAACTATCTTTAATGACTGTTGTACAATGTGTTTATAAACTACTTATCCAACATAAGATATACCTAACAAGTTTCATAACAGACAAAAGGTTAATAAAAGTATTTCAGGGGGCAATGCAGCTTCACATGTGCACGTGTCAACCTAAACGGACCCTACACGTGGTCTCCGGGTGTTACTAAAAAACCGACACAACTAGCTAACCTGACTACATGAGAAGTACATACCAGTCAGGGAAGAAATGACTCATCATCACATCAAAAGCTCTTTACCAGGGTCTAACATCTACAGAAGTGAGACCAAGTATTAAAACATGTCAACTCAACAATGAAGGCATTAGTTGAACCAACCAAATTCTAGGGAAGATACTGTTTAAGCATGTTATCAACATGGTTGTCCAACAGCAAAGCCATACTAATCATGGAGATCAGCTACATACAAGAGGAACGTGGCTAGCAAGCATCAATGTGCAGTAGCGTGTGTGACAAGAAATATCTGTAGAGGTTGTAGGTGAGCAGCTGTGCATTGTGTAAAAGACAACATTCACCAGAAATCCTCAGACTGTGACAAAGGATGAAAAGGAATAAATAAAGAGCTTCTACTACACAAAATTAATGCAGAATAGACAAAATAGAGACTAACGTTGACAATGCACCTCAAATAACCGCAGATAATGGAACTTTCAGGACAATCACAAATGGGCACAGGGTGTTCACCTTGGTTGGGTTCAAACAGTTCAAACATTTCAGAAAAATTAAACCAAACAGGGCAAAGTAGACGTGTGTGTTAGCCAGATGTAATGTTAAGCAAATATCTGGGTCATTTGTTTAACAAAAATTTATTCCAATTCTGAAGGATTTAAACCACCTTTATAAACAAATCTTGGTTTTGTGAAAAAAAAAAGCAGGATTGAAAATAAAATACTTCCAACATATGCCAGAGAGAGTGCAAAACCAATGGCCAGGTATTCCAAAGCTGAAGCTGTAATATGTGAAGTTATGATACAGTTAACTAAATGAATTTTGGAAGTTGGTCACTCAGAAACTGAAATTGTCAGAAATGAGTCAGAACACAACCTAGTGCAAACCTGTCACTGTAGTGAGTTAGGATTTATAGAGGAAGGTGAAATGGAAACATGAATACATTTTAATGCTTTTCATGCGAGGAAGACGGGAGCTATTACAGAAAATCCACATCCTTGCATTTTGAATATTTCCTGTTCATCATTTCCATATTGCCATTGCTGTAAACAATCAATGCAATCCCACCAAAGGCCAGGCACTATTAAATTTGAGAATTCAGGAGAGTATGTACAAGCAGAGTGTATTCATTTTAGGATCACTTGACATCAGTTTAGTTCTCAGAGTTGGCTGATTCTGAATAGCTTTGTAAATGCATTCTATTGCACTTCCTTCCACTAGTCAGACAGAAATGAACAGAAGATGAGATAGTTTCAGGATTCATCAAGGGAGACAATTGGGGTGCTCCATTCATAAATATGAGCTTGGGAACTGCATCTTCAAGTAAGTCTGAGGAAATGCTGGTCTGCAGGAGAATAATAATGATTAAGATGCAGTGCAAAAGTACTCAAAATATGATTCAATCATTAGTGGACATGCCTGAAGGTAAATGGGAGGAACAGGTAAAAATACAAGGGTGTTATGTCGATCTGTTCTAAAAACACCTGGTCCGATCAGATGATGCGCTTGTGGAACTCCAGTTAAGAATCATGAGTCATTCCATAGCAAATTGTACCCAGTATCCTTGCCCTAGAAAGTAGTAGTTAATAAAGCAATTAAGAATATGTAGGAGAATCAGATAATTTATAACTCAGGTAGGGAAGGTTCTATTCCAATCCCCACTGTAACAAAAGAAGATGGCAGTGTGCATTTACTAACTGATGCTCATGGAGAAATGATGCAGTTTACTGTACAATGTGACCAACTGGAAGATGAAGGCATAGCAGGCAGAACACAGGCTTTCTGTGGTGTGGAAGGTGTTACCAGTTTAAAAGAATGGCCTTTGGTCTGTCAGTATCATCAGTGGCCTTTATGACAGCACTTAACAAAGTTCAAAGAGAAGAATTATTGACACACTTAGTCCTCAGCTCATGGTCGTGCGGTAGCTTTCTCGCTTCCCGGCAGGGTCAGTGATTTTCTCTGCCTCGTGATGACTGGGTGTTCTGTGATGTCCTTAGGTTAGTTAGGTTTAAGTAGTTCTAAGTTCTAGGGGACTGATGACCATAGATGTTAAGTCCCATAGTGCTCAGAGCCATTCAAACCATTGACACACTTAACATTATGTGGGCAGTATACAAATTAGTACTGCCTTTAGAGAGCACATTTAGACATTCTGTGCCATGTAATTGAAGTGTTTAGTGGAGCAAGAGTCACCTTAAGGATGGATAAATAAGAATTTGCCAAATTGCAAAACAATTTCCCTGGGCATGTAATTTCTTTGAGTGGAATCATATCTGATCTGATGAAAATGAAACCAGTGAGAAATTTTCCTGCACAAATATGCTGTAGACAACTGAAAAAATCTCTCATTTCATTTCATGCTATTTCTATCACAGTATTCATCCTTGATTTTTTTTATCTTCACAAGTCCATCTCCATCTGGAAATGGAATAAGGAATATCAAGGAGCATTTGAGTTAATTAAAAACCAGCTGCATGAGGCACCAGTACTTCATCCTGATTTCAGAAGAAATTTCTACATCGGTACTGATTCCATTTATTCCTACTGGTTGCTTAGTACATTTAATCCACCACAGGAAATGAATATGAGTATAGCAATCTCTCTAAATAGGCACATTGAAAGTGTTTAGAAACATTCTAGAGAACTACTCAAGCTCTTTGCCTTCTATCCAATCGTGAAGTTACTGAATCACAGTAATAGAGATGAACAGTGAAAGAATGGAAGTGTGCAAACATGTCTAACTTCCCCTACATTGCAAGTCAATGGGAGTAAACTGCTAAATCCAACCTACTGCAGCTCACTATCTTAGTAATGACCCGATCAGATCCCCCAACATAATTACAAGTAAATCACGGAGGAACAACTTATGGAAACAGCTGTCTCATGCTTTTGATGGTATTTGTGGGTCTTTGCATTGTGGTAGTCCACACTCACATGCTCCGAGTCCTGTATCCACTAACAGAAGTTCATATTCAAACAACAACAGTTAACAGACACTTTGTATACTTGGTCCCCTGTATTGCAGTGATCAGTATCAGAAGAAGAATGGAACATGTGTTTAAGTAAAGATATGACATAGGAGAATCAAGAACCTTCCACAGCTGGGAACTGCTTCTAACTTTAGCCATAAATTAATGGATTGAGATAATGATTTATGACCACCCAACAACCATGTACACAAACAAGATCTACACTAATCAATGTTCATGTACCCAAAATTCTTACACATTAAATAAGAAATGTGCATGGAGTGGACATGCATGGGCACATGCATCTGATGGAGAAAAATCTGTAGCCAATGGCTAGTGTAATAAAAAACAGAGAAGAGCCCCAATGAAGATGCACTATATTAATAACAAGGCTTTTTTGACATGAGTCACTTTACAATCAGACAGTATTGCGAAACTGACTTTCTATGCACAGGATACACATAACGAATCACATCACTTATTAAACTAATGTTATTCCAGTAACTGACCTTCAAGTTAACTCTTACACTGTGGTACTGGAGATTCAGTTGTATATCCTGGAACCCAGTACCAGTCGCAAGTTGCCTAATTAAAGCCTTCCAGGAACTACAAAAATATTTTGCTTAATTATTGATGGACTTTAACACAAGACATTTTTGATGTTAGATTATACGTCTTAGCGAGTAGATATTGGCCAGTAGTACAGTGGGAAACTGTGTGCTTGTCAAGGCAGTGTAACATTATTTGTTGAGTATTTCAGGATGAGTGCACTTACAGACTTCTGACGACTTCAAGCATTTAAGGAAGAAAACGTCAAGCAAATGTTTGCAATTATGCTTTAAGTGAAACATTGAGCTCATTAACTTATTTGCAAACCAGTCAGAAGATTAACTCTTGTGTATAAAAGGGCATCAGAGTCTGAACAATTGGCAATTTGTTGATACCTTTACAAAATCTGGATGGTAAGGTACTAAATTTTCACATATGAACAACAGGAAGATGCAAATATCACTATAATTTGTGTACATATGATTATCACAACAGGGATATTATGAATACAAAGACATTATTGCAGTAACTTGTGAACCACAAAAAAGTTTGTTGTAACAGAGTAAGTGTGCCATATATACATTCTTGCTGACAGCACATGCACTCAGAATATATTTATGAACAAACTATTGTAATATTACCTGTTGTGTTTCAGTCACATTCTTCACCACTGTAATACTGAATTTAAAAGGGAAACTTGGAAGTTAATAACTGAAAACTCCAAACTGAGGTGATATTACTACAAAAGATATCTAAACTGAGAATCATATGGACTTCACCAAATAATGATGTTTTTGTATTATTGCATATTTATATTGATTAGGTGAGACTAAAGCAAAGCTTCTTAAATGCAAGATTTTTGTAACTATTGAGCCTCAGTAAGTCTACACTCAACACATGCCATCCACCTGCTCACTAATAATTCCAGAGTGTTTCACAATTCCTATTACAGAGAGGTTCTAGAGCAAACTTTATCCACCAGGTTTCATTAATGAACCCATGTCTGGAAACATACAAAGTCCCTTCTATAACTCTTATACACCTGTAATAGGAATTCTGACATGCCTTGTGTACAGCAAGAGGAATCTGTGGCAGTTTTACAACAGATTGCATATTTTACATTAAATGCGTGTAACACCAATGAAAATATCCCAGAAGCATATGGCATTTAAGACTAAATAAATAAATGACCAAAATAGCGACTTTACCATTTCTATTATCCATTTAATTCTGAAGTTATGTGATCCTGCCTAACCACACCAGGCCTCACTGGATGTGTCTTAAAACATCTGGAAGGGAATTCCACATCTGAAGTGCTGGGTTAACACTGGAAACTTGCACAATATTTATTTTAAGCTGGCTCCTTCCACACCAGACAATAGTGATATCCACAACCACTTAACATCACTTTCTGACCAATATGAAGTGCTGTGAGTAGCTACAGTGTCGACACGTGATGGAGATTCCACAACTTTTAGTTGACGACACTCGTGAACTACCCTTAATACATTTGTGCTCTGGCTTTTATAATGCTGATGCACATTTTTGGGAAGGGAGGCATGCAAATGGCTGGAAAAAGTGTGATGCTCAGCAAGTAGGGCTTCTGATGTGAGACAGTTTGGTGCCTTCCCCAAGTGATAGGCTGCAGGTAAAGGTACTTCAGGAATCTGACAATGCTAGCAGGACCTTGTGTCATCTTCCCGTTAGCAGCCTTGGAGAACATTCACCCATGATGACAATTATCTGTCTCCCAGTAGTGGACACCAAAATACAAATGATAGGAGCAGAGCAGACATCCACGAGGTCTGGGATGAGAGGCATCACTCTGAACATAGTAGCATCTGGGAAACTGTTTAGCAAGAAGATACTCTCTTGTGAGGAGATACAGCAGTACCTCATACTTTCAACACTGCTCCATCACAAAGTCCTGTCCTCATTTCTATTTCAGTCTTCTCCAAACATCTGGCACCTCCAAATTACTTTTGTGTCCATCAGGGATGTCCAGTCTTTTGCACAACTTCACGGAAATTTAATAATGCTCCACCACAGCATGGTCATCACTCTGTTCTGATGCAAGTATTGCTAAAGATTTCTCCAGACACTTTGAGGAGATACTAGATTGTATCACAACTGCTTCCTCTTCATCTTGTTCTTGTTCTTGTTCTTCAATACATGAGCATGTCCTCCTTCCATCAGAGAGAAGATTAAATAAAGAAAATGAAAGACACCCTCTGGCCTCGCAACCTAATACCATTGGGGTCGAAGAGATCAAGAGTTGGTCAAGCGAGACTGATAGGAAAGAAAACAGAATATGTCTGACACAAGTAAGTGGAAGTAATGCCAGACATTTCTAGAAAGGTGATAGTGAGACACACATGATTGTTCTGTTTATGGCAAGTGGTATTTGACCATATTTAAAACCAAAGATCATGTCAAATTTAATACTGTGAGATTTACATGTTTATGCTGAGCCAACAAGTTGGCAATACCATGTTTCCTAACATCACATGTACATTGTTTGGTCATGGTACAATTAACAATGGGTAAATATACAGAAGTGCAACATTAAATTATTCAAAAATGTAACAGCACTTTATGCGCTGATGTATGCTGTTAGATATTCCTTCCAAGTTAATGGTACCTTGCTGATATTAAATTGTTTGAAATTTTATTTTTACAACACAGACACATTAATGAAATTTAACATCTAACAAGCATCTGTAGTCAGTACAGGCTACACCTCAGCTGACATTAAATAATAAGTGTTAAAAGGAATTTCTTAGCACCTATTACAATTTAAATAACTATGCAGCTTGTTTGAGCTGATCATAATACACAAAATAGTATGTCCTACATTACTAAATTGGAACATTGGATTGTCTAAAATGCTCAATTAATTGTATGAGGGATATACAGTAAGTAATGCAACAATTTTTTAGAAAGCATGTTGGTTCTATTCAGGATTCCGTAACACCATATTATTTCCTATCATCTTTGATACAAAACCTGAGTTTTCAACATAATTTCTGTTCAATTTGATGGCCTTATGCCACCTTTCTGGGAGGCCTTGTATACCTGTGCGACACCAATCTACTGATTGACATTGGTGCCATCTTGTTGCTTCAACAACTACCCTATCATCCACACACTGCTTTCTGTAGAGAGCGTCCTTCAATGGATAGTTCTTCCTTGTCCACACAACAGTCTGGATATCGCACCTTCTGGCTTTTTTCTTTGTCCCAATGAAGTATGTGTGCTCCTCTAACGTGTGCAGACTTGGTGCAGTGTTGCCATGCCATGGAGAAGGAAAAGTTCATTTCAATTTTTGTGGTGATCTACATGCTGAAGTCATTTTTCAACTTCCTGATGGTAGTGCAGAACACTACATTATGATGGAGGTAAGCACAAAGAATAACAACTTCAAAATTTCAGAAGACCACCACCATGACTTCATTGGTTGAGGATGCAGCTTTGAACTTTTTCTTCAGAGGAGGTGATGTGGCACTACTCTGTGGATTGCTGTTTTGTTTCTCAGTTCAAAGTGTTTCACCGTCTGACAAATTCAACAAAAATTATCACTATAACCCTCCTAATGCACAGTCTGTTTGGCACAGATGGTCGTTCGTTGGTCTTTACCATCTCTAGTTTGCCGGAACAGAGCAGGGCACATCTTTGATTACCCTAACTGGTGGACAACTGTGTCTGCACTAACATCAGAGATGTCCAGCTGAGAAACAAGATTGTTCCATCCATTGTGATTGCCAGATCACCCTCAGAGTGTTTGCATGTTCCGACACAGCAGAGTCACAACTGCAAGTGCCTATGAATAACTGTGATGGTCTGCTTTTGCACTGAAAACTCAACAGGTCCCTGCTTGGAACATACCTCTGTTACAAACAATTTTTAAGGCACAATTAGTGCTGCCACTTAATGGAACTTTGTGGAATATTCCTACTTCAGCTCCTATAGTTTCATCATATCCAAAGACGTTTCGTGCACATTTTTTTGAACTGGAATAGGAACATGAATAGAAAAATGTTCCATTACTTAGTGAATGCCCCTCCTAAATTGGGTTACAAATGCAGACTGTCATACAGAAAAGCATAATACAGAAATATCAACGTTGAGAGAAACTAGAATTTTAGGAAAACATACTGCTATTGTGGTAATGATAGGAACGTGCACAGATAACAATTTAACCAACACAAAATATGGTAAGTGCCTGTATACACAGGCTACCTAACACATGGTAAATATAACATTCCACAAATTCCTCTGAGTTTCTAAACTATGCTAAAGTAAGTTTTCTATGAATAAATAAAATTTAAAAACTAATAACAATCATATTTACAATGTCATTAACAAACTCCCATACCTTCTTGACCAGCAGTTATGGTAGCTACATTTAACAAGTTTGATTATATGCACGTCCGCAGCCTCCAAATATGATAATCATTTTGTAAAAGAAAACATCGTCCACTGTAGACTGCATTGGAAAATATGCACCATGTTCCATGAAATGTGATATACAGATAATGAACAGCCCACACACACAGGCACACATGAGCAACAGTATGTTCTGTATCAAATACAAAGGAAGGAGCAGTACAGTATGTGTATTAAAAAACAATATACAAGTCTTCCGATACTGTATGCCAAGGCACATTACATAGTTTTCTGCTGTGCCAATTAGTGTCAGTTGAATCTTACATTCTAAAATAGACCAAATTGGTATAAACACTGTTACTGGAATGTTAGCAACAACTGTATGCAGTGAGACGACTGATAATATCCAGTCACTCACGATTGCCATCTCATACTTTAGTATTATAAAATATGCATCATATTAGTATAGTAAAGTGCTCTGTCAATCTTGAAAGATTGCTGCTTAGTAGAAATGTATGTACATCATGAACTGCTTTTTCAAGTTTTAATGCATGTATGCTTGTAACAGACTACTAACATTCTGATTATTAGGACAATGGCACAATACATTTCAGCCAACACGTGTATCCATTAATTGTCTGTGAAGTACAGTTAGAAGAGAAACCTATAACTGAAACTTCTAATAATACTTAGTAATCATTTAGGATATATACTATTGTTACATCTGCATAAGAGAATTTCAGGCATGAGTGACGAGCCACATTATTGTAAAAATATGCTCAAATTATGATGCACAACAAGTATCTTCCATATAAAACATACTCAGTATGTTTAAGGAATCAAACTACAATGTATATAACAACTTCATACTTCTGACTGCTTTGCAAATGCACAAGTATGTTCTGACATTTAGCATTTAGGATAAGTTTGAAATTATGTTTGAAGTTTTTGGAAATCACAAAGTGCTCTCACTATGAAACATTGGATGTTTACAGTATGTATAAATAGCGCAACTCTAGCAACACTGCTGCAAGACGTGCATGCACAGTTTCCGACTGTAATACTCGTCCTACAGGGTAAAACTTTTGTTGCAACATGTAAGTACTAAATTATGGCAGGGATTTAAATTCACTCTACATTTGTATTAAATACTGAAAATCAAAGAAAGCACTTATATAGGCTACATGCAACTGGTACTGTGTGTCATGAACCTGATAAGTCATCTAGTAGTACAGCTGCAACAGAGTTTGGGTAAAGAAACACCTTCCGTCCTTCCAAGTCCTTCAGCATCTCTGATTTATGCTAAGATCTGCCTGCAGTAGTGAATGGTGTATAGTGGAAATGTACCATGTTTACAGATGACACCATCATTGTAACAGAATATCTGTCAAACACAGTCTCCAATAACATTTCACAAAACTTCTGTAACAGGTTCATTAACTCCCTTCCTGCCAATATAAACATGTTAAATTTTATGCAATTTACATGAACTCACAAAAAGCCAGACAAAACACCCAGTGACACTGAATAACCAGCATATTATCAGTTGATACCATCAAGTTATTGGGCATTGACATCCACTGCAAATCATGCAAGTAATGTCACATTTATAAGACTGAGCAGAGAGTCAGCTCAGCAGCTTTTGTTCTCTCATTCTGGATGATGAAGGGGTCAGACAGGTAGCTTATTCTGCTTCTGTGCACTCTATAGTGTCACATAGAAATATGCCCTGGGGGAACTCTTCCTTAATCGAACTATCATCTCGCTACTGAGCAGTGAAAATAGTCATATATAGAATGAGTCCATGAAACTCTCATTGCAAATAATTTAGCCAGCTGAGAATATTTGCTACTGCCTCTCAACACTTATTTTCTCTAATGTATAGTGTTCCTGGAGACTGGATCCTTTGTGACACAACTCAGCAACTCACAGGTGTGGCACTAAAAGAATTATGTACACTGTCTCTGCTGCAGCGAGATGCTATGTATGCTGCTATAAAAATTCTCGACCTCCTTCCCACTGAGCTGAAAATCTTATGGAATAGTAAATATCTACTAAAAACTAAATTACATAACTTTCTCTTGAATCACTATGTTGTAATGTATGTTTATAAACTACTTATCCAACATAAGATGTACTTTTATTAACCTTCTGTCAGTTATGAAGCTTGTTAGCTATATCAGGGATCAATGTAGCTTCACAAGTGCACGTGTCAACCTCAAAGGACTCTCCATGTGATCCCAGGGTGGTACTACAAAAAAGAACACAACTGGCTAATCTCCCTACTACATGAGAAGTACATACGTCAGGAAAGGAATGACTCATCAAGAGCTCTTTACCTGTGCCAAACATCTACAGAAGTGAGACCAAGTATTAAAACATGTCAACTAAACATTGAAGCATTAGTTGAACCAAAGGCCTAATTCTAGGAAAGATACTGTTTATGCATGTTAACATGGTTGTCCAACAATGAAGTCATACAAATAATGGAGATCAGCTATGTGCAAGAAGAAAATGACTAGAAAGTGATGTCATAGTTACAAAGTACCACTGTAACTAAAGAAGGGAGCAGTACCCATACATCTTTGAATCTAATATCCCTGACAGCATTAATGTACAGTAGCACACATGGCAAAAAATGTCAATAGAGGTTGTGGGTGAGTGGTAGTGTGCACTGGAAAAAATGAAATCCACCAGCAAGTCATACACTATGAGGAAGTGTCGATGGAATAAATAGAGGGCTTCTACTGCACAACATTAATGCAGCATTAAGCAGAGTAGAGACTAACATTGATAATGCAACTCAAATAATTGTAGATAACGCAACTTTCAGGACAATCAAAAAAGGCCACATGATGTATGCCATGGTTGGGTTCAAACAGTTCATACATTTATTTCAGAGACATTAAACGAAACAGGGCAAAATAGACACATGCATTAGCCACATGTAATGTTAAGCACATATCTGGGTCATTTGTGTTACCAAAAATTATTCCAAAGGTGAAAAATTTTAAGCCACATTCTTAAACAAATTTTGGTTTTGTGAAAAGCAACAGGACTAAAAACCAAAAATTCCAACATATGCCAGAGAAAGAGTGCAAAAATAATGGCTATAATTTACACAAGCCCAAGTCATAATATGAGAAGTCGTGATTCAGCAAACTAAATAAAGCTTTGGAAATGGGTCACTCCAAAACTGAAGTTGTCGGAAATGGTTCAGAAGTCACAATGAACACTACCAAGTGCAAACCTTTCACTGAAGTGAAAGAAGATTTATAGAGGGAGGAAACAGCACCATAAATATATTTTAATGCCTTTTGTGGAGGTCCAAATATGCTGAATTATGGATGTAACAGCCATTTCGTTGGGGAGAATGGGAATTATGGAAAATCTACCTCACTGCATTTTCAGTATTTCCTGTTAATACTTTGCATATTGCCATTGCTGTAAACAAAGTAAACCCATTAAGGATACTGGGTACTTTTAATTGGGGGAAAAACCTAAATTTTTTAATGACTTTATTAAATTCTACAGTCTTTCCCGATTACATTGATATATGTACATTATAGGGTTTCCAATGAAAAATGACCTACATATAGCAAATTTTAGAGTTATGGACATGTATGCCACCACACCCCCTTTATTTCTGTTGCAAAAACCAGTATTATTTTGGGAAGAACAGTGAAATTTCTGTTTCCAGTGATTATTCGTATGATACATTGTACATGTTAGTAACAGTGCAGGTTTCTAGTGTCTGTAAATGATTATCTTTGTTAGTATTTACCACTGTTCTGCTGAAACAGTTTACCCATGTGTTACTGAATGTCTGTTGCCCAAGTGCCACATATATGACAAAGCAAGCCACACTGTTGATAGTAACTTATGTATCATTTCTTTGGGGAGAAATTCCCACCATGCCTCCCAGTGTTTAAAATTTTTTGTTAACAATGATGCTGTCTGTAGTGGATTTGTTGTTGGTGGTGAGGGCATTTTTTCTTCTTTGATAAAGGAAGTGGGGAAATGTAAGCAGCGTGATGGTGTAGGCTGTCTGGAAATAACTGAACAACAAGGTAGCAGGAAGGGTTTAGCATCAAAAGTAGCTGTTCTGTGTACATCCTCCAATAAATAACCTCAAAAATGACTTTGAACATTGTGCATAATACATATGGTGTGAATGTAAAGTTAGTGCCTGCATGTGTGCAATACGAAAAGGGAAAAGGCTACTCAAACATTTTGTGGTTTGATGGACCTCCCTCTTCCTCAAACTAGGTTCAACAAGTACATAAAAATACTTTTAGGTGCCTTGACAGTTGTGCCTAAGGCATCTACAAAATGTGCAGTTAAAGAAACTGTAAATATTAGTGGAACCAGGGACATCGCCATGTCCCATCAAGTGCAACAGCAATGTCAAGGACATGGTTTCTTGAATGGTGTTTTAAGTGGTACTTCTCTGGAGAATGGAAAAGTTCTTGATGATGAGTGCTTATCAAAGAACTGGCACACCTGTGATGGTAACACTGAAGTATGTATTGAACGTCAGTGTTCTAAGAATTATGGTGGTTACAGTGGTGGTACGGAGAGTGATGCAGCTCTAAAAAATATTTCAGAGGTCGGTGCCCACTTATAATGTTACATATACGAAGTGCCTAGGTGATGGGGACTCTAATGACTTCAGTGTCTATGGTGACACCTTAGTAACAAAACTGGAGTGTTGTGGAAATATGCAAAAGAGGATGGGTGTTAGATTGAGGAAGCTATGATGAGAAACGAAAGGAAAGTTGCTATCGGATGGAAAATCTCTGTCTGGCCAAAGCAGATTGACAGAAACTGAAATAGACCTTCATTCAGAGGCGCATGTCATCTAAAGGTCAGTCCATAACAACTCTGAAGATGTTACAGCAATGAGAAAAGCTGTATGGGCCACCTATTTTTACGAGTTGCCCACAGATGACCACCCTGTTCACAGACTTTGCCCTAGAGGAGCAGATTCTTGGTGTGGTTACAATAAAGAAAAAAAATTTCAGATATTTTGTTATAAGCATTCTCTTCCTGAGCCTGTTATGAATAAAATAAAACCAATTTTTAGAGATGTGAGTGACCTTGTTTTGCTTAGTAAATGTCTTCATGGGGGCACTCATAATAAAAATGAAAGTTTCAACCATTGCGTATGGGAAAGATTACACAACAATGTTTATCTAAGACTAAATACATTAAAAATGGTGTACTAGATGCAGTGATATGTTTCAATGATGGAGTGATAGGAAGGTTGGAAGCTCTGAAATTTAGGCATAAAATGTGGATCTAATATGGAAGATGAATTGCTTGTGTGTGACGGACAATGGGTACATGAAGCTGAAGGATTCAGCTCTTGAAGTTACCTAAGAAGCAAGAAGTGCTAAAAGGAGGGCCAAGAGGGAGCTTGAAGATGAATAAATGCTGCAGGGTGAAGAGTATGCTTCAGCAATGTTCTGAGGCACGATTTAATTGGACTCGTCTTCATTCACAATTTCCCACAACCTGTATTTTTCAGATTTCAGGTACAAATATTTCCTGAAGTTATATACCATTGCTCTAATATTTTTCTTTAACTTGTAATAGTCGTTAGTTAGGTAGTAGGTATTAGGTATATTGCAGAATCAACTAAATTATAGAAAATGTAACATCTTTATTAGGATAAAAATTGTAAAGGTTAAAATGTAAGATACAATGTTTTCATACTTGTAATATACATAATAGGTGGAATTAAATAGGTCTAGCACCTCAGCCATAATATCATGCATATCTGGTAAAAATTTGGTCTCCTTCAAATGTGCAACATTGGATTAAAATGGCATGTCAATTTGAGGAAGCATTTTGGGAAAAAAAGAGTTGCATCAGTTTCTATGTAATCTTTTGTATAACCTCAAGCAGGTTCAAAAATATTGAAAATACTTCTAATTTATTTAGAAAGTGTGCTGCATTATCTGATATCAACAAAAAAATCTGTGAAACATATACAATATAAACAGTGCCTGAAAGAAATAGGTGTTGATTTTCACATAATATGGAGCCGGAAAAGTACCCTATATAATTGAAGACCAGGCACTGTTAAAATTCAGAATTCAGGAAAGTATGTGTGAGCAGAGGGAATTCATTTTTGGATCACTTAATATCAGTTTATTTCTCAGAATTGACTGATTCTGAATAGCTTTGTAAATGCATTCCCCTACACTTCATTTCTGTCTGACTAGTGGAGGGAACAGAAGAGAAGAGTGTTTCAGGATTCAACAAGGGAGACAATTAGGGAGCTGCAATCATAAATATGAGCTTATTCATTTTCGACAAAAGGGGGAACTGCAACTTTAAGTAAATCTGAGGAAGATACCGAGTTCCAGGAGAATAATATTGATGAAGATGCTCTCACTAATCCTCACAGTATGATTCAAACATTAGTGGACATGCCTCTAGCTAAATGGAAGAAACAGGTAAAAATATTAAGGTCTATGTATTTTAAAAACACCTGGTCTGATCAGATGTTGCACTTGTAAAACTGTAGTTAAGAATCGTGAGTCATTCCATAGCATACTGTATCCAGTACCCTTGCCCTAGAAAGCAGTAGTTAAAGTAATTAAGGGTAAGTTGGAGAATCAGGTAATTTAACACTCAGATAGTGAATGTTCTAATCCGATCCACACTGTAGCACAAAGGGATGGCAGTGTGAATTTACTAACTGATGCTCATGGTGCAGTGATGTGGTTTACTGTACAATGTGACCAACTGGAAGATGAAGGTGTAGCTGGAAAAACACAGGCTTTCTGTTAAATGGAACATGTTACGTGTTTAAACGAATACCCTTCAGTCTGTCAGGATTATCAGTAGCCTTTATGACAGAACTCACAGAAGTTCTAAGAGAAGAATTGACACACTCAGCATTATGTGGGTCATATTCTAATTAGCGCTGCCTTTAGGGAGAACATTTAGAGACACTGTACTATGTAATTTAAGCATTTAGTGTAGCACGAGTCACATTAAAGATGGATAAAAAAGAATTCAAGTCACAAAACAATTTCCTTAGGCACATTTCATTGTGCAGGATCATATCTGATCTGACAAAAATAGAACCAGAGGGAAATTTTCCTGCGCCAAAATACTGTAGACAACTGAAAGTCACACAGTGTATGTAATTTCTATCACAGTTTTCAACCTCAAAGTTGTTCATCTTCACAAGTCCATCTCCATTTGGAAATGGAATAAGGAATATCAAGAAGCATTTAAGTTAATTAAAAAACCAGCTGTGTAAGGCACCGATACTTCATCATTCTAATTTAAGCAAAATTTCTACATTGGTTCTGATATTGTTTATTTTTCCCTTGGTGCAGGAAAGTGTGAGGGTAACTGAGTCATTGAACATTTCACTGTAGCATTCACAATTAGTGTACTCACAAACTCAGTCACTCACTGGGAGACGTAGTACATGGTTGGTTGGTTGGTTGGTTGTTTGAGGTTAAAGGGACCAAACAGCAAGGTCATCAGTCCCTTGTTTCAAATAGACTCCATTCTGCTAACGGGACATCTCAGTATAGTCAGAAAAATAAAACGGAAAAAGGGGAAACGTAAAAGGGCAGTCACGTTGTCATTAGTAAAAACAAATGAGGGAAGTTGGCAAGGGAACGGACCCAACACTATGCTGAAGCAGCATTGGCAAGACCACCTGTGACTTAAAAGGTACAACTGCTACAATGCAGAAAGTACGGATGGGAATAGAAAAACTAACCAAGCCTTAAAAAGAAGGGGTAAAAACAGAGTAAAAGGGAAAGAAAAGAGGATTCCGGTCAGGGAGGTGAATCGGGAATCTCTGAACACTGCCTACAGTGGGAGACACCCAAACACTCACCGCCCTGCCCCAACACCAGAGGGACATTAAAAACTTTAAAACTGAGAATAAAAACCACTCTCCCGGAGGAAACCTAGAACCAGAGAGACCATCCGGGAATCGTCAGCCAACATCAAAGGTAAAGTGTGGGGGAGTCTGTACTTAGCACGCAGAGCCAAAAGAAGGGGGCACTGACTGGAAGGCTCCACAACCACATAGCGGGGGTGGCTCATCACGCAAAAGGAAACCATGGGTCAGCCTGGTATGGCCAATGCGGAGACGACACAGTGTGGTCGAGTCCTTGCGGGAGAGGCTAAAGGAAGAACGCCATGGGCCTGGATTCACCTTAATGGCACAAAGTTTATTAGACAGTGGAGTAGCCTCCCAAGAATTGGCCCATGACTGTGCAAAGTGGGATTTGATGTGAAGCCGTAAATCCGCTGCAGGAGGGGTTACAGAAAACGGGGGGTAAGTAACTGCTCCCCCAGCCAAACGATCAGCGAGCTCATTACCCGGGATACCCACATGGCCCGGGACCCATAGGAAATCAATGGAACAAGCAGCACGGTGAAGATCAGCGAGATGGTCATGGATGGCAGAGACCAAGGGATGGCGCGAAAAACACCGGTCAATAGCAAGAAGGCCACTCAACGAGTCCGTACATAACAAAACGCGGTTGTGTTGGGATTGTTTAATAAAGGTAAGGGCCCGGGATATTGCCATCAATTCCGCAGTAAACACCCCACATGAGGGTGGCAGTAGATGATTTTCCGTTCCAACAAAGGACGTGAAGGCATACCCAACATGATCAGCAGATTTAGAGCCATCAGTGTAAAAAACAACAGCATCCCGAAACTCCCATAAAATTTGGCGGAAAAAGGAACGGAACACCACCGGGGGGATGGAATCTTTCGGACCGCGGCGGAGATCCATCCGAATTCGAGGCCGAGGAACTAACCAAGGAGGGGTGGAGGGGAGGGAGCGAGGAAGACAGGACAAAGAAGGAAGCCGAAAATCACGGTGAAGAGACGCAAGGCGTAGCCCAACCGGTAAACCCGCCCGAGGGCGGGAGTCAGGCGGGCGACGTCCATGGTCTGGGAATAGGATAGAATAGGAAGGATCAGCGGGAGAACAACGGATAGTAAGGGCATAAGACACCAGAAGCTGGGACCGCCGAACAGAAAGGGGGGGGGATCCCAGCTTCAACCAGGAGACTATCAACAGGGCTAGTAGGGAATGCACTGGTGGCCAAACGGATACCACGATGGTGGACTGGATCCAGCACGTGCAGCGTGGAAGGAGCAGCTGAAACATAAACTTGACAACCATAGTCCAAACGTGACAGAACTAGAGCACGATAAAGACGGAGGACGAGGGAACGGTCCGCACCCCAAGAGGAGTGGGCAAGGAAGCGAAGGACATTGAGTTTACGGAAACATCCTACCTTCAGGAGTCTGATATGGGGCAGCCAAGTGAGCTTGTTGTCGAAAAGAAGACCTAGGAAACGAAACTGTGGAACCACAGGCAATCTTTGTGCAGCGAGATAGAGCTCTGAATCAGGGTGGACCGTAGTACGGCGACAGAAGTGGACCACCCGCGATTTTAAAGGAGAGAATTGAAACCCGTGTGAGAGGGTCCATGCAGAGGCACGCCGTATAGCCACCTGGAGCTGCCGTTCTGCAGATGGCATCGAGGAGGAACTAACCCAAATGCAGAAATCATCCACATACAGGGCAGGGGCGACCAAGGGACCGACAGAGGCCACAAGTCCATCGATAGCAATGAGGAAAAGAAGGACACTCAAGACAGAACCCTGTGGGATGCCCGTCTCCTGGGTCCGTGGAGAACTAAAAGCAGTACCAACTCGAACTCTGAATGACCAATGGATCAGGAACTGGCGGATAATAATCGGGAGTGGGCCCCGAAGACCCCACTGATGAAGGGTTAGTAAGATGAGATGGCGCCAGGCCATGTCATAGGCCTTGCGAAGGTCAAAAAACACTGCAACCAAATGGCGGCGCTGGGAAAAAGCCTGCCGAACTGCGGATTCCAAGCGAAGCAAATGATCGATTGGAGATCGTCCCTCTCGAAAGCCACACTGGTAAGGGGACAATAGATCCCGAGATTCGAGGACCAAAGTGAGCCGACGGGCTACCAGCCGTTCAAGTAACTTACAACCAACATTGGTCAAACTAATTGGCCGATAGCTGTCAACAGATAGGGGGTTCTGACCAGGCTTAAGGACAGGAACCACAATGCTATCCCTCCACTGAGAAGGGAAGTCACCCTGGAGCCAGATACGGTTAAACACCCGAAGAAGATGGTGCCGTTGTGGAGCACTGAGATGTTGAAGCAGCTGGTTATGAATGGAATCTGGGCCAGGGGCCGTATCATGAGAAGAAGATAGAGCAGAAAGAAATTCCCATTCAGTGAAAGGTTCGTTGTAAGATTCTGACTCACAAGTGGTGAAACATAAGGTGACAGCTTCAGCCTGCTGTTTTTGATGAAGGAAAGCAGCTGGATAGGAGGCCGACGCTGATGCCACTGCAAAATGGGTCGCAAGATGTTCTGCGAGAACTAATGGGTCCGTAGAAATGCCATCTGGGAGGTGAAGGCCTGGGAGGGTGGACTGCCGATGGCAACCTTGGAGAGAGCGAAGTGTAGCCCATACCCGTGACAGAGGGACAGTGGAACCAAGGGAAGAAACGAATCGTTCCCAACATATCCGTTTGCTCTGTTTGATTAAATAACGGGCTTTAGCGCGAAGGCGCTTAAAGGTAGAAAGGCTGGCTACAGATGGGTGCCTCTTAAAGTGTTGCAAAGCTCGACGGCGATCACGGATGGCAATGGCAATGGCCGTACTCCACCACGGGACTTGCCGACGACGAAATTGTCCAGATGAGCGCGGGACAGCAAGGTTAGCAGCGCGAACAATCGCGTCAGACACGTCACGTAGGACGTCATCAATACAACCCGACAAAGAGGGAGAAAACTCGACCTGTGCAGTATATAGAGGCCAATCGGCGCGGTGGAAAGACCAACGAGGTAACCTGTCCATCGGGGAGCGGGAAGGGAGAGTGATAATCAACGGGAAATGGTCACTATCACAAAGGTCGTCGTGTGGCGACCAGTGTAATGAAGGGAGGAGAGAGGGAGAAGAAAGAGAAAGATCAATGGCAGAAAAGGTACCATGACCAGCACTGAAATGAGTAGGGGAGCCATCATTAAGGGGATACGGAATCGGATTTTGGGTTAAAAAATCGAATTTTTTTTATTGGCGTATTATATTCTGCCATGTTTCCTCTTTAAAATGACGTATCATACATAGCTCTACTACAATTATAACTATTTTATTTTTATATATTTGTGAGATCGGGTATTGCGCTTTAGTTATACACGTCTCTCGTGGCTGACCATGAACTTTTTGGCAGTACCTTTAAAGTGACATGAATTCAAATATCCCGGTTTCCAGCGACTATTTATACACTAGTTGCCCGAAAATGTTTCTCTCTGGTTTCCTCAAGTTACTCTTTGACTTTGTGGCGGGACTGTTTTGTAAACAGTGTGATATAAGAAAGTAGTTGTTGTTGAGTTATTTCGTATTTAGTGCTTCATTTTTCGCAGTGAAAATGCCTAGAGCTAAAGCAAAAGTATTTAAAAAGCGTGTGAACTGGCAAAAGAAAAGAAATAATGATTCATTAGCAAAGCAAAGCAGTTCATCATCATCACTGTTGGAAAATGTGAATCCACTTATTACTGATTTGCCGAACGAACTTACACCAAATGAAAACAGTGCTTCTCATAAAAAACTAAGAGATTTGGAAGAAAAATATAATTTACTTGATAGAGGGAATGAAGTTTTTGAACTCATTGATACGAATATATTGTGTGAAGCTCTTGAAAACAGTTTGTGCTGCAAAAAATGTCATGGAAACGTTTCTCTGAAAATAGAATCCCATGTTGGCCTGGCTGCCCAGTTTCATTTAATATGCAGTGTTTGTAAATACAGCTGTAAGTTTCCAAGTTCGGTTTCAGTAACTGTAAATAATGGATACAAGAAAACTGAACTTTATAGTGTAAATATTAGGTTAGTTTATGGATTGCGAGCAATTGGTAAGGGCAAAGCAGCTGGTGATATGCTATGTGGTGTTCTAAATCTTCCAAGTGCACCTTCAAAGTTTGAAGCTTACAATTATGTACTAGGATCTGCAGTTGAAGATGTAGCACAGAAGTCAATGCAGGTTGCTGTGGAAGAAGCAGTGGAAGAAAATGACAGCAGTCGTGACCTCACAGTGGCGTTTGATGGCACGTGGCAGAAAAGGGGCCACACCTCCAACAATGGTGTTGTAACAGCAACTAGTGTTGATACTGGCAAGGTTATTGATGTTCCAATAATGTCTAAATACTGTAGGTGCACAGGCAGGCTGAAAAATGAACACAGTGATGACTGTATTGCTAATTATTATGGTAGTAGTGGTGGCATGGAGGTTGCTGGGGTGAAGAAAATTTTTCATCGCTCTTCACAGTGGTATAATGTTCGCTATGTCAAATATCTGGGAGATGGTGACTCTAAAGCATTCAAAGAAGTTTTGGAAAGCAAACCATATGGGAACAGTGTAAATATAAGCAAACTTGAATGTATAGGACATGTGCAGAAGAGAATGGGTGCCAGGCTGAGAAGGTTAAAATCAGTTATGAAAGGGAAAAAACTAGATGATGGGAAAACCTTGGATGGCAGAGGAAGATTGACTGATTCCATAATAGACCACATTCAGAACTGCTATGGCCTTGCAATCAGGCAAAATACAGGCAATCTTGAAGAAATGAGGAGAGCTATATGGGCTTTATATTTCCACACCGCATCCACGGATGAGCATCCACAACATGGTTTGTGCCCCAAAGGTGAAAACAGCTGGTGTAAATACAATAGGGGACTAACAACAGGAGAGAAATACATTCACCACCACAGTCTACCATCAGCCATCATGGCAGAAATAAAGCCCATTTTCAGAGATCTCGCTGACAGAAGTCTTCTGATGAAATGTCTTCACGGAAAAACGCAGAACCCCAACGAGTGCTTGAATAGTGTGATATGGCATCGTCTCCCAAAAACAGTGTTTGTCGGAATTAATACACTACATTTTGGTGTGTATGATGCTGTGGCAACCTTCAATCTTGGAAATATAACTAAATGCCAGGTCCTTCAAAAGTTGGGTATGTGTGTTGGTTCCCGTACGGTACGTGCTATGTTCTTTTCAGATCAGCACAGACTAAGGCATGCTGATAATATAATCAAGACATTAGTGAAAAAAGCAAGACAGGTGCAGAGGGGTGCCAAAAGAAGACTTGAAGATGATTATGAAGACTGTGAAGGGGGTATTAGCTACGGATCAGGAATGTTTTAATCTTCTTTCTCCGTTTCCCGTAAGTTTACTTTTTACTTCATCTAGGAACATTATCTCAGGTACTGGTCAACCTAGAAGTCTGAAATTTTTATGACGTAGTGACATAGGTCCCTATTACATACTGAAACAACGATTTTTTAATTACTTGATTTACAAAAGACTTAGGGGTGATAGTCTAGTAAAAAGCGATGGAAAAAATTTACTTAAAAATAAATGTACAATATCTCTGTAAGAAAATACTTTGACAATAAACTGTTGTTTCAGTATTGTTGTAACATATGAATGCACATACAGTAAAATTTTTACCTCTCTGTCTCCAGTAGTTTGAGAGAAAATGTTCCCTATAGTAGGCATATATTAACATTGCGGGGATAGGTGATTCCGTATCCCCTTAAGAAGGCACAGGTCGTGGTCTGCAATAAATTGGTCTATAAGAAGACCTCGTCTAGATGGAAAGGCACTGCCCCACAAAGGATGATGAGCATTAAAATCCCCAAGGAGGAGGATGGGAGGAGGAAGTTGCTGAAGAAGGGTGGTTAAGGCAGCAGGTGTAAGAGTCCTGTCAGGAGGGAGATAAAGATTGCATACTGTGACTGCAGAGTCTAAGTGGACCCTAACAGCAACCGCTTCCAATGTAGTGTGGAGAGGAATCCACGTGCTAGCAATGTCTGTACGGACCAACGTACAAACGCCACCAGAAGCCCGCAAGGGTCCGACCCGATTTCGACAGAAAACACGGAACCCACGGAGGGTCGGTGAGTGAGCATCAGTAAAATGAGATTCCTGGAGAACCACACAAGCTGCTGAGTAGGACGAAAGAAGGGATTTCAATTCCGGAAGGTGTCGATAGTAGCCATTACAATTCCATTGGAGAACCACAGAACGATGGTTTAAATGAGGGCTGAACACGCTAAATCCAGTCATACCGCCGGGTCCCCACCCATCACCGACAAGGAGGGGGCGACATCCATAAACGACAGGTCAGAATCCGGTTGTGAAGCCGGGGAAGGGACCTCCGGTGACACCAGAGGCTCTTTGTCCCGGGACTTATGTTTCTTCTTCTTTTCAGGCTGAGATCGAGGAGGGCTGTGTGGCATAATGGAGCCAGCTGCAGCAAGATCAGGAATGGAAAGAGACCGGGCGACCGGGGGGCCGATAGACCGCGGCTCTCGCGGTCGCCGCGCTGCAGCAGACCTTTGACCTGGAAGGTGCCGGGAAGGGGCATCCCGGGAGAGGCGCCCTTGACCGGCAGACGCCGAAGGAGTGGGACACTTCTCCGGCTGGGGAGGGGGAGCAGCGCCCAGAGGAGAAGGTGTGGGAGCCGCAGGGGAGGGGGGAAGGAGAGGGGTCCGGGATGGGGGTAAGGAAGGGGGAGGAAGGGATGAAGATGTAACCAAGGCGTAACTAGATGTCATGGACACAGGGTGCAATCGTGCGTATTTCTTACGGGCCTCTGTGTAGCTTAAACGATCAAGAGACTTATACCCCTGTATCTTTTTTTTCTTTCTTATAGACTGGGCAATCTGCTGAACGAGGAGAATGACTACCATGACAATTTACACATACAGGAGGGGGAACACAGGGACTCCCCTCATGGAGTGGACGTCCACAGTCACCACAGAGAGGGTCCTGGGTACAGCGAGAAGACATGTGGCCAAAACGCAAGCACTTAAAACACCGCATAGGAGGTGGGATGTACGGCTTCACATCACAACGATAGACCATAATCTTAACTTTCTCAGGAAGGGTATCCCCTTCAAAGGCCAGGATAAAGGCACCAGTATCAATACGATTATCTTTAGGACCCTTCTGAACACGCCGAACAAAGTGAACACCCCGCCGTCCAAGATTGTCCCGAAGTTCCTCATCAGTTTGAAGGATGAGGTCTCTGTGAAAAATCACACCTTGTACCATATTTAGAGACTGGTGAGGGGTAATGGACACGGGAATTGTGCCAAGATGGGTACAGGCACGAAGGGCCGCAGATTGGGCAGCCGAAGCAGTTTTTATCAGTAACAAACCCGACCGCATCTTGCTCAGGGAGTCCACTTCGCCGAACTTGTCTTCAATGTGTTCCACAAAGAATAAAGGTTTGACACTGGTGAAAGTATCTCCATCAGTCCTGGTGCAAACTAGATAACGGGGGAAAGGTTTTGCCCCTAGACGACGCGCCTGACCCTCCTCCCAGGGGGTAGCCACGGAAGGGAAGGCCGAAGGGGCAAGAGAAGCAGCACTTGAGGAATCAGTACCACGCAGAGAGACGGCCGCAGAAGAGCGGCCAGAGTTTTGGACCCGTATGCGTTTCATCTGCATAGTGTCCGCCCTGATACCACCCACTCCGATCAGGGGCTCTCCTCACGGGCGCCACCCAGCCACAGCAAGGGCCGTCTGGCACGGCGGCCATTGCCGGGAGTTCCGATGCTCCAGGATGACGAGCAACCATTCCAAGGCATGCATGAGGTGGTCACAGCTCAGGTATCAGAAGTGTGATCCCTGTGTGTTCAGGGGGCTCAACCAAAAGGGTACATAGCGACCCCACCACACGGGCTGGCTACCGTGCTGGCTATGCACCCTAGCATCAGACAACGACGTAAAAGAAAAGGTGGAATGTACTATGAGGGCACACGTTGGAGACACTAGGTAAGGTGCTCTTCCCCAAATGGCTCACACTACGGAAGAGAAATTTTGGAATGGAGGTCAAACCCCAGAGGGGGACCAAGGAATGCCAAAAGGAGGAGATGATTACGCAACAAAGCCGGAGTGTAAAACCAACAGAACCAGGAGGATAGCGGGGGCCAACATAAGCAAGGACACCAATAGAGAGAGAGGAGAGGGCGAGGGGAAAGGTGTATGGAGGGGAAAGGAGGGGAAGGGAAAGGAAATGCAGCCCGGGAGAGAAAGAAGGCTGCAATGGCTCGGGGCCCCGTGCTCGCCACGCACGTATCCACGAAAGAGTTGTGGACCCCCTGGGGGGGACGTAGTACATAGTTACTGGAAGAGATGCACTTTCCATGGCAAAGTTTTGCTGTTACTGGGATGTCATATTGTCACATATAATAATACACTTTGATTCTTACTAAATTGGTGACTACTATCCAGCAGACCAAACCAATTGAGAGTTAGAATTTGAAGGTTGTGATTTTTAAATTCAGTGTATACCAGTACAACAAAAATAATATCTCAGCAAAACCAAGTGATAATTCTTCTTGAGAGAAATTTAGGAGGTGAGCATCTTAGAGAAAATTTTGTATGTAATACCAGATGGGAGTAGGTGGAAGAAATTCTTAAGAGGAATAATAAAAATATGGTGATCCTGATGCAGACAATGGCTTTAATGGAAGCATTATTTTCATGTTAGGAAAAAAAAAGAAAAGAAAAAGAAAAAAATTGTGCTCAATGATGGTAGAAGAGCAGGAGCTTTCAAAATGTGGCTGAACATTTTACATCACTCAAAAAGTTTAGCTCTCATCGCCTTTTATTTTGAAACCTGGAAGAAGTAGTAGCATTTATTTCCCATCTCTAGGGTGTTGACCTGTGTCACTACCGTGTTCAGGTCACTGGCAGTACATTATTTACAGAATTTAACCTGTTTTTGCTTTTATATTCATTCAAACAGCAATTTGTGGATTAACATTTACAAGAAAGATAAATGAATAAAACAAGAGAAGAGTAAAAATGATCTATAGATCAGCTATCACATTTTCAGTTCATGCAGAATATAAAATGTAATATGTACCTTCAAAGTATGGAGATACAAAAAGGTATCAGATTATATAGTGGTAAGACAGATTTAGGAACCAGGTTTTATATTGTAAGACATTTCCAGGAGGCAGATGTGGACTCTTACCACAATCTACTGGTTATGAACTGTAGATTAAAACTGAAGAAACTGCAAAAAGGTGGGAATTTAAGGAGATGGGACCTGGATAAACTGACTAAACCAGAGGTTGTACAGAGTTTCAGGGAGAGCATAAGGGAACGATTGACAGGAATGGGGGAAAGAAACACATTAGAAGAAGAATGGGTAGCTTTGAGGGATGAAATAGTGAAGGCAGCAGAGGATTAAGTAGGTAAAAAGACGAGGGCTAGTAGAAATCCACAGATAACAGAAGAAATATTGAATTTAATTGATTAAAGGAGAAAATAGAAAAATGCAGTAAATGAAGCAGGCAAAAAGGAATACAAACGTCTCAAAAATGATATTGACAGGAAGTGCAAAATGGCTAAGAAGGGATGGCTAGTGGACAAATGTAAGGATGTAGAGGCTTATCTCACTAGGGGTAAGATACATACTGCCCACAGGGAAATTATAGAGACCTTTGGAGAAAGGAGAACCACTTGTATGAATATCAGGAGCTCAGATGGAAACCCAGTTCTAAGCAAAGAAGGGAAAGCAGAAAGGTGGAAGGAGTATATAGTGGGTCTATAAAGGGCAATGTACTTGAAGACAATATTATGGAAATGGAAGAGGATGTAGATGAAGATGCAATGGGAGATATGATACTGCGTGAAGAGTTTGACAGAGCACTGAAAGACCTAAGTCGAAACAAGGATCCAGGAGTAGACAACATTCCATTAGAACTACTGACAGCCTTGGGAGAGCCAGTCCTTACGAAACTCTACCATCAGGTGAGCAAGATGTATGAGACAGGCGAAATTCCCTCAGACTTCTAGAAGAATATAATAATTCCAATCCTGAAGAAAGCAGGCATAGACAGATGTGAAAATTACCGAACTCTCAGTTTAATTCGTCACAGCTGCAAATTACTAATGTGAATTCTTTACAAACAAATGGAAAAACTGATAGAAGCTGACCTCGAAGATCAGTTTGGATTCCGTAGAAATGTTGGAACATGTGAGGCAATACTGACCCTACGACTTATCTTAGAAGAAAGTTTAAAGAAAGGCAAACCCACATTTCGAGCATTTGTAGACTTAGAGAAAGTTTTTGATAATGTTGACTGGAATACTCTCTTTCTAATTCTGAAGGTGGCACGGGTAAAATACTGGGAGCGAAAGCTATTTACAATTAGTACAGAAAGCAGATGGCAGAGTCGAGGGGTATAAAAGGGAAGCAGTGGTTGGGAAGGGAGTGAGACAGGGTTGTAGCCTATCCCCGATGTTATTCAATCTGTATATTGAGCAAGCAATACAGGAAACAAAAGGAAAGTTCGGAGTAGGTATTAAAATCCACGGAGAAGAAATAAAAACTTTGACAGAATTACAATGTCATCGGCGAACATCAGGGACAGCAAAAGACTTGGAAGAGCAGTTGAACAGAATGGACAGTGTCTTGAAAGGAGGGTATAAGATGAACATCAAGAAAAGCAAAACGAGGGTAATGGAATGTAGTCAAATTAAGTCGGGTGATGCTGAGGGAATTAGATTAGGAAATGACACTTAAAGTAGTAAAGGAGTTTTGCTATTTGGGGAGCAAAATAACTGATGATGGTCGAAGTAGAGAGGATGTAAAATGTAGACTAGCAATGGCAAGGAGAGCGTTTCTGAAGAAGAGAAATTTGTTAACATCGAGTATAGATTTACGTGTCAGGAAGTCGTTTCTGAAAGTATTTGTATGGAGTGTTGCCACATATGGAAGTGAAATGTGGGCAATAAATAGTTTAGACAAGTAGATAATAGATGCTTTCGAAACGTGGTGCTACAGAAGAATGCTGAAGATTAGATCGGTAGATCACATAACTAATGAGGAGGTATTTAATAGAATTGGCGAGAAGAGGAGCTTGTGGCACAACTTGACTAGAAGAAGGAATCGGTTGGTAGGACATGTTCTGAGACATCGAGGGATCACCAATTTAGTATTGGAGGACAGCGTGGAGGGTAAAAACTGTAGAGGGAGACCAAGAGATGAATACACTAAGCAGATTCAGAAGAATGTAGGCTGCAGTAGGTACTGGGAGGTGAAGAAGCTTGCACAGGATAGAGTAGCATGGAGAGCTGCATCAAACCAATCTCAGGACTGCAGACAACAACAACAACAACAACAACTAGTGGTGTTCAGTTACTACTATCTGAACTGTGTTCTTCACATTTGCGATATTTGAAAATCCATATGAAATTTGGAATGGTGGTCACGCATGCACTAACTGTGGATGAAGGATGTCATTGGCAAGATAGTTGAGGAGGGAGCAGGTCGAGCATGTGTCGTCGTCTTTTGGTCGCTGTTCTTGCGTGGGTAATGCATTAAGAGCTTCAGCGTATGATGTGTCATCTGTGTGCTGAAGTGGTTAGTGCATCGGTTTGGAACTCGGTAATTTGTATTCATTCTGAATACTGATTTTTGGTACTGAATAGCAATTCAGCAATAACTATTAAAAGTGATTAATTTTTCCCGTCAACGTTGTGGCACACAGCACAAGGACACTGGCATATGCTCAATGCTGCCTGTACACGCTCTGCTTCTTCTGACTGCACTGCTATTTCAAATCACATTTATTACACTATCTATAATATTAACCTCTGTAGTTGTCAGTACATCCCTATCGTAATAGCCTGTTACCATATCATCCAGTTTAATATTCGACATTTATTGGTGTTTTGCAATTTAGTCATTGACTTTCCCTTGTGATTCTCATATTTCTTTAGGGCACAATGGAAGGTTACGCAACTAGACACCTACGTTAGTAGTGAAAACACTAAAGCAACATAATTTACTCGAGTGGAACTATATAGTTCCAGAGGCCTCAAACACCAATGATATATACATGGAGACTCAAAAGAATGAAAATTAATTGTGAAAGGCAGGATTTGAACCCAAGCCCCCTGCTCATTAGGCAGATGTGCTAACCACTATAGTTAATAAGATGGCAAAGTGGTTTTGCATAACCTCACCAATTATCCTGCATGCTTCACTCCTCAATCTGAAGTCCGATTCATGCCACAGCCCACTCAGTATTCCCCAAAAACTAACAGTACTTCATAGAGTCTCAGTATGTAGGTTGTTACTATAAAACCACTGGAGAACACACACACTACGGTAGTTTCATTTGCTTATTTTTGCTTTACAATTTTGTTACTATGAACAAAAGCATTAGGTTGCACAGTAACCTGACAAATGCCAATGGATGAATGAGATATGGACAACACGTTCCACAGCTGCTGGTTCCTTGTCAGATGCTACTGCTGCAGCAGGTAAGTCCTCTAATGCTCCAGTACTTTAAAGTAATTAAAGAGAGAATTCTACCCCATGATGATGCCAGGGGTGCCAGATCCCCCCATGCCATCAGACTCAAAACCCAATTTAATCAACAATCTTCTAGTTCAATTGATGGAGGTGGAACAAAATTTTGGTCATCAACAGAGGATAGTACAGTGGTAGCAAGCAATGATGGGTGCCGTAATGAACAACACGACTCCCAACATTACAACGAGCTCCTCTGAGTACGATCATTTTCAGAGGCAAAATATTCGTCGTACAATTCGATAGATCACAAAAAACTTGCAGGTAAAAGACTTCAATGGCTCTCTTGTACCCTACCTGTCACAATATTAAGGTTGATGTGCAGCTCCTTAGAAGTGGAATTGTGTATCAGCATGTGGCCTCTTCCTTATATGTCCTGTCATGTGTTACTTTTGATCTGATTACAACCAGTGTAAGCTGATACCAAACAACATCACTCAGATTTCCAACAATCTGACTTTTTAGAAGTCTTGCCCATTTCCTCAGATACATGGTTCCAAAGAAATAATAGTTTCTGACAATCCATGTAGTCCTGCACAACTGGTTATCACACATTTGTCTAACTTACTTGTAAGTCTAACACACATGATATCAGAAAACCATTGCACCAGAATTTGTTAAATTTGTTTCCTGACTGATAACGTCAAGTAGCTATGGAGGGCACTCAAATGTCTTGCTTCAGCCATACAGACCAAATAACTGAATTTCACTCGGTTATGATATTTAAATACCATCCAACTGCCACAAGCATTGGCTCTTGCACCCCCACAAAGGAATAAAAACAATTATGTCAGTTAAGTTCAGCAAAAACAGCCATTACTAGCAGAGATCAGTGGCATATAATGTTAAGATTGTTAAGGTTACATTCATGACCCCAGGAAATAATCATTCGAGAAAGTCTCTCCCAACAGTGACAAGCCAAGTGGTAATTGACAACAGTGAGGACAGAGGGCAGGGATAATGAATAACTAGTTTCGCTCTTTTAGTGATATTGCATATGGTAGGTGCGAGAAAGATGCCATCCGGCCAAATCAATTACAACCAATAATGAGATTTAAGGGAACAATTGTGAGGGTGGAGGAAAGGTTGAATGTGAATTACTTTGAACTACATGTGGCAATGACCTAAGTTAGCAGCAACTTTTCTCTATTGCACTCCTTACCCAACACACAATTTTAAGGGTAGATTATTTAAGTGAACAATAAGCCCTAATCAATTTCAGCAGTTCAAAAATAAAGCTAACAGTAAACGGTATCTGTGTGTTGTTAAAGAAAGCTGCATCAAACCATACTTTCGACTGAAGACAACATGGACAAAATCTGGAAACTGTGTTTTGTGACAAGATTTCTCAATTAAGGTCAGATTAAAATTAGGACAGCTTACATTTGTCACTTTCCGCTGCACTGCTGTCACATTGGCAGCCTGCTGCTGCTCATTTATGGGCTGCACACAAAGATAGTGTGACACTTCACAAAGGCTGTTAATGTGTAACAAGAGCAATTTTCAAAATAGGCTCACGCATCTTAGGCTCGTGGGCAGAAATTTGTATGTCGGTGCATGTACCTTGTAAGTAAATTTTTTAATGTCTCACCTACAGTTAAGGCACATTATACAAGCAAGATATTGCAAAGATAATATTTAAGCATTTCAAAGGTTTCCACAAAAACTGGAGTATTACGACTTGAATTTTTGATCATGATTCTTCCATCACTGATGGAAGCTAGAGGTGTTGCCACAGCCATACAGACCAAGTAACTAGAAATCAAAGACGAAGACTTCTAAATGAGTACAATTCAGAGATTAGTATCCTCCGATGCCAAAAATGCACAATGACAACAATTATGGCAGTAGGTTCAATAGAAATGGCTATGAGTAGAAAAAAATTGTCGAGATTTGATCTGCAGGATGAGGAAATAATCCTATGGGAGACAGTACCTCATAACAACAAAAGCAACACCACCAATGACAACAATTACAAAGATGATGACACAGGTGATAGTTGAGTCAACAGTCAGGGTAGAACACATCATGATGATGATGATTTGTTTGTGTTGTGCTCAACTGGGCAGTTATCAGTGCCTGTACAAATCCTTAAATTTACTCTATCCAATCTCACCACTTTCGTGAATGATGATGAAAACTATACAAACACAGTCCACATGTGGAGAAAATACCCAACTGGCCCAGGAATCGAACCCAGGACCCTGTAATCTAGAGGAAGCACTATAAGCCACTAGACTGGTTAAACAGAGCAGACTTTGTAGCAATCACTTTTACATCATGACGATATATGGGGATGGTATCTGATACACGGTTTCATTTTGTATATATCTACACCTACATACATACTCTGCAAGCCACCCAGTCTCATAAGCTATTAAAAAGATTTCTCTAATGAAATTGTGTTTTTCAAGCTTTTTGGCACTAATATTGCAGATATGATAGTATCCCTTACTACCAAATATACTGACAGCCTTGAAAAAAAAATAAAAATGTACAAGAGATTGTATAGCCATGGATAGTTACGAAATTATGCCAATATTTGGCATTTTGCATTTGACAAGTATAGAGAAAGGTCAGCATGTAAATGTAAAAGAATTTCGGGAGTCAGGCAGTACACATATGAATATCCTGAAAGCCATAATGGGCTATGAGAGATTTCTGCTTGTAATACATTGTATGATATTTGCTGACATTTCCACTCCAAATGAAAGGAAAAAACTTGACAGCATAACTGCTGTCAGAAAATGTCCACATTCCTTTGCAGTCAACCTGAAGTGATTCTATAATCCTGCTGATTATGTTACAGTCCATGAAATGTTGACTGTTTAGAGGCTGCTACTCCTGGACCCTATATATACACCACACAAACCCAAAAAATATTCAATTAAAATATGTGCCATGAGTGACAAAAAGGTTTTATACCAGTAATATTGAAGTATATGTAGGAAGGCTTGTCAGTGACATCAAAGATGCACACAGAAATGTCATCATTGACAATTGTCACACAAACTGCCAGTAGTGGAGGACATGTTGGAGAAAAAATTGACCATTCTACGCACTCCTCACAAGAAGGAAAGAGAGATACCTCTTGAATTTTGCATCTAAGAGACCAACATGTGGAGTTTCAAAATGTTGCTTCCAAGCTAATGAATTCATTTTTTGTACCCAACCAGGAAGTAACTGTTTGCTGATACTCCTATCTACAATGCATGACATGGATGATAACCCCAAAACAGGGAAGCCAATTATTTTTTTACATTCACACTGAAGGAGGAGTGGATACTGTAGATAAAATGATTACAGGTTATTCTGTTTCCAAAATCAGAAAAAGTTGGCCTATGGTGTTATTTTATAGTAAGCTAAACATATCTGGGATAAATTGTCAAATTTTGTATTCACTTTCAAAACCAAAAGGAACCGTAAAAATTTGATGTAATTTTCTGAAGAATTTAGCATTTCCATTAACAAATGAACACTTAAAAAATAGATTGGAAATCATATCACTCAGGAGTAAAATTCGGAGTAGGTATTAAAATCAATGGAGAAGAAATAAAAACTTTGAGGTTCGCCGATGGCATTGTAATTCTGTCCGACACAGCAAAGGACTTGGAAGAACAGTTGAACGGAATGGACAGTGTCTTGAAAGGAGGATATAAGATGAACATCAACAAAAGCCAAATGAGGATAATGGAATGTAGTCTAATTAAGTGGGGTGATGCTGAGGGAATTACATTAGGAAATGAGGCACTTGAAGTAGTAAAGGAGTTTTGATATTCGAGGAGACAAGTAACTGATGATGGTCAAAGTAGAGAGGATTTAAAATGTAGACTAGCAACGGCAAGGAAAGTGTTTCTGAAGAAGAGAAATTTGTTAACATTGAGTATGGATTTAAGTGCCAGTATGAGCAATTTACGTACAATGCATTTAAATCTTGCAGTCCAAACACAGATTTCTGAGCAGGAACAGAAATACACGAGAACACAGATCATGTGGTGAAACCAGATTCTGTATTATACGAAATGAGATCATATATGAAGTCTGTAGAAACCCTTACACTGCTGCACCTCCACCACCACTATTGCTCATTAAAGTAGTGCACTGTTCACTTGCTTTGTGTCCCGAACAGAAGCCACTGATCTCAGTCCTGCACCTCTATTGCCTGCAGCTGAAACAGAGCTGTCCTTGGCAGGCAAATGTTTCTCATTTGCTACCTACCTCATACTTATGCAGACACATCCTTACTCACTAGCTAACCCATTTCTAACAGCCTCACGTTTTATTGTGTCCAGAATTAGAAAACAAGTGTAACCAAGTACAACTTTCAAACACTCAGTTTGTGTGACTTCTTGTATCTTACCTACAAATGTGGTACCTCTACCACTTGTCTGGCACCAGCAATTTACTATAGCCACCTCGGAAAAACTAGTGGCTACGTTGATGGTTCAGGTTCCACCATCACAGGTGCTACCCACGATGGTTTATGTCATGTGACGACTCTGCAGAAGAATTTTTTTTTTTTTTTTTTTTTTTTGTGGTTTTAGGGCGCACAACTTCAATGGTCATTAGCGCCCTGACTACTCTAAGAATACACCGCGAGGCACAAGTTGACCACAACAACTAAAAGGGAAAGCACGATAAAAGACAGACTGACAGGCATAGGATTAAAAAACAGCATCATCAAATGTCCTTAGCGAGGTTTGTCAAATTGATAAAACGAAGAACACGAGCAGCTGCTCGTGGGTCATCCGCTAAAATGGCATCGAAAGTATTTGGCCGGTTAAGATCGAGGCGCAGTGTGTTAAGATCTGGACAGGACATTAAAATGTGTCTAACCGTCAGCAAGTGCCCACATGGGCAGAACGGCGCCGGCGCAGCCGTCAGCAGATGGCGATGGCTGAACCGGCAGCGTCCAATTCTTAACCGGGCTAAAACGACCTCCTCCCGCCGAGAAGGGCGTGAGGAGGACGTCCAAGCCACGGGAAGAGGTTTTAAGGCCCGAAGCTTGTTGTCGGTAAGTGCAGCCCAATCGGCATGCCACAGAGATAAGATGCGCCGACAAATCACCCTGCTAAAATCGGACGAAGGGACGCAACAAAAAGCTGTCCGAGGCTGGAGGACCGCAGCCTTGGCCGCGGCATCTGCAGCTTCGTTCCCAGGGATACCGACATGGCCAGGAACCCACATAAAGCTAACTAGAGAACTGACGTCCACCAGCTGCTGAAGAGAGCGTTGGATCCGGTGTACGAAAGGGTGAACCGGGTACGGATCACTGAGGCTCTGGATGGCGCTCAGGGAATCTGAGCAGATGACATAAGCAGAATGTCGGTGGCGGCAGATGTAAAGAACAGCCTGGTAGAGGGAAAAGAGCTCAGCTGTGAAGACAGAACAATGGCCATGGAGCCGGTATTTGAAACTTTGTGCCTCGACAATAAAGGAACACCCTACCCCGTCATTGGTCTTAGAGCCATCTGTATAAATGAAAGTCATGTCGATGAACTTCGAACGAAGTTCCAAAAAACGGGAGTGGTAGACCGAACCGGGGGTGACCTCTTTTGGGAGCGAGCTGAGGTCAAGGTCAACGCGGACCTGAGCCTGGAGCCAAGGTGGCGTGCAGCTCTCGCCCACTCGAAAGGTTGCAGGGAGTGAAAAATTAAGGTGCTGAAGGAGGCGACGAAAGCGAACTCCAGGGGGTAGCAGGGCAGAGACATACAACCCGTATTGACGGTCAAGAGAGTCGTCAAAAAAGGAACGATAAGACAGATGGTCGGGCATTGACAGTAGCCAACAGGCATACCGACAAAGCAGTATATCGCGCCGGTAGGTGAGTGGCAATTCGCCAGCGTCAGCATGAAGACTCTACGGGACTGGTATAAAATGCTCCGATCGCAAGTCGTAAACCCCGATGTTGTATGGAGTTGAGGCGGCGTAAGATGGATGGCAGTGCAGAGGAGTATACGAAGCACCCGTAATCCAGCTTGGAGCGGACGATCGACCGATATAGATGAAGTAGGACGGTTCGATCCGCTCCCCACGACAGACCACTGAGAACACGGAGGACATTTAAAGAACGGGTACAACGGGCGGCCAAATATGACACATGTGGAGACCAGCTAAGTTTCCTGTCAAATGTAAGGCCTAAAAATTTGGTTGTCTCCACGATTGGGAGAGCAACGGGACCGAGTCGTAAGGACGGTGGGAGAAACTCTTTGTAGCGCCAGAAGTTAATACAGACCGTCTTCTCGGCAGAAAAACGGAAGCCATTGGCGACACTCCAGGAGTAAAGACGGTCAAGAGAACGCTGAAGACAGCGCTCCAGGACACGTGTACACTGCGCGCTGCAATAGATGGTAAAATCGTCCACGAAAAGGGAGCCTGATACATCAGCTGGGAGGCAATCCATTGTTGGATTGATCGCGATGGCGAAGAGAGCGACGCTCAAGACTGAGCCCTGTGGCACCCCATTCTCCTGGCGAAAGGTGTCTGACAGACCAGAACCCACACGTACCCTGAACTGTAGATCCATTAAAAAGGAACGAATAAAAAGAGGGAGGCGACCGCGAAGGCCCCATGTATGCATGGTGCGGAGAATGCCCGCCTTCCAACAGGTGTCGTAAGCTTTCTCCAAATCAAAGAACACAGCCGCGGTCGGGCGCTTCCGCAAGAAGTTATTCATAATGAAGGTCGACAAGGTAACCAGATGGTCAACAGCAGAGCGGCGCCTACGAAATCCACATTGTACATTGGTAAGTAGCCGTCGAGACTCGAGCAGCCAAACCAATCGAGAGTTAACCATTCGCTCCATCACTTTACAGACACAGCTGGTAAGCGAGATAGGTCGATAACTGGAAGGAAAGTGCTTGTCCTTCCCCGGCTTAGGAATCGGGACAACAATAGACTCGCGCCAGCATGCGGGAACATGTCCCTCAATCCAGATGCGATTGTATGTACGAAGAAGAAAACCTTTACCCGCAGGAGAAAGGTTCTTCAGCATCTGAATATGAATAGAATCTGGCCCTGGAGCAGAGGACCGTGATCGGCCAAGTGCGTTTTCGAGTTCCCGCATGGTGAATGGGGCATTATAACTTTCACAATTCGAGGAGCGGAAGTTAGGTGGCCTAGCCTCCTCTGCCTGTTTGCGGGGGAGGAAGGCAGGGTGGTAATGAGCGGAGCTCGAAACCTCTGCGAAAAAGCGGCCGAAGGCATTGGAGACAGCCTCAGGGGCTACAAGGACGTCATTCGCGACCTTCAAGCCAGAAACTGGTGAGTGGACCTTAGTGCCAGATAGCCGGCGCAGGCTACCCCAGACAACAGAAGAAGGAGTAAAACTGTTGAAGGTGCTTGTGAAAGCAGCCCAGCTGGCTTTCTTGCTTTCTTTGATAATACGACGACACTGAGCACGTAATCGTTTATAATTGATACAATTCGCCACTGTAGGGTGGCGTTTAAATGTGCGTAAAGCACGTCGACGAGCACGTAAAGTGTGTCTACATGCCGCGGTCCACCAGGGGACCGGTACGCGACGTGGAGAAGAAGGAGGGTGAGGGATGGAATATTCAGCAGCAGCGAGAATGACTTCCGTGAGGTGTGCGACCTGACGATCGCAGCTTGTAAAGGTTTGATCCTGAAAGGTCGCCCTGGAAGAGAAGAGCCCCAGTCTGCCTTGGAGATGGTCCAATTAGAGAAGCACGGAGAGGGGGTATGCTGCAGGAGATGGATAACACACGGGAAGTGGTCGCTCGAATATGTATCAGAAAGTGCATACCACTCAAACCGGCGTGCAAGTTGGGGAGTACATATAGAGAGGTCTAAATGGGAATAGGTGCGAGATGTGTCCGAAAGAAAAGTAGGGGCGCCAGTATTGAGGCAGACAAGATCGAGCTGGTTGAAAAGGTCTGCTAACAAGGAGCCCCTCGGGCAGGATGCTGGAGAGCCCCAAAGGGGATGGTGGGCATTGAAGTCTCCAGTTAACAAAAATGGTGCAGGTACCTGAGCAATAAGTTGCATCACGTCTGCCCTGGTAACGGCAGATGACGATGGAGTGTAAACGGTACAAAAGGAAAACGTAAAAGTGGGGAGAGTAATGCGGATGGCAACTGCCTGCAGGCCAGTGTGCAACGTGATGGGATCGTAGTAAATATCATCCCGGACCAGCAACATAACCCCTCCATGAGCTGGGATACCTACCACAGGGGGTAGGTCAAAACGCACAGAGGTGTAGTGTGCCAAGGCAATTTGATCGCATGGGCGTAGCTTCGTTTCCTGGAGGGCTACGACGAGCGGACGGTGCAAGCGGAGCAGCAACTTCAAGTCCTCTCGGTTGGAGCGAATGCTGCGAATATTCCAGTGAATAAGTGCCATCGTAAGAAAAGGAAGATGAGAGAAGTGGTCACCTCAAAGGCCGCTTAGGGCCTGGCTTCGAGCGAGCACTGCCGCCGCTATCAGTAGGCGGACAGTCATCGTCCATGTGGTCTATAGGGTCATCGGCCATCTCGGGAGGATGGCCGGGAGGTGGAGCTTCCTCCGCCAGTGAACGGCCAGATGTACGGCTACCAGCGGTGCGGCCAGGCGAAACAGATGACGGCCTGAGGCGGCAACCGCTGGGTGGCGCAGGAGAAGGAATGCGCAGTGGCGGAGAAGGAGAACTGTGCTTCCTATGCGCCTTTTTGGAAGGACGTGTAGTGGAAGGACCGGTCGAAGGCTGGGAGGTCGAGGTACGGAGGAAGTCTGCATGGGATGGTTCCTTCTTGAAGGCCCGTGCATCTGACTTCGATGTCTTCGTCTTAGCAGAAGCTGAGGAAGGTGCTCGTGTCTGTGGGGTGATGGGAGGAAGAGGAGACGTCGACCGCGCGATCTTAGCACTGGCCGAACGGACGACCGTGGTGCTGAAGGTCAGATCGCATGTCTGGGTTGCTACCTCCCGGGTAGTCCGAGGAGAGGCGAGGACAGTACTGTATTTCCCCGCTGGGAGCAGCGTGGGCTTCCTACTAGCCAATAGCTTGCGAGCAGCCGAGGTGGACACTTTCTCTTTGACCCGAATTTCTTGGATACAGCGTTCTTCCTTATAGACAGGACAGTCGCGGGAGGATGCGGCATGGTCACCCTGACAGTTCACACAATGAGGAGACGGAGGTGGACAGTCACCCTCATGGGCATCCCTGCCACAAGTGACACATTTAGCCGCATTGGAACAAGACTGTCTAGTGTGATTGAAACGCTGACACTGGTAGCAGCTCGTAGGTGTCGGGACATAGGGGCGAACAGAAATAACCTCGTAGCCCGCCTTGATGCGCGATGGCAGCTTAACACTATCGAAGGTCAAGAAAATTGTCCGGGTCGGTACAAGGTCATTGTTGACCTTTTTCATGACCCTATGGACAGCCGTCACGCCCTGCTCAGCGAGGAATGATTGAAGCTCCTCATCAGTCAATCCGTCGAGGGAGCTAGTATAGACTACACCACGAGACGAGTTCAAGGTTCAGTGGGCCTCCACCCGGACAGGGAACGTGTACAGGAGGGTGGCCCGAAGCAGTTTTTGTGCCTGAAAGGCACTCTCAGTTTCTAGTAATAAGGTGCCGTTTCGCAACCTGGTACAAGATTTGACAGATCCGGCTATGGCATCTACGCCCTTCTGAATAACGAAAGGGTTGACAGAGGAAAAATCCTTTCCGTCCTCAGATCGAGAAACTACGAGGAACTGTGGGGCAGGCGGTAGTACTTTTGTCACTGTTGGCTGGTCACGTTTCCGTTTTTGAGTCGAAGTCGAAAGAGATGGAGTAGAATCCATTGCGGAGGAATCCCCCATGATTGCCAGCGTCTCCGATGGCGCGCTCCTTCCTTGTGGGGACCCTCTCAGATGGCACTCCCGCCTTAGGTGAATGTTTACACCTCAGGTCACACCTCCCGAGAAACAGACTGAGGGACCAATCGGCATGGTCAGAAGGTATCAGCTCAGGCAATCACCCCTCCCCGGGCCTGGCCTTTACCAGGGGGTACGCGCGTGCCATACATGTCTACCCAGGGCGGGGAATTACGCGTTACCCCGTCACCGGCTACGCGTGCGAACGCGTGGGTCGGCCTTCAGGCACGCACAGGGAGGAAGGAAGAAGAGGAAAAAGAAGAGAGAGAGGGAGAAAGAGGACAGACTGTCTCAAACGCCGAGGCGGAGACCAGAGAAGGCAAGGAGAAGAAGGTAATGAGAAGGCAAGGAGAAGAAGGTAATGAGAAGGCAAGGAGAAAAAGGCAAGGAGAAGGCAAGGAAAAAAAGGCAAGGAGAAGGCAAGGAAAAAAAAGGCAAGGAGAAGGCAAGGAAAAAAAAGGCAATGAGAAGGCAAGGAGAAAAAGGCAATGAGAAGGCAAGGAGAAGTCAAGGGAAAGAGTAAGGAACACAGTGAGGTCGAGAAGAGCAAGGAAAGGAACCAACAAAAGGAAGGAAGAAACGAGAAGTGAAAAACCAAAAAGACCACAATTATAGGTCGTGGATCCGTCCGTCTCCGGACGCAGGCGCTAACTACCCCCGTGAGGGGGATGGACTCCTTTTAGTCGCCTCTTACGACAGGCAGGAATACCGCGGGCCTATTCTAACCCCCGAACCCGCAGGGGGGCCTGCAGAAGAAGTGAAACATGAAAACTGGCTACACCAACACCTCATTGCATTCAGGATAATTGACACAAACGTAAGGGTTTGATGGGGATTCCTGCCATGTGTCCAACAGTAGTTGTGCTTTAAATGAACTGGCCTCACACTTTTGATGAAACGTGTAGTTTGTCATCACCTTATAGCCAAGAGCGCATTCAAATCAGTGTCACTTGTGTAGAGTTTTACCAGTAACGCAGGCAGTCACATCAGTCTTATCAGGATTAGGTAGCAGAGCTGAAGGGTTTGAGGGCCGTAAGTGTCACTTTGTTCCTAAAAGCTCCACAGAATCTAACGCAGACTTTGCAGTTGATGATATGATCATCTGCCTAGTGCCAAATAAGGATATTCATCAGAGAACCCTTTGAAGTGAAGATCTGTCTCCAGAAAACATTTTAATACTGGTCGTTGTCCAAGTCCCCCATGCAGTAGCCTACCAAATCAAAGAACCAGGCAACGTCACCATCATTTACAGTGCACAATTTCTGCACATGGCACAAGATGATGAAGACATTGCTGCTCAAGCTGGGAAGCCTAGCTGAGATGGAGAAACCCAATGATGATGCTGACAAGGAAACCGTGTGGCACTTGCAACAAATCCCTCTCACTTTGTGCGGCGTGAGGAGGCTGCTTGCCCCCCAGATGGTGAGAGTTGTGGGACAACAAAAACTACATGGCTTCAATTTGTCACACCCAGCCTTCCTCAATATGAATGGACCTTGACATTCATTCCATTTCATTATTGTCTACAGGTTAGAATGAGCTTTTTATTTAAGTGTTTGCACTGAAGAAACCGTTATCTCCAAAAGTGAACACCATATCAACTGTTCCACTCCTCAGCTCTCAGACTCGCACACAGATCAGCTCCCTCCGTCAGCAACCATCAAATGCCATGTGCTAAGCTACAAACGAGCAGCATATTACAATTCTCACTCTGTTTCTGTCCACCACTGCTCATGTGGTTGAACGGACTGCAGATGTCTATTTGGTTATTAATGATACTGCCACCAAAAATTTGTTTGGGTTCCATGCTTTTGTTACTTTTGAATTTTCTATAAATTAAAATATGTATCTTTTGTCAGATCTGGTTCCTTATCAAGAACTAGATTAACTGTGTTCTGAATTTTTGGATTTGTTTTCTGTGCGATTATGGTGTGTGAACAACTTCATAGCACAAATCAATGTAACAATTTGGCTTGACTGCATTTTTTTTCATGTCCTTACATGAATCAGTTGTACTGAATCTCTCGAGTCACCAGGCATAATTCAACTGCTTTAGACAAATGAGTGGGCTACATGATGATTATTTATTTGTTTATTTATTTAATGGTCAAAAAAAATAAACAACCATAAACAGGTGTGTCACCTCCAACTTTGGGAAAAGGATTAGTGCAAATTTCATGTCTCCACAAACTGACTGGGGTATGGTCTCCCTCCAGGTTCCATTAAAAGACCAGACACTGCAGCTTTCCAGTTCACAATACCACTCTCATGGAGGAGGCCAGCAACTGTGCATCTCTGCACACATGACTTTCATTCCTACTCTGCAGTTCACACAAAACGGGAACTGTTGACACCTGTCATGACCGCTTCAAAACTATGGATGTGTCAACTTTAGTGCACCACAGAGGTGCTGGCATCTGGTCACTTTTCCTCCCGAAGCAATGAGAGTTTGTAGTAACATACACACTACTGTACTTTTGCCATCACTAATGTACAGTGTATTGGTATGTGTGCTGATTTGGGTAGCGTGCTGTTCAGCTGTTGTGTGCCCCCACCTGAGAACTGACCTCTGTCCAACACCTTTATCACATGCAGACAAAAGCCTAGTGCATGGCATGTAGGAGCTCCAACTGGAAAACTTGTTTATGGTCTCTAAACAGTATTGTACTTATGCCTTCACACCATGACTTAATGGGTATTAGGTTGGGCTATAATTTTGTACCTTTTGTGTTTTGCATGTTGTTATTCCAATTGCTATGAATTTATTTATTGCTTATTTTTTATTTGAGGTTCACCATTGCTTGTCAAGTTTATATATTGTCATTTTTTCAGTTAAAGGCACCTTAACCCACGAACTACATCAGTGTAATTGAGAACAGGGAAATGCGATTAAGTGTGATCATTTTACCATATGTTACATTTGCATGCAAAAGGGGAATATTCAAAAATGGTTTTTACAGGTATCGTGTGCTCCAAGCCAAAATCACAAAAACCGGCAGGGGTACATCTGTGTCTCACTGCTTAATCAGATTCTAGTGGTTCATTAAGAACACCAATGATTCCTATCCTGTATTGTCACTGGCCTTGAGAAATGGTGTGTGTATGCTAACACAAGGACAAGAAAGGAATGATTGCGTCCAGACAAAGCAGCAACTCCCCATACAAAGATCTGCACACATCAACAAAAGATTCACAAAGAAAATACATTCATTTTAAACAACTATGACTTCTTGCAGATGCAGTCCAAGGACAATGACCAGGAAGACTGTATGAAGTGATGCTGCTCCATTATAACAGCCTCTATCATTCTGCTAGACTGACAAAAAATATTGTACAGGAGTTTATTTTAGAAGTCCTTCCAGACCAATGTGGTTCACTTAATCTTGTGCACTCAGATTTTCACCTTTTTTGCTCTCTGCATAACAACCTCTGAGAAACTTACTTCCTTTCTTTCTGGATGAAAAGGCACTGTGAACATGGATTGGTGAGTTCTTTGCCTCAAAACCACACGATTTCTAGTCACAGAATAGTAAAGTTGCCCCAGTTTTGGCAGACTGTTGTAAATAGTGAAGAAAAACACATTACTGGTGACAAATCTCTTATGTGTGTGTCTTGTGTTTATCAATATTGGAAAAATGATATGAACAGATACACCAACCCAGTATTTGCTTTCTTACTGCCACGACTTTCATCAAGTTCACCATACACACTATCATTTTCTCTCTAACAGATGTAAATCAATCTCACGCTCAACACAAGCAACATATCAGCAGTTCAATTTGTAGACTATAAGATGCAGAAGTCCTAATCACATACGGAGGACAAGAAAAAAAAATCACACAATGAGATCCACACATTGGACTGAAAAACGTGGAGCACTTCAAATCGCCTAAGAGCATACCAGAATTGTGTTTCCAGAAGTCCCTGCACGAGTTTCGGTCCCCCTGCTGTCATGCACAAATGGAAATTGCATCTTTCATTCTGATTTCGAAACTGCTGCTTTCTACACATTAGTTTGTGTGGTGTTTGTTTCCTTTTTTTTTGTTTTGTATTTGGGTGCAAAAGCAACTATAATGATATGCGCCCATATCAGAACTATACAACATGAAGACTAAGAGAGGAGGTAGAAATGACTACACTCTATTCACAATCGATGGAACAGAAGAATGCTAAAACAAAGACGTGGAGAAAAGTGTATAAAGTATGCCATAGAGTAATGGAGGTCCTGAAATAAAAATTACATGGTCTTCGCCGTATTGCTTTTATGGATAAAAAGTAACACGCGGTCAACAGCTCGCTTGTCGTTCGCTAAAACGGGCGATAATTCAGATGGAAAACTCAAACAGGCACACAAACCATTAAAAAAAAACACCATTCTGCCAGGAAGTGCCTGACATTTTAACATTGCACCCAATGTCCACAACATGCTGGGGGAGCGCCACTTAAATGGCGAAGGCTGAAAAGGCAGTGCAAAATACGCAGCCTAGATAAAATGACCTCATGAAGGGAGGGCTGACAGGAGTTTGTCCAAGCCACAGGGAGAAGCTTAATAACCCAGAGCTTATTCCATTGAATGGAAAACCAGTGAAGCTAAAGTGACACCACCTCCTGACAGATGGCAGCACAGTAATCATTAGAGGGAATTTATGAACCAATGGGCTGAGGTGAAATTACTGCACCCTTGGCACCAGTATCAGTAGCTTTGTTTGCTGCCACACCAACATGGGCATGAACCCACATGAACATCTCAGTGGCTCTATCACGAGTGATCAAGTGACAGTTTTCCTGGAACGATTGCACTAAGGGATGGGTGGTGTACAGCCCACAGAGGCTTTGAAGTGTGCCGACAGTGTCTGACACATCTAAAAAGCCTGTTTCACCAAATGTATTCAGTGGCCTGATACAGGGTGAAAACTACGCTGTAAATACTGAGCAGTGCACCAGAAGCCAAAAACTAAAGATGTTGGCACCAATGACAATGGTGTACCCAACACCATGGTCAATCTGAGAACCATCAGTATACACAAAGGTACAGTCACTGAGGAAGGAATACTTAGGAACACAATCTTCAGGAATAAAGGTGATTGACAAGGGAGAGGACACTTGGGCAATGAAAACTCAGTCTTTGAAAAATTCCTCAAGGAAATAGTTCAGGCTGCCATGGAAGTCCCATGTGTAGAGAGTGCACAGGATACCAGTCGTGGAGCAGGTGTCGTAGGTTTTCTCCAAATCATAAAACATGGTCATAATCTGGGATTTCTGCAGGAAACCATTCATAACACGGGTGGACATAGTGATGAGATGGTGAATTGCAGAACAGCGTCCTCGATATCCACACTGTGCAGTGGTTAGTAAATTGTGAGACTCGAGCCAACATACCACCCAGGCATAAATCATATGCTGCATCACCTTGCAAACGAATCTGGCAAGAGAAATTGGATGATAACTAGAAAGAATGCGTTTGTCCTTACCGGGCTTAGGTATGGGTATGACAATGGCTTCCCACCAGTGACTGGGAAACGTGCATTCTGGTTGTCCACAAGAGAGTATTACTCTCTCAGATCATAGGCAATACTGTGCCTCACAATTCAGAGAAGGGACGGGTATCACTTGAGCCACCTCCATTCATTTCTGATGGAAGAAGGCCGGGTGACAGTGGGAAGAGCTTGAAATTTCCGCAAAATGATGACCTAAGGTGTTGGACATGCATTGTCTAGACGAGGAGCAGGGAACAGAACGTTCTGCAGTGATACGGATAATGTTTGTAAGATATTCTACCTGGCATCACAATTGGGGAAGTGTTGGTCATTGTAAGGACAATCACGATGAGGATAAAAGTCAAGGGGTTTCACTTCTGTGCTCTGGTGGCACAGAGGCTGGCCAGGTGAAGGTAGTACATGATGACACCATCGAAGAGTACCTCCGAGTCAGTTTAGGAGAAGACCATTTGCCTTTGTTGGATTTCTTGAGCCTTTCCAGTTGGCAGAGGAAGTCTTAGATGTTGGTTGACTGAAAGGAGATAGGAAGTCTCCAAGGGAGTATTTCATCTGTCCTTTCCAGCAGGTCGGTTGTGTATCTGGTGACTTCTCCCATTGTGGCGAGGGTTTGATGGCTTGTTGCACAGCTGGACAAGGGGATGGTGATACCATGACAATGGGAGATTTCACAATCTCTGAGATGTATTTGAGGTCACATGTCTGCACGGCCATGTCCTTCATGGAGCAAGATGAAGCAAGAACCACATTATAAGTGCCTGACAGTAGGACACAGGGTTTTTAACTAGCCAGTAACTTGCGAGTGACCGGGTAAGGAACTTTTTCCTTTACCCAGATCTCCTAGACAGCTGCTCATCAAAACATAACAGATAAGTACGACAGGAGGTGGCACGATAACCATTGCAGTAGATGCAGCAGCAAGGTGGTTAGCTTCCCTACATCAAGTTACACAGTTGGCCGCTTGTCAACAAGACTATAAAGTGTGGTTGAAATGATGACACTGGGAGCAGCACTTTAGGTTCATAATGTACAGTCAGACTGTGATAACATCATAGCCTGCTTTGATCCTGGACAGATTCTCCCACTGTAACAAAGATGAGAAAAATAGTGCCTGTGGGCACTAAGGAGGCATCTACCTTTTTAGTCACCCGATGGACTGCAATGCCACCCTGATCAGACATACATTTGGATTTAGGCCTCTGTTAGACTGTTGAGCAGCACTGTGATGCAGCTGGGAGGGTCTTTGAATTGAGAGCTTCATTCCATTTATGTTTGGTAGACGTGGACTGCAAAGATGATAATTGGCTCACTTCGAGGAAATCTCCCATGACTGCCAGCATGTCTGATGGCTTGCTCCTTCCAACTGGGTGCCCCTTTCAAATGGGCACACAGCAGCCTTAGGTGATTGGTCCCTGTGACAGGTGTTTGTTCAATCCTAAGTCACAAGTACCAAACAGCAATTTAGGAAGGTAGCAGTGCAGGCAATCGCCCCTCTCTGGGCCTGGCCTGCACCAGGTGGTACATGCAAACATTACCAGTTGGCCCAAGGCTGGGAATTACATGTTACCCAGTCCCCTACAACATTTTAGATGCATTTACTGGCCTTCGCGTGGACAAACGGAGGAAGAAGGAAAAGAGGAGCCTCAAATATTGAAGAGGAGGAAGGATAGGAGAAGAATGAAGGAAGGAAAATAGGCATGAAAACCAATGGTGAGACTGTGTATGTCAGCTATGGACAGTGTGCAACATTCCCAAAAAAACACCAGACATGTTCTCCAAGGAAAGGGAAAAATGATACTAACATGATAGACATGCAGCACGAAAGGGAAAAGATGCTGCAAAGGCTGGGAGCCTGTGGTAGTGAAGCATGAACCCACCAAAGAGCGGCGAGTCCCCTGGAGGTTGTGAGCTCAAGGTTGAAGTGTAAGGTGGGCATTATGTGGTGAGCACACCCCTTCAGAATACATATGCGCCAGCCCTTCTTCCAATCTTGGAAGCACATCTCCAACTCCCTTTTCCTTACACCGTTCATCACCTATTTTATCTGATCAGTGGTGGCAAAACGTCGTTTTATGGTTCTCTTCAGCCCCGGAAATAGAAAGAAGTCTCATGGGGCCACGCCAAGCGAAAACGCTTCTTGAGGAAACTATCGATTTTTTTGCCAAAAAATCACGTATTCCTTATTGACCATACGACGCATTGTAATCGAATAGATCAGTGAAAGGAACCCGCACATGTGATCGTGATTGAATTTTTTTTCGATGTTTGCTCTTCAGGCTGTTTGCATTGGGACGGTCTGGCTCCTTTACCCATTTTTCGTCACCTGTTAAACCTTCTTTAAAAGTTTTGTATCGTCGACTTCTTTCACCAACTCCTGAGCGATGTCAAAGCGACGTTGCTTTTGGCCGAAGTTCAATTTTGGAAAAACTTTCCTGCTAGACGTTTCATGCCTGAAACTCCCGGGGAAACAAAAAAAAAAAAAAAAAAAAAAAAAAAAAAAAAAGAATGGCATGAGCCGAAGGATATGCCGACGTCGTTAGAAACCTCTCTGATCGTAATTCGACTGTTTTCCAGAACCATTTTCTTTACTTCTTCCACATGTCTAATTTATGTGCTAGGTAGTCCAACACTGTCTTCGTCTTAATTGTCTTCTCAACGCTCTTTGTAACACTTATCCAACTCGTAAACTCCTGTCTTACTCATGGGAGACTCGCAGTCAATATTTCGAATGCGGTGCTGCACTTTATTCCTGTTTTCAAGCAAAATTTAATGCAAATTCTGTGATACATCTTCAAAAGCAAAAATTCGCCCAGCACTCCAAAAGACGTGTAATCTTTTCGATTGTCATCAAACTAAACATTCAAAATAGTGACATACATCAGGATCATGTGTAACAACAAGACAACAGAGTTTGAAAACCGTTTGTCTACAGCCAGCGAGATTAAAAAATTCGTTATTTTTTATCACACCTCATATAGGGTGCTAATTCTTCGAAGGTAGAAGATACATTAGCACAACTCTCTGAACATGAGAATAAATATGGCCATGTGCTTAGAAAAAAGAAAGCCATTTGCCGCTGGTTTGGGTAAATTAACCATTTACGTTAGCTCGGTTACGAGGCAGCACATGTAATACAGAACGGCCTTTCGGAGGTTGTGTCGAATCCCTATGCAGCATCATTTTTTTATTTTGCAGATAGGCCGAAATAATGCTCACTGCATCATATTTACGAGTATTGATATTTTGATCAAGGCATGAAAAGCAAGGGCAAAGGAAAATTAGGAATTGGAAATAAACTTCCAGGAAGGTATATGCAATTAGATACCTTTATCATTTTACAGTTTTTTTACACGTGTTCTGGTGATATTCAACGTGAAAAGAGGGATGCAGTAATTGTCTCGGTATCTTCTACGCGTCATACACGCCACACTTTTTACAAATTGGGCTACATGGTTGCCTAAAAGTTTCTATAGACACACGAACTCTTACATTCATCGCACCGTTTGCCAACAAAGTGTTACCAATTATTTCGCCCAATTTTGATGAAGATAGTTCGTGATGGGGAATTTTGTTTTAGGATTTGTTTGAGGGCGCAGAAACAACTGAGGTCATAAGAACCCGTGATGTTGAATGAAACATATTTTGATGTAGCCTTCTCGGTCTACGATTTCTTTTTCACTCTGGATTGGCCGATTTTAGCTCACTGGGGACACAGTGAGCGTGTGCATTTGCTGAGCGCTGTTAAATGCCAAAATTAAACTAATGGAGTACTAAGTCCTGTAGACTTTAACTACGAATCTTTCTTGGAAAGTAATTTGCAGTGCCAAATTTTCCTTTGTCTCCTTTTCATGCCTTCCATGATAATATTAATAAACAAGATATATTGTGCAGCATTCCGGTTGTTTTGCAGTGCCAGTAACTTTTCATATGAAGACTCGACCCTGCGACTCTCTGATTGCCTTCCGCTGTGCCAATCGTTACATGAAACTTACGTTAACAGACGGCTGATGCATCGGCCGACCTGCGCTAAAAATGCAATTTCTTCTGAACACTTGGCCATAGGGAGTGCCTCCTCCTGTGTTTCATTGATTGAGCACCGTATATACCATAAATTTGGGAGGAATCGAATGACTAGGGGCGGTCCCCTGATTTTGTATTACAGGCAGATGACGTCATCTGAACACATATAAACCCTCGAAGCAAACGAACAACAAAAATTGCGGTTTAGCGAACAGAATAAAGGGAAAATTTTAGTTGCGTATTCACTGTTGATACGCTTTATTATTCCAAGAACCGTACAAAAAATTTCAAGAATGTATAGTCTACGGTTTATTGTTGAGATCCACCTGAGTTAGTGTATCGACTGCAATTGAAAACAGAGAAATCAGTTTCGTGTTGTTACCAAACATTTTTATTTGAAGGGTTGACTGCCCCAAAAATCAAAACAGATTCTGCACTGCAATTTAAAACGGCTTACTTTTGGATTAATGAATTTAAACGCGGTCAGACAAACACCGTAGACGTCGTGCGCTCCATCATCAAACTGTCACCACAGAGTAAACCCCCGACAAATATCCACGCTACGGTAATGCAAGGCTGTCGAATAAGAATTGCTGACTGATAGATATCTGAACTGAGCGAGTGCGTAGTATTCTGCACTGCGAGTTGACTGCAAAGAAACTGTAAGAGATGGATGGCTCGATTTGCTCACTTTTGAACAAAAGCACATCCGGCACAATATTTCAACATAATGTCTGGCGATATCTTATCAGAATCCGCGAGGCTTTTTACCCAGATTTGTGACTATTGATCAAACATGAAACGATCAGATCATTATACTCCAGAGTGGAAACGTTGGAAATAGGCTAAGGTGTTAGCCGGTGTTTTTTGTGAATCCCAAGGAATAATCTTCATAGGTTACTTCGTGAAAGAATCAAGGCTGGACCCTGTTACGGTTCATTGCTGGATCGTTGAAAACTTCTGTTGGCTGAATAAAGATCAAGGTTGGCAGGCAAAACGCGTTGTTTCACCAGGCCAGTGCACCATTCCCAAGTACCGGTGCTAAATATGCTGGAAGTGCACGAATTGGGGCAAAGTCTGGCGACTAAATCCAGTTCGAAGCCCAACTGACTTCTTCCTGTTTCCAAACTTCAAACTCTGGCTTGCTCTGAAGAAATTTTAATCAAATGAAGTGACAGTTGCAGTCGACGAGTATTTTGAACAGTTTGACAGAATGTATCTTTCCGCTGAGATCAATAAGTTGGAGGATCGCTGGACCAAGTGCACATCTCTCACAGGAAACAATGTTGAGAAGTAAGGTGAACTGTTTACGAAAAAAACAGTTTGTTTTCTTTGCCAGACCGATCAAACCACTATCATATACAACAATACACTGCGCGTAAGCGATGATCTTTTACAACGTGCTATCACTGAACAAAAATCTGCAGCTACACGAATAATTTCTAATAATCAATATGTTTTGGTCTTCATTGACAGAATGGTTCTTATGCACCGGCTTGCCTGTGTACTTCAAAATGTACAAGAGATGTTTATGTAAATTTCGTCTCGCAAGATCGCTCAAGGCAAACAAACAGCCTTCGACATTTTGTGCTCGAAACTCAAGTAGACATTTGTTTCATCACCGAAACACGGTTAAAACCGAACGAATAGTTCGCACTCCAGGGCTACTTGTCATTAGAGAAGACAGACGACGCGGTGCAGCGTGGTTCGAAAAACAAGACAGCCACTTTTGCGTTCTCAATCCGGGAACTAGGCATGACCCACTGCAAACGGTGGGTATCTCTCTGCCGACCAACTACCTCCCTCTGAATTTGATCTCTGTACTCGAAGCACCTAATGAAAGGCTCTCCAGACAGCAGTTAACAACGATCACTGGCTCCCAGGTGGCTGGAACGGCCACCGTGTACTGTGGCGCTGCAGAAATGCCAACGCAGCGGGGAAAAATGCTAGTGGATGTACTTGACTGGGAAAACCCTGCCGTACTAAATGACGGCTCACCCAAACGAACAGTCCGACCAAATGAAGTTCTGACGGCAGTGGCCTTTAGCACAGCATCAACTGCACTGTGTACCACGACGACAGGTCCGGATCCATTGCCTATTCAAATTATGATAAACGCACAATCTACGGAGACTGTCAACCTCGCAATCACCCGGAAATTGAACACACAAAGTCAATTGGAACTTACTCTAAGTACTACTGGAAGAAAACGTGGGATCTATCACTTTTACTGGGAATCATGAAAGATACTATGAGGTCTTTGCGTCGCTTATCGATGAAGCAGGGGTAGTCTGGACACCTGGAAAACTACATACGCCGGCAACTAGTCACCCGTCACCCCGACTGCGTTCCTTAAGGACTGCGTCAGATTCTGAATCGCACAAAGAGGCATTAAGAAAATACAAAAATATCTCTAATGATAAAAGCTTCTTGTCCTTAAGAAAGCACAAGCTGCAGCACAAATATTCATGTACAAAAACCGAAAATCGAGACAATTTCTGCACTCCATCCGGCGAAGAATCTGCATTAACCTGGATCTGGAATGTAACACAGAACATTGAAACCTGTCAGACAACAGACATCCGACTTTAAGAATCGTTCCTGTGTACGACAGCTAGTTTTCGGACGCAAAAGATTAAAATCCCCTTACTGAAAACATGTAACGTGTCCCCATCCACAAGTCGGGAAAAAGATCTGATAAAAACGAGTCACATCTGCCTTTCATCATCATACTGTGTTCGACGAAGGTAATGGAAAAGATTAATACGGCGCTTAGAATGGCGGTGTGAAAACAAGCTATTACCGGAAATCAACTTTGATTTCGAAAAGGAAAGGGGACAACTGAAACTCTTTTACTGTTCTTGACATACAGCTAAATTTCTCTCTGGCTGATTATATGATATTGCGTTCAGAGGTTTCATTAGAGCATACGACAACGTCTTCTTGTCAACCCTTTGAGAAAAAACTGTAGGAACTCCAGATTCCAAAACCACTCATGCAGAATGTGTGCTTTCTGAGCAATAGGAAGGGAATCATTTTGCAACACAGAACTACACTGGTACCCACAAAACTAGCAGAAGGCTCCCCTTTTACTGTCTCTATACCGCAGACCTTCACGACCCCTCTGCCAGTGTCTTACAGTATTACTGTACGCAGGTGACGTATGCATATATTTCGAGGCCTGTACTCTTCAGTCCTGTCATCCGAAAATGCACGCCGCGATCGTACGTGTACACGAGTGAAGTGCAGGAAGTGGCCTCGGAATCTGATAGCAAGTCCTCTCTTTCGATCTCTACTCATCACAGGATTCCACTCCCCGTAACGGTGCAACTGCGACGACACACTTTTCCAGTTGCGAAAGCAACTAAATATCTTGGGACGATTGATAAGCTTATATGGGCTCTTCGTAACTGACACGTAGTTACCAGAGGAGAAAACGCCTACGACTGGACTACGGTGGGGCTGTGATCGGTGGAGAGCAACGTCTTTGTACCGGTCCCTACTGAGGACACGGTTTGATTCGACACCTGTGCCACGGATCAGCAGCAGGCAGCACGCTTCGAAGACTAGACACTGTCGAGTATAAAGCCTTGCGTACAGTTAATGGGGCGTCCATGTCAACCACGACCAACGTATTACTGGTTGAAACTAACGAACCGCCGTTAAGGTTGCGGTGAATATTTCTCTGCTAGCTATTCCTCCTGCGACTATTTGGACCTGAAATTAAAGAAGTAGATGCCCGTGTAAAGCAAATATCTCCACATGGAGCTAATGGAGCTAGTACACATATGAAAAGCTCCCTCACAAAGATATGATACCCATGCTCACGAAACGGTTTTCTTCGGACTGGTAAGACGAATGGTCGCGGACATCTAAAATCAAAGGCGACCACTACTCGTTAGTTCATGCGACAGTTCCGAGAGTTCCGTGGTATCATAGAAAACAAATATCAATGAGCTTCACAACAATTACAGTACGGCTGCAATTTAATCATTGGAAGTTCAAGAAACACTTGTATCGGCTGGACATAAGCGTCATCCAACCACATAATTCTAGAATGTCCTCGGGGCACTTGTCACATCAACGTCCTTTCAAGTAATTTTCGGGGTCTTTGTCATGTGTTTCCAAGCAGCCTCCGAACCTCGGTAACATCTAACGCTGTAGCAACGTATAAACTACCGCACGAGTTCGACAGCAGTGGCGACACGAAGATACAGCTCCCAGCTGCTAATTAATGCTTTGTGTACTTAGAATGCCAGAGGAAGACGAAAGCTCAATTAACTGACGGTATCCCCGTGTGCTACTCTGCAGGACATGGAACACTCAGTCTCTAAATTCATGTCACTGTGTACTTTCTATGTGTACTTGTCTGAATACTGGTGTATCTATGCGTGTAGCTGTAATGCACAACTCCAGTTCCTGTGAACTGTTTTGTTCTGTGTAGATTGTACTTACAGACCTGTACAAACATTCAGTTCTCTATCCGAAGCTTCTAAAACAATTCGAGGACAGACAAAGAAAATTTTACTGTTAATTTAGATATATAGGCATTAATGGGAACTGACCTTAGAATATCTCAAATGCGTACCACAGGCGATTTATCATTTCTTGTGTTGCCAGTAGGATTTTTGTAGTATACTAGCACCATGTGTTTAGTCATTTTCGTCCTGTTCACTTGTTTTCGTGTCTTGATTGTAAATCTCGTTTTATGTCGAATCCTACCTCTGTTAATCCCATGTTATATCGTACTCTGACACGAATTCAAATAATGTCCAGCACCAAGTGTCGAAACTGTAATACCATTTCCTGTACTTTGTTGTCTGTATGGGCACGTTCCAAAAGCCAAGAAATTAGAAAAAAATTACAATAAAGTTACGGCTCTTGTACTTTCTGCTTTATTCAAATCATACACTTGCTGCAGGAACATGCAGGGATCAGGTAACGTGCTATCATTCTGCAATGCACTTGTATGGGCCCAAAACCTCCACTAGTCTGCTGGTCATTGTGAACGGTGGAAAGCTCCCGGCAAACGCCAAATCCAACGTAAAGCAATTTTATTGCACTTTCAAGGTTTTCATTTCAGTCAGTTCCGTATAACATGACCTTTACAAAAGATCTTCCGCAGATTTATGGTGTAATGCAGGTATAAGGGTGGCACACAATGCGAGAGTAACCTAACCACAGTGTGTGAAACCCGTGAGCGACGAGCTGGGTCTCTCTCTCTCTCTCTCTCTCTCTCTCTCTCTCTCTCTCTCTCTCTCTCTCTCTCTCTCTCTCTGTGTACGTCATTCGCACCGACTACAGGCTAATACACATTTATTTAAATGGAGACTGTATTTTCCAGAAAACATTCACTGAGGACACATTTTACATTGACGACGAAGCAATTGCGGAGCAAGTAGTACACTTAAGGAATAGAAAGGCAGTTCCAAGTTCAGATGCTTTTGAGTATGTCGCAAAAGCAACTGGTGCGAGGACTGGCGACACCAGCACGGAGGCACGTGGCTGTGTGCCAGTCCACAAGCGGGCTACTGGTTATCCATCGGCACTTGGCTACAGGCGGTTCATACAGAACTCTGATGCACCGCTAGTCAACTGTAGGTACGAAACGTTTGCCACACTCGTGCAAGGGCTCGTGCAATTTATTAGTTTAGTTTGAAAAGCCAATCAAATCTCTATGTAGATATTTTTTGCAGAGCAAAAGTACAGCGAGAGAACTACGACTTCATATATGCGACTCATTTAAAAGATTTCTGGGACACTAAGAGCAATTACAAAACGCCCGGAATAAAAGAACAGTTGACAAGCTGGTGTATATAAAGGAGGAAACATGTGAAGATGCTTCAGGAAAGTTCAGAAATGTAAAAAATCTACGCTACATACATTTACGGTTCACTGCTGCAGTTAAGCAGAAAATTGTAGCACCAGGACTGTCCTCTGTCAGCTGGAAAGCTTCAGGTACAATACAACCTGTGTACCTGGCCGGAGATGCACCTACCACATTTATGAAATTTGTTCATCTCTCTCTCGTGCGCCCCCTTCTACATTCCGGAACATCAACAAATCGCGTCTGTCTCGAACACGCGCCATTTTTTCTGCCTGACACGAAACACAGCGCTCCGGCCAGCCGGCTCGCAGCGGGCGTTCTCCGGCGTCGTCGGCTGACGGCGGCAACACCTCGGGAACCGCCTGCGTCGTCCCCCTCACGCGGAAATGTTGCCGAGCCATACCGCAAAAAGGCCGCGTGTTGCATCCACATTGCTGCACTCTTACCGGAAACACGGTTTCGGACGGACGGGCCGTGGAAGCTTCCTCTGAACACCGAACGCTGCCCAGGGATAGTCCCGATACAAACTATCACGACAGTGACGCGTCCGCAACTGTGTACTCATTCGCACTACAGAAGTCGGCAAATGTTACAACAATCTCTTTATAACTGGGTTTAAACGGCAAGTATCAAACAGTAACGACGACGCTACGATATTTTATATGCGCCCAATATTAATTTACTTAATACGTATACGCGTAATTGATAGTCTGAATTAGAAATGATACCAGCGAGTACATAGATAATTCCTATTTCTCATCAGAGTACACGTGAAAGGTTGTGAGTGGAACTGGATGAATGGGACAGGTCGCAAGCCCATACGCTAGTAAGGGAACTACAGGCTGAAGGTGAGAAGCGAGCCGGGGCATTTCTCCGACTGACGAGCGGCGAGTGCGGTTTCTTTTAGACTCGGTTCGTAACGAGACGAAAGTGAGACGAGCAGTGACGGTTACCTGCCGCTTCACTGCGAAAGCTGGGACAACCTCACCTTACAATATTTAATCACTTCACAAGAACCGTCCATTTAAATGTACTGCTTTCCACTAACAATTAGCACGTTTCACGTGATTCGTGCGGCTAGCTACAGTACCCCTGTTTGCACAATCGGTAGGATGATCAAAGAAGCAGCTGCGGCGATCTGAAAGCCGAGTATCTGCACGCAGTAATGTCAACATCTAAGCAAGCCATTTGACTGGAAAAGAAATAAAGCTCCTTATTTATAATGAATTCGAACGCCGGTAATTCCTCATCGTCATTTTTGAAAGTTACTGTTCTATATTCGCTCTGTCGAGTAATGTGTGTTGATTACTCTTTCAGCTACGATCAAAATACAAAAAATTTACGGCTAAACATGCATAACAGATTTCTGAAAACGCAGTTGCACTACATGAACTTCCTGAAAAAATTAAATCTTACTGAGAGTTCTTTCTCATCGAGAACGGCGGTTTGTTACTTTTCCAACAAAGCACATAGGACTGGCCACAGAGACGGCGCCTACTCGTCACCACAGATTTCGTCTACATTTATGGTGTATGCAGGGCTTGGCCTGAAAGGAAAAGCACAGAAGTGCGAGATCGAGATGGTCAAGCGTTTAGAAAAAAAAAAAAACAGGATGCACTCTGCTACTGCAACTCTGACGTCTTTCTTATTGCAAGGTAAACAATTTGATCAAAAAGCTACAAAACTGCTCTTACCTCACCGCGTGACAAAAATACACCACGTTCCGAGAATGTTGCATCTTTGCGCATCACCAGCTATACTCGCCAATATTTGGCGAAATGATACGTTACGCGCCAAACTGTGCGGTGAGAGAACCTTTCACGAATGTAAACCGAGTCTGCTTCGCTGTAGAAACTTTAAAGAAACTGTGTGGCGTTAAAATGAGGCGTTCGTAACGTGTGCAAGATACTGAGAAAATTAGTGCTACCTCGTTTTTACGACGAGTATCACCTCAGCAAGTGTGAATCAGTAACTGTACAGTAGTGAAGTATTCAGTTTTTTATACCGAGTTCTCGTGTACGCCTTACAATCCTTTCCTGGAAGCGTGCTTGCAGTGCCACATGGTACACTGCTTTCTCTTGTCACGCCTTTTATGAAGATATTAAATACAATATATTGACCGTCACTTCGGTTTATTTGCAGTGCAAGTAACGTAAAATTTAAAGGAAAAATACTGTTTCACATACGAACCCAGCCCCGCGACCCTACGATTACCGTTCTGTACTACATACATCGTCCGACCCGCACCAAGAATACTGTTTTTTCTGAACGTTCGGTGATCTGGACCTCCCGTCTCCGTCACTTTAATTTCTGGGCACGTTCTGCATACGTCACGTAACTGAACGAAATCGGTGATGTCTCTCTCGGTCCATTACGGCCGGGAGACAATTCAATAAACGTTACCTACAGCCGTATACTTTACGTTATTTTATTTACTTTCGAACAACCAGTTTCGGCAATTCATTTTGCCATCTTCAGGCCCAATACGCATTTTTCGAACGAACGAGCTTATCGTATAGCGCTATAAAACTGGAGACCGTGAATCCCAATCGTCGTGCAACAGGTTCGACGAAAGCGTGACACCGACAACTGAAGTATACGGCTGTCGTGAAAGTTTATCGAATTGGAAAGTCGGTGAGCAGCCGGCGCGGTGCCCTTGTCATTGCGGCGGCAGATTTCGAGAGAAGCTGGAATTTACCCCTCCGTCTCGGCGCGCTGCGCGGAAAAGCACGGTGAGAGAACAAGCTCGACAAACAGTGCGAGCTTTTTATAAATGTAAACGGTGGCGTAGAACTGTTCTTTTCGAAATGGCAGATTCAAAATACGAATGTATTTGCGTTGACTTTGGTTGCAATGGGTGAATATCTGGCAGAGGGGTCTTTTCTAACAGTCCTTTGTTTAAGGAGCTTCACCACTGAACTATTCTCCTGTCAAACGCCTCAGGAGTATTCCAGTTCCATGAATTATAGTCAGGGATGATACTTCCGCAGTTACGTCTTTCTTGCTAAAGCCAGGCCCTTTTAGACGTCAACCAGTACCAGAGCGCGTTTTCAACTGCCGGCTCTAGTGAAAACAGCTTTGGCATCTTAGTTATCAGGTTAAGGGTATTCAGAAAGCCATTGCACTTTGATGCTGTGTCTGGGTTAAACACTCCTGACTACATGCGCAGTTCATAACTTCTTACTGGTTCGAAACGAGTCCTCTTGTATGGCTAAGGGGATGCGTGACTGACGATTCGATAAGCAGAGATCTCGTGCCAAATCCCCAGCGTGATGAAGGTAATACAGAAAAGTTTGTTTTTCCTCTGCAACGAGGGAAACTAAATAACGCGGCAGCATCCCGAAAAGATGGGAGAGGGCGCTTTCAGGAACTGTTTCATTGCTATTAAAAGTGAACAGTGTTGTCAGCCAGCCAAGAGCTGCAAGCTTTCTGGCAATAATGGCTTTCGGGAGACAAACAAGGCCAAATCCTCCTGCGATTTTCGTCTTTTGTTTATCTACTTTCTCGGTTTCTCATTTTCGTCTTGTGTTTATCTACTTTCTCGGTTTCTCATATTATTCAGTTCATCATCGGTCTCACAATGGAAGCAAAATGAGGGTTAGCGTGTTTACTACCAATCCCAAGCCTGCTCTCAGTGTAGTTTAAATAACATGAAATGCGATAATTCGCGAACTGTGTAGCTGTCTCTGAAATGCCCTGTAGAAAACAAAAATTCTTCAACTACCTCCTGAGCTTCATTTCCTTCCTTCTGCAGAGTCAATAAAAGAACCGCAAACTAACGCAAAACAATTATGGACTTATCAGCGTACCATAGAGAGCAATACAAATTTTTACGGCATTGTTATGCTATATGCTGAAAGTTTAAGCTATCCTCTGATTTATTTCCAAACATGTTATAGTTTCTTAAGGAAAGTCGTTGTCCTGCGTACGCTATTTTTAGTTTTGAAACAAACGCGATTAATCGCTATTAGCTAATTTTGCCACATTAGTCATTTTCTAGCTACCTGGTTGTCACACGACGGAAGTTACTGCAGCTTCAAGAAGAGAAATGAGCTAGAAATGTATTTAAAACCTACGAACCGCCATGACGGCGAGAAACTGTGGTCACATATCTTGGACACATTTGTGTGAAGGAAGCTCGGTCTAACCGCATCTTTAACTCTCCTACGAAAGCGGTGGTGACTGGCACAACCTGCAAATAGATCACTATATAGCACAGTCCACATAAGAATATGTAAAAATATTAATTGAATGTGATATCACCGTCAACTGAAGTTACAAATTTCACAGATGTTAAATCCGTGTGTGAAGTGATTAACTGCAGCCCAGCCCTTATACGGGTCTGCCGCTGTTCCACCACACACCGCATTAAAATCCATTGGATCGCACTTCAAACAGACCGTCCTACCAGTAACACGCAACTTTACGAATCTTCCTGCCACATGCATTATACGATTCCAAGACGCGTGGGAATTCCTCTCTTTACAATGTGTCCGTACCTCCATCCGTAGTTTACCAAAGTATTTTGTCTTTTAGTTTCGCATATCTCTTATATAAACACTTCAATTACGAGATTTTCTGCGTAAAAGTTCAGGCATACGTAGTAATAAGCCTTTCTTTTGTTTAAGCTTTTGTATATCTCTCACGACACACTCATGCATTTAAATTCGCTGAAATGGGTCATTTAATTTTCAGACATTGACAGTGTCATGTAAAATTTTATTTGAAATGCGAGCTAAAGGAGTTTAATGTGATTTTGACTGGCACAGCGACAAATACCAGTCGTTCCGACGTGAAACCACGGTTTTACTAATCTTTAAGGACCAGTAGCTTTGGCAAGAAATCACCGATGCTGTGGCAAGACAGACGTTGTACAGATGCAATCCATTTTATCTACAGGTTCGATGACATAATTAAGCAGACTGGTTCCAATGACAATGTACTTTGAGACTAACATTGATGTCAGCTCCAGCAAATTACCTATCACGAAACTCAGCTTTATTAACTTGATACAGCCGTTACAATATGCCTTCCTTGAACACCAGGGTCTCAGCTTCTAGATCTACCTGCATGCATTACGCAATAATTATCAAGATTGCTGGTAACACTTGTTAAACAATGTGGACTTCCCATTACTCAACAGGTAGAATACAGAACAGCTCCTACAAAATAACAAGAACTTTTGAAATGTAACGAGCTTTTGAATAACAGTAAGATCGACTCTCCCTCTAACATTAAGATAGCTAATGAGGGATTGGATACACTCTACCACGCGGAAGGGTAAGATACACGAGATGAGCTTTACACCGCCGCGCGGTTTGAGACGCTATGTCACTGATTGCGATGCCCCTCCCGCCGGAGGATCGAGTTCTCCCTCGAGTACGGGTGTGTGTGTGTTCTTCGCGTAAGTTAAAGTAGTGTGTCAGCCTAGGAATTCACACACTAACATTTTCTGAGCTTTACGCCATTCCTCTGACATACTGATTCGTGATACCCATTAAAGAAGTGCCGACAGAGCCGACACACTGAGTAGAAGGAATGACAAATTCAGACTTCCAGCCAACCTTGTTAAATACGGACAGAATAGTCGAGACCTAGATGTCCTGTACACAACAATAAAACTGCCTAATATCTACTAAAAATTTAACAGTGCAAAACGCTTAAAGCAGAAGTTTCTAACCTTGGGAAACAACGCCAACATTAACGAAATACTGGAATCCACTAACGCAAGCGAACCGTTGTGAAAACTGATTGGGAATCTGGAGGCAGCAAACTATTATGCCTAGTACAGTACGGCAGTATCATAGAAGCAATATGTACCCATTTTGATAAGCATTTCATATCACCAACAGAAAATGCAATACCGGCTATTGACATCCACCAAGATTACCACATCGTATCACTCAAAACCGTGAAGTTCAAATTTGACGAGGTCAAGGAGAAATAAATAAGCAAGGTACTCTTAACATTAAAAAACAAATACTCGGATGGTATGTCGAGCCCTGAAGAAAATGCATGGAAGGAACCACCAATTTACCTCGAATTGTATTAAGGAAAACATCTTAGTAGCCTAAAAGTAAGCAGGTAAACCAGTGCATAAGAGGCAAGTAACCTACAACAAGGCTTCAAACTACAGCCCATTATCATTGTTCCCTACCTTGGGCTTTCTGCTCATACAAAAAAAAATGCAACATGGCTTTAGGAAAGCCTGTAGACCATCCTGGATGAAGGAATGAGGAGAACAGGTATAATATTACATCTTTCCAAAGCCTCTAATTTAGTCAGTCGTGGGCTGCTCATTAACAAATTTAAGGCATACAACATCAAAGACTAGTCTATGCAGTCGCTGCCTACTACTACTACAACAATGTGAGAGTTCTTCCACTCACATCTGGTAAGCTACGCTGATGACACCACCCTTTTACTTTACCAGCAAAGCTGAAATATTACAGTCGCTTGAAACTGAAGGAGTGAGAAGCAATCACGTATTTTCTACATTGAAGCCTGAATCCTGAAGTCAAACTCTGCTACGAACATTAAAATAACTTGCTCTGATGACGATGAAATAATGTATGTGATATTACGTAAGAAGACAAAGGTAACTAATTTCTTTGAGTCCATCTGAACAAAAATCTTCGTAAGGTAAACCACATTTATTCTGTATGCGGAAAAATTAGCAGTAGCTTCCATCTGATAAGCGAATTGGTAAAAGCAGTTCCAGCTCAAACCTGAAACATGGAATCATTTCTTAATTACGGTATTTGAGCGTGGGGCTGCGTAGCAGTCTTACACCTGAATACAATGGTGGTATTTTAGAGAAGAGCAAAGAGGTTAATGCACATACCAGGGTCCGGAGAATCCTCGTGGGAAATCGTTGTCTGCCAAATATTTAACAATGTATTCCTTATATCTGTGTTAAGTTACTGTAGTTCTTTGTGAATAGTAAAAACAGAGCATGCAAGTTCAGTGATATTCATAATTACGACACTAGAAGTAAAGGATGGCAAGTTCATGCAGAGGAGAAAATTAAATGTAACAACACGCTATACATTAATGAGTATGAATGGTTCAACAAGCTGCCACACACTGTAAAAACCTGTGAAACAAACATGTTCCACAGGGAGTTAGAATTCACTGAGTGCAGACGCCTGTTTACTAGGAAAGCTAAGCTGTAGGCCCTCGACTGCAGTATGTAATATAAAAAGATGAATGTATTATGTATCGCTACCGTATGTAAGTACTATTTATAAAAATTGATCCCTCAACTAACGCATGACGTTTCGAAAAGTGACCAGCTTAATGACGCTAACAGCACTTTAACCAATACCACATCGACAGAAGTTTAGAGGAGTGATTTCTGAACCATTCCGGCTTCAGACTAAGTGACAGCTGTTACTCTTCAAATGTGCACTGGAGTATGTTACGGGCGAATGGTACAAAGATAATCAAAAGAAAAGAATTGCATGTGCAACAAATTCAGCAAGTCTAAGCTGCTTGGGACTTGGTAATGCTCTTGCTCACCTAACGAACAATACCCAAGATACCATACAAGTTAAATCGCTACGAGAAACAGCACAGGAAATTGGTCTGAGCGTCATTTGAAAAACAACGTTAGGCTGACGTATCTGAATTGCAAATAAAATTACAATATAATAATCGTGGCCATGGTGACAAGGATTTGTAGCACAGTCCTTAGTCTGGGTTGCGTTCTAAGATGGCAAAGCAAAGTAATGTGGAAGTAGGAAATATGGTTGTGGTAACATATTGACAAGACGCAAAGACTAATATATACATCTGTGCCATATAGAAAAATGGATGGAGGGGTCCAATACGCACCTTTTACGCAAAACTGTAGATAAATTTTAATATTTAGATGAAATCGTAATAAACAAATGAGAACGGAAAATGACAAAATATAATAACTGAAGAAAGAAAAATACACTTCTAAAAAAACAATAAAAGACCTGTCTATATATGCTAAACTAAAACGCTATGAAACAGTTTCACAACCAAAAATAACATATGCAGCTGAAAAATATTCAGAGCTAACAGCAGAAATGGACCGAGGACACAAAGAATAATTAGTAAACACACAAACAATAGCAAGTAAATGGGCAATCAAAACTATACATACACCACACACAAAATCATTGGAGAATAGATCCAAATGAAACCATATAAAAAAAATAGAGCCAACAACGAGCACAATCAATAAGAACCGCGTATCATTTTCTGGACATCTCACGAGAACACCAGGGAACAGAATTTGTATATAAGTAATAGAAAAGTTGTGGAACAGTAAGAGTAATATTAAATGGCTGACATAAATTAAGGAAGATACAAGAATTCCAAATTTTAGAATTAAAAAAATACGGGAAGACAGGCAAAGCAGACTGCAAACTGAGATCATGAGAACTACGGCAAGACTCATCTCACAAGAAGAAAAAGTATCCGAAAGAATGGAGAAATATTGACCACACGGGTGACTAAAACATCGTTTGTGTAACAAATTTTAACACTTTGTACAACCACTGTGTTATTAATCGCCTTGTTGAATTATTACTGAACAGTTATTGCAGAAGACCGACAAATTCTATAAACCTTTGTAAATTTAATGGGGGTAGTTCAATGAAGTCTAAAATAATAGTAATAAAAACGAAATAGCCGATGAAGCCGGTCGAATATGGAAATAATTCGTGTAATCTCAAATTTTTGTGCAGTGGCAGAAGGGAGTGCAATGAGCAATGTACTAAACATTCTGACAGGGGGGAGGATGGAGGGGCGAGCGTGAGGAAGGGAGTGTAGTCAGCCTTTCTGTAGCAACACGAGAACAGACCACTAGCAGAAATGCGTACCATTAAAAAATTAAACAGCATGAAATACACTACAAAAATGTTGTATTCATTTTTCTTGTCTCTGTTTGCACGGAAAGAGCGAGAGAATGTTGAAAAATCTCGCGTGATGTGCAGGCCATGTAGCTTAGGTGTTTCGTGTAGGCCCATCTGAGGTTAAAGCGCGGTATTGCCGGCACACTCCTCTACCCTACCCCCCCCCCCCCCCCCCCCATATCTTCGTTGTGTGGTGACAGACCGATCCGTTTCACAAAACGAGCTGTAGGTTAGGTTCCAAGGTCACAATCTGATAGAGAGCTGGCGTAATCGACTAATTTTAAAGGCAGATAGAGGTTGTGGTAACAAATGACCGGTAGCGAAACCCCGTGTTATATCCGATCCATACTGCAAATGTAACAGGTTGCAGTAAGTAACATTTACCGGTAAAGAGGCAGTTCCCGTACTTGGTTCACCGGAAGTCTAATTGTTCGTCTCGACTTGACGTACACCACTGTAGTACGTTGTGTAAGCTACCGTTTACAGTTTACACCCTGCGGACCCCGCAATATGCTAGGCGTCCGCGAAAGGGAGGGGCGGTTACGGGAGAGGCATTACAGAATTCTCACTCGTTTACCACTGACTGCGCTTGAGAGGCTTAACAAAATCCAAATTATCAAGTCACTGTTTAAGCCGTAATATTTCCCATCACGGACGACAATGCTACAACTACGTTGTAGTAAGGATGTTCCTAACCTGACTAATTATCCGCTCAGGCGTAAGATTAAATTTTTTGATGGGTAGAAAAAGGTTCTGCCATATCTAAATCACGAAAATAAATTACTATTATTGTTACTATTATCATAAATACAGTAAGTTTCTAATACTGAGTAGTTCCAACATTTTTTCAAATACTAGCATTAATGAATGACATCATACTGGTAGTTATTAGTTTAATAAAACACTTACAAAAATGAAATACAATTTAGCTTTCGTGATTTTAAACAAAATTGTTCAAAGAAAATTTGTATGGTTAGTCTCTAATGTGGCTGCTGATGTATGAGGTGGGGGGGAGAGGAGTTACATCAGTTTGCATTCGTGGGTAACATAGTTCTGAGATGAATTCTTTGCTAATAGAAAGTCTGCACCCCAGATTCTAGTAACTACTCGAGACGGTGACATTTTCCTATCACTGGGTAATTCAGGCTATGGGGGCGATGATCAACATCAGTGGAACGTTACGGCACCTCTCAGCATATCCGTGTCCAAACAAGTTGCGTTATGCAACCAGTGGCCACACAGCTGTCCAAACAAGTTACGATAGGTAATCAAAGTCCACGGAAGCACTCAAACGAACGAGGTGGCGCAGTTGTTAGCACGCTGGAGACTCATTCAGGAGGACAACGGTTCAAACCCGCGTCCTGCCACCAAGTTTTAGGTTATCCGTGGTTTCCCTACATTGCTCCAGGCAAATGCCGGCACGATTCCTTTGAAAGTGCACGGCCGATTTCCTTCCCCATCCTTGACACAATCCGAGCTTGTGCTCCGTCTCTAATGATCTCTATGTCGGTGGGCCACTAAACCTAACCTTCCTTCCTTCCAGAAGAACTATTGCACCTCTGTCGCATACTTCGGGCAGAAAAACAGTGAATGAATGAAAGAAGCGTGTTCAGGGCGGTAGGGCCGCTTGAAGTCTCCCAGTCTGCTGGCGCAACATTGCCAACCCCGTTGTAGTGAAAGAAGGGAACCAGAACCGTCAAAGAGAAGATAGGATTTCGGATGGCACTGCAACAGAAATGAACCATAGTCCTCCTTCGCTCTTATTTATTAGTGGCAAGACCGCGAAATTCGTAAGGGCAGTTTACATTTATTTCCGCGCTTGCGCTGTGATAAATTCGTTCGCCTTCCACGTCCACACTACCCAGCGCATACTGCCTCCTACGATACCCCTCCCCGCCACCAGTGTGGCCGCGCGGTTGTAGGCGCTACAGTCTGGAAGCGCGACCGCTACGATCGCAGGTTCGAATCCTGCCTCGGGCATGGATGTGTGTGGTGTCCTTAGGTTAGTTAGGTTTAAGTAGTTCTAAGTTCTAGGGGACTAATGACCACAGCACTTAAGTCCCATAGTGCTCAGATCCATTCGATACCCCCTCCCCCCTCCACCGCGTTCGATCCGCCACTACATTTCATTGGGCTATAATGCCCTAAAATAAACATTGATGTCCGTTCCCTGCCTTTTCCCGAAAAGCTGAAAAAATATTAAGCCACGTTTACTCTGTTTCGAAACTTCCGTTCTCTCAGCCTTCAACACAGACCTTTGGAGTTGGATGGTTAAGAAATTGGAAGTCGAATGACGGAAAGAAAATCTCTAAACCAAAAATAAACAGCGCAGCCACTGCCAACTAAACAAACAAAAATATCAACCATTATCGAATCTGAACTGTCAAAAGAATATCTTAAAATGTACTTTGTTTTTTATACTAACTGTCCAAGAAAACGTTCGCAATGGACCCGCTATTAAGCGTCTCAGAAGGAAGTTTTAATGAGTGAGGAATCTAGACATTGCTCGATTTCCTTTTTTCTATTCATCACACGTTCAAAACATCAACTAATATGTGTACTCTGTCACTTGGGCTAAGAAATTTAGCTATTCCCAGAATTCCCATATTCCATTGGGAATTTGAAAACAGTGCAGACGACAATTTACAAGAAATATAAGTGAGTTCACTTACTGTGGCTGCTAGCTCCAACACCAACGCCACCAACACCAGCAACAACATTCACTCCAAACACCACACTCCAAAGAAAAAAAGGAAAAAACTTCAGCAGCGAAACCAAGCACTTCTATACTCCAGCACCTGGGTAAAGCAAGAAGAATGATTCACAGCTCTTCCTTCCGTCGGTCGTAGCCGTCAGCCTGATCACGTGACTCGCCAGCAGCGCCTCTCGTGGCGCCTCACTCACCGACCGTCCGACAAGTTGGCCGACCCATGTGTCGGTGTTGTGACCGACCGACCGACTGGCGGACGAACTTTCACTGTGGGGCGCGTCGCACCACTCGACAGCCGACTCAACAGACTGTGTCGAGTGTAGCGCGATCGTGCCAACCGCCCTACTAAAATTCATGTTTTGACACAGGGCGCGAAATTGAATACTGTTCTAATATACGTGTCGATGTCCAATGTGGATCAAGGTGGATCAAGGTTTAAGGACAGAGGTTTTAAAGAAATTTGCTGATGTATGCGCAGCACGTGGTGCGAGGAGTATAGCTATGAAATGAAGCACTTGTTCAATTTTTTAACGAACACATAAGGGTTTCTCTATGTGCAACACGACGTTAAGTCTGTCGGCCTTCTTTACTTCTGTTTTTAGGTTTTATTTCCGATATTTACAGGAAATGGAATCTAAAAACCGAAATATCGACATTCCTTGGACGTTAATTCATAAAATGTACTTGCTTCATTGTTGTCAGTATTGAAAAAGTCGAGCCTATATCCACGCCATCCGCTATGTAGAGCAGAAGGTGGGATTAATTTTTTTTACAATTCTAACAGTTGCTAAATGCTTCATTTCTAACGCATCTGTTGTACTTTTCAGATGACGCGCGCTGCCACCATGTGTAGTCTTTCTTCTTCGAATATAAAACGAGTCTCTGAGATTTGCAGGTTATCTTATTTTAATTGATAATGTTTTTACGAACGTCTTTTGTTTTATTTATTTTGCCGTACCACGATGTATTTTCTCAGTCAATTATAAATGACGTTGCACATTTCAGAAATAATTTTAGTTAATAACTGTGGCGATAGAAAAGCACTGAATTTTACGTCTGCTGCCATTGGCGAGAAATCGTAATATACGTAGCTAACAGTCTCTCCTCGGAGTTTACGACCTCTCTCAGAACTGCATTATTTTTCCTTAAGAATGGTTTTAAGATGTTCAGCAGTTCCGAAATGCACGATTCACCCATTCATAAATAATACTAAAATTATCGGCTCCCAGCCTGAAGGTGGGTGGGTGAATTTCTGCCCTTGCGTTCGCCACTTTTTTTCCTTTTTACCTTTAAAACTGCGAAAGCAAACCCCGTTTTTGTTTCTGTGAAAAACCGAGCGGGATCTCGTAGGACATAAACTCAATGAACTAAAGATAAAATAAATTTCGACAATAGGTCGGCAATAGAATCTCTGATTGCAGTCGGTCGGGACGCTTGTAGGCTGTCACGCAATTGGTCGTCTGTCAGCCGACAAATTGGTGCGTGTGTAGGGGCCTCGTATACGCCTTAATCTACGCAAATATTGTTCGTTTATACTTGAAGCAATGACAAATGCGACTTCCCTGCTTTCCCACGCTGAGGTGCCTCTGTTTCCTTTGCCTGGACTCTGTACCAGGACGAAAACATTTATCCGGCTGCTTTGGCTGTCATCAAATTTTAATTGTCCGCAGCTCGTGGTCGTGCGGTAGCATTCTCGCTTCCCATGCCCGGGTTCCCGGGTTCGATTCCCGGCGGGGTCAGGGATTTGCTCTGCCTCGTGATGTCTGGGTGTTGTGTGATGTCGTTAGGTTTAAGTAGTTGTAAGTTCTAGGGGACTGATGACCATAGATGTTAAGTCCGATAGTGCTCAGAGCCATTTGAACCATTTGAACAAATGTTAATTACTTCCGGATGAACGATGGAGAATCGTTCACAAAGTATGGCGCACAGGTTCTTAGTGACACCAAGTTCCGTGGCCAAATTGTGGTATCCATAGACCTGGGCAAATATTAATTCCAATTTCGTAGTTGGAGGCGTAGGAGGTTAAAGTTTAACGTCCTGTCTACTTACAGCAGAAATAGTTGACATAACGTCTGAAACGCTGACTTCTCGATAAAGTGCACTCATATGAATTAATTAGTGGTCTATTTGTTTGAAACCTTCATCAGAAACCTTCATCAGAAAGCTCGGACTATGGAAGGATGGAGTAGGATAGTCGGCCGTGCCCTATTAAAGGAACCATCCCGGCATTTGCAGTAAGCAATTTAGGCAAATCATGGAAAACCAATATCTGAATGGCTGGGCGCAGGTTTGAACTGTCAACCTACCGAATGCGAGTTCAGTGTCCTAACCACTGCGTTATCTCGCACGATAATTTCGTAGTAGTTTCAAGGAACGGTTCTGAGGCTACAAGCAAACCGCGACAAAACGTGCTCAGCTGCCCAACCGAGCTTGTCTCAAACATTGCCAGTAATTCTCCAGTGGGTGTGGCCAGTGAGCTGTCGTAATGTCTCCGTCGGTATACTACATACTTGGCAAGGTACAGTATCCAAATCCTTCAACGCTGCAGTCAGAAGCCCGTTATGAGATATCGGAATCTGCTGCTGCGAAATCTTGTTTTTCGAGCCCTTTCTCTCATTCAATTATTCTCAGAGACTCATTGTCAGTAAAGGACCCTACACATGCTCCGGTTTATCGTCCGAACGATAAACTGTGCGTGTGAAGATTGTTGGCCGACCGACCGACTAATTGTACGTGAGTAGGCTTGTCGGTCATAAGACCGACCGATGTTTCGTTGCGGTCGGTTGGTTAGGTACGACCAGCAAACAGCAGCGAGGCCCGCCCCACGGCCCCATTCCGCCTACAAATTACGTGGTGTGTAGTCTGTCGTGCAAACCGCAAGACAACAGTTCCTTTGCACTCACTAAGCGCGGGATTTAATGCCGTCCAAATGCGGCTAACGTGACAGTGTGCGAGGCAGACGAAATTTTGATAGCAAAGTTTCTGGAAATTTTTCGAGACGTCTGTGGGACGCGTCGTGCGAGGAGTATAGCAATAGAGTTGCAAGAAATGAAGCGATTCTTTCAATTTTAACGAATCCATAATGGTCTGATGTATCAACCAGAGAAAATAAAAGATACACACCTTTGTGAATAACTGTCAGTCGTCTGTCTGTTTGAAATTAAGTCTGAAAACCAAAATAGAGACAGATTATTTCATTCCCGATACGTATCGAAATTAGAACCAAAAATTCGAATTATAGACAATCGGCGGACTTTTATTCATGAAATACCCTCGGTTCGAAGTGTTACAAAAATCCAACATATCGCCATCCCTCCTGCTTTGACGAGCAAACTGAAGGGCTTTCCCCAAGTTCTAACAGCTGCTGAGTGCTTCATTTTTTATAAATACGTTTGTGAATTTATTACATAATGTGCGCCGCTCCTATTTGCAGTGTACCTTCTTATAATTTGAAATGAGTTTCCTGAACTTACAGGGGATATCATTAATATTACATAAGTACATAAGTTCATAAAGTTTCCACGAACATAATTTATTTAATTTTCGTTTTGATCTTGCTTTATCACGACATTTGTTCTCAGGCAACTATGAATCACCTTGCAGGATTCCAGAATCATTTCAGATAATAACTGTGGGGGCCACTCGCGCTGCATTTGAGGTCCACGTAACTTCCGCCAGTGGGCGGAAATCGTGATGTAGCTATCGTTTGACGACGTTAAGAAGCTCCGAAAAGCATTTTTCATCCAATCTTAAATAACTCCGAAAATCTTTGTGTCCCAGCTCCATAAGTAACACAGCGTAGGTGCATTTCATGCATTGCATTATGCATTTGTTTGCCCACAGCTTTTATCATGGCTTTTTTCTGGTCTTGTTAGTTCGAAAACAGCCAAGCCACATCCGAATTCTTTTCCTGTGGGATACTATGCGGTATCTCATAGAACAGAACGTCACAACCAGCGCTAGGAGCCGGGCGGCGCACAAGTAATTGAGTGTAGTCGGCCAGAACGTGCGTTGTGTAGACCACCCTGAAATCTGTCTGTCGGTCGATAAAGTGTGTGTGTGTGTGTGTGTGTGTGTGTGTGTGTGTGTGTGTGTGTGTGTGTGGAGAAAAACGTTTAAAGAACTGTGGCTCAGGTTTAAAAGAAAAGTTGACCAAGCATTTGATCGATATGTAGGTAGTAGAGCATTTGATGATCGGGCAGGCTAGTCCTGCATGGCCGAGTAGTCGAGCACAGAATGCGAGCCGTGCTGAGCACAGCCTAGCCGCACATCCTGCCCGCACTGTTTGCAGCGGCCGAGCGTAGAGGCCGTGGCCGAGTCCCGCACAATTTTTGACTCCAAAAATGTTAAACGCGTCTTTATCCCTGCGCGATTACCTCTAGCACAGGCTTCTCATTCGTGGTGTGTTCGTAATCACGAGTGAGGAAGTGCAGGAACAAGTAATACTGAAACCAATGCGTAAACGTAGAAGAAATGGGAGAGTCTAAAAAGCGAAGTAAGGAATAAATATCTGTTGTAAACTAAAACAGAAAGTCTACAGAATATGTGTCGTGCGCAAACTGATCGACGTTACTGTGTTTCTAGTCGAGAACAACTCATTTAAACAAATACAGTTGTAAGACATCCCACTCTGATACATCTTCAGAAATGTAGGTAGTAGTAAAAAACAACAGCGAAGTTTGTTGCAATGTGTGCTAAAGAGATGACACCTTTCAGACGTTAGAGGTGTTTCTGATGAAGGTTTCAAACAAATAGACCAAGAATTAATTCATATGAGTGCACTTTATCGAGAAGTCAGCGTTTCAGACGTTATGTCAACTATTTCTGCTGTAAGTAGACAAGTCAAAGAAGGGGCTTCTTGCAGTCCGAAACCGAATAAGGCCTTCTGCTATTAAGCAAGTTATTAATAAGAAATTGTCTACGACAGTTGATATGCGGACTGGTTCGTATAAAAGGTGCATTACTTGACACTTACAGCATATTACATAAACACAGATTGGTCTCTTTTGAATAATGTTTTATTTATAACCGAATTCCCGGACGTTAAGCTGACGGACGTTAATACTATGAAAGACCCGCAAGAGAGGATGACTGATACGAAAATTTCGCCAGACATGTTGCATAGTTTTGTTTTTGTCTCCGACCAGGGTCCCAATACAATAAGAACTTTGGAAAATCACGAAAGCCTCCTCTGTAGTGCTCATTGTACAACAGCACTCAGCCACATTTGCGATGTTAAATGATAGAAATAAAAGTTTCTTCTGTTCGTGCTTGGAGCCAAAGTTCCGCACACGCTGGAACAGTTTGTGCACTATGCTAGAGTCCGTGCACACACTGTGTTATGAATTTGCTGCTTTAGTGAAGGATAAGAAGTACACTTACAGATTACAGGGGTATGAGAATGAAACCCCTCGTGAACCATGGACCTTGCCGTCGGTGGGGAGTCTTGCGTGTCTCAGCGGTACAGATGACCGTACCGTAGGTGCAACCACAACGGATGGGTATCTGTTGAGAGGCCAGACAAACGTGTGGTTCCTGAAGAGGGGCAGCAGCCTCTTCAGTAGTTGCAGGGGCAACAGTCTGGATGATTGACTGATCTGGCCTTGTAACATTAACCAAAACGGCCTTGCTGAGCTGGTACTGTGAATGGCTGAAAGCAAGGGGAAACTACAGCCGTAATTTTTCCCGAGGACATGCAGCTTTACTGTATGGTTAAATGATGATGGCGTCCTCTTGGGTAAAATATTCCGGAGATACAATAGTCCCCCATTCGAAGGTCCGGGCGGGGACTACTGAAGAGGACGTCGTTGTCAGAAGAAAGGAAACTGCCTTCTACGGATCGGAGCGTGCAATGTCAGATCCCTTAATAGGGCAGGTAGATTAGAAAATTTAAAAAGAGAAATGGAGAGGTTTAAGTTAGCTATAGTGGGAATTAGTGATGTTCGGTGGCAGGAGGAACCAGACTTTTGGTCAGATGAATACAGGGTTATGAATACAAAATCAGATAGGGGTAATGCAGGGGTAGGTTTAATAATGAATATAAAATAGGAGTGCGGGTAAGCTACTACAAACAGCATAGTGAACGCATTATTGTGGCCAAGACAGATACGAAGCCCACGCCTACTATAGTAGTACAAGTTTATAAGCCAACTAGCTCTGCAGATGATGAAGAACTTGATGAAATATATGATGAGATAAACGAAATTATTCAGTTAGTGAAGGGAGATGAAAATTTAAAAGTCATGGATGACTGGAATTCGATAGTAGGAAAAGGAAGAGAAGGAAACGTGGTAGGTGAATGTGGATTGGGGGTAAGAAATAAAAAAGGAAGCCGCCTGGTAGAATTTTGCACAGAGCATAACTTAATCATAGCTAACACTTGGTTCAAGAATCATAAAAGAAGGTTGTACACATGGAAGAAGCCTGGAGATACTAGGAGGTATCAGATAGATTATACAATGGTAAGACAGAGATTTAGGAACCAGGTTTTAAATTGTAAAACATTTCCAGGGGCAGATGTGGATTCTGACCACAATCCATTGGTTATGAACTGTAGATTAAAACTGAAGAAACTGCAACAGGGTGGGAATTTAAGGAGATGGGACCTGGATAAACAGAGTTTCAGGAAGAGCATAAGAGAACAATTGACAGGAATGGGGGAAAGAAATATAGTAGAAGAAGAATGGGTAGATTTGAGGGATGAAGTAGTGAAGGCAGCAGAGGATCAAGTAGGTAATAAGACGAGGGCTAGTAGAAATCTTTCTGTAACAGAAGAAGTATTGAATTTAATTGATAAGAGGAGGAAATATAAAAATGCAGTAAATGAAGCAGGCAAAAAGGAATACAAACGTCTAAAAAATGAGATCGACAGGAAGTGCAAAAGTGCTAAGCAGGCATGGCTAGAGGACAAATGTAAGGATGTAGAGGCTTACCTTGCTAGAGGTAAGATAAGTACTGCCTACAGCAAAATTAAAGAGACCTTTGGAAAAAAGGGAACCACTTGTATGAATATCAAGAGCTCAGATGGAAACCCAGTTCTAAGCAAAGAAGGGAAAGCAGAAAGGTGGAAGGAGTATATAGAGGGCCTATACAAGGGCGATGTACTTAAGGGCAATATTATGGAAATGGAAGAGGATGTAGACGAAGCTGAAGTGGGAGATATGATACTGCATGAAGAGTTCGACAGAGCACTGAAAGACCTGAGCCGAAACAAGGCACCGATAGTCGACAACATTCCATTAGAACTACTGACAGCCTTGGGAGAGCCAGTACTGACAAAACTCCACCGTCTGGTGAGCAAGATGTATGAGACAGGCGAAATATCCTCAGACTTCAAGAAGAATATAATAATTCCAATCCCAAAGAAAGCAGTTGTTGACAGATGTCAAAATTACCGACTATCAGTTTAATCGGTCACAGCTGCAAAATACTAACACAAATTCTTTACAGACGAATGGAAAACCTACTAGATGCCGACCTCGGGGAAGACAGTTTTAATTCCGTAGAAATATTGCAATACGTGAGGCAATACTGATTTTACGACTTATCTTAGAAGAAACATTAAGGAAAGGCAAACCTACGTTTCTAGCATTTGTTGACTTTGAGAAAGCGTAGGACAATGTTGACTGTAACACTTTCTTTCAATTTCTGAAGGTGGAAGGGGTAAAATAAAGGGAGTGAAAGACTATTTACAATTCGTACAGAAAGCAGATGTCAGTTACAAGAGTCGAGGGGCATGAAAGGGAAGCAGTGGTTGGAAAGGGAGTGAGACAGGGTTGTAGCCTCTCCCCAATGCTATTCAATCTGTATATTGAGCAAGCAGTAAAGGAAACAAAAGAAAAGTTCGGAATAGGTATTAAAATCCATGGAGAAGGAATAAAAACTTTGAGGTCCGCCGATGACATTATAATTCTGTCAGAGACAGCAAAGGACTTGGAAGAGCAGTTGAACGGAATGGACAGTGTCTTGAAAGGAGGGTATAAGATGAACATCAAGGAAAGCAAAACAAGGATAAAGGAATGTAGCCGAATGAAATCGGGTGATGCTGAGGGAATTAGTTTAGGAAATGAGATGCTTAAAGTAGTAAATGAGTTTTGCCTTTTGGGGAGCAAAACGATGGTCGAAGTAGAGAGGATATAAAACGTAGACTGGCAATGTCAAGAAAAGGATTGCTGAAGAAGAAAAATTTATTAACATCAAGTATAGATTTAAGTGTCAGGAAGTCATTTCTCAAAGTACTTGTATGGAGTGTAACCATGTATGGAAGTGAAACATGGACGATAAATAGTTTGGACAAGAAGAAAATAGAAGCTATCGAAATGTGGTGCTGTAGGAGATTGCTGAAGATTATATGGGTAGATCACATAACTAATGAAGAGGTGTTGAATAGAATTGGGGAGAAGAGTTGTTTGTGGCACAACTTGACAAGAAGAAGGGACCGGTTGGTAGGACATGTTCTGAGGCATCAAGGGATCGCAAATTTAGCATTGGAGGGCAGCGTGGAGGGTAAAAATCGTAGACAGAGACCAAGAGATGAATACACTAAGATTCAGAAGGGTGTAGGTTGCAGAAGGTACTGGGAGATGAAGAAGCTTGCACAGGATAGAGTAGCATGTAGAGCTGCATCAAACCAGTCTCAGGACTGAAGACCACAACAACAACAACGAGAATCAATTTGCAGGAAGTATTGCAGGCGGCACATATGAATTAGAAGGCAAAAAGTAATCTACAATCCAGTTAGTTCTTCTTTGCTTTTACAAACTGCAGAAAATCTGCAGCGTCAAAGAAGTGAATGTGAGGTAGCTGAATTACTGCAGTTACAAGTTCTGTTTCATCACAATACGACGAAAAAATAGATTCGTAATTAACTAGTGCAGCTGATTATTTGGCAGACATGTATTGCTTAAGAAGAGGAACAAGGGATTAAAAATGAGGTCCTGACGTTTCACGTCCAACCGTAAAATTGCTACATTCGTTTTGCTGTGTTATGTTGCCTCAATATGTTTGACACAAATGAAAAATACGAACTTCTTGGCACTGTGTGACGAATGTGTGGAAGCAGTTCAGGTGCAACATGCAACAATAAACGTAGTCATTTTGTGTAGTTGGTGTATAGTCTCTCGTAGCGAAACGAAGAACAGGGCGCAAATTAAAGTACAGATGCTCCCAGAGTCACAGAGTCAGGCAGCAGTAGCCGCTCGCGAAACAAGCAGCGAATTTTATATCATCATCTGTATGTTTTAATAGTTTACTTTCCTGTGATTCTGGGTGTTTATCTAATATTTAATAGGCACAGTTCTCGTGTTTTCGTTTGCGTCGGAAAGCAAATCGATTTTGTGACATATTACAAGTTCCTAATCGGGGGCGAATTATTTAGTTTCACCTGAGTGCATCGGTAGTTATGTTTTTGAATATCTGCGTGTTAATCTAATTTATTAGACAGAGTTGCTGCGTTTTCGTCTGGGTCTACAGTAGAGTTGCGCAGCACGTGTCGATAGTCCGTTTATCTGCATACTTAAATTTTCCACAGTCTTTAGTATGGACAGGGACTACGATTGTTCTGTGCGGATGTGAGCCGATTTTGCGACACTTAGCTCTGTGACGGCTCTTCGGTTACACAGCCTGAGGCTGCAGTGGATGGGCACCACTGTTGCGGGCCGGCCGTGGGGATCCGACAGACGTCCAGGCGAGTCCTCCGATCGGTCCTCCCCGGTGGACAGCCCAGTTACTGCTCGCACTGAGGTCGATCCCTCACCTGCGGTCGAGTGGGAGGTCGCCCCGGGCTAGCAGGCCTCACGTAAGGCCTGCCCGGTCTGTCTGACAAACAGGTTCCACGTGCTGTCTGTCGCTGAGCCACATGCTGTCGCCTGTCCCGTTTCAGAGGAAACCTCTCGGCCTGCAAGATCTGGTGGGATTGTTGGTAGTTGCGAGCTCCGACGGTAGGATCGTTATGGGGCCCCTCGGGGACATGGCTGCCATGAAGGGAAAGAAAACCAATGTGCACTCAGTGTGCAAACCGGGTGGAGTCATTCCAGATGTGGAATGGGTCCTCCTGGATGTACAGGGTGCAGCCAACTGCAGGTGGTGGCTCACATCGGTACCAATGATGTGTGTCACTTTGGATCAGAAGAGATTCTCTCTTGTTTCGGCTAACAAAAATGGTAAAGGCTGCCAGTCTCGCTTACAAGATGAAAGCAGAGCTGACCATCTGCAGCATAGTCGATAGGACAGATTGCAGACATCTGGTACAGAGCCGAGTGAAGGGTCTCAATCACAGGCTCAGACGGTTCTGCGACGGTTCATCGACTTGCGCCAGATGGTGGTTGAGTTTCGGGTTGTACTTCAGGTGTCCGCTATACGCAGGAGGCGGCTACACAGGTAGCAGGGGCTGTGTGGCGTGGACTGGGCGGTTTTTTCGGCTAGAGGGTCTCGGGAAAACACAAGACGGCCTCAGTCACAAAGGGTGCAGGCCGAACACAGGAGGAACGTAGAGACAGGAACCATCAGTATAACAGTTGTAATTTGTTGGCAAAGTACCAGAGCTCCAAGCACTAATAGAAAGCACTGATGCTCAAATCGTTATAGGCACTGAAAGCTGGCTAAAGCTGGAGGTAAGCTAGGCCGAAATTTTTGCGAAGAACCTAACTGTGATCCGAAAGGATAGGCTAAACACGGTTGGCGGTGGCGTGTTTGTTACTGTTAGAAGTAGTTAATCTTGTCTCGAAATTGAAGTAGATACTTCCTCTGAGTTAGTATGGGCGGAGGTCATTGTTGGCAACCGGAATAAAATAATAATTGGGTTCTTTTGCCGACCTCCCAATTCAGATGATACAGTTGCTGAAAGGTTCACAGAAAACTTGAGTCTGATTTCAAACACGTACCTGACTCTACGACTACAGTCGGTGGTGACTTTAATTTACCATCGATATGTTGGCGGAAATACATGTTTCATTCCGGAGGTACTCATAAAACATCATCCGAAATTGTGCTAAACGCATTCTCTGAAATTTATCTCGAGCAGTTAGTTGATGAGCCCTCGCGAATAGTAAACGGTTGTGAAAACACACTTGACATTTTAGCAACAAATCAACCTGAGTTAATAACGAGCATCAAAACTGATACACGGATTAGTGAACACAGGGCTGTCGTAGCGAGACTGAATATTGTAACCCCCAAAACCTTCAGACATAAAGAAAGATAACCTATTCAGAAAAGCAGATAAAAATTCACTTGCCGCCTTTATGACGGACAATCTCCACTCCTTCCAAATTAATGATGTAAGTGTAGACTAGGTGTGGCTTAAATTCAAAGAAATAGTATCGGCAGCAATTGAGTTTTTTACCAAATAAATTAACAAACTTCGGAGCTGATCCTTCTTGGTACACTAAACGGGTCAGAACATTGTTGCAGAAGCAACGAAACAAACATGCCAAATTTAAACAGATGCAAAATCCCCAAGACTGGCGATCTTTTACAGAAGCTCGAAATTTAGCGCGGACTTCAATGCCTATAACGAAACTTTGTCTCGAAACCTGGCAGAAAATCCAAAGGGATTCTGGTCGTATGTGAAATATGTTAGCGGCAAGAAACAATCAATGCCTTCTCTGCGCGATAGCAATGGAGATACTATCGAAGACAGTGCTGCGAAAGCAGAGTTACTAAACACTGCCTTCACAAAAGAAGACGAAGTAAATATTCCAGAATTCGAATCAGGAACAGCTGCCAACGTGAGTAATGTAGAAGTAAATATCCTCGGAGTAATTAAGGAACTTAAATCACTTAATAAAAGCAAGTCTTCTGGTCCAGACTGTATATCAATTAGGTTCCTTTCAGAGACTGCTGATGCATTAGCTTCATACCTGACAATCATATACAACCGTTCGCTCGACGTAAGATCCGTACCCAACAGGTCACACCAATATTCAAGAAAGGTAGTAGGAGCAACACATTAGATCACAGGCCCATATCGTTAACGTCGATATGCAGCACGATTTTGAAACATATATTGTGTTCAAACACTATGAATTACCTCTAAGAAAACAGTGTATTGACACACAGTCAAGATGGGTTTAGAAAAAACCGTTCTTGTGAAACACAGCGAAACACATGCGAATAGCATGAAGTGTTGAGTGGTACTGACAAGGGATTTCAGATCGATTCCGTATTTCTGGATTTCCAGAAGGCTTTTGACACTGTACCACACAAGCGGCTTACAGTGATATTGCCTGCTTATGGAATATCGTCTCAATTATGTGACTGCATTGGTGACTTGGTGTGAGAGAGGTCACAGTACATAGTAACTGACGGAAAGTCATCGAGTAAAACAGAAGTGATGGCGTTCCCCTAGGTAGTGTTATATGCCCTTTGCTATTCCTTATCTATATAAACGATTTTTGAGACAATCTGAGCAGCCGTCTTCGGTTGTTGCAGGTGACGCTGTCGTTTATCGACTAATAAAGTCATCATAATATCAAAACAAACTGCAAAATGATTTAGAAAATATATCTGAATGCTGCGAAAATTGGCAGTTGTCCCTAAATAACGGAGTGTGAGGTCATCCACATGAGGGCTAAAAGGAATCCATTAAACTTTGATTTCACGGTAGACCAGTCAAATATAAAGGCCATAAATTCAACTAAATACCTAAGAATTGAACCAATAATGATTAAGATGCTGTGACTAGTACTCAAAATATGATTCAATAATTAGTGGACATGCCTGAAAGTAAATGGGATCAACAGGTAAAAATACAAGGGTGTTATGTCGATCTGTTCTAAAAACACCTGGTCCGATCAGATGATGTGCTTGTGAAACTCCAGTTAAGAATCATGAGTCATTCCATAGCAAATTGTACCCAGTATCCTTGCCCTAGAAATTAGTACTTAATAAAGCAATTAAGAATATGTAGGAGAACCAGATAATTTGTAACTCAGGTAGGGAAGGTTTTATTCCAATCCCCACTGTAACAAAAGAAGATGGCAGTGTGCATTTACTAACTGATGCTCATGGAGAAATGATGCAGTTTACTGTACAATGTGACCAACTGGAAGATGAAGGCATAGCAGGCAGAACACAGGCTTTCTGTGGAGTGGAAGGTGTTACCAGTTTAAAAGAATGGCCTTTGGTCTGTCAGTATCATCAGTGGCCTTTATGACAGCACTTAACGAAGTTCAAAGAGAAGAATTATTGACACACTTAGTCCGCAGCTTGTGGTCGTGCGGTAGCGTTCTCGCTTCCCACGCCCGGGTTCCCGGGTTCAATTCCCGGCGGGGTCAGTGATTTTCTCTGCCTCGTGATGACTGGGTGTTCTGTGATGTCCTTAGGTTAGTTAGGTTTAAGTAGTTCTAAGTTCTAGGGGACCGATGACCATAGATGTTAAGTCCCATAGTGCTCAGAGCCATTCAAACCATTGACACACTTAACATTATGTAGGCAGTATACAAGTTAGTATTGCCTTTAGAGAGCACATTTAGACATTCTGTGCCATGTAATTGACGTGTTTAGTGGAGCAAGAGTCACATTAAGGATGGATAAATAAGAATTTGCCAAATTACAAAACTATTTCCCTGGGCATGTCATTTCTTTGTGTGGAATCATCTGATCTGATGAAAACGAAACCAGTGAGAAATTTTCCTGCACAAATATGCTGTAGACAACTGAAAAATCTCTCATTTCATTCAATTTCTATCACAGTATTCATCCTTGACTTTTTTTATCTTCACAAGTCCATCTCCATCTGGAAATGGAATAAGGAATATCAAGAAGCATTTGAGTTAATTAAAAACCAGCTGCATGAAGCACCTGTACTTCATCATCCTGATTTAAGAAGAAATTTCTACATTGGTACTGATTCCATTTATTCCTACTGGTTGCTTAGTACATTTAATCCACCACAGGAAATGAATGTGAGTATAGCAATCTCTCTAAATAGGCACATTAAAAGTATTTAGAAACATTCTAGAGAACTACTCCAGCTCTTTGCCTTCTATCCAATCGTAACGTTACTGAATCACAGTAATAGAGAGGAACAGTGAAAGAATGGAAGTGTGCATACATGTCTAACTTCCCCTACATTGCAAGTCAATGGGAGTAAACTGCTAAATCAAACCTACTGCAGCTCACTATCTTGGTAATGACCCAATCAGATCCCCCAACATAATTACAAGTAAATCACGGAGGAACAACTTGTGGAAACAGCTGTCTCATGCTTTTGATGGTATTTGTGGGTCTTTGGATTGTGGTAGTCCACACTCACATGCTCCGAGCCCTGTATCCACTAACAGCAGTTCATATTCAAACAACAACAGTTAACAGACACTTTGTATACTTGGTCCCCTGTATTGCAGTGATCAGTATCAGGAGAAGAATGGAACATGTGTTTAAGTAAAGATATGACATAGGAGAATCAAGAACCTTCCACAGCTGAGAACTGCTTCTAACTTTAGCCATAAATTAATGGATTGAGTTCATGATTTATGACCACCCAACAACCATGTACACAAAGAAGATCTACACTCATCAATGGTCATGTACCCAAAATTCTTACACATTAACTAAGAAATGTGCATGTAGTGGACATGCATGGACACATGCATCTGATGGAGAAAAATCTGTAGCCAATGGCTAGTGTAATAAAAAACAGAAGAGCCCCAATGAAGATGCACTATGTAAAGTGACTCATAACAAAAAAGCCATGTTATTAATAATCAGACAGTATTGCGAAACTAACTTTCTATGCACAGGATACACATAACGAATGACATCACTTATTAAACTTATGTTATTCCAGTAACTGACCTTCAAGTTAACTCTTACACTGTGGTACTGGAGATTCAGTTGTATATCCTGGAACCCAGTACCAGTCGCAAGTTGCCTAATTAAAGCCTTCCAGGAACTACAAAAATATTTTGCTTAATTATTGATGGACGTTAACACAACAAGACATTTTTAATGTTAGATTATACATCTTAGCGAGTAGATATTGGCCAGTAGTACAGTGGGAAAATGTTTGCTTGTCAAGGCAGTGTAACATTATTTGTTGAGTATTTCAGGATGAGTGCACTTACAGACTTCTGACGACTTCAAGCATGTAAGGAACAAAACGTCAAGCAAATGTTTGCAATTATGATTTAAGTGAAACATTGAGCTCATTAACTTATTTGCAAACCAGTCAGAAGATTGATGCCCTTTTATACACAAGAGTTACAGTCTGAACAATTGGCAATTTGTTGATACCTTTACAAAATCTGGATGGTAAGGTACTAAATTTTCACATATGAACAACAGGAACATGCAAGTATCACTATAATTTTTGTACGTATGATTATCACAACAGGGATATTATGAATACAAAGACATTATTGCAGTAACTTGTGAACCACAAAAAAGTTTGTTGTAACAGAGTAAGTTTGCCATATATACATTCTCATGCGCTCAGAATATATTTATGAACAAACTATTGTAATATTACCTGTTGTGTTTCAGTCACATTCTTCACCACTGTAATACTGAATTTAAAAGGGAAACATGGAAGTTGATAACTGAAAACTCCAAACTGAGGTGATATTACTACAAAAGATATCTAAACTGAGAATCATATGGACTTCACCAAATGATGTTTTTATATTATTACATATTTATATTGATTAGGTGAGACTAAAGCAAAGCTTCTTAAATGCAAGATTTTTGTGACTATTGAGCCTCAGTAAGTCAACACTCAACACATGCCATCCACCTGCTCACTAATAATTCCAGAGTGTTTCACAATTCCTATTACAGAGAGGTTCTAGAGCAAACTTTATTCACCAGGTTTCATTAATGAACCCATGTCTGGAAACATACAAAGTCCCTTCTATAACTCTTATACACCTGTAATAGGAATTCTGACATGCCTTGAGTACAGCAAGAGGAATCCGTGGCAGTTTTACAACAGATTGCATATTTTACATTAAATGTATGTAACACCAATGAAAATATCCCAGAAGCATATGGCATTTAAGACTAAATAAATAAATGACCAAAATGGCGACTTTACCATTTCTATTATCCATTTAATTCTGAAGTTATGTGATCCTGCCTAACCACACCAGGTCTCACTGGATGTGTCTTAAACCATCTGGAAGGGAATTCCACATCTGAAGTGCTGGGTTAACACTGGAAACTTGCACAATATTTATTTTAAGCTGGCTCCTTCCACACCAGACAATAGTGATATCCACAACCACTTAACATCACTTTCTGACCAATATGAAGTGCTGTGAGTAGCTACAGTGTCGACACGTGATGGAGATTCCACAACTTTTAGTTGACGACACTCGTGAACTACCCTTAATACATTTGTGCTCTGGCTTTTATAATGCTGATGCACATTTTTGGGAAGGTGAGGCATGCAAATGGCTGGAAAAAGTGTGATGCTCAGCAAGTAGGGCTTCTGATGTGAGACAGTTTGGTGCCTTCCCCAAGTGATAGGCTGCAGGTAAAGGTAGTTCAGGAATCTGACAATGCTAGCTGGACCTTGTGTCATCTTCCTGTTAGCAGCCTTGGAGAACATTCACCCATGATGACAATTATCTGTCTCCCAGTAGTGGACACCAAAATACAAATGATAGGAGCAGAGCAGACATCCACGAGGTCTCGGATGAGAGACATCACTCTGAACATAGTAGCATCTGGGAAACTGTTTAGCAAGAAGATACTCTCTTGTGAGGAGATACAGCAGTACCTCATACTTTCAACACTGCTCCATCACAAAGTCCTGTCCTCATTTCTATTTCAGCCTTCTCCAAACATCTGGCACCTCCAAATTACTTTTGTGTCCATCAGGGATGTCCAGTCTTTTGCACAACTTCACAGAAATTTAATAATGCTCCAGCACAGCATGGTCATCACTCTGTTCTGATACAAGTATTGCTAAAGATTTCCCCAGACACTGAGGAGATACTAGATTGTATCACAACTGCTTCCTCTTCATCTTGTTCTTGTTCTTCAATACATGAGCATGTCCTCCTTCCATCAGAGAAGATTAAATAAAGAAAATGAAAGACACCCTCTGGCCTCGCAACCTAATACCATTGGGGTCGAAAAGATCAAGAGTTGGTCAAGTGAGACCGACAGGAAAGAAAACAGAATATGTCTGACAAGTAAGTGGAAGTAATGCCAGACATTTCTAGAAAGGTGATAGTGAGACACATGATTGTTCTGTTTATGGCAAGTGGTATTTGACCACATTTAAAACCAAAGGTCATGTCAAATTTAATACTGTGAGATTTACATGTTTATGCTGAGCCAACAAGTTGGCAATACCAAGTTTCCTAACATCGCATGTACATTGTTTGGTCATGGTACAATTAACAATGGGTAAATATACAGAAGTGCAACATTAAATTATTCAAAAATGTAACAGCACTTTATGCACTGATGTATGCTGTTAGATATTCCTTCCAAGTAACTGCTACCTTGCTGATATTAAATTGTTTGAAATTTTATTTTTACAACACAGACACATTAATGAAATTTAACATCTAACAAGCATCTGTAGTCAGTACAGGCTACACCTCAGCTAACATTAAATAATATGTGTTAAAAGGAATTTCTTAGCACCTATTACAATTTAAATAACTATGCAGCTTGTTTGAGCTGATCATAATACACAAAATAGTATATCCTACATTACTAAATTGGATCATTGGATTCTCTAAAATGCTCAATTAATTGTATGAGGGATATACAGTAAGTAATGCAACAATTTTTCAGAAAGCAGGTTGGTTCTATTCAGGATTCTGTAACACCATATTATTTCCTATCATCTTTGATACAAAACCTGAGTTTTCAACATAATTTCAGTTCAATTTGATGGCCTTATGCCACCTTTCTGGGAGGCCTTCTACACCTGTGCGACACCAATCTACTGATTGACATTGGTGCCATCTTGTTGCTTCAACAACTACCCTATCATTCACACACTGCTTTCTGTAGAGAGCGTCCTTCAATGGATAGTTCTTCCTTGTCCACACAACAGTCTGGATATCGCACCTTCTGGCTTTTGTTTCTTTGTCCCAATGAAGTATGTGTGCTCCTCTAACGTGTGCAGACTTGGTGCAGTGTTGCCGTGCTATGGAGAAGGAAAAGTTCATTTCAATTTTTGTGGTGATCTACATGCTGAAGTCATTTTTCAACTTCCTGATGGTAGTGCAGAACACTACATTATGATGGAGGTAAGCACAAAGAATAACAACTTCAAAATTTCAGAAGACCACCACCATGACTTCATTGGTTGAGGATGCAGCTTTGAACTTTTTCTTCAGAGGAGGTGATGTGGCACTACTCTGTGGATTGCTGTTTTGTTTCTCAGTTCAAAGTGTTTCACCGTCTGACAAATTCAACAAAAATTATCACTATAACCCTCCTAATGCACAGTCTGTTTGGCACAGATGGTCGTTCGTTGGTCTTTACCATCTCTAGTTTGCCGGAACAGAGCAGGGCACATCTTTGATTACCCTAACTGGTGGACAACTGTGTCTGCACTAACAACGGAGATGTCCAGCTGAGAACAAGATTGTTCCATCCATTGTGATTGCCAGATCACCATCAGAGTGTTTGCATGTTCCGACACTGCAGAGTCACAACTGTCTGCGAATGGCACACACCTTTTTTCCACTACCAGTTCTCTGAAGATATTCTGCAAGTGCCTATGAATAACTGTGATGGTCTGTTTTTGCACTGAAAACTCAACCGGTCCCTGCTTGGAACATACCTCTGTTACAGACAATTTTTAAGGCACAATTAGGCCTACCACTTAATGGAACTTTGTGGAATATTCCTACTTCAGCTCCTACAGTTTCATCATATCCAAAGATGTTTTGTGCACATTTTTTTTGAACTGGAATAGAAACATGAATAGACATATGTTCCATTACTTAGTGAATGCCCCTCCTACATTAGGTTACAAATGCAGACTGTCATTATATAGAAAAGCATCATACAGAAATATCAAAGTTGAGAGAAACTAGAATTTTAGGAAAACATACTGCTATTGTGGTAATGGTATGAACATGCACAGACAACCATTTAACCAACACAAAATATGCTAATTGCCTGTATGCACAGGTTACCTAACACATGGTAAATATAACATTCCACAAATTCCTCTGAGTTTCTAAATTATGCTAAAGTAAGTTTTCTATGAATAAATAAAATATAAAAACTAATAACAATCATATTTACAATGTCATTAACAAACTCCCATACCTTCTTGACCAGCAGTCATGGTAGCTACATTTAACAAGTTTGATTATATGCACGTCCGCAGCCTCCAAATATGATAATCATTTTGTAAAAGAAAACATCGTCCACTGTAGACTGCACCATGTTCCATGAAATGTGATATACAGGTAATGAACAGCCCACACACACAGGCACACATGAACAACAGTATGCTCTGTATCAAATACAAAGGAAGGAGCAGTACAGTATGTGAAAATATCCATACCTAGTATAATTTAAGAATGAAGATCGTGTCCTTTCACCTCAGAACCATACTGGATCATGTGTAAACTACAACTAATCGAATCTACCAGTAACATCAACACACAGAATGAGGGATTAATCAGCTCTTCCAATTTCCACCACAGACACATTAAAAAACAATATACAAGTCTTCCGATACTGTATGCCAAGGCACATTACATAGTTTTCTGCTGTGCCAATTAATGTCAGTTGAATCTTACATTCTAAAATAGACCAAAATGGTATAAACACTGTTACTGGAATGTTAGCAACAACTGTATGCAGTGAGACGACATAATATCCAGTCACTCACGATTGCCATCTCATACTTTACTATACTAATATGATGCATATTTTATAATACTAAAGTGCTCTGTCAATCTTGAAAGATTGCAGCTTAGTAGAAATGTATGTACATCATGAACTGCTTTTTCAAGTTTTAATGCATGTATCCTTGTAACAGACTACTAACATTCTGATAATTAGGACAATGGCACAATACATTTCAGCCAACACATGTATCCATTAATTATCTGTGAAGTACAGTTAGAAGAGAAACCTATAACTGAAATTTCTAATAATACTTAGTAATCATTTAGGATATATACTATTGTTACATCTGCATAAGAGAATTTCAGGCATGAGTGACGAGCCACATTATTGTAAAAATATGCTCAAATTATGATGCACAACAAGTATCTTCCATATAAAACATACTCAGTATGTTTAAGGAATCAAACTACAATGTATATAACAACGTCATACTTCTGACTGCTTTGCAAATGCACAAGTATGTTCTGACATTTAGCATTTAGGAGAAGTTTGAAATTATGTTTGAAGTTTTTGGAAATCACAAAGTGCTCTCACTATGAAACATTGGATATTTACAGTATGTATAAATAGCGCAACTCTAGCAACACTGCTGCAAGACGTGCATGCACAGTTTCCGACTGTAATACTCGTCCTACAGGGTAAAACTTTTGTTGCAACATATAAGTACTAAATTATGGCAGGGATTTAAATTCACTCTACATTTGTATTAAATACTGAAAATCAAAGAAAGAACTTATATAGGCTACATGCAACTGGTACTGTGTGTCATGAACCTGATAAGTCATCTAGTAGTACAGCTGGAACAGAGTTTGGGTAAAGAAACACCTTCTGTCCTTCCGAGTCCTTCAGCATCTCCGATTTATGCTAAGATCTGCCTGCAGTAGTGAATGGTGTATAGTGGAAATGTACTATGTTTACAGATGACACCATCATTGTAACAGAATATCTGTCAAACACAGTCTCCAATAACATTTCACAAAACTTCTGTAACAGGTTCATTAACTCCCTTCCTGCCAATATAAACATGTTAAATTTTATGCAATTTACATGAACTCACAAAAAGCCAGACAAAACACCCAGTGACACTGAATAACCAGCATATTATCAGTTGATACCATCAAGTTATTGGGCATTGACATCCACTGCAAATCATGCAAGTAATGTCACATTTATAAGACTGAGCAGAGAGTCAGCTCAGCAGCTTTTGTTCTCTCATTCTGGATGATGAAGGGGTCAGACAGGTAGCTTATTCTGCTTCTGTGCACTCTATAGTGTCACATAGAAATATGCCCTGGGGGAACTCTTCCTTAATCGAACTATCATCTCGCTACTGAGCAGTGAAAATAGTCATATATAGAATGAGTCCATGAAACTCTCATTGCAAATAATTTAGCCAGCTGAGAATATTTGCTACTGCCTCTCAACACTTATTTTCTCTAATGTATAGTGTTCCTGGAGACTGGATCCTTTGTGACAGAACTCAGCAGCTCACAGGTGTGGCACTAAAAGAATTATGTACACTGTCTCTGCTGCAGCGAGATGCTATGTATGCTGCTGTAAAAATTCTCGACCTCCTTCTCACTGAGCTGAAAATCTTATGGAATAGTAAATATCTATTAAAAACTAAATTACATAACTTTCTCTTGAATCACTATGTTGTAATATATGTTTATAAACTACTTATCCAACATAAGATATACTTTTATTAACCTTCTGTCAGTTATGAAGCTTGTTAGCTATATCAGGGATCAATGTAGCTTCACAAGTGCATGTGTCAACCTCAAAGGACTCTCCATGTGATCCCTGGGTGGTACTACAAAAAAGAACACAACTGGCTAATCTCCCAACTACATGAGAAGTACATACGTCAAGAAAGGAATGACTCATCAAGAGCTCTTTACCTGTGCCAAACATCTACAGAAGTGAGACCAAGTATTAAAACATGTCAACTAAACATTGAAGCATTAGTTGAACCAAAGGCCTAATTCTAGGAAAGATACTGTTTATGCATGTTAACATGGTTGTCCAACAATGAAGTCATACAAATAATGGAGATCAGCTATGTGCAAGAAGAAAATGACTAGAAAGTGATGTCATAGTTACAAAGTACCACTGTAACTAAAGAAGGGAGCAGTACCCATACATCTTTGAATCTAATATCCCTGACAGCATTAATGTACAGTAGCACACATGGCAAAAAATGTCAATAGAGGTTGTGGGTGAGTGGTAGTGTGTACTGGAAAAAATGAAATCCACCAGCAAGTCATACACTATGAGGAAGTGTCGATGGAATAAATAGAGGGCTTCTACTGCACAACATTAACGCAGCATTAAGCAAAGTAGAGACTAACATTGATAATGCAACTCAAATAATTGTAGATAACGCAACTTTCAGGACAATCAATAAAGGCCACATGATGTATGCCATGGTTGGGTTCAAACAGTTCATACATTTATTTCAGAGACATTAAACGAAACAGGGCAAAATAGACACATGCATTAGCCACATGTAATGTTAAGTACATATCTGGGTCATTTGTGTAACCAAAAATTATTCCAAAGGTGAAAAATTTTAAGCCACATTCTTAAACAAATTTTGGTTTTGTGAAAAGCAACAGGACTAAAAACCAAAAATTCCAACATATGCCAGAGAAAGAGTGCAAAAATAATGGCTATAATTTACACAAGCCCAAGTCATAATATGAGAAGTCGTGATTCAGCAAACTAAATAAAGCTTTGGAAATGGGTCACTCCAAAACTGAAGTTGTCGGAAATGGTTCAGAAGTCACAATGAACACTACCAAGTGCAAACCTTTCACTGAAGTGAAAGAAGATTTATAGAGGGAGGAAACAGCATCATAAATATATTTTAATGCCTTTTGTGGAGGTCCAAATATGCTGAATTATGGATGTAACAGCCATTTCGTTGGGGAGAATGGGAATTATTATGTAAAATCTACCTCACTGCATTTTCAGTATTTCCTGTTAATACTTTGCATATTGCCATTGCTGTAAACAAAGTAAACCCATTAAGGATACTGGGTACTTTTAATTGGTGGAAAAACCTAAATTTTTTAATGACTTTATTAAATTCTAAAGTCTTTCCCGATTACATTGATATATGTACATTATAGGGTTTCAAATGAAAAATGACCTACATATAGCAAATTTTAGAGTTATGGACATGTATGCCACCACACCCCCTTTATTTCTGTTGCAAAAACCAGTATTATTTTGGGAAGAACAGTGAAATTTCTGTTTCCAGTGATTATTCTTATGATACATTGTACATGTTAGTAACAGTGCAGGTTTCTAGTGTCTGTAAATGATTATCTTTGTTAGTATTTACCACTGTTCTGCTGAAACAGTTTACCCATGTGTTACTGAATGTCTGTTGCCCAAGTGCTACATATATGACAAAGCAAGCCACACTGTTGAAAGTAACTTATGTATCATTTCTTTGGGGAGAAATTCCCACCATGCCTCCCAGTGTTTAAAATTTTTTGTTAACAATGATGCTGTCTGTAGTGGATTTGTTGTTGGTGATGAGGGCATTTTTTTCTTCTTTGATAAAGGAAGTGGGGAAATGTAAGCAGCGTGATGGTGTAGGCTGTCTGGAAATAACTGAACAACAAGGTAGCAGGAAGGGTTTAGCATCAAAAGTAGCTGTTCTGTGTACATCCTCCAATAAATAACCTCAAAAATGACTTTGAACATTGTGCATAATACATATGGTGTGAATCTAAAGTTAGTGCCTGCATGTGTGCAATACAAAAAGGGAAAAGGCTACTCAAACATTTTGTGGTTTGATGGACCTCCCTCTTCCTCAAACTAGGTTCAACAAGTACATAAAAATACTTTTAGGTGCCTTGACAGTTGTGCCTAAGGCATCTACAAAATGTGCAGTTAAAGAAACTGTAAATATTAGTGGAACCAGGGACATCGCCATGTCCCATCAAGTGCAACAGCAATGTCAAGGACATGGTTTCTTGAATGGTGTTTTAAGTGGTACTTCTCTGGAGAATGGAAAAGTTCTTGATGATGAGTGCTTATCAAAGAACTGGCACACCTGTGATGGTAACACTGAAGTATGTATTGAACGTCAGTGTTCTAAGAATTATGGTGGTTACAGTGGTGGTACGGAGAGTGATGCAGCTCTAAAAAATATTTCAGAGGTCGGTGCCCACTTATAATGTTACATATACGAAGTGCCTAGGCGATGGGGACTCTAATGACTTCAGTGTCTATGGTGACACCTTAGTAACAAAACTGGAGTGTTGTGGAAATATGCAAAAGAGGATGGGTGTTAGATTGAGGAAGCTATGATGAGAAACGAAAGGAAAGTTGCTATCGGATGGAAAATCTCTGTCTGGCCAAAGCAGATTGACAAACTGAAATAGACCTTCATTCAGAGGTGCATGTCATCTAAAGGTCAGTCCATAACAACTCTGAAGAGCAATGAGAAAAGCTGTATGGGCTACCTACTTTTACGAGTTGCCCACAGATGACCACCCTGTACACGGACTTTGCCCTAGAGGAGCAGATTCTTGGTGTGGTTACAATAAAGAAAAAAAAAATTTTCGGATATATTGTTATAAGCATTCTCTTCCTGAGCCTGTTATGAATAAAATAAAACCAATTTTTAGAGATGTCAGTGACCTTGTTTTGCTTAGTAAATGTCTTCATGGGGGCAATCATAATAAAAATGAAAGTTTCAACCATTGCGTATGGGAAAGATTACGCAACAATGTTTTTCTAAGACTAAATACATTAAAAATGGTGTACTAGATGCAGTGATATGTTTCAATGATGGAGTGACAGGAAGGTTGGAAGCTCTGAAATTTAGGCATAAAATGTGGATCTAATATGGAAGATGAATTGCTTGTGTGTGACGGACAATGGGTACATGAAGCTGAAGGATTCAGCTCTTGAAGTTACCTAAGAAGCAAGAAGTGCTAAAAGGAGGGCCAAGAGGGAGCTTGAAGATGAATAAATGCTGCAGGGTGAAGAATATGCTTCAGCAATGTTCTGAGGCATGATTTAATTGGACTCATCTTCATTCACAATTTCCCACAACCTGTATTTTTCAGATTTCAGGTACAAATATTTCCTGAAGTTATATACCATTGCTCTAATATTTTTCTTTAACTTGTAATAGTCGTTAGTTAGGTAGTAGGTATTAGGTATATTGCAGAATCAACTAAATTATAGAAAATGTAACATTTTTATTAGGATAAAAATTGTAAAGGTTAAAATGTAAGATACAATGTTTTCATACTTGTAATATACATAATAGGTGGAATTCAATAGGTCTAGCACCTCAGCCATAATATCATGCATATCTGGTAAAAATTTGGTCTCCTTCAAATGTGCAACATTGGATTAAAATGGCATGTCAATTTGAGGAAGCATTTTGGGAAAAAAAGAGTTGCATCAGTTTCTATGTAATCTTTTTGAATAACCTTAAGCAGGTTCAAAAATATTGAAAATACTTCTAATTTATTTAGAAAGTGTGCTGCATTATCTGATATCAACAAAAAAATCTGTGAAACATATACAATATAAACAGTGCCTGAAAGAAATAGGTGTTGATTTTCACATAATATGGAGCCGGAAAAGTACCCTATATAATTGAAGACCAGGCACTGTTAAAATTCAGAATTCAGGAAAGTATGTGTGAGCAGAGGGAATTCATTTTTGGATCACTTAATATCAGTTTATTTCTCAGAATTGACTGATTCTGAATAGCTTTGTAAATGCATTCACCTACACTTCATTTCTGTCTGACTAGTGGAGGGAACACAAGAGAAGAGTGTTTCAGGATTCAACAAGGGAGACAATTAGGGAGCTGCAATCATAAATATGAGCTTATTCATTTTCGACAAAAGGGGGAACTGCAACTTTAAGTAAATCTGAGGAAGATACCGAGTTCCAGGAGAATAATATTGATGAAGATGCTCTCACTAATCCTCACAGTATGATTCAAACATTAGTGGACATGCCTCTTGCTAAATGGAAGAAACAGGTAAAAATATTAAGGTCCATGTATTTTAAAAACACCTGGTCTGATCAGATGTTGCACTTGTAAAACTGTAGTTAAGAATCGTGAGTCATTCCATAGCATACTGTATCCAGTACCCTTGCCCTAGAAAGCAGTAGTTAAAGTAATTAAGGGTAAGTTGGAGAATCAGGTAATTTAACACTCAGATAGTGAATGTTCTAATCCAATCCACACTGTAGCACAAAGGGATGGCAGTGTGAATTTACTAACTGATGCTCATGGTGCAGTGATGTGGTTTACTGTACAATGTGACCAACTGGAAGATGAAGGTGTAGCTGGAAAAACACAGGCTTTCTGTTAAATGGAACATGTTACGTGTTTAAACGAATACCCTTCAGTCTGTCAGGATTATCAGTAGCCTTTATGACAGAACTCACAGAAGTTCTAAGAGAAGAATTGACACACTCAGCATTATGTGGGTCATATTCTAATTAGCGCTGCCTTTAGGGAGAACATTTAGAGACACTGTACTATGTAATTTAAGCATTTAGTGTAGCACGAGTCACATTAAAGATGGATAAAAAAGAATTCACCACGTCACAAAACAATTTCCTTGGGCACATTTCATTGTGCAGGATCATATCTGATCTGACAAAAATAGAACCAGAGGGAAAATTTCCTGTGCCAAAATACTGTAGACAACTGAAAGTCACACAGTATATGTAATTTCTATCACAGTTTTCAACCTCAAAGTTTTTCATCTTCACAAGTCGATCTCCATTTGGAAATGGAATAAGGAATATCAAGAAGCATTTAAGTTAATTAAAAAACCAGCTGTGTAAGGCACCGATACTTCATCATTCTAATTTAAGCAAAATTTCTACATTGGTTCTGATATTGTTTATTTTTCCCTTGGTGCAGGAAAGTGTGAGGGTAACTGAGTCATTGAACATTTCACTGTAGCATTCACAATTAGTGTACTCACAAACTCAGTCACTCACTGGGAGACGTAGTACATGGTTGGTTGGTTGGTTGTTTGAGGTTAAAGGGACCAAACAGCAAGGTCATCAGTCCCTTGTTTCAAATAGACTCCATTCTGCTAACGGGACATCTCAGTATAGTCAGAAAAATAAAACGGAAAAAGGGGAAACGTAAAAGGGCAGTCACGTTGTCATTAGTAAAAACAAATGAGGGAAGTTGGCAAGGGAACGGACCCAACACTATGCTGAAGCAGCATTGGCAAGACCACCTGTGACTTAAAAGGTACAACTGCTACAATGCAGAAAGTACGGATGGGAATAGAAAAACTAACCAAGCCTTAAAAAGAAGGGGTAAAAACAGAGTAAAAGGGAAAGAAAAGAGGATTCCGGTCAGGGAGGTGAATCGGGAATCTCTGAACACTGCCTACAGTGGGAGACACCCAAACACTCACCGCCCTGCCCCAACACCAGAGGGACATTAAAAACTTTAAAACTGAGAATAAAAACCACTCTCCCGGAGGAAACCTAGAACCAGAGAGACCATCCGGGAATCGTCAGCCAACATCAAAGGTAAAGTGTGGGGGAGTCTGTACTTAGCACGCAGAGCCAAAAGAAGGGGGCACTGACTGGAAGGCTCCACAACCACATAGCGGGGGTGGCTCATCACGCAAAAGGAAACCATGGGTCAGCCTGGTATGGCCAATGCGGAGACGACACAGTGTGGTCGAGTCCTTGCGGGAGAGGCTAAAGGAAGAACGCCATGGGCCTGGATTCACCTTAATGGCACAAAGTTTATTAGACAGTGGAGTAGCCTCCCAAGAATTGGCCCATGACTGTGCAAAGTGGGATTTGATGTGAAGCCGTAAATCCGCTGCAGGAGGGGTTACAGAAAACGGGGGGTAAGTAACTGCTCCCCCAGCCAAACGATCAGCGAGCTCATTACCCGGGATACCCACATGGCCCGGGACCCATAGGAAATCTATGGAACAAGCAGCACGGTGAAGATCAGCGAGATGGTCATGGATGGCAGAGACCAAGGGATGGCGCGAAAAACACCGGTCAATAGCAAGAAGGCCACTCAACGAGTCCGTACATAACAAAACGCGGTTGTGTTGGGATTGTTTAATAAAGGTAAGGGCCCGGGAAATTGCCATCAATTCCGCAGTAAACACCCCACATGAGGGTGGGAGTAGATGATTTTCCGTTCCAACAAAGGACGTGAAGGCATACCCAACATGATCAGCAGATTTAGAGCCATCAGTGTAAAAAACAACAGCATCCCGAAACTCCCATAAAATTTGGCGGAAAAAGGAACGGAACACCACCGGGGGGATGGAATCTTTCGGACCGTGGCGGAGATCCATCCGAATTCGAGGCCGAGGAACTAACCAAGGAGGGGTGGAGGGGAGGGAGCGAGGAAGACAGGACAAAGAAGGAAGCCGAAAATCACGGTTAAGAGACGCAAGGCGCAACCCAACCGGTAAACCCGCCTGAGGGCGGGAGTCAGGCGGGCGACGTCCATGGTCTGGGAATAGGATAGAATAGGAAGGATGAGCGGGAGAAGAACGGATAGTAAGGGCATAAGACACCAGAAGCTGGGACCGCCGAACAGAAAGGGGGGGGGGATCCCAGCTTCAACCAGGAGACTATCAACAGGGCTAGTAGGGAATGCACCGGTGGCCAAACGGATACCACGATGGTGGGCTGGATCCAGCACGTGCAGCGTGGAAGGAGCAGCTGAAACATAAACTTGACAACCATAGTCCAAACGTGACAGAACTAGAGCACGATAAAGACGGAGGAGGAGGAGGGAACGGTCCGCACCCCAAGAGGAGTGGGCAAGGAAGCGAAGGACATTGAGTTTACGGAAACATCCTACCTTCAGGAGTCTGATATGGGGCAGCCAAGTGAGCTTGTTGTCGAAAAGAAGACCTAGGAAACGAAACTGTGGAACCACAGGCAGTCTTTGTGCAGCGAGATAGAGCTCTGGATCAGGGTGGACCGTAGTACGGCGACAGAAGTGGACCACCCGCGATTTTAAAGGAGAGAATTGAAACCCGTGTGAGAGGGTCCATGCAGAGGCACGCCGTATAGCCACCTGGAGCTGCCGTTCTGCAGATGGCATCGAGGAGGAACTAACCCAAATGCAGAAATCATCCACATACAGGGCAGGGGCGACCAAGGGACCGACAGAGGCCACAAGTCCATCGATAGCAATGAGGAAAAGAAGGACACTCAAGACAGAACCCTGTGGGATGCCCGTCTCCTGGGTCCGTGGAGAACTAAAAGCAGTACCAACTCGAACTCTGAATGACCAATGGATCAGGAACTGGCGGATAATAATCGGGAGTGGGCCCCGAAGACCCCACTGATGAAGGGTTAGTAAGATGAGATGGCGCCAGGCCATGTCATAGGCCTTGCGAAGGTCAAAAAACACTGCAACCAAATGGCGGCGCTGGGAAAAAGCCTGCCGAACTGCCGATTCCAAGCGAAGCAAATGATCGATTGGAGATCGTCCCTCTCGAAAGCCACACTGGTAAGGGGACAATAGATCCCGAGATTCGAGGACCCAAGTGAGCCGACGGGCTACCAGCCGTTCAAGTAACCAACATTGGTCACACTAATTGGCCGATAGCTGTCAACAGATAGGGGGTTCTGACCAGGCTTAAGGACAGGAACCACAATGCTATCCCTCCACTGAGAAGGGAAGTCACCCTGGAGCCAGATACGGTTAAACACCCGAAGAAGATGGTGCCGTTGTGGAGCACCGAGATGTTGAAGCAGCTGGTTATGAATGGAATCTGGGCCAGGGGCCGTATCATGAGAAGAAGATAGAGCAGAAAGAAATTCCCATTCAGTGAAAGGTTCGTTGTAAGATTCTGACTCACAAGTGGTGAAACATAAGGTGACAGCTTCAGCCTGCTGTTTTTGATGAAGGAAAGCAGCTGGATAGGAGGCCGACGCTGATGCCACTGCAAAATGGGTCGCAAGATGTTCTGCGAGAACTAATGGGTCCGTAGAAATGCCATCTGGGAGGTGAAGGCCTGGGAGGGTGGACTGCCGATGGCAACCTTGGAGAGAGCGAAGTGTAGCCCATACCCGTGACAGAGGGACAGTGGAACCAAGGGAAGAAACGAATCGTTCCCAACATATCCGTTTGCTCTGTTTGATTAAATAACGGGCTTTAGCGCGAAGGCGCTTAAAGGTAGAAAGGCTGGCTACAGATGGGTGCCTCTTAAAGTGTTGCAAAGCTCGACGGCGATCACGGATGGCAATGGCAATGGCCGTACTCCACCACGGGACTTGCCGACGACGAAATTGTCCAGATGAGCGCGGGACAGCAAGGTTAGCAGCGCGAACAATCGCAGCAGACACGTCACGTAGGACGTCATCAATACAACCCGACAAAGAGGGAGAAAACTCGACCTGTGCAGTATATAGAGGCCAATCGGCGCGGTGGAAAGACCAACGGGGTAACCTGTCCATCAGGGAGCGGGAAGGGAGAGTGATAATCAACGGGAAATGGTCACTATCACAAAGGTCGTCGTGTGGCGACCAGTGTAATGAAGGGAGGAGAGAGGGAGAAGAAAGAGAAAGATCAATGGCAGAAAAGGTACCATGACCAGCACTGAAATGAGTAGGGGAGCCATCATTAAGAAGGCACAGGTTGTGGTCTGCAATAAATTGGTCTATAAGAAGACCTCGTCTAGATGGAAAGGCACTGCCCCACAAAGGATGATGAGCATTAAAATCCCCAAGGAGGAGGATGGGAGGAGGAAGTTGCTGAAGAAGGGTGGTTAAGGCAGCAGGTGTAAGAGTCCTGTCAGGAGGGAGATAAAGATTGCATACTGTGACTGCAGAGTCTAAGTGGACCCTAACAGCAACCGCTTCCAATGTAGTGTGGAGAGGAATCCACGTGCTAGCAATGTCTGTACGGACCAACGTACAAACGCCACCAGAAGCCCGCAAGGGTCCGACCCGATTTCGACAGAAAACACGGAACCCACGGAGGGTCGGTGAGTGAGCATCAGTAAAATGAGATTCCTGGAGAACCACACAAGCTGCTGAGTAGGACGAAAGAAGGGATTCCAATTCCGGAAGGTGTCGATAGTAGCCATTACAATTCCATTGGAGAACCACAGAACGATGGTTTAAATGAGGGCTGAACACGCTAAATCCAGTCATACCGCCAGGTCCCCACCCGTCACCGACAAGGAGGGGGCGACATCCATAAACGACAGGTCAGAATCCGGTTGTGAAGCCGGGGAAGGGACCTCCGGTGACACCAGAGGCTCTTTGTCCCGGGACTTATGTTTCTTCTTCTTTTCAGGCTGAGATCGAGGAGGGCTGTGTGGCATAATGGAGCCAGCTGCAGCAAGATCAGGAATGGAAAGAGACCGGGCGACCTGGGGGCCGATAGACCGCGGCTCTCGCGGTCGCCGCGCTGCAGCAGACCTTTGACCTGGAAGGTGCCGGGAAGGGGCATCCCGGGAGAGGCGCCCTTGACCGGCAGACGCCGAAGGAGTGGGACACTTCTCCGGCTGGGGAGGGGGAGCAGCGCCCAGAGGAGAAGGTGTGGGAGCCGCAGGGGAGGGGGGAAGGAGAGGGGTCCGGGATGGGGGTAAGGAAGGGGGAGGAAGGGATGAAGATGTAACCAAGGCGTAACTAGATGTCATGGACACAGGGTGCAATTGTGCGTATTTCTTACGGGCCTCTGTGTAGCTTAAACGATCAAGAGACTTATACTCCTGTATCTTTTTTTCTTTCTTATAGACTGGGCAATCTGCTGAACGAGGAGAATGACTACCATGACAATTTACACATACAGGAGGGGGAACACAGGGACTCCCCTCATGGAGTGGACGTCCACAGTCACCACAGAGAGGGTCCTGGGTACAGCGAGAAGACATGTGGCCAAAACGCAAGCACTTAAAACACCGCATAGGAGGTGGGATGTACGGCTTCACATCACAACGATAGACCATAATCTTAACTTTCTCAGGAAGGGTATCCCCTTCAAAGGCCAGGATAAAGTCACCAGTATCAATACGATTATCTTTAGGACCCGTCTGAACACGCCGAACAAAGTGAACACCCCGCCGTCCAAGATTGTCCCGAAGTTCCTCATCAGTTTGAAGGATGAGGTCTCTGTGAAAAATCACACCTTGTACCATATTTAGAGACTGGTGAGGGGTAATGGACACGGGAATTGTGCCAAGATGGGTACAGGCACGAAGGGCCGCAGATTGGGCAGCCGAAGCAGTTTTTATCAGTAACAAACCCGACCGCATCTTGCTCAGGGAGTCCACTTCGCCGAACTTGTCTTCAATGTGTTCCACAAAGAATAAAGGTTTGACACTGGTGAAAGTATCTCCATCAGTCCTGGTGCAAACTAGATAACGGGGGAAAGGTTTTGCCCCTAGACGACGTGCCTGACCCTCCTCCCAGGGGGTAGCCACGGAAGGGAAGGCCGAAGGGGCAAGAGAAGCAGCACTTGAGGAATCAGTACCACGCAGAGAGACGGCCGCAGAAGAGCGGCCAGAGTTTTGGACCCGTATGCGTTTCATCTGCATAGCGTCCGCCCTGATACCACCCACTCCGATCAGGGGCTCTCCTCACGGGCGCCACCCAGCCACAGCAAGGGCCGTCTGGCACGGCGGCCATTGCCGGGAGTTCCGATGCTCCAGGATGACGAGCAACCATTCCAAGGCATGCATGAGGAGGTCACAGCTCAGGTATCAGAAGTGTGATCCCTGTGTGTTCAGGGGGCTCAACCAAAAGGGTACATAGCGACCCCACCACACGGGCTGGCTACCGTGCTGGCTATGCACCCTAGCATCAGACAACGACGTAAAAGAAAAGGTGGAATGTACTATGAGGGCACACGTTGGAGACACTAGGTAAGGTGCTCTTCCCCAAATGGCTCACACTACGGAAGAGAAATTTTGGAATGGAGGTCAAACCCCAGAGGGGGACCAAGGAATGCCAAAAGGAGGAGATGATTACGCAACAAAGCCGGAGTGTAAAACCAACAGAACCAGGAGGATAGCGGGGGCCAACATAAGCAAGGACACCAATAGAGAGAGAGGAGAGGGCGAGGGGAAAGGTGTATGGAGGGGAAAGGAGGGGAAGGGAAAGGAAATGCAGCCCGGGAGAGAAAGAAGGCTGCAATGGCTCGGGGCCCCGTGCTCGCCACGCACGTATCCACGAAAGAGTTGTGGACCCCCTGGGGGGGACGTAGTACATAGTTACTGGAAGAGATGCACTTTCCATGGCAAAGTTTTGCTGTTACTGGGATGTCATATTGTCACATACAATAATACACTTTGATTCTTACTAAATTGGTGACTACTATCCGGCAGACCAAACCAATTGAGAGTTAGAATTTGAAGGTTGTGATTTTTAAATTCAGTGTATACCAGTACAACAAAAATAATATCTCAGCAAAACCAAGTGATAATTCTTCTTGAGAGAAATTTAGGAGGTGAGCATCTTAGAGAAAATTTTGTATGTAATACCAGATGGGAGTAGGTGGAAGAAATTCTTAAGAGGAATAATAAAAATATGGTGATCCTGATGCAGACAATGGCTTTAATGGAAGCATTATTTTCATGTTAGGAAAAAAAAAGAAAAGAAAAAGAAAAAAATTGTGCTCAATGATGGTAGAAGAGCAGGAGCTTTCAAAATGTGGCTGAATTTTACATCACTCAAAAAGTTTAGCTCTCATCGCCTTTTATTTTGAAACCTGGAAGAAGTAGTAGCATTTATTTCCCATCTCTAGGGTGTTGACCTGTGTCACTACCGTGTTCAGGTCACTGGCAGTACATTATTTACAGAATTTAACCTGTTTTTGCTTTTATATTCATTCAAACAGCAATCTGTGGATTAACATTTACAAGAAAGATAAATGAATAAAACAAGAGAAGAGTAAAAATGATCTATAGATCAGCTATCACATTTTCAGTTCATGCAGAATATAAAATGTAATATGTACCTTCAAAGTATGGAGATACAAAAAGGTATCAGATTATATAGTGGTAAGACAGATTTAGGAACCAGGTTTTATATTGTAAGACATTTCCAGGAGGCAGATGTGGACTCTTACCACAATCTACTGGTTATGAACTGTAGATTAAAACTGAAGAAACTGCAAAAAGGTGGGAATTTAAGGAGATGGGACCTGGATAAACTGACTAAACCAGAGGTTGTACAGAGTTTCAGGGAGAGCATAAGGGAACGATTGACAGGAATGGGGGAAAGAAACACATTAGAAGAAGAATGGGTAGCTTTGAGGGATGAAATAGTGAAGGCAGCAGAGGATTAAGTAGGTAAAAAGACGAGGGCTAGTAGAAATCCACAGATAACAGAAGAAATATTGAATTTAATTGATTAAAGGAGAAAATAGAAAAATGCAGTAAATGAAGCAGGCAAAAAGGAATACAAACGTCTCAAAAATGATATTGACAGGAAGTGCAAAATGGCTAAGAAGGGATGGCTAGTGGACAAATGTAAGGATGTAGAGGCTTATCTCACTAGGGGTAAGATACATACTGCCCACAGGGAAATTATAGAGACCTTTGGAGAAAGGAGAACCACTTGTATGAATATCAGGAGCTCAGATGGAAACCCAGTTCTAAGCAAAGAAGGGAAAGCAGAAATGTGGAAGGAGTATATAGTGGGTCTATAAAGGGCAATGTACTTGAAGACAATATTATGGAAATGGAAGAGGATGTAGATGAAGATGCAATGGGAGATATGATACTGCGTGAAGAGTTAGACAGAGCACTGAAAGACCTAAGTCGAAACAAGGACCCAGGAGTAGACAACATTCCATTAGAACTACTGACAGCCTTGGGAGAGCCAGTCCTTATGAAACTCTACCATCAGGTGAGCAAGATGTATGAGACAGGCGAAATTCCCTCAGACTTCTAGAAGAATATAATAATTCCAATCCTGAAGAAAGCAGGCATAGACAGATGTGAAAATTACCGAACTCTCAGTTTAATTCGTCACAGCTGCAAATTACTAATGTGAATTCTTTACAAACAAATGGAAAAACTGATAGAAGCCGACCTCGAAGATCAGTTTGGATTCCGTAGAAATGTTGGAACATGTGAGGCAATACTGACCCTACGACTTATCTTAGAAGAAAGTTTAAAGAAAGGCAAACCTACATTTCGAGCATTTGTAGACTTAGAGAAAGTTTTTGATAATGTTGACTGGAATACTCTCTTTCTAATTCTGAAGGTGGCACGGGTAAAATACTGGGAGCGAAAGCTATTTACAATTAGTACAGAAAGCAGATGGCAGAGTCGAGGGGTATAAAAGGGAAGCAGTGGTTGGGAAGGGAGTGAGACAGGGTTGTAGCCTATCCCCGATGTTATTCAATCTGTATATTGAGCAAGCAATACAGGAAACAAAAGGAAAGTTCGGAGTAGGTATTAAAATCCACGGAGAAGAAATAAAAACTTTGACAGAATTACAATGTCATCGGCGAACATCAGGGACAGCAAAAGACTTGGAAGAGCAGTTGAACAGAATGGACAGTGTCTTGAAAGGAGGGTATAAGATGAACATCAAGAAAAGCAAAACGAGGGTAATGGAATGTAGTCAAATTAAGTCGGGTGATGCTGAGGGAATTAGATTAGGAAATGACACTTAAAGTAGTAAAGGAGTTTTGCTATTTGGGGAGCAAAATAACTGATGATGGTCGAAGTAGAGAGGATGTAAAATGTAGACTAGCAATGGCAAGGAGAGCGTTTCTGAAGAAGAGAAATTTGTTAACATCGAGTATAGATTTACGTGTCAGGAAGTCGTTTCTGAAAGTATTTGTATGGAGTGTTGCCACATATGGAAGTGAAATGTGGGCAATAAATAGTTTAGACAAGTAGATAATAGATGCTTTCGAAACGTGGTGCTACAGAAGAATGCTGAAGATTAGATCGGTAGATCACATAACTAATGAGGAGGTATTTAATAGAATTGGCGAGAAGAGGAGCTTGTGGCACAACTTGACTAGAAGAAGGAATCGGTTGGTAGGACATGTTCTGAGACATCGAGGGATCACCAATTTAGTATTGGAGGACAGCGTGGAGGGTAAAAACTGTAGAGGGAGACCAAGAGATGAATACACTAAGCAGATTCAGAAGAATGTAGGCTGCAGTAGGTACTGGGAGGTGAAGAAGCTTGCACAGGATAGAGTAGCATGGAGAGCTGCATCAAACCAATCTCAGGACTGCAGACAACAACAACAACAACAACAACTAGTGGTGTTCAGTTACTACTATCTGAACTGTGTTCTTCACATTTGCGATATTTGAAAATCCATATGAAATTTGGAATGGTGGTCACGCATGCACTAACTGTGGATGAAGGATGTCATTGGCAAGATAGTTGAGGAGGGAGCAGGTCGAGCATGTGTCGTCGTCTTTTGGTCGCTGTTCTTGCGTGGGTAATGCATTAAGAGCTTCAGCGTATGATGTGTTATCTGTGTGCTGAAGTGGTTAGTGCATCGGTTTGGAACTCGGTAATTTGTATTCATTCTGAATACTGATTTTTGGTACTGAATAGCAATTCAGCAATAACTATTAAAAGTGATTAATTTTTCCCGTCAACGTTGTGGCACACAGCACAAGGACACTGGCATATGCTCAATGCTGCCTGTACACGCTCTGCTTCTTCTGACTGCACTGCTATTTCAAATCACATTTATTACACTATCTATAATATTAACCTCTGTAGTTGTCAGTACATCCCTATCGTAATAGCCTGTTACCATATCATCCAGTTTAATATTCGACATTTATTGGTGTTTTGCAATTTAGTCATTGACTTTCCCTTGTGATTCTCATATTTCTTTAGGGCACAATGGAAGGTTACGCAACTAGACACCTACGTTAGTAGTGAAAACACTAAAGCAACATAATTTACTCGAGTGGAACTATATAGTTCCAGAGGCCTCAAACACCAATGATATATACATGGAGACTCAAAAGAATGAAAATTAATTGTGAAAGGCAGGATTTGAACCCAAGCCCCCTGCTCATTAGGCAGATGTGCTAACCACTATAGTTAATAAGATGGCAAAGTGGTTTTGCATAACCTCACCAATTATCCTGCATGCTTCACTCCTCAATCTGAAGTCCGATTCATGCCACAGCCCACTCAGTATTCCCCAAAAACTAACAGTACTTCATAGAGTCTCAGTATGTAGGTTGTTACTATAAAACCACTGGAGAACACACACACTACGGTAGTTTCATTTGCTTATTTTTGCTTTACAATTTTGTTACTATGAACAAAAGCATTAGGTTGCACAGTAACCTGACAAATGCCAATGGATGAATGAGATATGGACAACACGTTCCACAGCTGCTGGTTCCTTGTCAGATGCTACTGCTGCAGCAGGTAAGTCCTCTAATGCTCCAGTACTTTAAAGTAATTAAAGAGAGAATTCTACCCCATGATGATGCCAGGGGTGCCAGATCCCCCCATGCCATCAGACTCAAAACCCAATTTAATCAACAATCTTCTAGTTCAATTGATGGAGGTGGAACAAAATTTTGGTCATCAACAGAGGATAGTACAGTGGTAGCAAGCAATGATGGGTGCCGTAATGAACAACACGACTCCCAACATTACAACGAGCTCCTCTGAGTACGATCATTTTCAGAGGCAAAATATTCATCGTACAATTCGATAGATCACAAAAAACTTGCAGGTAAAAGACTTCAATGGCTCTCTTGTACCCTACCTGTCACAATATTAAGGTTGATGTGCAGCTCCTTAGAAGTGGAATTGTGTATCAGCATGTGGCCTCTTCCTTATATGTCCTGTCATGTGTTACTTTTGATCTGATTACAACCAGTGTAAGCTGATACCAAACAACATCACACTCAAATTTCCTACAATCTGACTTTTTAGAAGTCTTGCCCATTTCCTCAGATACATGGTTCCAAAGAAATAATAGTTTCTGACAATCCATGTAGTCCTGCACAACTGGTTATCACATATTTGTCTAACTTACTTGTAAGTCTAAGACACATGATATCAGAAAACCATTGCACCAGAATTTGTTAAATTTGTTTCCTGACTGATAACGTCAAGTAGCTATGGAGGGCACTCAAATGTCTTGCTTCAGCCATACAGACCAAATAACTGAATTTCACTCGGTTATGATATTTAAATACCATCCAACTGCCACAAGCATTGGCTCTTGTACCCCCACAAAGGAATAAAAACAATTATGTCAGTTAAGTTCAGCAAAAACAGCCATTACTAGCAGAGATCAGTGGCATATAATGTTAAGATTGTTAAGGTTACATTCATGACCCCAGGAAATAATCATTCGAGAAAGTCTCTCCCAACAGTGACAAGCCAAGTGGTAATTGACAACAGTGAGGACAGAGGGCAGGGATAATGAATAACTAGTTTCGCTCTTTTAGTGATATTGCATATGGTAGGTGCGAGAAAGATGCCATCCGGCCAAATCAATTACAACCAATAATGAGATTTAAGGGAACAATTGTGAGGGTGGAGGAAAGGTTGAATGTGAATTACTTTGAACTACATGTGGCAATGACCTAAGTTAGCAGCAACTTTTCTCTATTGCACTCCTTACCCAACACACAATTTTAAGGGTAGATTATTTAAGTGAACAATAAGCCCTAATCAATTTCAGCAGTTCAAAAATAAAGCTAACAGTAAACGGTATCTGTGTGTTGTTAAAGAAAGCTGCATCAAACCATACTTTCGACTGAAGACAACATGGACAAAATCTGGAAACTGTGTTTTGTGACAAGATTTCTCAATTAAGGTCAGATTAAAATTAGGACAGCTTACATTTGTCACTTTCTGCTGCACTGCTGTCACATTGTCAGCCTGCTGCTGCTCATTTATGGGCTGCACACAAAGATAGTGTGACACTTCACAAAGGCTGTTAATGTGTAACAAGAGCAATTTTCAAAATAGGCTCACGCATCTTAGGCTCGTGGGCAGAAATTTGTATGTCGGTGCATGTACCTTGTAAGTAAATTTTTTAATGTCTCACCTACAGTTAAGGCACATTATACAAGCAAGATATTGCAAAGATAATATTTAAGCATTTCAAAGGTTTCCACAAAAACTGGAGTATTACGACTTGAATTTTTGATCATGATTCTTCCATCACTGATGGAAGCTAGAGGTGTTGCCACAGCCATACAGACCAAGTAACTAGAAATCAAAGACGAAGACTTCTAAATGAGTACAATTCAGAGATTAGTATCCTCCGATGCCAAAAATGCACAATGACAACAATTATGGCAGTAGGTTCAATAGAAATGGCTATGAGTAGAAAAAAATTGTCGAGATTTGATCTGCAGGATGAGGAAATAATCCTATGGGAGACAGTACCTCATAACAACAAAAGCAACACCACCAATGACAACAATTACAAAGATGATGACACAGGTGATAGTTAAGTCAACAGTCAGGGTAGAACACATCATGATGATGATGATTTGTTTGTGTTGTGCTCAACTGGGCAGTTATCAGTGCCTGTACAAATCCTTAAATTTACTCTATCCAATCTCACCACTTTCGTGAATGATGATGAAAACTATACAAACACAGTCCACATGTGGAGAAAATACCCAACTGGCCCAGGAATCGAACCCAGGACCCTGTAATCTAGAGGAAGCACTATAAGCCACTAGACTGGTTAAACAGAGCAGACTTTGTAGCAATCACTTTTACATCATGACGATATATGGGGATGGTATCTGATACACGGTTTCATTTTGTATATATCTACACCTACATACATACTCTGCAAGCCACCCAGTCTCATAAGCTATTAAAAAGATTTCTCTAATGAAATTGTGTTTTTCAAGCTTTTTGGCACTAATATTGCAGATATGATAGTATCCCTTACTACCAAATATACTGACAGCCTTGAAAAAAAAATAAAAATGTACAAGAGATTGTATAGCCATGGATAGTTACGAAATTATGCCAATATTTGGCATTTTGCATTTGACAAGTATAGAGAAAGGTCAGCATGTAAATGTAAAAGAATTTCGGGAGTCAGGCAGTACACATATGAATATCCTGAAAGCCATAATGGGCTATGAGAGATTTCTGCTTGTAATACATTGTATGATATTTGCTGACATTTCCACTCCAAATGAAAGGAAAAAACTTGACAGCATAACTGCTGTCAGAAAATGTCCACATTCCTTTGCAGTCAACCTGAAGTGATTCTATAATCCTGCTGATTATGTTACAGTCCATGAAATGTTGACTCTGTTTAGAGGCTGCTACTCCTGGACCCTATATATACACCACACAAACCCAAAAAATATTCAATTAAAATATGTGCCATGAGTGACAAAAAGGTTTTATACCAGTAATATTGAAGTGTATGTAGGAAAGCAGCTAGATGGACCATTTCTAGTAACAAACAGCCCAGCAATAATTGTAGGAATGCTTGTCAGTGACATCAAAGATGCACACAGAAATGTCATCATTGACAATTGTCACACAAACTGCCAGTAGTGGAGGACATGTTGGAGAAAAAATTGACCATTCTACGCACTCCTCACAAGAAGGAAAGGGAGATACCTCTTGAATTTTGCATCTAAGAGACCAACATGTGGAGTTTCAAAATGTTGCTTCCAAGCTAATGAATTCATTTTTTGTACCCAACCAAGAAGTAACTGTTTGCTGATACTCCTATCTACAATGCATGACATGGATGATATCAACCCCAAAACAGGGAAGCCAATTATTATTTTTTTACATTCACACTGAAGGAGGAGTGGATACTGTAGATAAAATGATTACAGGTTGTTCTGTTTCCAAAATCAGAAAAAGTTGGCCTATGGTGTTATTTTATAGTAAGCTAAACATATCTGGGATAAATTGTCAAATTTTGTATTCACTTTCAAAACCAAAAGGAACCGTAAAAATTTGATGTAATTTTCTGAAGAATTTAGCATTTCCATTAACAAATGAACACTTAAAAAATAGATTGGAAATCATATCACTCAGGAGTAAAATTTGAAGTAGGTATTAAAATCCATGGAGAAGAAATAAAAACTTTGAGGTTCGCCGATGACATTGTAATTCTGTCAGAGACAGCAAAGGACTTGGAAGAACAGTTGAACGGAATGGACAGTGTCTTGAAAGGAGGATATAAGATGAACATCAACAAAAGCGGAACGAGGATAATGGAATGTAGTCGAATTAAGTGGGGTGATGCTGAGGGAATTACATTAGGAAATGAGGCACTTGAAGTAGTAAAGGAGTTTTGATATTCGAGGAGACAAATAACTGATGATGGTCAAAGTAGAGAGGATATAAAATGTAGACTAGCAACGGCAAGGAAAGTGTTTCTGAAGAAGAGAAATTTGTTAACATTGAGTATGGATTTAAGTGCCAGTATGAGCAATTTACGTACAATGCATTTAAATCTTGCAGTCCAAACACAGATTTCTGAGCAGGAACAGAAATACACGAGAACACAGATCATGTGGTGAAACCAGATTCTGTATTATACGAAATGAGATCATATATGAAGTCTGTAGAAACCCTTACACTGCTGCACCTCCACCACCACTATTGCTCATTAGAGTAGTGCACTGTTCACTTGCTTTGTGTCCCGAACAGAAGCCACTGATCTCAGTCTTGCACCTCTATTGCCTGCAGCTGAAACAGAGCTGTCCTTGGCAGGCAAATGTTTCTCATTTGCTACCTACCTCATACTTATGCAGACACGTCCTTACTCACTAGCTAACCCATTTCTAACAGCCTCACGTTTTATTGTGTCCAGAATTAGAAAACAAGTGTAACCAAGTACAACTTTCAAACACTCAGTTTGTGTGACTCTTCTTGTATCTTACCTACAAATGTGGTACCTCTACCACTTGTCTGGCACCAGCAACTTACTATAGCCACCTCGGAAAAACTAGTGGCTACGTTGATGGTTCAGGTTCCACCATCACAGGTGCTACCCACGATGGTTTATGTCATGTGACGACTCTGCAGAAGCATTTTTTTTTTTTTTTTTTTTTTTTTTTTTTTTTTTTTGTGGTTTTAGGGCGCACAACTTCAATGGTCATTAGCGCCCTGACTACTCTAAGAATACACCGCGAGGCACAAGTTGACCACAACAACTAAAAGGGAAAACACGATAAAAGACAGACTGACAGGCATAGGATTAAAAAACAGCATCATCAAATGTCCTTAGCGAGGTTTGTCAAATTGATAAAACGAAGAACACGAGCAGCTGCTCGTGGGTCATCCGCTAAAATGGCATCGAAAGTATTTGGCCGGTTAAGATCGAGGCGCAGTGTGTTAAGATCTGGACAGGACATTAAAATGTGTCTAACCGTCAGCAAGTGCCCACATGGGCAGAACGGCGCCGGCGCAGCCGTCAGCAGATGGCGATGGCTGAACCGGCAGCGTCCAATTCTTAACCGGGCTAAAACGACCTCCTCCCGCCGAGAAGGGCGTGAGGAGGACGTCCAAGCCACGGGAAGAGGTTTTAAGGCCCGAAGCTTGTTGTCGGTAAGTGCAGCCCAATCGGCATGCCACAGAGATAAGATGCGCCGACAAATCACCCTGCTAAAATCGGACGAAGGGACGCAACAAAAAGCTGTCCGAGGCTGGAGGACCGCAGCCTTGGCCGCGGCATCTGCAGCTTCGTTCCCAGGGATACCGACATGGCCAGGAACCCACATAAAGCTAACTAGAGAACCGACGTCCACCAGCTGCTGAAGAGAGCGTTGGATCCGGTGTACGAAAGGGTGAACCGGGTACGGATCACTGAGGCTCTGGATGGCGCTCAGGGAATCTGAGCAGATGACATAAGCAGAATGTCGGTGGCGGCAGATGTAAAGAACAGCCTGGTAGAGGGCAAAGAGCTCAGCTGTGAAGACAGAACAATGGCCATGGAGCCGGTATTTGAAACTTTGTGCCTCGACAATAAAGGAACACCCTACCCCGTCATTGGTCTTAGAGCCATCTGTATAAATGAAAGTCATGTCGATGAACTTCGAACGAAGTTCCAAAAAACGGGAGTGGTAGACCGAACCGGGGGTGACCTCTTTTGGGAGCGAGCTGAGGTCAAGGTGAACGCGGACCTGAGCCTGGAGCCAAGGTGGCGTGCAGCTCTCGCCCAATCGAAAGGTTGCAGGGAGTGAAAAATTAAGGTGTTGAAGGAGGCGACGAAAGCGAACTCCAGGGGGTAGCAGGGCAGAGACATACAACCCGTATTGACGGTCAAGAGAGTCGTCAAAAAAGGAACGATAAGACGGATGGTCGGGCATTGACAGTAGCCGACAGGCATACCGACAAAGCAGTATATCGCGCCGGTAGGTGAGTGGCAATTCGCCAGCGTCAGCATGAAGACTCTCTACGGGACTGGTATAAAATGCTCCGATCGCAAGTCGTAAACCCCGATGTTGTATGGAGTTGAGGCGGCGTAAGATGGATGGCCGTGCAGAGGAGTATACGAAGCACCCGTAATCCAGCTTGGAGCGGACGATCGACCGATATAGACGAAGTAGGACAGTTCGATCCGCTCCCCACGACAGACCACTGAGAACACGGAGGACATTTAAAGAACGGGTACAACGGGCGGCCAAATATGACACATGTGGAGACCAGCTAAGTTTCCTGTCAAATGTAAGGCCTAAAAATTTGGTTGTCTCCACGATTGGGAGAGCAACGGGACCGAGTCGTAAGGACGGTGGGAGAAACTCTTTGTAGCGCCAGAAGTTAACACAGACCGTCTTCTCGGCAGAAAAACGGAAGCCATTGGCGACACTCCAGGAGTAAAGACGGTCAAGAGAACGCTGAAGACAGCGCTCCAGGACACGTGTACACTGCGCGCTGCAATAGATGGTAAAATCGTCCACGAAAAGGGAGCCTGATACATCAGCTGGGAGGCAATCCATTGTTGGATTGATCGCGATGGCGAAGAGAGCGACGCTCAAGACTGAGCCCTGTGGCACCCCATTCTCCTGGCGAAAGGTGTCTGACAGACCAGAACCCACACGTACCCTGAACTGTAGATCCATTAAAAAGGAACGAATAAAAAGAGGGAGGCGACCGCGAAGGCCCCATGTATGCATGGTGCGGAGAATGCCCGCCTTCCAACAGGTGTCGTAAGCCTTCTCCAAATCAAAGAACACAGCCGCGGTCGGGCGCTTCCGCAAGAAGTTATTCATAATGAAGGTCGACAAGGTAACCAGATGGTCAACAGCAGAGCGGCGCCTACGAAATCCACATTGTACATTGGTAAATAGCCGTCGAGACTCGAGCAGCCAAACCAATCGAGAGTTAACCATTCGCTCCATCACTTTACAGACACAGCTGGTAAGCGAGATAGGTCGATAACTGGAAGGAAAGTGCTTGTCCTTCCCCGGCTTAGGAATCGGGACAACAATAGACTCGCGCCAGCATGCCGGAACATGTCCCTCAGTCCAGATGCGATTGTAAGTACGAAGAAGAAAACCTTTACCCGCAGGAGAAAGGTTCTTCAGCATCTGAATATGAATAGAATCTGGCCCTGGAGCAGAGGACCGTGATCGGCCAAGTGCGTTTTCGAGTTCCCGCATGGTGAATGGGGCATTATAACTTTCACAATTCGAGGAGCGGAAGTTAGGTGGCCTAGCCTCCTCTGCCTGTTTGCGGGGGAGGAAGGCAGGGTGGTAATGAGCGGAGCTCGAAACCTCTGCGAAAAAGCGGCCGAAGGCATTGGAGACAGCCTCAGGGGCTACAAGGACGTCATTCGCGACCTTCAAGCCAGAAACTGGTGAGTGGACCTTAGTGCCAGATAGCCGGCGCAGGCTACCCCAGACAACAGAAGAAGGAGTAAAACTGTTGAAGGTGCTTGTGAAAGCAGCCCAGCTGGCTTTCTTGCTTTCTTTGATAATACGACGACACTGAGCACGTAATCGTTTATAATTGATACAATTCGCCACTGTAGGGTGGCGTTTAAATGTGCGTAAAGCACGTCGACGAGCACGTAAAGTGTGTCTACATGCCGCGGTCCACCAGGGGACCGGTACGCGACGTGGAGAAGAAGGAGGGTGAGGGATGGAATATTCAGCAGCAGCGAGAATGACTTCCGTGAGGTGTGCGACCTGACGATCGCAGCTTGTAAAGGTTTGATCCTGAAAGGTCGCCCTGGAAGAGAAGAGCCCCAGTCTGCCTTGGAGATGGTCCAATTAGAGAAGCACGGAGAGGGGGTATGCTGCAGGAGATGGATAACACACGGGAAGTGGTCGCTCGAATATGTATCAGAAAGTGCATACCACTCAAACCGGCGTGCAAGTTGGGGAGTACATATAGAGAGGTCTAAATGGGAATAGGTGCGAGATGTGTCCGAAAGAAAAGTAGGGGCGCCAGTATTGAGGCAGACAAGATCGAGCTGGTTGAAAAGGTCTGCTAACAAGGAGCCCCTCGGGCAGGATGCTGGAGAGCCCCAAAGGGGATGGTGGGCATTGAAGTCTCCAGTTAACAAAAATGGTGCAGGTACCTGAGCAATAAGTTGCATCACGTCTGCCCTGGTAACGGCAGATGACGATGGAGTGTAAACGGTACAAAAGGAAAACGTAAAAGTGGGGAGAGTAATGCGGATGGCAACTGCCTGCAGGCCAGTGTGCAACGTGATGGGATCGTAGTAAATATCATCCCGGACCAGCAACATAACCCCTCCATGAGCTGGGATACCTACCACAGGGGGTAGGTCAAAACGCACAGAGGTGTAGTGTGCCAAGGCAATTTGATCGCATGGGCGTAGCTTCGTTTCCTGGAGGGCTACGACGAGCGGACGGTGCAAGCGGAGCAGCAACTTCAAGTCCTCTCGGTTGGAGCGAATGCTGCGAATATTCCAGTGAATAAGTGCCATCGTAAGAAAAGGAAGATGAGAGAAGTGGTCACCTCAAAGGCCGCTTAGGGCCTGGCTTCGAGCGAGCACTGCCGTCGCTATCAGTAGGCGGACAGTCATCGTCCATGTGGTCTATAGGGTCATCGGCCATCTCGGGAGGATGGCCGGGAGGTGGAGCTTCCTCCGCCAGTGAACGGCCAGATGTACGGCTACCAGCGGTGCGGCCAGGCGAAACAGATGACGGCCTGGGGCGGCAACCGCTGGGTGGCGCAGGAGAAGGAATGCGCCGTGGCGGAGAAGGAGAACTGTGCTTCCTATGCGCCTTTTTGGAAGGACGTGTAGTGGAAGGACCGGTCGAAGGCTGGGAGGTCGAGGTACGGAGGAAGTCTGCACAGGATGGTTCCTTCTTGAAGGCCCGTGCATCTGACTTCGATGTCTTCGTCTTAGCAGAAGCTGAGGAAGGTGCTCGTGTCTGTGGGGTGATGGGAGGAAGAGGAGACGTCGACCGCGCGATCTTAGCACTGGCCGAACGGACGACCGTGGTGCTGAAGGTCAGATCGCATGTCTGGGTTGCTACCTCCCGGGTAGTCCGAGGAGAGTCGAGGACAGTACTGTATTTCCCCGCTGGGAGCAGCGTGGGCTTCCTACTAGCCAATAGCTTGCGAGCAGCCGAGGTGGACACTTTCTCTTTGACCCGAATTTCTTGGATACAGCGTTCTTCCTTATAGACAGGACAGTCGCGGGAGGATGCGGCATGGTCACCCTGACAGTTCACACAACGAGGAGACGGAGGTGGACAGTCACCCTCATGGGCATCCCTGCCACAAGTGACACATTTAGCCGCATTGGAACAAGACTGTCTAGTGTGATTGAAACGCTGACACTGGTAGCAGCGCGTAGGTGTCGGGACATAGGGGCGAACAGAAATAACCTCGTAGCCCGCCTTTATGCGTGATGGCAGCTTAACACTATCGAAGGTCAAGAAAATTGTCCGGGTCGGTACAAGGTCATTGTTGACCTTTTTCATGACCCTATGGACAGCCGTCACGCCCTGCTCAGCGAGGAATGATTGAAGCTCCTCATCAGTCAATCCGTCGAGGGAGCTAGTATAGACTACACCATGAGACGAGTTCAAGGTTCGGTGGGCCTCCACCCGGACAGGGAACGTGTACAGGAGGGTGGCCCGAAGCAGTTTTTGTGCCTGAAAGGCACTCTCAGTTTCTAGTAATAAGGTGCCGTTTCGCAACCTGGTACAAGATTTGACAGATCCGGCTATGGCATCTACGCCCTTCTGAATAACGAAAGGGTTGACAGAGGAAAAATCCTTTCCGTCCTCAGATCGAGAAACTACGAGGAACTGTGGGGCAGGCGGTAGTACTTTTGTCACTGTTGGCTGGTCACGTTTCCGTTTTTGAGTCGAAGTCGAAAGAGATGGAGTAGAATCCATTGCGGAGGAATCCCCCATGATTGCCAGCGTCTCCGATGGCGCGCTCCTTCCTTGTGGGGACCCTCTCAGAGGGCACTCCCGCCTTAGGTGAATGTTTACACCTCAGGTCACACCTCCCGAGAAACAGACGGAGGGACCAATCGGCATGGTCAGGCACGCACAGGGAGGAAGGAAGAAGAGGAAAAAGAAGAGAGAGAGGGAGAAAGAGGACACACTGTCTCAAACGCCGAGGCGGAGACCAGAGAAGGCAAGGAGAAGAAGGTAATGAGAAGGCAAGGAGAAGAAGGTAATGAGAAGGCAAGGAGAAGAAGGTAATGAGAAGGCAAGGAGAAGAAGGTAATGAGAAGGCAAGGAGAAGAAGGCAAGGAGAAGGCAAGGAAAAAAAAAGGCAATGAGAAGGCAAGGAAAAAAAAAGGCAATGAGAAGGCAAGGAAAAAAAAAGGCAATGAGAAGGCAAGGAGAAAAAGGCAATGAGAAGGCAAGGAGAAAAAGGCAATGAGAAGGCAAGGAGAAAAAGGCAATGAGAAGGCAAGGAGAAAAAGGCAATGAGAAGGCAAGGAGAAAAAGGCAATGAGAAGGCAAGGAGAAAAAGGCAATGAGAAGGCAAGGAGAAAAAGGCAATGAGAAGGCAAGGAGAAGTCAAGGGAAAGAGTAAGGAAGACAGTGAGGTCGAGAAGAGCAAGGAAAGGAACCAACAAAAGGAAGGAAGAAACGAGAAGTGAAAAACCAAAAAGACCACAATTATAGGTCGTGGATCCGTCCGTCTCCGGACGCAGGCGCTAACTACCCCCGTGAGGGGGATGGACTCCTTTTAGTCGCCTCTTACGACAGGCAGGAATACCGCGGGCCTATTCTAACCCCCGAACCCGCAGGGGGGCCTGCAGAAGAAGTGAAACATGAAAACTGGCTACACCAACACCTCATTGCATTCAGGATAATTGACACAAACGTAAGGGTTTGATGGGGATTCCTGCCATGTGTCCAACAGTAGTTGTGCTTTAAATGAACTGGCCTCACACTTTTGATGAAACGTGTAGTTTGTCATCACCTTATAGCCAAGAGCGCATTCAAATCAGTGTCACTTGTGTAGAGTTTTACCAGTAACGCAGGCAGTCACATCAGTCTTATCAGGATTAGGTAGCAGAGCTGAAGGGTTTGAGGGCCGTAAGTGTCACTTTGTTCCTAAAAGCGCCACAGAATCTAACGCAGACTTTGCAGTTGATGATATGATCATCTGCCTAGTGCCGAATAAGGATATTCATCAGAGAACCCTTTGAAGTGAAGATCTGTCTCCAGAAAACATTTTAATACTGGTCGTTGTCCAAGTCCCCCATGCAGTAGCCTACCAAATCAAAGAACCAGGCAACGTCACCATCATTTACAGTGCACAATTTCTGCACATGGCACAAGATGATGAAGACATTGCTGCTCAAGCTGGGAAGCCTAGCTGAGATGGAGAAACCCAATGATGATGCTGACAAGGAAACCGTGTGGCACTTGCAACAAATCCCTCTCACTTTGTGCGGCGTGAGGAGGCTGCTTGCCCCCCAGATGGTGAGAGTTGTGGGACAACAAAAACTACATGGCTTCAATTTGTCACATCCAGCCTTCCTCAATATGAATGGACCTTGACGTTCATTCCATTTCATTTCATTATTGTCTACAGGTTAGAATGAACTTTTTATTTAAGTGTTTGCACTGAAGAAACCGTTATCTCCAAAAGTGAACACCATATCAACTGTTCCACTCCTCAGCTCTCAGACTCGCACACAGATCAGCTCCCTCCGTCAGCAACCATCAAATGCCATGTGCTAAGCTACAAACGAGCAGCATATTACAATTCTCACTCTGTTTCTGTCCACCACAGCTCATGTGGTTGAACGGACTGCAGATGTCTATTTGGTTATTAATGATACTGCCACCAAAAATTTGTTTGGGTTCCATGCTTTTGTTACTTTTGAATCTTCTATAAATTAAAATATGTATCTTTTGTCAGATCTGGTTCATTATCAAGAACTAGATTAACTGTGTTCTGAATTTTTGGATTTGTTTTCTGTGCGATTATGGTGTGTGAAGAACTTCATAGCACAAATCAATGTAACAATTTGGCTTGACTGCATTTTTTTTCATGTCCTTACATGAATCAGTTGTACTGAATCTCTCGAGTCACCAGGCATAATTCAACTGCTTTAGACAAATGAGTGGGCTACATGATGATTATTTATTTGTTTATTTATTTAATGGTCAAAAAAATAAACAACCATAAACAGGTGTGTCACCTCCAACTTTGTGGAGACATGAAATTTGCACTAATCCTTTTCCCAAACTGACTGGGGTATGGTCTCCCTCCAGGTTCCATTAAAAGACCAGACACTGCAGCTTTCCAGTTCACAATACCACTCTCATGGAGGAGGCCAGCAACTGTGCATCTCTGCACACATGACTTTCATTCCTACTCCGCAGTTCACACAAAACGGGAACTGTTGACACCTGTCATGACCGCTTCAAAACTATGGATGTGTCAACTTTAGTGCACCACAGAGGTGCTGGCATCTGGTCACTTTTCCTCCCGAAGCAATGAGAGTTTGTAGTAACATACACACTACTGTACTTTTGCCATCACTAATGTACAGTGTATTGGTATGTGTGCTGATTTGGGTAGCGTGCTGTTCAGCTGTTGTGTGCCCCCACCTGAGAACTGACCTCTGTCCAACACCTTTATCACATGCAGACAAAAGCCTAGTGCATGGCATGTAGGAGCTCCAACTGGAAAACTTGTTTATGGTCTCTAAACAGTATTGTACTTATGCCTTCACACCATGACTTAATGGGTATTAGGTTGGGGTATAATTTTGTACCTTTTGTGTTTTGCATGTTGTTATTCCAATTGCTATGAATTTATTTATTGCTTATTTTTTATTTGAGGTTCACCATTGCTTGTCAAGTTTATATATTGTCATTTTTTCAGTTAAAGGCACCTTAACCCACGAACTACATCAGTGTAATTGAGAACAGGGAAATGCGATTAAGTGTGATCATTTTACCATATGTTACATTTGCATGCAAAAGGGGAATATTCAAAAATGGTTTTTACAGGTATCGTGTGCTCCAAGCCAAAATCACAAAAACCGGCAGGGGTACATCTGTGTCTCACTGCTTAATCAGATTCTAGTGGTTCATTAAGAACACCAATGATTCCTATCCTGTATTGTCACTGGCCTTGAGAAATGGTGTGTGTATGCTAACACAAGGACAAGAAAGGAATGATTGCGTCCAGACAAAGCAGCAACTCCCCATACAAAGATCTGCACACATCAACAAAAGATTCACAAAGAAAATACATTCATTTTAAACAACTATGACTTCTTGCAGATGCAGTCCAAGGACAATGACCAGGAAGACTGTATGAAGTGATGCTGCTCCATTATAACAGCCTCTATCATTCTGCTAGACTGACAAAAAATATTGTACAGGAGTTTATTTTAGAAGTCCTTCCAGACCAATGTGGTTCACTTAATCTTGTGCACTCAGATTTTCACCTTTTTTGCTCTCTGCATAACAACCTCTGAGAAACTTACTTCCTTTCTTTCTGGATGAAAAGGCACTGTGAACATGGATTGGTGAGTTCTTTGCCTCAAAACCACACGATTTCTAGTCACAGAATAGTAAAGTTGCCCCAGTTTTGGCAGACTGTTGTAAATAGTGAAGAAAAACACATTACTGGTGACAAATCTCTTATGTGTGTGTCTTGTGTTTATCAATATTGGAAAAATGATATGAACAGATACACCAACCCAGTATTTGCTTTCTTACTGCCACGACTTTCATCAAGTTCACCATACACACTATCATTTTCTCTCTAACAGATGTAAATCAATCTCACGCTCAACACAAGCAACATATCAGCAGTTCAATTTGTAGACTATAAGATGCAGAAGTCCTAATCACATACGGAGGACAAGAAAAAAAAATCACACAATGAGATCCACACATTGGACTGAAAAACGTGGAGCACTTCAAATCGCCTAAGAGCATACCAGAATTGTGTTTCCAGAAGTCCCTGCACGAGTTTCGGTCCCCCTGCTGTCATGCACAAATGGAAATTGCATCTTTCATTCTGATTTCGAAACTGCTGCTTTCTACACATTAGTTTGTGTGGTGTTTGTTTCCTTTTTTTTTTGTTTTGTATTTGGGTGCAAAAGCAACTATAATGATATGCGCCCATATCAGAACTATACAACATGAAGACTAAGAGAGGAGGTAGAAATGACTACACTCTATTCACAATCGATGGAACAGAAGAATGCTAAAACAAAGACGTGGAGAAAAGTGTATAAAGTATGCCATAGAGTAATGGAGGTCCTGAAATAAAAATTACATGGTCTTCGCCGTATTGCTTTTATGGATAAAAAGTAACACGCGGTCAACAGCTCGCTTGTCGTTCGCTAAAACGGGCGATAATTCAGATGGAAAACTCAAACAGGCACACAAACCATTAAAAAAAAACACCATTCTGCCAGGAAGTGCCTGACATTTTAACATTGCACCCAATGTCCACAACATGCTGGGGGAGCGCCACTTAAATGGCGAAGGCTGAAAAGGCAGTGCAAAATACGCAGCCTAGATAAAATGACCTCATGAAGGGAGGGCTGACAGGAGTTTGTCCAAGCCACAGGGAGAAGCTTAATAACCCAGAGCTTATTCCATTGAATGGAAAACCAGTGAAGCTAAAGTGACACCACCTCCTGACAGATGGCAACACAGTAATCATTAGAGGGAATTTATGAACCAATGGGCTGAGGTGAAATTACTGCACCCTTGGCACCAGTATCAGTAGCTTTGTTTGCTGCCACACCAACATGGGCATGAACCCACATGAACATCTCAGTGGCTCTATCACGAGTGATCAAGTGACAGTTTTCCTGGAACGATTGCACTAAGGGATGGGTGGTGTACAGCCCACAGAGGCTTTGAAGTGTGCCGACAGTGTCTGACACATCTAAAAAGCCTGTTTCACCAAATGTATTCAGTGGCCTGATACAGGGTGAAAACTACGCTGTAAATACTGAGCAGTGCACCAGAAGCCAAAAACTAAAGATGTTGGCACCAATGACAATGGTGTACCCAACACCATGGTCAATCTGAGAACCATCAGTATACACAAAGGTACAGTCACTGAGGAAGGAATACTTAGGAACACAATCTTCAGGAATAAAGGTGATTGACAAGGGAGAGGACACTTGGGCAATGAAAACTCAGTCTTTGAAAAATTCCTCAAGGAAATAGTTCAGGCTGCCATGGAAGTCCCATGTGTAGAGAGTGCACAGGATACCAGTCGTGGAGCAGGTGTCGTAGGTTTTCTCCAAATCATAAAACATGGTCATAATCTGGGATTTCTGCAGGAAACCATTCATAACACGGGTGGACATAGTGATGAGATGGTGAATTGCAGAACAGCGTCCTCGATATCCACACTGTGCAGTGGTTAGTAAATTGTGAGACTCGAGCCAACATACCACCCAGGCATAAATCATATGCTGCATCACCTTGCAAACGAATCTGGCAAGAGAAATTGGATGATAACTAGAAAGAATGCGTTTGTCCTTACCGGGCTTAGGTATGGGTATGACAATGGCTTCCCACCAGTGACTGGGAAACGTGCATTCTGGTTGTCCACAAGAGAGTATTACTCTCTCAGATCATAGGCAATACTGTGCCTCACAATTCAGAGAAGGGACGGGTATCACTTGAGCCACCTCCATTCATTTCTGATGGAAGAAGGCCGGGTGACAGTGGGAAGAGCTTGAAATTTCCGCAAAATGATGACCTAAGGTGTTGGACATGCATTGTCTAGACGAGGAGCAGGGAACAGAACGTTCTGCAGTGATACGGATAATGTTTGTAAGATATTCTACCTGGCATCACAATTGGGGAAGTGTTGGTCATTGTAAGGACAATCACGATGAGGATAAAAGTCAAGGGGTTTCACCTCTGTGCTCTGGTGGCACAGAGGCTGGCCAGGTGAAGGTAGTACATGATGACACCATCGAAGAGTACCTCCGAGTCAGTTTAGGAGAAGACCATTTGCCTTTGTTGGATTTCTTGAGCCTTTCCAGTTGGCAGAGGAAGTCTTAGATGTTGGTTGACTGAAAGGAGATAGGAAGTCTCCAAGGGAGTATTTCATCTGTCCTTTCCAGCAGGTCGGTTGTGTATCTGGTGACTTCTCCCATTGTGGCGAGGGTTTGATGGCTTGTTGCACAGCTGGACAAGGGGATGGTGATACCATGACAATGGGAGATTTCACAATCTCTGAGATGTATTTGAGGTCACATGTCTGCACGGCCATGTCCTTCATGGAGCAAGATGAAGCAAGAACCACATTATAAGTGCCTGACAGTAGGACACAGGGTTTTTAACTAGCCAGTAACTTGCGAGTGACCGGGTAAGGAACTTTTTCCTTTACCCAGATCTCCTAGACAGCTGCTCATCAAAACATAACAGATAAGTACGACAGGAGGTGGCACGATAACCATTGCAGTAGATGCAGCAGCAAGGTGGTTAGCTTCCCTACATCAAGTTACACAGTTGGCCGCTTGTCAACAAGACTATAAAGTGTGGTTGAAATGATGACACTGGGAGCAGCACTTTAGGTTCATAATGTACAGTCAGACTGTGATAACATCATAGCCTGCTTTGATCCTGGACAGATTCTCCCACTGTAACAAAGATGAGAAAAATAGTGCCTGTGGGCACTAAGGAGGCATCTACCTTTTTAGTCACCCGATGGACTGCAATGCCACCCTGATCAGACATACATTTGGATTTAGGCCTCTGTTAGACTGTTGAGCAGCACTGTGATGCAGCTGGGAGGGTCTTTGAATTGAGAGCTTCATTCCATTTATGTTTGGTAGACGTGGACTGCAAAGATGATAATTGGCTCACTTCGAGGAAATCTCCCATGACTGCCAGCATGTCTGATGGCTTGCTCCTTCCAACTGGGTGCCCCTTTCAAATGGGCACACAGCAGCCTTAGGTGATTGGTCCCTGTGACAGGTGTTTGTTCAATCCTAAGTCACAAGTACCAAACAGCAATTTAGGAAGGTAGCAGTGCAGGCAATCGCCCCTCTCTGGGCCTGGCCTGCACCAGGTGGTACATGCAAACATTACCAGTTGGCCCAAGGCTGGGAATTACATGTTACCCAGTCCCCTACAACATTTTAGATGCATTTACTGGCCTTCGCGTGGACAAACGGAGGAAGAAGGAAAAGAGGAGCCTCAAATATTGAAGAGGAGGAAGGATAGGAGAAGAATGAAGGAAGGAAAATAGGCATGAAAACCAATGGTGAGACTGTGTATGTCAGCTATGGACAGTGTGCAACATTCCCAAAAAAACACCAGACATGTTCTCCAAGGAAAGGGAAAAATGATACTAACATGATAGACATGCAGCACGAAAGGGAAAAGATGCTGCAAAGGCTGGGAGCCTGTGGTAGTGAAGCATGAACCCACCAAAGAGCGGCGAGTCCCCTGGAGGTTGTGAGCTCAAGGTTGAAGTGTAAGGTGGGCATTATGTGGTGAGCACACCCCTTCAGAATACATATGCGCCAGCCCTTCTTCCAATCTTGGAAGCACATCTCCAACTCCCTTTTCCTTACACCGTTCATCACCTATTTTATCTGATCAGTGGTGGCAAAACGTCGTTTTATGGTTCTCTTCAGCCCCGGAAATAGAAAGAAGTCTCATGGGGCCACGCCAAGCGAAAACGCTTCTTGAGGAAACTATCGATTTTTTTGCCAAAAAATCACGTATTCCTTATTGACCATACGACGCATTGTAATCGAATAGATCAGTGAAAGGAACCCGCACATGTGATCGTGATTGAATTTTTTTTCGATGTTTGCTCTTCAGGCTGTTTGCATTGGGACGGTCTGGCTCCTTTACCCATTTTTCGTCACCTGTTAAACCTTCTTTAAAAGTTTTGTATCGTCGACTTCTTTCACCAACTCCTGAGCGATGTCAAAGCGACGTTGCTTTTGGCCGAAGTTCAATTTTGGAAAAACTTTCCTGCTAGACGTTTCATGCCTGAAACTCCCGGGGAAACAAAAAAAAAAAAAAAAAAAAAAAAAAAAAAAAAAGAATGGCATGAGCCGAAGGATATGCCGACGTCGTTAGAAACCTCTCTGATCGTAATTCGACTGTTTTCCAGAACCATTTTCTTTACTTCTTCCACATGTCTAATTTATGTGCTAGGTAGTCCAACACTGTCTTCGTCTTAATTGTCTTCTCAACGCTCTTTGTAACACTTATCCAACTCGTAAACTCCTGTCTTACTCATGGGAGACTCGCAGTCAATATTTCGAATGCGGTGCTGCACTTTATTCCTGTTTTCAAGCAAAATTTAATGCAAATTCTGTGATACATCTTCAAAAGCAAAAATTCGCCCAGCACTCCAAAAGACGTGTAATCTTTTCGATTGTCATCAAACTAAACATTCAAAATAGTGACATACATCAGGATCATGTGTAACAACAAGACAACAGAGTTTGAAAACCGTTTGTCTACAGCCAGCGAGATTAAAAAATTCGTTATTTTTTATCACACCTCATATAGGGTGCTAATTCTTCGAAGGTAGAAGATACATTAGCACAACTCTCTGAACATGAGAATAAATATGGCCATGTGCTTAGAAAAAAGAAAGCCATTTGCCGCTGGTTTGGGTAAATTAACCATTTACGTTAGCTCGGTTACGAGGCAGCACATGTAATACAGAACGGCCTTTCGGAGGTTGTGTCGAATCCCTATGCAGCATCATTTTTTTATTTTGCAGATAGGCCGAAATAATGCTCACTGCATCATATTTACGAGTATTGATATTTTGATCAAGGCATGAAAAGCAAGGGCAAAGGAAAATTAGGAATTGGAAATAAACTTCCAGGAAGGTATATGCAATTAGATACCTTTATCATTTTACAGTTTTTTTACACGTGTTCTGGTGATATTCAACGTGAAAAGAGGGATGCAGTAATTGTCTCGGTATCTTCTACGCGTCATACACGCCACACTTTTTACAAATTGGGCTACATGGTTGCCTAAAAGTTTCTATAGACACACGAACTCTTACATTCATCGCACCGTTTGCCAACAAAGTGTTACCAATTATTTCGCCCAATTTTGATGAAGATAGTTCGTGATGGGGAATTTTGTTTTAGGATTTGTTTGAGGGCGCAGAAACAACTGAGGTCATAAGAACCCGTGATGTTGAATGAAACATATTTTGATGTAGCCTTCTCGGTCTACGATTTCTTTTTCACTCTGGATTGGCCGATTTTAGCTCACTGGGGACACAGTGAGCGTGTGCATTTGCTGAGCGCTGTTAAATGCCAAAATTAAACTAATGGAGTACTAAGTCCTGTAGACTTTAACTACGAATCTTTCTTGGAAAGTAATTTGCAGTGCCAAATTTTCCTTTGTCTCCTTTTCATGCCTTCCATGATAATATTAATAAACAAGATATATTGTGCAGCATTCCGGTTGTTTTGCAGTGCCAGTAACTTTTCATATGAAGACTCGACCCTGCGACTCTCTGATTGCCTTCCGCTGTGCCAATCGTTACATGAAACTTACGTTAACAGACGGCTGATGCATCGGCCGACCTGCGCTAAAAATGCAATTTCTTCTGAACACTTGGCCATAGGGAGTGCCTCCTCCTGTGTTTCATTGATTGAGCACCGTATATACCATAAATTTGGGAGGAATCGAATGACTAGGGGCGGTCCCCTGATTTTGTATTACAGGCAGATGACGTCATCTGAACACATATAAACCCTCGAAGCAAACGAACAACAAAAATTGCGGTTTAGCGAACAGAATAAAGGGAAAATTTTAGTTGCGTATTCACTGTTGATACGCTTTATTATTCCAAGAACCGTACAAAAAATTTCAAGAATGTATAGTCTACGGTTTATTGTTGAGATCCACCTGAGTTAGTGTATCGACTGCAATTGAAAACAGAGAAATCAGTTTCGTGTTGTTACCAAACATTTTTATTTGAAGGGTTGACTGCCCCAAAAATCAAAACAGATTCTGCACTGCAATTTAAAACGGCTTACTTTTGGATTAATGAATTTAAACGCGGTCAGACAAACACCGTAGACGTCGTGCGCTCCATCATCAAACTGTCACCACAGAGTAAACCCCCGACAAATATCCACGCTACGGTAATGCAAGGCTGTCGAATAAGAATTGCTGACTGATAGATATCTGAACTGAGCGAGTGCGTAGTATTCTGCACTGCGAGTTGACTGCAAAGAAACTGTAAGAGATGGATGGCTCGATTTGCTCACTTTTGAACAAAAGCACATCCGGCACAATATTTCAACATAATGTCTGGCGATATCTTATCAGAATCCGCGAGGCTTTTTACCCAGATTTGTGACTATTGATCAAACATGAAACGATCAGATCATTATACTCCAGAGTGGAAACGTTGGAAATAGGCTAAGGTGTTAGCCGGTGTTTTTTGTGAATCCCAAGGAATAATCTTCATAGGTTACTTCGTGAAAGAATCAAGGCTGGACCCTGTTACGGTTCATTGCTGGATCGTTGAAAACTTCTGTTGGCTGAATAAAGATCAAGGTTGGCAGGCAAAACGCGTTGTTTCACCAGGCCAGTGCACCATTCCCAAGTACCGGTGCTAAATATGCTGGAAGTGCACGAATTGGGGCAAAGTCTGGCGACTAAATCCAGTTCGAAGCCCAACTGACTTCTTCCTGTTTCCAAACTTCAAACTCTGGCTTGCTCTGAAGAAATTTTAATCAAATGAAGTGACAGTTGCAGTCGACGAGTATTTTGAACAGTTTGACAGAATGTATCTTTCCGCTGAGATCAATAAGTTGGAGGATCGCTGGACCAAGTGCACATCTCTCACAGGAAACAATGTTGAGAAGTAAGGTGAACTGTTTACGAAAAAAACAGTTTGTTTTCTTTGCCAGACCGATCAAACCACTATCATATACAACAATACACTGCGCGTAAGCGATGATCTTTTACAACGTGCTATCACTGAACAAAAATCTGCAGCTACACGAATAATTTCTAATAATCAATATGTTTTGGTCTTCATTGACAGAATGGTTCTTATGCACCGGCTTGCCTGTGTACTTCAAAATGTACAAGAGATGTTTATGTAAATTTCGTCTCGCAAGATCGCTCAAGGCAAACAAACAGCCTTCGACATTTTGTGCTCGAAACTCAAGTAGACATTTGTTTCATCACCGAAACACGGTTAAAACCGAACGAATAGTTCGCACTCCAGGGCTACTTGTCATTAGAGAAGACAGACGACGCGGTGCAGCGTGGTTCGAAAAACAAGACAGCCACTTTTGCGTTCTCAATCCGGGAACTAGGCATGACCCACTGCAAACGGTGGGTATCTCTCTGCCGACCAACTACCTCCCTCTGAATTTGATCTCTGTACTCGAAGCACCTAATGAAAGGCTCTCCAGACAGCAGTTAACAACGATCACTGGCTCCCAGGTGGCTGGAACGGCCACCGTGTACTGTGGCGCTGCAGAAATGCCAACGCAGCGGGGAAAAATGCTAGTGGATGTACTTGACTGGGAAAACCCTGCCGTACTAAATGACGGCTCACCCAAACGAACAGTCCGACCAAATGAAGTTCTGACGGCAGTGGCCTTTAGCACAGCATCAACTGCACTGTGTACCACGACGACAGGTCCGGATCCATTGCCTATTCAAATTATGATAAACGCACAATCTACGGAGACTGTCAACCTCGCAATCACCCGGAAATTGAACACACAAAGTCAATTGGAACTTACTCTAAGTACTACTGGAAGAAAACGTGGGATCTATCACTTTTACTGGGAATCATGAAAGATACTACGAGGTCTTTGCGTCGCTTATCGATGAAGCAGGGGTAGTCTGGACACCTGGAAAACTACATACGCCGGCAACTAGTCACCCGTCACCCCGACTGCGTTCCTTAAGGACTGCGTCAGATTCTGAATCGCACAAAGAGGCATTAAGAAAATACAAAAATATCTCTAATGATAAAAGCTTCTTGTCCTTAAGAAAGCACAAGCTGCAGCACAAATATTCATGTACAAAAACCGAAAATCGAGACAATTTCTGCACTCCATCCGGCGAAGAATCTGCATTAACCTGGATCTGGAATGTAACACAGAACATTGAAACCTGTCAGACAACAGACATCCGACTTTAAGAATCGTTCCTGTGTACGACAGCTAGTTTTCGGACGCAAAAGATTAAAATCCCCTTACTGAAAACATGTAACGTGTCCCCATCCACAAGTCGGGAAAAAGATCTGATAAAAACGAGTCACATCTGCCTTTCATCATCATACTGTGTTCGACGAAGGTAATGGAAAAGATTAATACGGCGCTTAGAATGGCGGTGTGAAAACAAGCTATTACCGGAAATCAACTTTGATTTCGAAAAGGAAAGGGGACAACTGAAACTCTTTTACTGTTCTTGACATACAGCTAAATTTCTCTCTGGCTGATTATATGATATTGCGTTCAGAGGTTTCATTAGAGCATACGACAACGTCTTCTTGTCAACCCTTTGAGAAAAAACTGTAGGAACTCCAGATTCCAAAACCACTCATGCAGAATGTGTGCTTTCTGAGCAATAGGAAGGGAATCATTTTGCAACACAGAACTACACTGGTACCCACAAAACTAGCAGAAGGCTCCCCTTTTACTGTCTCTATACCGCAGACCTTCACGACCCCTCTGCCAGTGTCTTACAGTATTACTGTACGCAGGTGACGTATGCATATATTTCGAGGCCTGTACTCTTCAGTCCTGTCATCCGAAAATGCACGCCGCGATCGTACGTGTACACGAGTGAAGTGCAGGAAGTGGCCTCGGAATCTGATAGCAAGTCCTCTCTTTCGATCTCTACTCATCACAGGATTCCACTCCCCGTAACGGTGCAACTGCGACGACACACTTTTCCAGTTGCGAAAGCAACTAAATATCTTGGGACGATTGATAAGCTTATATGGGCTCTTCGTAACTGACACGTAGTTACCAGAGGAGAAAACGCCTACGACTGGACTACGGTGGGGCTGTGATCGGTGGAGAGCAACGTCTTTGTACCGGTCCCTACTGAGGACACGGTTTGATTCGACACCTGTGCCACGGATCAGCAGCAGGCAGCACGCTTCGAAGACTAGACACTGTCGAGTATAAAGCCTTGCGTACAGTTAATGGGGCGTCCATGTCAACCACGACCAACGTATTACTGGTTGAAACTAACGAACCGCCGTTAAGGTTGCGGTGAATATTTCTCTGCTAGCTATTCCTCCTGCGACTATTTGGACCTGAAATTAAAGAAGTAGATGCCCGTGTAAAGCAAATATCTCCACATGGAGCTAATGGAGCTAGTACACATATGAAAAGCTCCCTCACAAAGATATGATACCCATGCTCACGAAACGGTTTTCTTCGGACTGGTAAGACGAATGGTCGCAGACATCTAAAATCAAAGGCGACCACTACTCGTTAGTTCATGCGACAGTTCCGAGAGTTCCGTGGTATCATAGAAAACAAATATCAATGAGCTTCACAACAATTACAGTACGGCTGCAATTTAATCATTGGAAGTTCAAGAAACACTTGTATCGGCTGGACATAAGCGTCATCCAACCACATAATTCTAGAATGTCCTCGGGGCACTTGTCACATCAACGTCCTTTCAAGTAATTTTCGGGGTCTTTGTCATGTGTTTCCAAGCAGCCTCCGAACCTCGGTAACATCTAACGCTGTAGCAACGTATAAACTACCGCACGAGTTCGACAGCAGTGGCGACACGAAGATACAGCTCCCAGCTGCTAATTAATGCTTTGTGTACTTAGAATGCCAGAGGAAGACGAAAGCTCAATTAACTGACGGTATCCCCGTGTGCTACTCTGCAGGACATGGAACACTCAGTCTCTAAATTCATGTCACTGTGTACTTTCTATGTGTACTTGTCTGAATACTGGTGTATCTATGCGTGTAGCTGTAATGCACAACTCCAGTTCCTGTGAACTGTTTTGTTCTGTGTAGATTGTACTTACAGACCTGTACAAACATTCAGTTCTCTATCCGAAGCTTCTAAAACAATTCGAGGACAGACAAAGAAAATTTTACTGTTAATTTAGATATATAGGCATTAATGGGAACTGACCTTAGAATATCTCAAATGCGTACCACAGGCGATTTATCATTTCTTGTGTTGCCAGTAGGATTTTTATAGTATACTAGCACCATGTGTTTAGTCATTTTCGTCCTGTTCACTTGTTTTCGTGTCTTGATTGTAAATCTCGTTTTATGTCGAATCCTACCTCTGTTAATCCCATGTTATATCGTACTCTGACACGAATTCAAATAATGTCCAGCACCAAGTGTCGAAACTGTAATACCATTTCCTGTACTTTGTTGTCTGTATGGGCACGTTCCAAAAGCCAAGAAATTAGAAAAAAATTACAATAAAGTTACGGCTCTTGTACTTTCTGCTTTATTCAAATCATACACTTGCTGCAGGAACATGCAGGGATCAGGTAACGTGCTATCATTCTGCAATGCACTTGTATGGGCCCAAAACCTCCACTAGTCTGCTGGTCATTGTGAACGGTGGAAAGCTCCCGGCAAACGCCAAATCCAACGTAAAGCAATTTTATTGCACTTTCAAGGTTTTCATTTCAGTCAGTTCCGTATAACATGACCTTTACAAAAGATCTTCCGCAGATTTATGGTGTAATGCAGGTATAAGGGTGGCACACAATGCGAGAGTAACCTAACCACAGTGTGTGAAACCCGTGAGCGACGAGCTGGGTCTCTCTCTCTCTCTCTCTCTCTCTCTCTCTCTCTCTCTCTCTCTCTCTCTCTCTCTCTCTCTGTGTACGTCATTCGCACCGACTACAGGCTAATACACATTTATTTAAATGGAGACTGTATTTTCCAGAAAACATTCACTGAGGACACATTTTACATTGACGACGAAGCAATTGCGGAGCAAGTAGTACACTTAAGGAATAGAAAGGCAGTTCCAAGTTCAGATGCTTTTGAGTATGTCGCAAAAGCAACTGGTGCGAGGACTGGCGACACCAGCACGGAGGCACGTGGCTGTGTGCCAGTCCACAAGCGGGCTACTGGTTATCCATCGGCACTTGGCTACAGGCGGTTCATACAGAACTCTGATGCACCGCTAGTCAACTGTAGGTACGAAACGTTTGCCACACTCGTGCAAGAGCTCGTGCAATTTATTAGTTTAGTTTGAAAAGCCAATCAAATCTCTATGTAGATATTTTTTGCAGAGCAAAAGTACAGCGAGAGAACTACGACTTCATATATGCGACTCATTTAAAAGATTTCTGGGACACTAAGAGCAATTACAAAACGCCCGGAATAAAAGAACAGTTGACAAGCTGGTGTATATAAAGGAGGAAACATGTGAAGATGCTTCAGGAAAGTTCAGAAATGTAAAAAATCTACGCTACATACATTTACGGTTCACTGCTGCAGTTAAGCAGAAAATTGTAGCACCAGGACTGTCCTCTGTCAGCTGGAAAGCTTCAGGTACAATACAACCTGTGTACCTGGCCGGAGATGCACCTACCACATTTATGAAATTTGTTCATCTCTCTCTCGTGCGCCCCCTTCTACATTCCGGAACATCAACAAATCGCGTCTGTCTCGAACACGCGCCATTTTTTCTGCCTGACACGAAACACAGCGCTCCGGCCAGCCGGCTCGCAGCGGGCGTTCTCCGGCGTCGTCGGCTGACGGCGGCAACACCTCGGGAACCGCCTGCGTCGTCCCCCTCACGCGGAAATGTTGCCGAGCCATACCGCAAAAAGGCCGCGTGTTGCATCCACATTGCTGCACTCTTACCGGAAACACGGTTTCGGACGGACGGGCCGTGGAAGCTTCCTCTGAACACCGAACGCTGCCCAGGGATAGTCCCGATACAAACTATCACGACAGTGACGCGTCCGCAACTGTGTACTCATTCGCACTACAGAAGTCGGCAAATGTTACAACAATCTCTTTATAACTGGGTTTAAACGGCAAGTATCAAACAGTAACGACGACGCTACGATATTTTATATGCGCCCAATATTAATTTACTTAATACGTATACGCGTAATTGATAGTCTGAATTAGAAATGATACCAGCGAGTACATAGATAATTCCTATTTCTCATCAGAGTACACGTGAAAGGTTGTGAGTGGAACTGGATGAATGGGACAGGTCGCAAGCCCATACGCTAGTAAGGGAACTACAGGCTGAAGGTGAGAAGCGAGCCGGGGCATTTCTCCGACTGACGAGCGGCGAGTGCGGTTTCTTTTAGACTCGGTTCGTAACGAGACGAAAGTGAGACGAGCAGTGACGGTTACCTGCCGCTTCACTGCGAAAGCTGGGACAACCTCACCTTACAATATTTAATCACTTCACAAGAACCGTCCATTTAAATGTACTGCTTTCCACTAACAATTAGCACGTTTCACGTGATTCGTGCGGCTAGCTACAGTACCCCTGTTTGCACAATCGGTAGGATGATCAAAGAAGCAGCTGCGGCGATCTGAAAGCCGAGTATCTGCACGCAGTAATGTCAACATCTAAGCAAGCCATTTGACTGGAAAAGAAATAAAGCTCCTTATTTATAATGAATTCGAACGCCGGTAATTCCTCATCGTCATTTTTGAAAGTTACTGTTCTATATTCGCTCTGTCGAGTAATGTGTGTTGATTACTCTTTCAGCTACGATCAAAATACAAAAAATTTACGGCTAAACATGCATAACAGATTTCTGAAAACGCAGTTGCACTACATGAACTTCCTGAAAAAATTAAATCTTACTGAGAGTTCTTTCTCATCGAGAACGGCGGTTTGTTACTTTTCCAACAAAGCACATAGGACTGGCCACAGAGACGGCGCCTACTCGTCACCACAGATTTCGTCTACATTTATGGTGTATGCAGGGCTTGGCCTGAAAGGAAAAGCACAGAAGTGCGAGATCGAGATGGTCAAGCGTTTAGAAAAAAAAAAAAACAGGATGCACTCTGCTACTGCAACTCTGACGTCTTTCTTATTGCAAGGTAAACAATTTGATCAAAAAGCTACAAAACTGCTCTTACCTCACCGCGTGACAAAAATACACCACGTTCCGAGAATGTTGCATCTTTGCGCATCACCAGCTATACTCGCCAATATTTGGCGAAATGATACGTTACGCGCCAAACTGTGCGGTGAGAGAACCTTTCACGAATGTAAACCGAGTCTGCTTCGCTGTAGAAACTTTAAAGAAACTGTGTGGCGTTAAAATGAGGCGTTCGTAACGTGTGCAAGATACTGAGAAAATTAGTGCTACCTCGTTTTTACGACGAGTATCACCTCAGCAAGTGTGAATCAGTAACTGTACAGTAGTGAAGTATTCAGTTTTTTATACCGAGTTCTCGTGTACGCCTTACAATCCTTTCCTGGAAGCGTGCTTGCAGTGCCACATGGTACACTGCTTTCTCTTGTCACGCCTTTTATGAAGATATTAAATACAATATATTGACCGTCACTTCGGTTTATTTGCAGTGCAAGTAACGTAAAATTTAAAGGAAAAATACTGTTTCACATACGAACCCAGCCCCGCGACCCTACGATTACCGTTCTGTACTACATACATCGTCCGACCCGCACCAAGAATACTGTTTTTTCTGAACGTTCGGTGATCTGGACCTCCCGTCTCCGTCACTTTAATTTCTGGGCACGTTCTGCATACGTCACGTAACTGAACGAAATCGGTGATGTCTCTCTCGGTCCATTACGGCCGGGAGACAATTCAATAAACGTTACCTACAGCCGTATACTTTACGTTATTTTATTTACTTTCGAACAACCAGTTTCGGCAATTCATTTTGCCATCTTCAGGCCCAATACGCATTTTTCGAACGAACGAGCTTATCGTATAGCGCTATAAAACTGGAGACCGTGAATCCCAATCGTCGTGCAACAGGTTCGACGAAAGCGTGACACCGACAACTGAAGTATACGGCTGTCGTGAAAGTTTATCGAATTGGAAAGTCGGTGAGCAGCCGGCGCGGTGCCCTTGTCATTGCGGCGGCAGATTTCGAGAGAAGCTGGAATTTACCCCTCCGTCTCGGCGCGCTGCGCGGAAAAGCACGGTGAGAGAACAAGCTCGACAAACAGTGCGAGCTTTTTATAAATGTAAACGGTGGCGTAGAACTGTTCTTTTCGAAATGGCAGATTCAAAATACGAATGTATTTGCGTTGACTTTGGTTGCAATGGGTGAATATCTGGCAGAGGGGTCTTTTCTAACAGTCCTTTGTTTAAGGAGCTTCACCACTGAACTATTCTCCTGTCAAACGCCTCAGGAGTATTCCAGTTCCATGAATTATAGTCAGGGATGATACTTCCGCAGTTACGTCTTTCTTGCTAAAGCCAGGCCCTTTTAGACGTCAACCAGTACCAGAGCGCGTTTTCAACTGCCGGCTCTAGTGAAAACAGCTTTGGCATCTTAGTTATCAGGTTAAGGGTATTCAGAAAGCCATTGCACTTTGATGCTGTGTCTGGGTTAAACACTCCTGACTACATGCGCAGTTCATAACTTCTTACTGGTTCGAAACGAGTCCTCTTGTATGGCTAAGGGGATGCGTGACTGACGATTCGATAAGCAGAGATCTCGTGCCAAATCCCCAGCGTGATGAAGGTAATACAGAAAAGTTTGTTTTTCCTCTGCAACGAGGGAAACTAAATAACGCGGCAGCATCCCGAAAAGATGGGAGAGGGCGCTTTCAGGAACTGTTTCATTGCTATTAAAAGTGAACAGTGTTGTCAGCCAGCCAAGAGCTGCAAGCTTTCTGGCAATAATGGCTTTCGGGAGACAAACAAGGCCAAATCCTCCTGCGATTTTCGTCTTTTGTTTATCTACTTTCTCGGTTTCTCATTTTCGTCTTGTGTTTATCTACTTTCTCGGTTTCTCATATTATTCAGTTCATCATCGGTCTCACAATGGAAGCAAAATGAGGGTTAGCGTGTTTACTACCAATCCCAAGCCTGCTCTCAGTGTAGTTTAAATAACATGAAATGCGATAATTCGCGAACTGTGTAGCTGTCTCTGAAATGCCCTGTAGAAAACAAAAATTCTTCAACTACCTCCTGAGCTTCATTTCCTTCCTTCTGCAGAGTCAATAAAAGAACCGCAAACTAACGCAAAACAATTATGGACTTATCAGCGTACCATAGAGAGCAATACAAATTTTTACGGCATTGTTATGCTATATGCTGAAAGTTTAAGCTATCCTCTGATTTATTTCCAAACATGTTATAGTTTCTTAAGGAAAGTCGTTGTCCTGCGTACGCTATTTTTAGTTTTGAAACAAACGCGATTAATCGCTATTAGCTAATTTTGCCACATTAGTCATTTTCTAGCTACCTGGTTGTCACACGACGGAAGTTACTGCAGCTTCAAGAAGAGAAATGAGCTAGAAATGTATTTAAAACCTACGAACCGCCATGACGGCGAGAAACTGTGGTCACATATCTTGGACACATTTGTGTGAAGGAAGCTCGGTCTAACCGCATCTTTAACTCTCCTACGAAAGCGGTGGTGACTGGCACAACCTGCAAATAGATCACTATATAGCACAGTCCACATAAGAATATGTAAAAATATTAATTGAATGTGATATCACCGTCAACTGAAGTTACAAATTTCACAGATGTTAAATCCGTGTGTGAAGTGATTAACTGCAGCCCAGCCCTTATACGGGTCTGCCGCTGTTCCACCACACACCGCATTAAAATCCATTGGATCGCACTTCAAACAGACCGTCCTACCAGTAACACGCAACTTTACGAATCTTCCTGCCACATGCATTATACGATTCCAAGACGCGTGGGAATTCCTCTCTTTACAATGTGTCCGTACCTCCATCCGTAGTTTACCAAAGTATTTTGTCTTTTAGTTTCGCATATCTCTTATATAAACACTTCAATTACGAGATTTTCTGCGTAAAAGTTCAGGCATACGTAGTAATAAGCCTTTCTTTTGTTTAAGCTTTTGTATATCTCTCACGACACACTCATGCATTTAAATTCGCTGAAATGGGTCATTTAATTTTCAGACATTGACAGTGTCATGTGAAATTTTATTTGAAATGCGAGCTAAAGGAGTTTAATGTGATTTTGACTGGCACAGCGACAAATACCAGTCGTTCCGACGTGAAACCACGGTTTTACTAATTTTTAAGGACCAGTAGCTTTGGCAAGAAATCACCGATGCTGTGGCAAGACAGACGTTGTACAGATGCAATCCATTTTATCTACAGGTTCGATGACATAATTAAGCAGACTGGTTCCAATGACAATGTACTTTGAGACTAACATTGATGTCAGCTCCAGCAAATTACCTATCACGAAACTCAGCTTTATTAACTTGATACAGTCGTTACAATATGCCTTCCTTGAACACCAGGGTCTCAGCTTCTAGATCTACCTGCATGCATTACGCAATAATTATCAAGATTGCTGGTAACACTTGTTAAATAATGTGGACTTCCCATTACTCAACAGGTAGAATACAGAACAGCTCCTACAAAATAACAAGAACTTTTGAAATGTAACGAGCTTTCGAATAACAGTAAGATCGACTCTCCCTCTAACATTAAGATAGCTAATGAGGGATTGGATACACTCTACCACGCGGAAGGGTAAGATACACGAGATGAGCTTTACACCGCCGCGCGGTTTGAGACGCTATGTCACTGATTGCGATGCCCCTCCCGCCGGAGGATCGAGTTCTCCCTCGAGTACGGGTGTGTGTGTGTTCTTCGCGTAAGTTAAAGTAGTGTGTCAGCCTAGGAATTCACACACTAACATTTTCTGAGCTTTACGCCATTCCTCTGACATACTGATTCGTGATACCCATTAAAGAAGTGCCGACAGAGCCGACACACACTGAGTAGAAGGAATGACAAATTCAGACTTCCAGCCAACCTTGTTAAATACGGACAGAATAGTCGAGACCTAGATGTCCTGTACACAACAATAAAACTGCCTAATATCTACTAAAAATTTAACAGTGCAAAACGCTTAAAGCAGAAGTTTCTAACCTTGGGAAACAACGCCAACATTAACGAAATACTGGAATCCACTAACGCAAGCGAACCGTTGTGAAAACTGATTGGGAATCTGGAGGCAGCAAACTATTATGCCTAGTACAGTACGGCTGTATCATAGAAGCAATATGTACCCATTTTGATAAGCATTTCATATCACCAACAGAAAATGCAATACCGGCTATTGACATCCACCAAGATTACCACATCGTATCACTCAAAACCGTGAAGTTCAAATTTGACGAGGTCAAGGAGAAATAAATAAGCAAGGTACTCTTAACATTAAAAAAACAAATACTCGGATGGTATGTCGAGCCCTGAAGAAAATGCATGGAAGGAACCACCAATTTACCTCGAATTGTATTAAGGAAAACATCTTAGTAGCCTAAAAGTAAGCAGGTAAACCAGTGCATAAGAGGCAAGTAACCTACAACAAGGCTTCAAACTACAGCCCATTATCATTGTTCCCTACCTTGGGCTTTCTGCTCATACAAAAAAAAAAAAATGCAACATGGCTTTAGGAAAGCCTGTAGACCATCCTGGATGAAGGAATGAGGAGAACAGGTATAATATTACATCTTTCCAAAGCCTCTAATTTAGTCAGTCGTGGGCTGCTCATTAACAAATTTAAGGCATACAACATCAAAGACTAGTCTATGCAGTCGCTGCCTACTACTACTACAATAATGTGAGAGTTCTTCCACTCACATCTGGTAAGCTACGCTGATGACACCACCCTTTTACTTTACCAGCAAAGCTGAAATATTACAGTCGCTTGAAACTGAAGGAGTGAGAAGCAATCACGTATTTTCTACATTGAAGCCTGAATCCTGAAGTCAAACTCTGCTACGAACATTAAAATAACTTGCTCTGATGACGATGAAATAATGTATGTGATATTACGTAAGAAGACAAAGGTAACTAATTTCTTTGAGTCCATCTGAACAAAAATCTTCGTAAGGTAAACCACATTTATTCTGTATGCGGAAAAATTAGCAGTAGCTTCCATCTGATAAGCGAATTGGTAAAAGCAGTTCCAGCTCAAACCTGAAACATGGAATCATTTCTTAATTACGGTATTTGAGCGTGGGGCTGCGTAGCAGTCCTACACCTGAATACAATGGTGGTATTTTAGAGAAGAGCAAAGAGGTTAATGCACATACCAGGGTCCGGAGAATCCTCGTGGGAAATCGTTGTCTGCCAAATATTTAACAATGTATTCCTTATATCTGTGTTAAGTTACTGTAGTTCTTTGTGAATAGTAAAAACAGAGCATGCAAGTTCAGTGATATTCATAATTACGACACTAGAAGTAAAGGATGGCAAGTTCATGCAGAGGAGAAAATTAAATGTAACAACACGCTATACATTAATGAGTATGAATGGTTCAACAAGCTGCCACACACTGTAAAAACCTGTGAAACAAACATGTTCCACAGGGAGTTAGCTTTCCTAGTAAACAGCCGTCTGCACTCAGTGAATTCTAAGCTGTAGGCCCTCGACTGCAGTATGTAATATAAAAAGATGAATGTATTATGTATCGCTACCGTATGTAAGTACTATTTATAAAAATTGATCCCTCAACTAACGCATGACGTTTCGAAAAGTGACCAGCTTAATGACGCTAACAGCACTTACTCTAACCAATACCACATCGACAGAAGTTTAGAGGAGTGATTTCTGAACCATTCCGGCTTCAGACTAAGTGACAGCTGTTACTCTTCAAATGTGCACTGGAGTATGTTACGGGCGAATGGTACAAAGATAATCAAAAGAAAAGAATTGCATGTGCAACAAATTCAGCAAGTCTAAGCTGCTTGGGACTTGGTAATGCTCTTGCTCACCTAACGAACAATACTCAAGATACCATACAAGTTAAATCGCTACGAGAAACAGCACAGGAAATTGGTCTGAGCGTCATTTGAAAAACAACGTTAGGCTGACGTATCTGAATTGCAAATAAAATTACAATATAATAACAGGGAATCGAAACTAGGCTAAAGTTACGTATTGGACACCTTCCCTCCCCTGAAATCGTGGCCATGGTGACAAGGATTTGTAGCACAGTCCTTAGTCTGGGTTGCGTTCTAAGATGGCAAAGCAAAGTAATGTGGAAGTAGGAAATATGGTTGTGGTAACATATTGACAAGACGCAAAGACTAATATATACATCTGTGCCATATAGAAAAATGGATGGAGGGGTCCAATACGCACCTTTTACGCAAAACTGTACATAAATTTTAATATTTAGATGAAATCGTAATAAACAAATGAGAACGGAAAATGACAAAATATAATAACTGAAGAAAGAAAAATACACTTCTAAAAAACAATAAAAGACCTGTCTATATATGCTAAACTAAAACGCTATGAAACAGTTTCACAACCAGAAATAACATATGCAGCTGAAAAATATTCAGAGCTAACAGCATAAATGGACCGAGGACACAAAGAATAATTAGTAAACACACAAACAATAGCAAGTAAATGGGCAATCAAAACTATACATACACCACACACAAAATCATTGGAGAATAGATCCAAATGAAACCATATAAAAAAAATAGAGCCAACAACGAGCACAATCAATAAGAACCGCGTATCATTTTCTGGACATCTCACGAGAACACCAGGGAACAGAATTTGTATATAAGTAATAGAAAAGTTGTGGAACAGTAAGAGTAATATTAAATGGCTGACATAAATTAAGGAAGATACAAGAATTCCAAATTTTAGAATTAAAAAAAATACGGGAAGACAGGCAAAGCAGACTGCAAACTGAGATCATGATAACTACGGCAAGACTCATATCACAAGAAGAAAAAGTATCCGAAAGAATGGAGAAATATTGACCACACGGGTGACTAAAACATCGTTTGTGTAACAAATTTTAACACTTTGTACAACCACTGTGTTATTAATCGCCTTGTTGAATTATTACTGAACAGTTATTGCAGAAGACCGACAAATTCTATAAACCTTTGTAAATTTAATGGGGGTAGTTCAATGAAGTCTAAAATAATAGTAATAAAAACGAAATAGCCGATGAAGCCGGTCGAATATGGAAATAATTCGTGTAATCTCAAATTTTTGTGCAGTGGCAGAAGGGAGTGCAATGAGCAATGTACTAAACATTCTGACAGGGGGGAGGATGGAGGGGCGAGCGTGAGGAAGGGAGTGTAGTCAGCCTTTCTGTAGCAACACGAGAACAGACCACTAGCAGAAATGCGTACCATTAAAAAATTAAACAGCATGAAATACACTACAAAAATGTTGTATTTATTTTTCTTGTCTCTGTTTGCACGGAAAGAGCGAGAGAATGTTGAAAAATCTCGCGTGATGTGCAGGCCATGTAGCTTAGGTGTTTCGTGTAGGCCCATCTGAGGTTAAAGCGCGGTATTGCCGGCACACTCCTCTACCCTACCCCCCCCCCCCCCCCATATCTTCGTTGTGTGGTGACAGACCGATCCGTTTCACAAAACGAGCTGTAGGTTAGGTTCCAAGGTCACAATCTGATAGAGAGCTGGCGTAATCGACTAATTTTAAAGGCAGATAGAGGTTGTGGTAACAAATGACCGGTAGCGAAACCCCGTGTTATATCCGCTCCATACTGAAAAATGTAACAGGTTGCAGTAAGTAACATTTACCGGTAAAGAGGCAGTTCCCGTACTTGGTTCACCGGAAGTCTAATTGTTCGTCTCGACTTGACGTACACCACTGTAGTACGTTGTGTAAGCTACCGTTTACAGTTTACACCCTGCGGACCCCGCAATATGCTAGGCGTCCGCGAAAGGGAGGGGCGGTTACGGGAGAGGCATTACAGAATTCTCACTCGTTTACCACTGACTGCGCTTGAGAGGCTTAACAAAATCCAAATTATCAAGTCACTGTTTAAGCCGTAATATTTCCCATCACGGACGACAATGCTACAACTATGTTGTAGTAAGGATGTTCCTAACCTGACTAATTATCCGCTCAGGCGTAAGATTAAATTTTTTGATGGGTAGAAAAAGGTTCTGCCATATCTAAATCACGAAAATAAATTACTATTATTGTTACTATTATCATAAATACAGTAAGTTTCTAATACTGAGTAGTTCCAACATTTTTTCAAATACTAGCATTAATGAATGACATCATACTGGTAGTTATTAGTTTAATAAAACACTTACAAAAATGAAATACAATTTAGCTTTCGTGATTTTAAACAAAATTGTTCAAAGAAAATTTGTATGGTTAGTCTCTAATGTGGCTGCTGATGTATGAGGTGGGGGGGAGAGGAGTTACATCAGTTTGCATTCGTGGGTAACATAGTTCTGAGATGAATTCTTTGCTAATAGAAAGTCTGCACCCCAGATTCTAGTAACTACTCGAGACGGTGACATTTTCCTATCACTGGGTAATTCAGGCTATGGGGGCGATGATCAACATCAGTGGAACGTTACGGCACCTCTCAGCATATCCGTGTCCAAACAAGTTGCGTTATGCAACCAGTGGCCACACAGCTGTCCAAACAAGTTACGATAGGTAATCAAAGTCCACGGAAGCACTCAAACGAACGAGGTGGCGCAGTTGTTAGCACGCTGGAGACTCATTCAGGAGGACAACGGTTCAAACCCGCGTCCTGCCACCAAGTTTTAGGTTATCCGTGGTTTCCCTACATTGCTCCAGGCAAATGCCGGCACGATTCCTTTGAAAGTGCACGGCCGATTTCCTTCCCCATCCTTGACACAATCCGAGCTTGTGCTCCGTCTCTAATGATCTCTATGTCGGTGGGCCACTAAACCTAACCTTCCTTCCTTCCTTCCTTCCAGAAGAACTATTGCACCTCTGTCGCATACTTCGGGCAGAAAAACAGTGAATGAATGAATGAAAGAAGCGTGTTCAGGGCGGTAGGGCCGCTTGAAGTCTCCCAGTCTGCTGGCGCAACATTGCCAACCCCGTTGTAGTGAAAGAAGGGAACGAGAACCGTCAAAGAGAAGATAGGATTTCGGATGGCACTGCAACAGAAATGAACCATAGTCCTCCTTCGCTCTTATTTATTAGTGGCAAGACCGCGAAATTCGTAAGGGCAGTTTACATTTATTTCCGCGCTTGCGCTGTGATAAATTCGTTCGCCTTCCACGTCCACACTACCCAGCGCATACTGCCTCCTACGATACCCCTCCCCGCCACCCGTGTGGCCGCGCGGTTGTAGGCGCTACAGTCTGGAACCGCGCGACCGCTACGATCGCAGGTTCGAATCCTGCCTCGGGCATGGATGTGTGTGGTGTCCTTAGGTTAGTTAGGTTTAAGTAGTTCTAAGTTCTAGGGGACTAATGACCACAGCACTTAAGTCCCATAGTGCTCAGATCCATTTGATACCCCCTCCCCCCTCCACCGCGTTCGATCCGCCACTACATTTCATTGGGCTATAATGCCCTAAAATAAACATTGATGTCCGTTCCCTGCCTTTTCCCGAAAAGCTGAAAATATTAAGCCACGTTTACTCTGTTTCGAAACTTCCGTTCTCTCAGCCTTCAACACAGACCTTTGGAGTTGGATGGTTAAGAAATTGGAAGTCGAATGACGGAAAGAAAATCTCTAAACCAAAAATAAACAGCGCAGCCACTGCCAACTAAACAAACAAAAATATCAACCATTATCGAATCTGAACTGTCAAAAGAATATCTTAAAATGTACTTTGTTTTTTATACTAACTGTCCAAGAAAACGTTCGCAATGAACCCGCTATTAAGCGTCTCAGAAGGAAGTTTTAATGAGTGAGGAATCTAGACATTGCTCGATTTCCTTTTTTCTATTCATCACACGTTCAAAACATCAACTAATATGTGTACTCTGTCACTTGGGCTAAGAAATTTAGCTATTCCCAGAATTCCCATATTCCATTGGGAATTTGAAAACAGTGCAGACGACAATTTACAAGAAATATAAGTGAGTTCACTTACTGTGGCTGCTAGCTCCAACACCAACGCCACCAACACCAGCAACAACATTCACTCCAAACACCACACTCCAAAGAAAAAAAAAAAAAAAAAAAAAAAAAAAAAAAACTTCAGCAGCGAAACCAAGCACTTCTATACTCCAGCACCTGAGTAAAGCAAGAAGAATGATTCACAGCTCTTCCTTCCGTCGGTCGTAGCCGTCAGCCTGATCACGTGACTCGCCAGCAGCGCCTCTCGTGGCGCCTCACTCACCGACCGTCCGACAAGTTGGCCGACCCGTGTGTCGGTGTTTTGACCGACCGACCGACCGACCGACTGGCGAACTTTCACTGTGGGGCGCGTCGCACCACTCGACAGCCGACCCAACAGACTGTGTCGAGTGTAGCGCGATCGTGCCAACCGCCCTACTAAAATGCATGTTTTGACACAGGGCGCGAAATTGAATACTGTTCTAATATACGTGTCGATGTCCAAGGTGGATCAAGGTTTAAGGACAGAGGTTTTAAAGAAATTTGCTGATGTATGCGCAGCACGTGGTGCGAGGAGTATAGCTATGAAATGAAGCACTTGTTTAATTTTTTAACGAACACATAAGGGTTTCTCTATGTGCAACACGACGTTAAGTCTGTCGGCCATCTTTACTTCTGTTTTTAGGTTTTATTTCCGATATTTACAGGAAATGGAATCTAAAAACCGAAATATCGACATTCCTTGGACGTTAATTCATAAAATGTACTTGCTTCATTGTTGTCAGTATTGAAAAAGTCGAGCCTATATCCACGCCATCCGCTATGTAGAGCAGAAGGTGGGATTAATTTTTTTTACAATTCTAACAGTTGCTAAATGCTTCATTTCTAACGCATCTGTTGTACTTTTCAGATGACGCGCGCTGCCACCATGTGTAGTCTTTCTTCTTCGAATATAAAACGAGTCTCTGAGATTTGCAGGTTATCTTATTTTAATTGATAATGTTTTTACGAACGTCTTTTGTTTTATTTATTTTGCCGTACCACGATGTATTTTCTCAGTCAATTATAAATGACGTTGCACATTTCAGAAATAATTTTAGTTAATAACTGTGGCGATAGAAAAGCACTGAATTTTACGTCTGCTGCCATTGGCGAGAAATCGTAATATACGTAGCTAACAGTCTCTCCTCGGAGTTTACGACCTCTCTCAGAACTGCATTATTTTTCCTTAAGAATGGTTTTAAGATGTTCAGCAGTTCCGAAATGCACGATTCACCCATTCATAAATAATACTAAAATTATCGGCTCCCAGCCTGAAGGTGGGTGGGTGAATTTCTGCCCTTGTGTTCGCCACTTTTTTTCCTTTTTACCTTTAAAACTGCGAAAGCAAACCCCGTTTTTGTTTCTGTGAAAAACCGAGCGGGATCTCGTAGGACATAAACTCAATGAACTAAAGATAAAATAAATTTCGACAATAGGTCGGCAATAGAATCTCTGATTGCAGTCGGTCGGGACGCTTGTAGGCTGTCACGCAATTGGTCGTCTGTCAGCCGACAAATTGGTGCGTGTGTAGGGGCCTCGTATACGCCTTAATCTACGCAAATATTGTTCGTTTATACTTGAAGCAATGACAAATGCGACTTCCCTGCTTTCCCACGCTGAGGTGCCTCTGTTTCCTTTGCCTGGACTCTGATGACAGCCAAAGCAGCCGGATAAATGTTTTCGTCCTGGTACAAATTTTAATTGTCCGCAGCTCGTGGTCGTGCGGTAGCATTCTCGCTTCCCATGCCCGGGTTCCCGGGTTCGATTCCCGGCGGGGTCAGGGATTTGCTCTGCCTCGTGATGTCTGGGTGTTGTGTGATGTCGTTAGGTTTAAGTAGTTCTAAGTTCTAGGGGACTGATGACCATAGATGTTAAGTCCGATAGTGCTCAGAGCCATTTGAACCATTTGAACAAATGTTAATTACTTCCGGATGAACGATGGAGAATCGTTCACAAAGTATGGCGCACAGGTTCTTAGTGACACCAAGTTCCGTGGCCAAATTGTGGTATCCATAGACCTGGGCAAATATTAATTCCAATTTCGTAGTTGGAGGCGTAGGAGGTTAAAGTTTAACGTCCTGTCTACTTACAGCAGAAATAGTTGACATAACGTCTGAAACGCTGACTTCTCGATAAAGTGCACTCATATGAATTAATTAGTGGTCTATTTGTTTGAAACCTTCATCAGAAACCTTCATCAGAAAGCTCGGACTATGGAAGGATGGAGTAGGATAGTCGGCCGTGCCCTATTAAAGGAACCATCCCGGCATTTGCAGTAAGCAATTTAGGCAAATCATGGAAAACCAATATCTGAATGGCTGGGCGCAGGTTTGAACTGTCAACCTACCGAATGCGAGTTCAGTGTCCTAACCACTGCGTTATCTCGCACGATAATTTCGTAGTAGTTTCAAGGAACGGTTCTGAGGCTACAAGCAAACCGCGACAAAACGTGCTCAGCTGCCCAACCGAGCTTGTCTCAAACATTGCCAGTAATTCTCCAGTGGGTGTGGCCAGTGAGCTGTCGTAATGTCTCCGTCGGTATACTACATACTTGGCAAGGTACAGTATCCAAATCCTTCAACGCTGCAGTCAGAAGCCCGTTATGAGATATCGGAATCTGCTGCTGCGAAATCTTGTTTTTCGAGCCCTTTCTCTCATTCAATTATTCTCAGAGACTCATTGTCAGTAAAGGACCCTACACATGCTCCGGTTTATCGTCCGAACGATAAACTGTGCGTGTGAAGATTGTTGGCCGACCGACCGACTAATTGTACGTGAGTAGGCTTGTCGGTCATAAGACCGACCGATGTTTCGTTGCGGTCGGTTGGTTAGGTAAGACCAGCAAACAGCAGCGAGGCCCGCCCCACGGCCCCATTCCGCCTACAAATTACGTGGTGTGTAGTCTGTCGTGCAAACCGCAAGACAACAGTTCCTTTGCACTCACTAAGCGCGGGATTTAATGCCGTCCAAATGCGGCTAACGTGACAGTGTGCGAGGCAGACGAAATTTTGATAGCAAAGTTTCTGGAAATTTTTCGAGACGTCTGTGGGACGCGTCGTGCGAGGAGTATAGCAATAGAGTTGCAAGAAATGAAGCGATTCTTTCAATTTTAACGAATCCATAATGGTCTGATGTATCAACCAGAGAAAATAAAAGATACACACCTTTGTGAATAACTGTCAGTCGTCTGTCTGTTTGAAATTAAGTCTGAAAACCAAAATAGAGACAGATTATTTCATTCCCGATACGTATCGAAATTAGAACCAAAAATTCGAATTATAGACAATCGGCGGACTTTTATTCATGAAATACCCTCGGTTCGAAGTGTTACAAAAATCCAACATATCGCCATCCCTCCTGCTTTGACGAGCAAACTGAAGGGCTTTCCCCAAGTTCTAACAGCTGCTGAGTGCTTCATTTTTTATAAATACGTTTGTGAATTTATTACATAATGTGCGCCGCTCCTATTTGCAGTGTACCTTCTTATAATTTGAAATGAGTTTCCTGAACTTACAGGGGATATCATTAATATTACATAAGTACATAAGTTCATAAAGTTTCCACGAACATAATTTATTTAATTTTCGTTTTGATCTTGCTTTATCACGACATTTGTTCTCAGGCAACTATGAATCACCTTGCAGGATTCCAGAATCGTTTCAGATAATAACTGTGGGGGCCACTCGCGCTGCATTTGAGGTCCACGTAACTTCCGCCAGTGGGCAGAAATCGTGATGTAGCTATCGTTTGACGACGTTAAGAAGCTCCGAAAAGCATTTTTCATCCAATCTTAAATAACTCCGAAAATCTTTGTGTCCCACCTCCATAAGTAACACAGCGTAGGTGCATTTCATGCATTGCATTATCCATTTGTTTGCCCACAGCTTTTATCATGGCTTTTTTCTGGTCTTGTTAGTTCGAAAACAGCCAAGCCACATCCGAATTCTTTTCCTGTGGGATACTATGCGGTATCTCATAGAACAGAACGTCACAACCAGCGCTAGGAGCCGGGCGGCGCACAAGTAATTGAGTGTAGTCGGCCAGAACGTGCGTTGTGTAGACCACCCTGAAATCTGTCTGTCGGTCGATAAAGTGTGTGTGTGTGTGTGTGTGTGTGTGTGTGTGGAGAAAAACGTTTAAAGAACTGTGGCTCAGGTTTAAAAGAAAAGTTGACCAAGCATTTGATCGATATGTAGGTAGTAGAACATTTGATGATCGGGCAGGCTAGTCCTGCATGGCCGAGTAGTCGAGCACAGAATGCGAGCCGTGCTGAGCACAGCCTACCCGCACATCCTGCCCGCACTGTTTGCAGCGGCCGAGTGTAGAGGCCGTGGCCGAGTCCCGCACAATTTTTGACTCCAAAAATGTTAAACGCGTCTTTATCCCTGCGCGATTACCTCTAGCACAGGCTTCTCATTCGTGGTGTGTTCGTAATCACGAGTGAGGAAGTGCAGGAACAAGTAATACTGAAACCAATGCGTAAACGTAGAAGAAATGGGAGAGTCTAAAAAGCGAAGTAAGGAATAAATATCTGTTGTAAACTAAAACAGAAAGTCTACAGAATATGTGTCGTGCGCAAACTGATCGACGTTACTGTGTTTCTAGTCGAGAACAACTCATTTAAACAAATACAGTTGTAAGACATCCCACTCTGATACATCTTCAGAAATGTAGGTAGTAGTAAAAAACAACAGCGAAGTTTGTTGCAATGTGTGCTAAAGAGATGACACCTTTCAGACGTTAGAGGTGTTTCTGATGAAGGTTTCAAACAAATAGACCAAGAATTAATTCATATGAGTGCACTTTATCGAGAAGTCAGCGTTTCAGACGTTATGTCAACTATTTCTGCTGTAAGTAGACAAGTCAAAGAAGGGGCTTCTTGCAGTCCGAAACCGAATAAGGCCTTCTGCTATTAAGCAAGTTATTAATAAGAAATTGTCTACGACAGTTGATATGCGGACTGGTTCGTATAAAAGGTGCATTACTTGACACTTACAGCATATTACATAAACACAGATTGGTCTCTTTTGAATAATGTTTTATTTATAACCGAATTCCCGGACGTTAAGCTGACGGACGTTAATACTATGAAAGACCCGCAAGAGAGGATGACTGATACGAAAATTTCGCCAGACATGTTGCATAGTTTTGTTTTTGTCTCCGACCAGGGTCCCAATACAATAAGAACTTTGGAAAATCACGAAAGCCTCCTCTGTAGTGCTCATTGTACAACAGCACTCAGCCACATTTGCGATGTTAAATGATAGAAAGAAAAGTTTCTTCTGTTCGTGCTTGGAGCCAAAGTTCCGCACACGCTGGAACAGTTTGTGCACTATGCTAGAGTCCGTGCACACACTGTGTTATGAATTTGCTGCTTTAGTGAAGGATAAGAATTACACTTACAGATTACAGGGGTATGAGAATGAAACCCCTCGTGAACCATGGACCTTGCCGTCGGTGGGGAGTCTTGCGTGTCTCAGCGGTACAGATGACCGTACCGTAGGTGCAACCACAACGGATGGGTATCTGTTGAGAGGCCAGACAAACGTGTGGTTCCTGAAGAGGGGCAGCAGCCTCTTCAGTAGTTGCAGGGGCAACAGTCTGGATGATTGACTGATCTGGCCTTGTAACATTAACCAAAACGGCCTTGCTGAGCTGGTACTGTGAACGGCTGAAAGCAAGGGGAAACTACAGCCGTAATTTTTCCCGAGGACATGCAGCTTTACTGTATGGTTAAATGATGATGGCGTCCTCTTGGGTAAAATATTCCGGAGATACAATAGTCCCCCATTCGAAGGTCCGGGCGGGGACTACTGAAGAGGACGTCGTTATCAGAAGAAAGGAAACTGCCTTCTACGGATCGGAGCGTGCAATGTCAGATCCCTTAATAGGGCAGGTAGATAGAAAATTTAAAAAGAGAAATGGAGAGGTTTAAGTTAGCTATAGTGGGAATTAGTGATGTTCGGTGGCAGGAGGAACCAGACTTTTGGTCAGATGAATACAGGGTTATGAATACAAAATCAGATAGGGGTAATGCAGGGGTAGGTTTAATAATGAATATAAAATAGGAGTGCGGGTAAGCTACTACAAACAGCATAGTGAACGCATTATTGTGGCCAAGATAGATACGAAGCCCACGCCTACTATAGTAGTACAAGTTTATAAGCCAACTAGCTCTGCAGATGATGAAGAACTTGATGAAATATATGATGAGATAAACGAAATTATTCAGTTAGTGAAGGGAGATGAAAATTTAAAAGTCATGGATGACTGGAATTCGATAGTAGGAAAAGGAAGAGAAGGAAACGTGGTAGGTGAATGTGGATTGGGGGTAAGAAATAAAAAAGGAAGCCGCCTGGTAGAATTTTGCACAGAGCATAACTTAATCATAGCTAACACTTGGTTCAAGAATCATAAAAGAAGGTTGTACACATGGAAGAAGCCTGGAGATACTAGGAGGTATCAGATAGATTATACAATGGTAAGACAGAGATTTAGGAACCAGGTTTTAAATTGTAAAACATTTCCAGGGGCAGATGTGGATTCTGACCACAATCCATTGGTTATGAACTGTAGATTAAAACTGAAGAAACTGCAACAGGGTGGGAATTTAAGGAGATGGGACCTGGATAAACAGAGTTTCATGAAGAGCATAAGAGAACAATTGACAGGAATGGGGGAAAGAAATATAGTAGAAGAAGAATGGGTAGATTTGAGGGATGAAATAGTGAAGGCAGCAGAGGATCAAGTAGGTAATAAGACGAGGGCTAGTAGAAATCTTTCTGTAACAGAAGAAGTATTGAATTTAATTGATAAGAGGAGGAAATATAAAAATGCAGTAAATGAAGCAGGCAAAAAGGAATACAAACGTCTAAAAAATGAGATCGACAGGAAGTGCAAAAGTGCTAAGCAGGCATGGCTAGAGGACATATGTAAGGATGTAGAGGCTTACCTTGCTAGAGGTAAGATAAGTACTGCCTACAGCAAAATTAAAGAGACCTTTGGAAAAAAGGGAACCACTTGTATGAATATCAAGAGCTCAGATGGAAACCCAGTTCTAAGCAAAGAAGGGAAAGCAGAAAGGTGGAAGGAGTATATAGAGGGCCTATACAAGGGCGATGTACTTAAGGGCAATATTATGGAAATGGAAGAGGATGTAGACGAAGCTGAAGTGGGAGATATGATACTGCGTGAAGAGTTCGACAGAGCACTGAAAGACCTGAGCCGAAACAAGGCACCGATAGTCGACAACATTCCATTAGAACTACTGACAGCCTTGGGAGAGCCAGTACTGACAAAACTCCACCGTCTGGTGAGCAAGATGTATGAGACAGGCGAAATATCCTCAGACTTCAAGAAGAATATAATAATTCCAATCCCAAAGAAAGCAGTTGTTGACAGATGTGAAAATTACCGACTATCAGTTTAATCGGTCACAGCTGCAAAATACTAACACAAATTCCTTACAGACGAATGGAAAACCTACTAGATGCCGACCTCGGGGAAGACAGTTTTAATTCCGTAGAAATATTGCAATACGTGAGGCAATACTGATTTTACAACTTATCTTAGAAGAAACATTAAGGAAAGGCAAACCTACGTTTCTAGCATTTGTTGACTTTGAGAAAGCGTAGGACAATGTTGACTGTAACACTTTCTTTCAATTTCTGAAGGTGGAAGGGGTAAAATAAAGGGAGTGAAAGACTATTTACAATTCGTACAGAAAGCAGATGTCAGTTACAAGAGTCGAGGGGCATGAAAGGGAAGCAGTGGTTGGAAAGGGAGTGAGACAGGGTTGTAGCCTCTCCCCAATGCTATTCAATCTGTATATTGAGCAAGCAGTAAAGGAAACAAAAGAAAAGTTCGGAATAGGTATTAAAATCCATGGAGAAGAAATAAAAACTTTGAGGTCCGCCGATGACATTATAATTCTGTCAGAGACAGCAAAGGACTTGGAAGAGCAGTTGAACGGAATGGACAGTGTCTTGAAAGGAGGGTATAAGATGAACATCAAGGAAAGCAAAACAAGGTTAAAGGAATGTAGCCGAATGAAATCGGGTGATGCTGAGGGAATTAGTTTAGGAAATGAGATGCTTAAAGTAGTAAATGAGTTTTGCCTTTTGGGGAGCAAAACGATGGTCGAAGCAGAGAGGATATAAAACGTAGACTGGCAATGTCAAGAAAAGGATTGCTGAAGAAGAAAAATTTATTAACATCAAGTATAGATTTAAGTGTCAGGAAGTCATTTCTCAAAGTACTTGTATGGAGTGTAACCATGTATGGAAGTGAAACATGGACGATAAATAGTTTGGACAAGAAGAAAATAGAAGCTATCGAAATGTGGTGCTATAGGAGATTGCTGAAGATTATATGGGTAGATCACATAACTAATGAAGAGGTGTTGAATAGAATTGGGGAGAAGAGTTGTTTGTGGCACAACTTGACAAGAAGAAGGGACCGGTTGGTAGGACATGTTCTGAGGCATCAAGGGATCGCAAATTTAGCATTGGAGGGCAGCGTGGAGGGTAAAAATCGTAGACAGAGACCAAGAGATGAATACACTAAGCAGATTCAGAAGGGTGTAGGTTGCAGAAGGTACTGGGAGATGAAGAAGCTTGCACAGGATAGAGTAGCATGTAGAGCTGCATCAAACCAGTCTCAGGACTGAAGACCACAACAACAACAACGAGAATCAATTTGCAGGAAGTATTGCAGGCGGCACATATGAATTAGAAGGCAAAAAGTAATCTACAATCCAGTTAGTTCTTCTTTGCTTTTACAAACTGCAGAAAATCTGCAGCGTCAAAGAAGTGAATGTGAGGTAGCTGAATTACTGCAGTTACAAGTTCTGTTTCATCACAATACGACGAAAAAATAGATTCGTAATTAACTAGTGCAGCTGATTATTTGGCGGACATGTATTGCTTAAGAAGAGGAACAAGGGATTAAAAATGAGGTCCTGACGTTTCACGTCCAAGCGTAAAATTGCTACATTCGTTTTGCTGTGTTATGTTGCCTCAATATGTTTGACACAAATGAAAAATACGAACTTCTTGGCACTGTGTGACGAATGTGTGGAAGCAGTTCAGGTGCAACATGCAACAATAAACGTAGTCATTTTGTGTAGTTGGTGTATAGTCTCTCGTAGCGAAACGAAGAACAGGGCGCAAATTAAAGTACAGATGCTCCCAGAGTCACAGAGTCAGGCAGCAGTAGCCGCTCGCGAAACAAGCAGCGAATTTTATATCATCATCTGTATGTTTTAATAGTTTACTTTCCTGTGATTCTGGGTGTTTATCTAATATTTAATAGGCACAGTTCTCGTGTTTTCGTTTGCGTCGGAAAGCAAATCGATTTTGTGACATATTACAAGTTCCTAATCGGGGGCGAATTATTTAGTTTCACCTGAGTGCATCGGTAGTTATGTTTTTGAATATCTGCGTGTTAATCTAATTTATTAGACAGAGTTGCTGCGTTTTCGTCTGGGTCTACAGTAGAGTTGCGCAGCACGTGTCGATAGTCCGTTTATCTGCATACTTAAATTTTCCACAGTCTTTAGTATGGACAGGGACTACGATTGTTCTGTGCGGATGTGAGCCGATTTTGCGACACTTAGCTCTGTGACGGCTCTTCGGTTACACAGCCTGAGGCTGCAGTGGATGGGCACCACTGTTGCGGGCCGGCCGTGGGGATCCGACAGACGTCCAGGCGAGTCCTCCGATCGGTCCTCCCCAGTGGACAGCCCAGTTACTGCTCGCACTGAGGTCGATCCCTCACCTGCGGTCGAGTGGGAGGTCGCCCCGGGCTAGCAGGCCTCACGTAAGGCCTGCCCGGTCTGTCTGACAAACAGGTTCCACGTGCTGTCTGTCGCTGAGCCACATGCTGTCGCCTGTCCCGTTTCAGAGGAAACCTCTCGGCCTGCAAGATCTGGTGGGATTGTTGGTAGTTGCGAGCTCCGACGGTAGGATCGTTATGGGGCCCCTCGGGGACATGGCTGCCATGAAGGGAAAGAAAACCAATGTGCACTCAGTGTGCAAACCGGGTGGAGTCATTCCAGATGTGGAATGGGTCCTCCTGGATGTACAGGGTGCAGCCAACTGCAGGTGGTGGCTCACATCGGTACCAATGATGTGTGTCACTTTGGATCAGAAGAGATTCTCTCTTGTTTCGGCTAACAAAAATGGTAAAGGCTGCCAGTCTCGCTTACAAGATGAAAGCAGAGCTGACCATCTGCAGCATAGTCGATAGGACAGATTGCAGACATCTGGTACAGAGCCGAGTGAAGGGTCTCAATCACAGGCTCAGACGGTTCTGCGACGGTTCATCGACTTGCGCCAGATGGTGGTTGAGTTTCGGGTTGTACTTCAGGTGTCCGCTATACGCAGGAGGCGGCTACACAGGTAGCAGGGGCTGTGTGGCGTGGACTGGGCGGTTTTTTCGGCTAGAGGGTCTCGGGAAAACACAAGACGGCTTCAGTCACAAAGGGTGCAGGCCGAACACAGGAGGAACGTAGAGACAGGAACCATCAGTATAACAGTTGTAATTTGTTGGCAAAGTACCAGAGCTCCAAGCACTAATAGAAAGCACTGATGCTCAAATCGTTATAGGCACTGAAAGCTGGCTAAAGCCGGAGGTAAGCTAGGCCGAAATTTTTGCGAAGAACCTAACTGTGATCCGAAAGGATAGGCTAAACACGGTTGGCGGTGGCGTGTTTGTTACTGTTAGAAGTAGTTTATCTTGTCTCGAAATTGAAGTAGATACTTCCTCTGAGTTAGAATGGGCGGAGGTCATTGTTGGCAACCGGAATAAAATAATAATTGGGTTCTTTTGCCGACCTCCCAATTCAGATGATACAGTTGCTGAAAGGTTCACAGAAAACTTGAGTCTGATTTCAAACACGTACCTGACTCTACGACTACAGTCGGTGGTGACTTTAATTTACCATCGATATGTTGGCGGAAATACATGTTTCATTCCGGAGGTACTCATAAAACATCATCCGAAATTGTGCTAAACGCATTCTCTGAAATTTATCTCGAGCAGTTAGTTGATGAGCCCTCGCGAATAGTAAACGGTTGTGAAAACACACTTGACATTTTAGCAACAAATCAACCTGAGTTAATAACGAGCATCAAAACTGATACACGGATTAGTGAACACAGGGCTGTCGTAGCGAGACTGAATATTGTAACCCCCAAAACCTTCAGACATAAAGAAAGATAACCTATTCAGAAAAGCAGATAAAAATTCACTTGCCGCCTTTATGACGGACAATCTCCACTCCTTCCAAATTAATGATGTAAGTGTAGACTAGGTGTGGCTTAAATTCAAAGAAATAGTATCGGCAGCAATTGAGAGTTTTTTACCAAATAAATTAACAAACTTCGGAGCTGATCCTTCTTGATACACTAAACGGGTCAGAACATTGTTGCAGAAGCAACGAAACAAACATGCCAAATTTAAACAGATGCAAAATCCCCAAGACTGGCGATCTTTTACAGAAGCTCGAAATTTAGCGCGGACTTCAATGCCTATAACGAAACTTTGTCTCGAAACCTGGCAGAAAATCCAAAGGGATTCTGGTCGTATGTGAAATATGTTAGCGGCAAGAAACAATCAATGCCTTCTCTGCGCGATAGCAATGGAGATACTATCGAAGACAGTGCTGCGAAAGCAGAGTTACTAAACACTGCCTTCACAAAAGAAGACGAAGTAAATATTCCAGAATTCGAATCAGGAACAGCTGCCAACGTGAGTAATGTAGAAGTAAATATCCTCGGAGTAATTAAGGAACTTAAATCACTTAATAAAAGCAAGTCTTCTGGTCCAGACTGTATATCAATTAGGTTCCTTTCAGAGACTGCTGATGCATTAGCTTCATACCTGACAATCATATACAACCGTTCGCTCGACGTAAGATCCGTACCCAAAGACTGGAAAGTTTCACAGGTCACACCAATATTCAAGAAAGGTAGTAGGAGCAACACATTAGATCACAGGCCCATATCGTTAACGTCGATATGCAGCACGATTTTGAAACATATATTGTGTTCAAACACTATGAATTACCTCTAAGAAAACAGTGTATTGACACACAGTCAAGATGGGTTTAGAAAACACCGTTCTTGTGAAACACAGCGAAACACATGCGAATAGCATGAAGTGTTGAGTGGTACTGACAAGGGATTTCAGATCGATTCCGTATTTCTGGATTTCCAGAAGGCTTTTGACACTGTACCACACAAGCGGCTTACAGTGATATTGCCTGCTTATGGAATATCGTCTCAATTATGTGACTGCATTGGTGACTTGGTGTGAGAGAGGTCACAGTACATAGTAACTGACGGAAAGTCATCGAGTAAAACAGAAGTGATGGCGTTCCCCTAGGTAGTGTTATATGCCCTTTGCTATTCCTTATCTATATAAACGATTTTTGAGACAATCTGAGCAGCCGTCTTCGGTTGTTGCAGGTGACGCTGTCGTTTATCGACTAATAAAGTCATCATAATATCAAAACAAACTGCAAAATGATTTAGAAAATATATCTGAATGCTGCGAAAATTGGCAGTTGTCCCTAAATAACGGAGTGTGAGGTCATCCACATGAGGGCTAAAAGGAATCCATTAAACTTTGATTTCACGGTAGACCAGTCAAATATAAAGGCCATAAATTCAACTAAATACCTAAGAATTACAACTACAAAGAACTGAAATTGGAAGGAACACATAGAAAATGTTGTGGGGAAGGCTAACCAAAGACTGCGTTTTATTGGCAGGACACTTGGAAAATTTAACAGATCTACTAAGGAGAGTGCCTACACTACGCTTGTCCGTCCTCTTTTAGAATAGTGCTGCTTGCATCACTCATATAAAATGTTCGTTAGTAACGGAGAACGCCTCTTACAGGGAAACCAACACATATCAGCCGTGTTTGACATGCGAAATTATGCCGTCACTAACTCTATAAATAGGACATCTGTCTATGAGATGTATATACATGGGGATTCAGTACCTCACAAATACGTGTCTCTAACTATACAATCACCGTAGTTATGAAACTGAAGACTCGATTTTATGACCAAGATGTGGCAGATGAATTGAGTACGTCGCACATGTCTTGGTCCGCCTAGAGGAAAGTGCCGAAACAGGATGGGCTTCATGCACGGCGTGCACTGCTAGCCACTACCACTCAACTAGAAGTTTACTCTGCAGCAGACGTTTGCTTGGCATAAATCCCACCAGGCACACTGCACAGATACGACAATTCACTCATTATAGTAACATTAGATTGGTAATCAGTTTATTTTAAAGTTCTACTGATAAAAAACCTATTTTGTGGAGTTCTGAGTGAGATATAGTATATTAAATTTTGGGTTTTATCACACAATAATCCATTAGAGGCGCTGAGAACCATAAAGCACATCATCGTCAACTGGAGACTAGCGTTTACTCACGCTATGGTGGGTCAGGTTTACCTGTTCTGTAGGCCCACATTACGCTGTATCTGAACATCCGCTAAAACCTGTCTCACTGGTTTCTCTGATATTCACTTAACTTTGGAGGCCGAGGACATTGTGCTTTGGCCCCCGTGGCTTTCAGCGCCTCATTTGTATTCTGGTGAAGTGACCTTGCTGGTAGGTAGCACTTCTTGACTTTAATAATTTCCGCAAACGGTTCTTTGTATTTGGTTGTTTACTGTGCAGGAATCGGCTTTCCTGTGCAGTGTCAACATTAACTCTTTGATGAAACTGTATTACGCGCTAACAGAAAAAAAAAATTACTAGGAAAAGTTAGCCGCAAAGGAAGTGGGGCCTCTCTGACCACATTAGGGATCTAGTACAATTTTACGAAAAAATAAGAAAAGAACGACAACTCCTACTCACAGAAAATGGCGGAACGGAGAGTAGCGAAAGCCTAAACATTATTTCGTTCTTATCATAAACTGTACTTTATTGCGTACAAAACAACAAAATTCCACAGAAACTGTTCTTTCTTTTTTTCAGACAAGTTATGCACATTATTATTATTATTATTATTAATATTATTATTATGGTCAGCAACGGAAGTTGTATAGATATGTTGATAAGCATAACTGTTGTACAGCAGGCACTATTAATTTCGCGCTGGTCCCGGCGGAGGTTCGAGTCCTCCCTCGGGCATGGGTGTGTGTGTTTGTCCTTAGGATAATTTAGGTTAAGCAGTGTGTAAGCTTAGGGACTGATGACCTTAGCAGTTAAGTCCCATATCGTTTCACACACACATTAATTTCGCACTCTCATATTTCTCTGAATTTCAAAATTTGTGAACTTCCAGAATGTACACCGACGAGCCGAAACTGATCAAGAGATTCCGGTACTATGATATAATGAAGATACAGATATTCGAGAAGAACTTTGTGGTTATTTTAAATTGCGCATGCAAGAAAGATGAATTAGTTGGGGCAGCACTGGATGGTGCAGTGGAAAGCGTACCCACGACAGTTGTGTTGGACACAGGTGCAGGTGTTAACGTCCATGACGCGCATTGTTTTAAAATTGTAATCAGTGAAACTCGTGTACGGACAATGCCACTCCAAAACTGTACAGTCTCATGTGCTATTGGCGCCAAGGGGCAATTAGTTGGGTGACTGTGGAATGTGAGGGCGGAAGAGTACCATGTACAGCCCGCGCACAATACGGTAGCCGAAGCGCGGTGACCAGTTTTCGTCCAAAGTGGCGGGCAAGTTCATTCGTTTGTTCCGAAGGGGGTGTCCACTGTCTTTGTCTCTTTACGTCGGCGAAACAGAATAGAGGCGTACCGATTTTACTTAAGCTATTCGGTAAAAAAGTTCATTTTTGCGTTACTTATAGCTTATAATTGTGTCAGCTTCATGATAATGTGCACATCATTCGTTGATGGTCATAGTTATGGTGATATTTGCACGGAAGTAAGACACTGCGCGAATTACGAAAAAGTCGCTACGATTTTACATTTGGTAGATATTACGTTATATGTTTCGCTGTATTAAATTTAGCTAAAGTACTGAATTTGTCTTTAGACTTAGGAGTTGGTCTCCATCTGTCATTGATCTCGAAAAAGTTGATCTGACATAGCACACTCACTTACGACCCGCTAGCAATAAAGCCAGGGCATAATATGGACAACATTCCTCATATTTCCTAAACGGTTTGAGATATCGAAATGAGATTTTGGCAAATGACAGCACGCGAAGAGGAGAATATTTTTCCATACGGTTGTCAGGCAGAACTGCATCATTTACCGTGTTATGCCACTAACCACAGACGCAATTTTTAAGGGCCATCGATAGCTGGTGAAAGGAGAAATGCTACAGGTTTTGAAACAATATAAGTGAAGATATTACTTGTTTATTTTTGTACCGAGGCTGTGCTTTTTCGTAAGCTACTGACTTTCCTGTTCCTCACTTCCTTAACAAACTTCGTAAAACTCTGTTTCAGAACACAGGGTAGCGAGATGAAACTGTAAGCTCTGCCGTGTTTTAGGAAAAGAAGCAAAAGTTAAATGTGTCAGTTTTACTCAAAATTCGCCACTCGTGTCGCTTCTCTGAATGTTACAAATGGTTAACAAGCCAGGCGAAAACAAATTCAGCGAAGTTCTTTTTAACTACCAACGAAAGCAGTGGTGACAGATCTTCTTGAATGGTCGCCATACAAGTGTGGGCTCCACTGAATACTTAACAAAAGTTACGGCCGTACCCTTCAGTGTAGAAGGGCGCTACCCCTCCAGCGCCTTCCACCACCACCACTCACTCTCCCCACACGTTATTACTCTGCGCGGACTCGACGTTTCTCGCTGTAAAGAATTTGTCTCCCGTCTGTTAGGCTCGGAATTTCTGGTTGGAGGTTACGCAAAGATCGACTTTCCAAACGGAACTTGCATTTAGTAGTAGGTGGTAGGAAATTAGTTTTAAGTTCATTAAGGATCTCGTGGCACTTAGTGCGAGAAAGTGAAGGTCAAAGTCTCAAAGTAATAGGAACTAAGGCGCAGTAGGGCAGTACTGTGTTCGTAATGCACTGGAACGTCAGAACATAGAGGCTCGCATGGGTATTTTTTCCTGTATTCAAACGAAAATGACACAATCCTAGCATTTAACAGAACAACAAAAGGCTCAACTACTTAATTTGCTAAATAATATTCAAATGTCTTCTCAAATGATCCTCGCATTATTAAGGAGTACCAATATCACTTGCAGGTAGTTCCATATCAAATGTATTATTCGCGCAAACTGAATTGACATCTGGCACAGTAGCGACTTTAAATGGGAAATGCCTTTAGGTCACTCACCGCGCGCCGTATTAGTCTGTACACATTGTATCGTCATGCGAGCTATTCCATTCCCTGGGCCTGACGGGCGGTGGTGAAAGAAATGCACGAGGAATATCTAGTATTTGTATATAATTTCACTTCATACGTTACTTGCTATGATTGGACTTATTATGAATTAAGTCTGACGAATTCTTCTTTTAAGAATGAAAGTGCTTCTGTAATTTTTAAATATGCTTCTTCAAGGATGAATGAACTTTTCGTAATTAAGTATGGAATCTAAATATTTGTGTATAATTCTTGACAGTCACAGACAGATCCAGCTGTGCTAATCTCACGGACTAACGTACATATGCAAACATATTTGAATAAGAACTGATTAAGATTTGGACACAAGCTTTGAAGCGGTAGAAGTGTTTTGTTTCATAGACTACACAGTGGCATGTAAAGCTATGATCTGCAGACACGTCCTGAACAATAGGCTACAATGGTTAATCCCAAATAATTTGGAAAGTACTAATTTATGACAGAGATACGTGGTATGTGAATGAATATTAAAACGTGTAAAACATAAAATGATAATTTCCCTGTAAGCGCAGCCAGCATGAGTAGGATATACTGCCAAGCACAGAGAAGTAAAAAAGCGTTTGCTACGCAAGCAATGCACAAACCTATAGATATTTATGGCTTAAGTTTTGTTTATTATGACAAACGCTTTGTGCAGGAACAAGTAATTAAGTACGTTTCTAGTCAATTGTTCTGTTTGAATGAAGCAAGATCATAGTACTAGTTGAAAAATCTAGCAATGAGTTGCTTATCGCCATGTCCTGTCAATCTCTTAACTAGGCCAAATTTAAGTACGTTTCTAGTGAATTGTTCTGTTTGAATGAAGCAAGATCATAGTACTAGTTGAAAAATCTAGCAATGAGTTGCTTATCGCCATGTCTTGTCAATCTCTTAACTAGGCAAAATTTCTCTTTGTGTATCGCTGGATGCACATTATTCATTCGCGTACGCGGTGGACCACGTTTTGCTCTGGTAATTTTAGCTTCTTTCGTAGACACCATAATTTCTACGCAAGTAAAGTGCGAAAAGTGGCGCCCTGAACGACGGAAAACACGACTTTATTTTATGAAAGACATCTCACAGGTAAACGTCAGGCCACTGAACGGAGCCACTAAGTACATGACCCATTATTATGACAGTATAAAAATCTTGTATATTCAACTCCACTGCAAATATCGCGAAAGAGAGATATTAAATGTGTAAATAATTTTAGAGTTGTATCAAGTTTCACGTACTGTGATAACAAAATATTTGAACAGCAACTATTTGATTGGCAAGGTAGATAGAAGCTCCTAAGAAAAGAGACGCAGTGATTCTGTATGTACTGCAGTTTAAAACCCACTATGAAGCTCACGACACTCATTTAAGTGATGCTGAAAGACTCCACAAGCATAAGCAGATAACACATTTGAAAGCCCGCAGTAGTACGTGAATTTGTACTCACCTCTGCTGCGTCGGATTGTGGAAGTAATCGGCTGACGAACGCTTTTCATCCAGTGTGTCTTCATAACTTTTGTTGCGCGAAACCACAAATAAACACATGTGATGAAGGTGGTACCGCGGAAACCAACTGACGTCTGCCGTTTTGTTACTCGGTAACAGTGCTTAATGTGCCGACTATTGTTGTCAGGTACGATTGTGTTCGTTTAACGTGCAAAAACTTTAAAGACCAAACATACGTGTGTCCTACAAGAACGCTCAACTACTGATTGTGGAGGACACTTTCGTAATATGCTTCGCTGAGTACTGAACTACAAGCAACACGCTGAGAGAGATTGTTTAGTGAGAGCCATGCGGAGCTCTGACAGGTGACAGTGATGCCAACGTACACGTAACAAGAAAACGGAAGTTCTCACTTCACGAAATGAATGAACGGGAGTAACTACGTATAACCTACATTAAACTTTTGACAAGACAAGTACACTAAGCAAAATTCTTTTCAGGGCCGCAAGCACGTAACGAATGTGTTTCGTCTCCCTGATGCTGCCCTTAATTTGCTTCGTATAAACGACGCTGAGCCGCGAAGCAGAGCGCAGCCCCCGACACGCCGTGGCAGCCCTGGTGCGAGCAGCAGGCGTTTGTTCGTATCAAGCAGGTGGTGTGCACGCGGAGCTGCAACAGATGATAGAGGTCGGCGACTGTCTGATCTCCGTATCAATTAGATAGAGCAGAAGACTTAATTGCTGACGAGGGTCACATTGGTCTAAAGTTTAAGAACTTTATTACAATTTGTAAACTGTGGAACCAAAAATAGCTCAGATTTCAAAACAATCAACACGATAACTTTGTAACACAAAGCGAAAAAATTAAGTACGAAATTCTGTTTTTTGTAACGGTACCTTTCGATAAAATTGTAAATATGGAGCAATTTTTTTATGTTAAACTGAGTAAACTGGATGGAAATTTTATCCCTCGCTGCGTTTCTTTTTTTAGAGGTGGGGGGTGGGAGGGAACGGGGGCTTTTTTCCCTTCTGCTGCGCCCAGGGGCGAGGGATGGAATCAGACAAAACGAAACGCCACATAAACACAACTGTTCACTTGTGCCTCATAAAGTCGAAAGTAAATATAGTAAAAAGGTCTAATCCAAGGTAAACCTTCTAATAAAGACTGATAATTTATCGATCAGCGCGCAGATACCAAATAATTCGTACTTTATTACATGATTAAAGCAAAACTAAAATATTTCTTAATATAGTTTGCTATCAGAAAATCAAAACTAAATCGTTTAAAAAGAACAAAACTCTTTGCCAAATATTTAAGCGATAATGTGTCTACTAGTTGGTAACTGTTTGAATGCCCAAACTATGTTCTGTTCATTACATAACTTCGTGCACTCAAGGGGCCCCTAAAACGTTATACATGATTGTTATTTACGAAGGACATTCATGCATCGCCCCCACAGTGATTTCAAAACCATATTTATAGAAATCTATTAATACTGTATTTTATAGTAAAATAGTGTTTTCTTCTTTTTCACATAAAGAAATAAGATTTTTAATTAAAATCATTTGGCTAGAGGCATTTGCTAAGTGAACGAAGCGGAAATGAAAAATGTATAGTGTCGGTAAACAAATAAGCGATCATTATGTACTTCATTTATTCTGGCACGACGGTGGCGCTTATATCTGTCGGGTATCTCATAGTGTAAGCATCTGCTCGTATGTTCCTCTGTATTTACTTAAACATATGGTATTTACCGGAAATCTGTGAGTCGAGTTTATGTAAAAAGCAAACCTCTCTGATTTTTGTGATACAACTATTACTATGTATGAATTACTATTACTATGTATTTCTGTTGACAGCCAGTAAAGAAAGGACTATGACGAATTGATCGAGGGTAGAACCAAGGTATGTAGAAAAAGCAGGTAGGCCATTCTGGCCCCAAGCGAGTAAAAAACTCCCAGACGCCCTTGTGCGCCTTGACGTCACGGAGAGGACGCTGCAGTGCTGTGAATTCAGTGGAACACGGAAGTGGCAGAGTGCATCCCAAAGAGTAATTTGTTTTGAGACAGTCACTGTAACCGTGCCATGGCACATTGCATTAATACTGCTCGAACGACGACGGACGTTATTTATCACGTTTTTCGCAAGGATGAGCACTTGCAACGTGAATGGACAGTTCGATGCAAACGCAAGGACAAAGTGAACGTGAAAACTGCACGTGTGCGTTCAGCTCATTTTCGGCTTGAGGATTGTGAACGGGATCTGACCTTCAAGAAAGAAGTTATTACCAACATCAATCCCCTGCATAAACATTCCTAAATGACATGGAGAAGAAATTGCGGAAAGCGGTGATGCAAAGGGTAAGACGTCTGCACATACATAACACGTTAAATAATTGAAACTGAAAAATTACCGTAATGCAAATGAATTAACATAAATGCAACGCTTTTTGATGCATTACTGTACTGCTTTACTGGAGGGAATGATTATATTGTACAGGCAATAAATAATGTTGCTCAGGTGTATTTGCTTTTCCTCCTGGATATAATGGCTTCATTTGTCGTAGAAATAGCCTATTTGTACGTATTCTCGATATGTTAACTATTTTAGAGCTAGTATATAGTTCAAATGACAAAATCAGCATATTTCGCGTAACTTGTTTAGCTTTACTTCTGTAAGAATATGTGATAGTGACCAGTTGACTTCGTAGTGTAGTCGTATGGTTTGTGATTCCTGTGTTGGAGGTTATTGGTTTGTATGACTGTATATCCGCAAAAATTTTTATTTTTACATTTTATCAAATTAAGCTATTGTAGCCGCTTACGCCACTGATATTTAATCACTTTTGTCAATTAATCTGATTTTTAGTGAGAAATAATGCAGTTGCATAGTACTCAGTAAAATTTTTTAGAAATAGTAGGCCTTCTCGGTAAATAATTTTAGGAATAATAAAATTAAAATTAAATTCAGTCGTTAGGGATGCGCAAGTCGTGCACAACGCTGTGGAGCAAGAAGTTTGCAAAAGCGAGCTTTGACGACTTTAGAAACTGTGTCACCGAGAAAAAAGAAAGTCGACTGAACCACATGTACAGATTGCGCTCATGAGCTCACTGAAGTAGTGAATAAGGATTTGGAAATTAAGGAACTGTTGGCCGATATTGAACTTTAAAAAAAACTGAATGCACAGAAAGAAGTGGCACTAAAAAAATGTGATGCAGCCTCACGAAGTAAAACGAACGATCTCTGACGTGTTCTTTCGTTGAAGCGGACAGAAAGTCATCTGCCGCGAAAGAAAAAGTCAAATTTCTCAAAAGTATCAATAGTGTATTGTCAAAGTGTTTTACACCGGCGCAAATAAGATGGGACTTAACATCTGAGGTCATCAGTCCCCTAGAATTTAAAACTACTTAAACCTAACTAACCTAAGGACATCACACACATCCATGCCCGAGGCAGGATTCGAACCTGCGACCGTAGCAGTCTCGCGGTTCCGGACTGAAGCGCCTAGAACCGCACGGCCACCACGGCCGGCAAAACAAAGGGTAAAGTGGAATTCAGAGGACATTGCCTATGCATTGACTTTAAGAGTGACACACCGTTGGGTGGCTTGCGGAGTATAAATGTAGATGTAGATGAAGAGCTCTGTCACCTAAAGCATACACTTGATCTGCGAAAGCGAAAAATTCCTTTGCCATGCAGGGCAACCCTTCAGAAATGGACGAAGGAATTTAAATGCAGACCAGGTATTCTTGAAGATATCCTGTGTTTATTGAAAGCCAAGTCACACACTTTTACTACTCAAGAGAGACTAGCAGTTCTGATATTTGACGAAATGAATGTTGATGGCCGCATATGGTTTCGTCTGAAGACGTAGTAGTCGGACCACATTCCAATGTACAAGTTTGCATGATATGTGAGTTGCGTAAACAGTGGAAACAACCAGTTTACTATGATTTCGACACTGTGATGACTAGTAATTTGCTTCAGAGCATCATTAAGGCAGTTCCTGTGACGTGTTATATGGGCGGGAAAAATATGAAAGTTTGGAAGGAACTGTCTGTCGATGCAGAGAACTTATTTCGTAAATCCAGCAGACGACACAAGGAATGTATGGGTTTTCTTCGATGTACCACATCTGTTAAAGTTATTACGGAACCATTTCTTGGATACAGGCATTACGCTACCTGATGGATACAAAACATCTAAGGCAGGAGTTTTTAAAGCATCAAAAGAGTGACTCGACGATAACACGCCACGCTACTGAAGCGCACTTAAACGTAACTGGAAGAGCAAGGCAGAATGTACGGATGGCAGCGCGCCTATTTTCACGACAAACAGCTCAGGCTTTGAAGGATGTTCTTCATAAAGACGTTGAAAGTAATTTTATTGAACTCGTTAACGACATCTTTGATGTCTTGAACCCTAGAGTTGCAAAAGATGAATGCTCACCCCTGCGTAGTGGGTTTGGAATGAATGTCACAATTCAAGAAAATACTTTGAAGAGATTCTTAGATATCTGTTCAGCAATGCGCGTTGGTGACAAAGAAAGAATGTTGCCTTTCCAAAAAGGTTTCATAACTTCAGTAAAATCTGTCTTTGGTCTTTTCGAGAGTCTGAAAAGTATGAAAGTTAGGTATATATTAACTTGTAGACTGAATCACGATTGCCTGGAAAACTTTTTTTCTTGGGTACGAGGATTAGGTATATTTTATAACAGTCCTACGCCTTTTGACGTAAGGAACAGGATACGTCTTCTTATACTGACGGGTAATCCAAGTGATATTTCTTTCTCTGGGAACACGCCAGTTACTAAAGAATTAAACACAGAGTCTTCCCAGTGTGACGTCGACCCGGATTCTGCATCCCTAAGCTTCATTGCCAGTGAGCTGTGTGTAAATGTTGTTGACGAAGCGCCGCTACGAGAAATCCCAGAAACTGTGAATGTTGAAGAAAATTTACTGACAGATGTGGTAACAATGGGGGATGACTCTGTAGTCTCAGATGTTCTTCCAGATGCGGTAAAATACATTGCAGGCTATATTGCATTTAAGTGCCACAACACTGGTAGATCACTAAGCCTTGCAGCAGCAAAAAGTGAAGGAGATGATGCTGCACAATGGATATCATTATATCTCGTGGTGGTCTTTACACTCCAACGCCAGGATGGGAAAACAGAGTGTTGCAGTTTGAAGAAGAATATGCTGCTTTTCACAGAAATGGTGTGTGTAAACAAAAAAGTCTTAAAGTCTCTGTGGTCTATTTTAAAACAAAAGTTTCCTGCAGTTCGTGAAGCATTTATTACTCTTTACGTAAAAACGAGAACATTTATAAGGATTAGGCATCTCAGTCGAGGAGCAAAGTGGGAAGCAATGAAGAAATGTGCCGCAAAGAGGAAGCAGTTACGGATTGCATCGTCGTCTGGTAAACGGAAGTAGAAACAGACAGGATCTGCTTCTTCATCGAACGAGTGAGTTATTCTTCATGTTAATTATCATTTATTTACTCCTAATGTGTACAGAACCCGTCAGACCCCTCGTTTTTACTTGTACAGGTGCGTATCGAACGAAACCGAAAGTAAAACGAACGAGTAACACGGCACGGAGTCTGCGGTGCGGCGCATTTGCGCGTAAGCGTACGGCTGCGCTGCGCTAGGGTCCTCGTCGTGACGTGACGGCACTCCACCCAATAGCGAGCGTTTTCGCTCGAGTGACCCTTCCCGGTTAGAACGACCAGATGCATTACGCGTTCTTCCTTCACTTATATCGATGTCCCTAGGTCGAACCACTGCGAGATCAAATTGACATTCATTTCCTTCATTTATTGCGTGTACCTCTGCATCAGAATAATGTCAAGCAGATAGGTCCACTATCGTCGAACAATGACGTTGGCAGTCGTTTGAGAGACCTCTGGCTGAGGATATTATGGGAGGGTGACGCAAACAGACGCTCAGTTGGCATCTTTTATCAGAATCAATTAATTTCTTTTGTGTCGTCTCGTTGTCACCGTAGACTTGTACTGTGGCGAGCGAGGAGAGGATGTTACTGGTGGCCAGTTCCCTCTTTCTATAAAACAACTGCACACAGGTGTTAGCAGGGTTCGTTATTTATCAGAACAGAAAATTACTTAGGAACGTTGTCGCGTTACGAGCTCTTCCGTAACGGCCCACGTTAGCCTCACTGCTGACGTAGCACACGTCCCGCTGCGCACACTACTCCAGTCGCCAGGTGCCGACTGAGCTACGGGCCGAGCTGGCTGCGACTGCGACTGCCACCGGGCTGCGACCGACGACTCGACTCGTCGACTCACCGGACAACCGAACGGGATCGACCGGGCCCTCCGGTCCGCGGCAGCGATCTAACTACCGGGGGCTAGAGGGCATCGGCCTCCCTTCTGATAGGCTCGCTTGCCCCGGCGTCTATTATCTGTCTTCCCACTACGTCTTTCCCGCTCGGAGTGCTGGCGCCAGCTTATGCTAGCACATCCCCCCCCCCCCCCCCCTCCTTCCCCACGAGATGCCGAACCGTTGTTGTGTAGTGTGGCTGCGAATGAAAAGTGGAGAAACGTAAAAGTGACTTTACTTCTGTTAACTACAATCATCACCTCAACCTTTAACTAATTCAGCACAAAAAAATTTCCCAAAGACAACACGACACCGTGGCACCTGGCAAGAGTTAAAGTTTGACTAATAAACATATACATCTCACAAATGGAATAATATGACACTGAAATAACACATTTCATATTCATTCCACAGTGGTAATGTTTCAGATTCGTGAGCAAAAAACCAGATTCAAATTAACTTTCTCCTGCTTCCTTTGTCATGAACTATGCGCATCTTACAGAAACACTTTTCATTACAGTAATACTGATTGCCCATCCCACTTGATATTAATTATCTTGCAGTGTTTTATAACCATTTGCACTGACAATATACCTAATTAACTTCAAAATAATTTCAAGTTAGAGGTAAATTTCAAATAGGATGAAAATTAAGTGCTTTACAACGACACTTGTGCAGCAAGTGATTTTAACTGACCGCATTTATGTTCATTAGTCCTAACACTTTGGCATTTTCAAAGTAAAATCAGTTCATAGCAAACTGAAGCTTCTCGCAAGTTTAATATTATGTGCCTCTTTTACTACTTGTGAAGCAAACGATTTTAACTGTCAACATTTAGCTCTTTAGCACTGAAACTTTGGCACATTTAAATTAAAAACAAATTATTAGTTCTTCACAAACAAGATACTCGATCTTTAGCACTTATAGCATAGGACTCTACTTGGTGTCACGAAGTAGACAATTTCAATGGTGAAACACAAGTTTTTCAACATTTGAATTATTACCGCAAAAAAAGACACTGGTTCACACCGGTATACATATGTTTTCCGAAGTAGTTGAAGCAGTGGCGCAATAGTGGTGGCAAGCAAGTGACAAGTATCTGGTGTCTTCTTTGGCGGTTTAATGCTCTATTTCATTTCTTCTTGGCGGCGAGTTAATCATTTTTAGAGCAATTCCAAATGCGAGAGCACCATTTTACAGCCGACACGGCTCGTGCAGCGAGAAGTCGTTGTACCGTCGTCGGCAAAGCAGCAATTTGTCGGTTCTGAAACTGAAAAGCCTGTGTTAGATCCGTCACATTGGCCATCTGCGGCTGAGGCGCGGGGGCTGGGGGTGGAGGGGGCAGGGTAGCCATTGTTTACACAGATACGTTATAGCAAAAAAGCAAGGAAAGCCTCTGAAAAGAGAAATTTGATTAGTTCTGCTGATCCCCTCCTGGAATACATGCAAGAAGACAACAACAAATTAGCAATGTGAAATGAGCACCCTTGCAAGCTATAACACGAGAGAAGCAAGCAAGATCTTGACCGAATTATTCCCGTCGCCAGTTTTTGTGTCGTCTCGTTGTCACTGTGGGGTTGTTCCAGGGGAAGCGAGGAGAGGATGTTGCTGGTGGCTGGTATTTACTTTCTGCAACACAGCTGCACACAGGTATCAACAGTGTTCTTTATTCTTGAGAACAAGAAGTTACTTAAGATGGACCACGTGTTGTGGTATAATATATTTCGTAACAGTCCACATTAGCCTCACTGCTGGTGAAGTACACTGCTCTGGTCGCTACGCGCTGCCAGTCGCAGAGCCGGAGGCCGAGCTAAGTGCGGCTGCCGCTGCCACCGGGCTGCGACTGGCGGCTCAGCGGGTGACGGGCTGACCGGCCGCACTGTTCCGCGGCGGCCATCTCAGTACTGGGGGCCGAGAGGGCGTCGGCGGTGCATTTCCTGCGAGTCTGTCTTTGGCCTCCCATCTGATAGGCTCCCTCGCTCTGGCGTCTGTTTTTGTTCTCGCAACCTCTTCGCCGCCTGGAGTGCTGGCGCCTTCTTACGCAAGCAGAATTTAATTTTTTCATATATTTTGCTCAAGTTTCTCGTCTACGGACGTTTGTCCCACCCGTCACGTAAGTGTACGGCAGTGACTAATTTTCTTTGCTGTGACATACTGGGAAAGCTTTGCTTCATAGTTACCTCCTACAATATTTTTGTGCACTATAAATTCATAGAAAGAGTGTGTGTGAGAGAGAAAAGCTTCAATTCCTTCAGTCTTTTCATCATCTGTGGAGGGAACGCTTATGTATGTTGAAAGCAGGAAGGGTTGCACGTAACGGAGGGGGTATCGCGTTAGGCCCGCGAGGAAGACTACGAAAATAACGCAGAATAATGTCGAATGCAAATAGATTCTGTTAGGGCAAGAATTTCCGTGCATACGAGCTGAGACATCGAGAATGTGAGCGTTAACTGTTTCTTGGACAATACACAATTTCAACAAGGTCGACTCGGTTCTTATTTGTACATAGTCATGCGACATCAGTATAATGTTGACAACATTGTTAGATGCGCTTCCAATGATCGCCCCCGTCTGTGTTTAGACAGTTATCTATTTCCAAACACGGAGAATGCCAATTAAGGGTGTTTTGGCAAGCGTGCACATGTGCACGGGCCACCTTGCAGCGTCTATGCTTTGAAAATAGGACTTCGCACCCGTACGATGGCATCATCAAATGTGCCTAGATGATGACGTATTTGGAGGGGAATTTCTCAGGTGTGTCAAGTATGATGGGGATGCCACCACCTCGTGCGTGCAGGACCCGAACGGACGTCTGCGTGCGATCTGACAGCTGACAGCCACGCCACTTCGGCGGGAGTGCCCGGCTGTGGCCGGGGTGGCGTCGGGTCCAGGGGGGCAGCGGCGCCCACGTGTTCTGTTTAATCGCGGCCACATTTCTGTTGCACAGTCTGTATCATCAGTACGAGCTTGACCCTGTGACGTCAGTAGCGCATGTCGGACATGTCCCGTTAGAATGGCGACAGAGACGAAGCGGTTGAACAGGTGACGTCAGGGGCGACAGCGCCCTCTGGTGCCAGTAATGTATAGTAGGTCAGTTGGAGTCTGGATCTCGTGGTGGAGACACTGCCTGCAAAATAAAAAGCACAGGCAGAGTCGTTTTATCACCATTTACACCCACCATCTAGGGTTACGTCATGCGTTGTGCACGTTAGTACACGTCAGTGCACATTAGTGTACATTAGCCTGACAACATGGGTGGGTAAGGGTAAGTGGTGTCCTGGCGAACACACTGGGTGGTGCAGCTGTCTATAGTTGTTTAAATAATGACTGGTGCATGATTTCGATAGTTGATGTTTAGGAAGCATGTTTGCAGAGCGATTTAGATGGATTATTATTTTGACAATTTGCGAGTTGTTTGGCAATATGGAAGTAAATTATTGCATTATTTACGAGTGATTTGTATGTCTGTAGGCTGTGAATGCGTTATTTTGACGGTTTACAATTAGCAGGCGTGTGTGTAGAGCATTATACCTGAGTTACTTAGGAGTAGTTTGCAGGTCTCGAAGAAATGCAGCATGTCAGAGCGTGTGTTCTGTATAACTGTGATAAATATACTCCATCACTAAGTAAATTGCTCTAAAATAAATAAAGTACACTGATTTTCTCTCCGCCAGCTCGGTGGAGGCTGAGTCCTTTTCTCACCAATCCATAGGGAGAGATGGTGGTCGGGTGACTAAGGTCAGTGGAGGTGAGCTTTGTTTCCCGCAGTTTTCTTAGGTTGGCAGCGAAACCCCAAGTCAACTCTCTGTACTGCCAAAATTCAAACTTGGCACCAGTTTGTAGGAGTAGGTGGCGGTCGGGTGACTGAGGTTAGTACAAGTATCTTTCTTCCTCGCGATTTTCTTAGCTTAGTAGAGATAACCGTGGTGTGGTGCATGATCCTGTTGTAATTTGAACTTGCCGCCATTTTCTGGGGAAGGGGAGTTAGGTTAGTGGAGGTAGGTGAATTGATCTTCTTCCTGCCAATGTTCAAACTTCCTGCCAAAATCTGCCATATTGAATGACGTCATGACCACCATCTTGGATACATCTGGCAACAATGCAGGGTGGCAAAGAATGAACTTTATTCCAATACTGTGGTTTCCATTGCCTTCTGCATCCTCATGCCATTGATCATTGCTGATTCTTCCGCCTTTAGGGGTAGTTCCCACCCCAATGACAAGAGTGCCTGGAACCTCTTCCTCTTTCCGCCATCTTTTACAAAGTCGTTGGCTGAATGAGGGGTGACTTCCCGTGCAGGAAGTCTTTGGCCACCACTGATGATAATTTTTATTCAAAATTTAAGCGTTGTCTGGGTTCGAACCCCAGTCGAAGATGTTGTCATTGCCAAGCAAAGACGTTACCCACTTCAAATTTTAACAGAATGCGAGTTATATCAAAATAGAGAGTTGCAACCGTCGTACCAGCTGCTCTGTCCTCTGTTTCAGGAGACAATGAATCAGTGCGGTTCCTGTGTTAAGATTTTGTGCGACCGTTTACTTAGTTCCTTACAAGTTTTAAAAGCGTTTTGCCAACCTTCAAAAAATATCCCTACTGGAATGTAATCGCAATTCTGATTACAAAAAACCATCAGCTACGAATGCGACCAGCGCTCGAGCCTTAACCGCTTCTTTTTCCACGAGCGGTCGTCTTACCAGCTTAGAAGTAAGAAAGTTGTTTTTTATTTACACTCCTTGCACTGCTTCATTTCTTTTATTATTTTAATACAACGAAATGGAATGGCAAGTGGCTATCGTCGTCAGGGGCGGGAGTCAAAAGACAACAATCAGCTGTGTCACACTCCCAGCAGCACGCGGTGATGTATCGTTAAATCTTGCGTCCAGCGGGGTAAACTTAATTATCCCTCCTAGTGGGGCTGCACCCCTATTTCGGGTGGCGACTATTTGGTGGAACTTTACGTGTGTCTATATATCTGCCTACCATCGTTCCTAGGATTCGCAAGCATTATCCAGTCGTCTCATTCGTGGGACACCCGAGCTGTCGGGTGGATTGTGGAACAGTCTTCCCAGATAGTTGACAAAGTAAGTTCCACATTTCGTGTGACAACTATAAGCTCCTGATGTTGTAGGTATATCCAATAAGCCATCACGGACAATACATCTGGCGCAAACACGTATTGCATCGAATGTCCAGCGATGCAGTTGACTACATGCGTCTCTTATTTCGGAATGAACGTCGTGTCTGGTAAAAACAAAAAGAAAGAAAGAAAGTAAGAAAACGCGTCAGCATCCAAACGTCCTCCGACACTATGGCCATACGAATGGCGCACAGCCGGTCCTGTCTCACAGTGTTTCGGCTGATGAGGATACACGTATGGCGATGACGCAGCCGTTGGCAGTAGCGGCGTACACACTGCGCGCCAGGTATGCTGCCAGGCTCCAGTTGGGTGTCTGATATCCATGACGTCGCGCCCGTGGAGACTCATCCGGTAGCGATAGATCTCCCGAGTCGTGGGCGTTCCCACGGAAGATACTTCCAGATGAACATTACTGTAATCCACAAAATGTGTGAAATTGCAGCCGAGATTTTGTCCACCTCTATGGCAGGTTCGAACGACGGCGGAAGAAATTCGTGTACCAAAGATGACGTAATGGTGTCTTTTCGCTGTTGCCAATTCCGAAGTACTGCTCGGAGATTAAGCGCCAAAGCTTTGATGTGCACTTTCGTAAGTTTGAGGCCACCGTTCCGGAACGGTAGTGAAACGTGTCGTAACTGATCTTAAATAACATCCCAGTGCTGACACATTACACAAAGGAAGCCGTGCGGCAGTACGCGATACCCTTCGGTATCGGCAGGATCTGCCCTAAATGTGGCGGCCGTGACGCGAGGCGAACGGCTGTCAACGAAGCGTTACGTATGGACAATCGGACATTACGAAACTGCCGCCGACAACTCGCCTCCGCTGACCGGCGAAGAGAACGAGTAAATGCGATCCTTAGGTATAGCAGCGTTTCCACCGTGCGCAACGGTCGCGGTACGTCTTCCGTGCCTCGTACAGTGTGTAGTATTCAGGAGATTGTCACGTTAACGTCACCATCTGCCGCCATCCCGTAAGTTCTGAGACGACCGACAGCCTGTCGCATTTCGTGTCCTGAGCGGACGAGGAGTATAAGGTGGTGTGCGTAGACACGGCAGGCGAATGAGCTCTCGTGCAGCGTTGTTCCACTGAGACAGAGTCGCATAACGTGCGTCGGCGGCTCCAGTGCTATCGCAGGGAGCACCACTGAAAGCGGCCGTCGTAGTCGGACTGAGTTGTCAATCTGAGACGAGCCTGCTTCGCGACAGTTTACCATCATCTTTGATGCAGCTCCTAACTACGGAGATGAAGACTGATGGAACCGCCATTTGGCTCGCAACTGACGATAAAATATAGTGTAGTAAAATGTAACACCTACAGCCGTCGTTACGATGTCATTTATTTTGTGGCTACCAGTTTCGGTGTTGTGTCGGTAGCTGGGCCGACACCGTGAAGTTGAGATGGCTGAAAAGGCAAGCTAGACTAACGCAGACGGGCGTGAAGTACTGGAACAGGATACGTAATTAATGTTAGGAAGAAAAGTACGGAGCAGGTTTAATACTTAACTTTACTCAAACATTGTGGTACATCGATCTTGACGATACACAGGAGACTTTAAGTACAATCACTGTATGGCTAATGGCGCCTTGCTAGTTCGTAGCCATTAACTTAGCTGATGGCTATTCTGTCTCTCGGCTAATGAGAGAGAAAGGCTTCGTACATCTGGTCGGTAGCTAGGTTCTCGTACAACTGGGGCGAGTGCTCTCTCGTATCACGAGACCTGCCTTGGTGGTGGCGCTAGGTCTGCGATTACACAGTGGCGACACGCGGGTCCGACATGTACTAAATGGACCGCGGCCGATTTAAGCTACCACCTAGCAAGTGTGGTGTCTGGCGGTGACACCACATTCCTCCCCCGCAAATCGGCGAACGGTCGTGTGATAAGGCTTCCGCCCGCCGTGGGGAGGACCACATGTTGACGTATGCGATGAGGTGGGGAGCCTAACAACAGGCGAGGCTGTGCCACCCGCACCCGGCCATTCGGTCCGAGGGGAGCTAGGAAACGCCTGAAAAACTAGTCCAGGGAGCACGTCAACATGCGGTGTATGCGCCCGTAAAGAGACAGGAGGGACCGAAGGATCAACCGCCATTGCGTCGGGGTAGCCGACGCGCGATGACGTCATGTGGTCCGGAGCGGGCGGGAGTTCCATGGCGGAGGACAGCTGGTCACGGGAAGCGATCGGCGGCGCGTGACCCTGGGAGGCGCTTGGCGGCTGCAACGAAGCGTCGAATGCGGGCGGCGCCGGCGGGAGAACAAGCGGCGGCGGCGGCGGCTGCTGCTGCTGCGGCGGCGGCGGCGCGTCGCCATCGGGCAAAATGGAAGGCATCGTCGGTAACACCTGGGGATGAGGCGAGCCAGTAGATGGGTCCCCAGGGCGCTGACCGGACGGCACCGTCGCTGAAAGCAGACGGGGAGCGGCAGAACCCGAGCGACGACAGAGGCGCAGCTGATTGAGATGCCGACGCACCTCACCAGAGGCCCCCAAAACCAAATACATCGCGCGGCCGAGGCAGCGAAGAATGCGCCCTGCGAGCCAACGCCGTGAACCTCGATAGTTGCGATAAAATACAACGTCGCCTGGAGCAAAAGCAGGAGTCTGCCGCTGCACAGGAACCTGATGCGGCGGATGCAGCAAAGACATCAAGGTGCGATGAGGACGGCCGTGGAGCAACTAAGCCGGCGAGCGACCATCTCGGGGCTGAGAGCGATACGAAGACAAAAAGAGCAACAATGCGTCCTCCCGAGAATGCGACCCTTTCAATTTCAACATCTGTGACTTGAAAGTCCGGACCAATCGTTCAGCGGCACCGTTGGACTGAGGCGAAAACGGCGCGGATGTCAGATGTTGAATGCCATTGGCCTGGCAGAATGACTGAAATTCTGCGGACATGAATTGTGGGCCATTGTCGGAAACAATAGTCTGCGGAAGACCTTCAATGCAAAAGATAGCAGACAACGCTTGGATGGTGGCGGAGGACGTCGTGGAAGACATCCGGACAACAAAAGGAAAATTACTGAAGGCGTCGACCAGAACCAACCATCGAGCATTCCAGAATGGACCAGCAAAATCAATGTGCAAGCGTTGCCAAGGGGAAGTGGCTTTTGGCCACGCAAAGACTTCCCGCGGCGGTGCGGACTGTTGTTCGGCACACGCCGGGCACGAAGAACACATATTCGTAATCGCAGCATCGATTCCGAACCAAGTACAGTGCTGATGAGCAAGTTGTTTCGTTCGCACTATACCCCAATGTCCTTGGTGAAGAAGCCGTAAAACAGAGGACTGTAACGAACGTGGGACCACGACTCTGGACTGATCATTATCAGAACGCAACAACAAAACACCACGTCGAACAAAAAGTCTCTCCTTGTGAGCTAAAAATCGGCGAACCAACGGATCCTCGATCCGAGACTTTGACAAAGGCCATTGCGTAGCAACAAAACGTAAAACAGTAGCAAGGACAGGGTCAGCAGCTGTGGCTGTAGCGACACGACGAAAATCAATCGGAAACGATTCGACCACTTCATCGGTTTCCGAATCAATGAACATGCAAGCAAGTTCGGAAGAATCGAATGCTTTATCCTCAGCAACAGGCAAACGGGACAACGCATCGGCGTTTCCGTGCTTAGCAGTGGACCGATACAATATATCGTAGCGGTACTGCGAGAGGAAAATAGACCAGCGAATGAATTTCTGCGCTGTACGTGGAGGTACAGGCTTGGTCGGATGAAAAAGCGATGTCAAAGGTTTGTGGTCTGTGATGATGGTAAAGTGACGACCATACAAGAAATCATGGAACTTAGTAACACCAAACACGAGAGCCAAAGCTTCTTTCTCTATCTGTGAATAATTTCTTTGCGCAGACGAGAGCAATTTGGACGCAAAGGCAATAGGGCGATCATGGGAGCCAACTTTGTGCGCAAGCACAGCACCGATCCCGAAATCCGATGCATCTACCATCAACAAAAGGGGTTTCTGGGGATCGAATGGCGTAAGGCAAGTATTAGAAAGCAACGCCGATTTCAACTGGCGAAAGGCGCGTTCACATTCCGTCGTCCAGACGAACGGAACACCTTTACGGCGTACGCGATGAAGCGGAGCTGAAAGAGAAGAGGCATTGCGCACAGTCACTCACACCTTGTGATTCTACATTGTTCAATGTTCTTGCGACCTCCTGACGCAATGCGTGGGGAACATTGCGCGCTCTGAAAAATTTCGGTTGCGCGTTTCCTTCCAGTTCCAATTGTGCTTCATAGTTTTTAGCGCAACCTAAGCCCGGTGCAAAAATGTCTGCAAATTCGTCACACAGCCGAGAAACACTGTCTGTAGGCACAGTCTGATTCACTGATAGGACCTGATTTACAATAGACATGTTAAACAACTGAAATAAATCGAGACCAAACAAGTTCACTGCAGAAGAAGAACGAAGAACGTAAAATGACACAAGTTTTGTTTGTCCCTTGTATGTTGCAAGAAGGCTGCACTGTCCGAACACAGGAATTGTCTGTCCGGAACATGTAGTTAGCTTAACATTTGCGGAACGCAACGGAGGTTTGCCCAGTTGTTTGTACGTGTCGTGATTGAGCAATGAAACTGCAGCTCCGGTATCGAGCTGGAATGGTATCACTTTGCCTTCAAAGTCTAAGTCCACAAAAAGTTTATTGTCCTGCTGACGACAAAAGCGACTGTTTTGTGCAATTGGAACAGACACTGGTACAGAATCACTTGCTAATTGACGTGATTTCTGGCGACGTCGACGCACAGTTTTTGTGGGACGAACACAGTTACTGTTGAGAAAGTGTCACTGGACGAAGCGGAATTAACGACATGAATGTCCATAGGCGAAGGTCCACGAGCCTGAGTGTCCTTGGTGCGATTCCGGCGCGAAGCAAAGGGCCTGGAATGATGGTGATTGTCTGATCTGAGCTTTTTCTGGCAAACACTTTGAACATGTCCTTTCTTATTGCAGAAAAAGCAAATAGCTTGGCGTGACGGGCAATGTTCACGCGAATGTCTAGTAGCACACCGCGGGCACGATTTCACTACATTTGTGGGCTGGCGCGGCACACGTGGCGTAGCGCGCGGCGGCAGCTGCGCGGACGTGCGCGAGGCCCGGTTACCGGGCCGCGCAGCGCGTCCAGCGGGCCGGTTAATGTTACACACGGCTGGCGAAGTTTCAAAAGATTCCTGAGCACAGTCAAGTGTGTCCTGTCTATCCAATATGTCTATTACTTGTTGAAGGGAGGGATTAACTAGTTTCAAAATTTGCTCCCGTATGCGAACATCAGAAACGTTCTGTGCAATTGCATCACGCACCATTGTATCTGAATGAGAAAGACCACAGTCACATTCAAAGGCACAGTCCCTAGTAAGTCCTTGCAATGTTGCTACCCACTCCCTATTAGTTTGACCGGCCGTACGTTTTGTACGAAAGAACGTATACCGTTTTGCAACCACATTAACTGTTTCTTTGAAATAGGCATCTAATGCAGACAAAATTTCCTCGTAGGACAGAGTTGCTACGTCGCGTCGGGGAAACAATTTCACTATCACACGGTATGTGGACACACTGACACAAGAAAGCAAAAACGGCTGCCGCTCTTTACCTTGAATTCTGTAGGCCGCTAGATGAAAGTTGAACTGGCGAGACCACTCGTGCCAGGTCTCATCGGCTGCCACGTATGGTCGAAAGGGAGGTGCAACAGCATTTAGTGGCAGCGGTAGCGATGACGCGGCGGCGGCCGCATCGGTTTGAATGGCACGTTGACCCTGGACGAGCTGTCCAAGGGCATCCAGTAACGCCTGCGTCTGCTGATTCTGCAAGCGATAAAATTCGGATAGTACATCTGTAGAATGTGGCGAAGCCATGACACAATTAAATGTAAGCAATCAGAAAGAACTCTTTTCCCTCGTCGCCAATGTTGTGTCGGTAGCTGGGCCGACACCGTGAAGTTGAGATGGCTGAAAAGGCAAGCTAGACTAACGCAGACGGGCGTGAAGTACTGGAACAGGATACGTAATTAATGTTAGGAAGAAAAGTACGGAGCAGGTTTAATACTTAACTTTACTCAAACATTGTGGTACATCGATCTTGACGATACACAGGAGACTTTAAGTACAATCACTGTATGGCTAATGGCGCCTTGCTAGTTCGTAGCCATTAACTTAGCTGATGGCTATTCTGTCTCTCGGCTAATGAGAGAGAAAGGCTTCGTACATCTGGTCGGTAGCTAGGTTCTCGTACAACTGGGGCGAGTGCTCTCTTGTATCACGAGACCTGCCTTGGTGGTGGCGCTAGGTCTGCGATTACACAGTGGCGACACGCGGGTCCGACATGTACTAAATGGACCGCGGCCGATTTAAGCTACCACCTAGCAAGTGTGGTGTCTGGCGGTGACACCACGTTCGGTGCTTCAGAGGACCTTCTTCAGGACTTAGCTGACTCTAACGGGGTTAACACCATCCGTATACACGATGCATCGCCGTCCGACGTCTATAACTGGTTATCTCAGACTACCTTTAACAGCAATGTCGTCTCCGCGACCATCAACTATGAACCCCGTGAGCCGTCGGTGAGTCGGCAAAGAGGTGGCAGAAATGCTCAAAAAATCCAACCGAAATGTCATCAGTTGAGGTCCCTCTGACTCACGAAGATCTGTGACTAATGATCGGCGGTAGCGTTTGTGTTCTCGCGACACAAGGTACGTCGAGGCGCGTTCCCCAGCGATGTTGCCTAGACACCTTGCCCGGATCACGCTGACTTGGCAGTCGTCGTCACGCGAGGACGCGTGCCTTGGCGCGACGAACGTCTGCACGATATTCTGAAGAGGGATCCTCAAATGACAACTCACGAAGCATTGTGCAATAATAATCAAGAGTCTCCTGCATCCCCCTCGTCTTATCCCGATCGTACTGTATAAGAACTCGTGGTATCATATGTTTAACACATTCTGACCACAAGAGAAGCACCGAGGGGTATGCTAGAACCCGGTGTTGTCACGTCGCCCACACATCCTCGACTTCCTTGACGACATTCGGTGTCCGCCAACAGTGACGAACTGAGCTTTCGTGTGCCGCAGCTTCTCCACACGTGTTGTTGAGGATGGGAGATGATACACAGATAAACTAGATAGTCCATACAGGCAGTGGCTATCGTTCAGCATTGACCTCCTTATCGCGTAGCCCACCAGAAACATCGAGTCGACGCGGCTAGTGAGTAGTAAAAAACTTACATCCCTCGCGAGTCTCACGGGTTCTGCCCCTAGTGTTGTACAAGTCCATTTCCCTTTACATTAATCGAATTTTGGCGCCAATACACAACTGAAGTCCCCCTCCACCATTAAATGATCGAATTCGCCAGTAAAGAAGGACACGATCGCTTCCCAATAATATTTCGCACATGCTCGTCTGTTTTCTGTGCCGGATGGGCGTAAACGTTGACAATACGGATACCACGTACTGTTATCGCCAATCCTTGTTCCGAAGGTGTATAAGCCAGGATCCCCTCTCGGACCAGTATCGCCCTTCCACTCTCGCTGTCGAGTTCGGCACTGTGTAGGAGACGTAGCCGTCTACTTCCTGGAACGCGGTAGTACAGATTTGCTGCACCATCACCATATCCACATCTGACGCATACAGAATGTCGCGGAAAAGCTGTTGTTTCACAGTCTAAGTAATAGTATTAACGTTATCTGTCGCTAATTGGTGTGCCTGGGTCCGAGCATCTGTCACCCTTGCACAATACTGAACAGGGGATGTTCCAAAGCCCGTCGTCTCACTACAGGTACTCAGAAGACTGCCCCTCCGACGTCTTCCCGGGCCGTCAGTTGCGCTCAGTGGTGGAAGAGGAATGCGAGTGTCCACCAGGGGGAGCAGCCACGTCGGTGACGTCGTCGTCCAGCTCAGCCCAGTCAGTCTCCACTACCGTGGGGGCTCTACCGGTATGAGGCATCCGTGCACTTTCCGCAGCACCGTCCTGCGCTGCCGGAGAATCGACGGACACCCGAGAGGACGCCTCGTCGGAACGAGATGGCACCTTTTCACAGCCCAAATGCGACGTCCGGTGTCTGGTGATGAGGACCTGTCTGACACGGACCAGCAGAGTTATCTGGTGTCTCAGTATGAGGAGGGGCCGAACCTCCAGAGTGGAGGCGGCGCTTCTTACGACGCTCCGGCGCGTTCGAATCCTGCAGCTCCTCTCGCATCACCGTTGCCACAGCGTCCGTCAACCCCTCCACTTCAGTTTCCGCGTGTTTCGTCGTGTGGCCGTCCTCGCGGTCTGTCAGCGGCAGCGTCTGGGGCCGGAGTGCAGTAGGCACCACCTCGGCAACACTGTGCCCTGAGCGCCCCTCAGTCGCCTGCGGCGTTGACCCGAGCTCGGCTGACCTCGTCGCGGGGCGCAGTCGTAGTGTCAGCGGTAGTGAGGCGGCTCGGCGGGCGTCGGCAGGCTTCCGCTGGATAGTTGCTCGACACTCCTCTTTGTGCACTCAGATCGAAGATGTCCTTCCTCAGCACGTCCAGAGCACGTCGGGGGTTGGCCATTGTAGATAACCTACAAACGCCTATATTTCATTAGGAGGCCACATGCTCTGTAAAGATGATTGGCACCTGTTGAACATTGTTGAGCACTGGATACGTGCAAAAACTTGCCCAACGTTCGGCTGTATGACTAGATTCTCTGCCATATGTCTGTAATCAGTGATTCAGGTACTTCAAAAGGCACTTCGAACATTCGAATACTGTGCGCGCCAGGTTCCACACTAGCCACTAAAAGAACATTAATATGACCATCGACAGTCTCGAAACTGGAATCCTCCTTTGGCGGCTTCTCTAATAGTTGGACACGCTGTGTCGTCCACCATTTTTACATAAACAGAGCTGCACACGATTAATACATAAATTCCAATGAGTTCTGTTTAATTAATATGCACCTCATCTCTCGAGAAAAGTTCTATTTCAAATGCTTACGGTCTTGCGTATTCATTAGAGAACGTAAACTTTACCGTGATTTTTCCAAACTTATCTACCAATTGTATTGTTCAAACAAGTAACACACGCGAGTACCACTGGTGTAAACGTCGCCGCTTCCTGGAGCGCTTTGTAACCGCGACATAAACACGTCCCAGCTGCTCCGCTGCTAAAGGCAGATTGCCGCTGAGCTCACAGTAACTCTCTCTCTCTCTGCCCTACCTTCCTATTCGTAATGCATCCTACTCAGTTATACCGTCTTCTCATGCTGTCGATATTACTCTATATTCATCTGACCAGAAATTCTTGTCTTCTCTCCATTTCACTTCACTGGCGCAGTCTATACCTAGACCCAGCCTTACCGTCTAGCTTTTCAAATTTTCTTACTTCCCTACCACGTCCAAAACTCGTGACATCCCACGCCCCGACGCGTAGAACGTTATCTTTCCGTCGGTTACTTAATTTTTTCTCATGGTCACATTCCCCTCGGCAGCGCCCCACCGCAGATCTGAATAGGGGAATAGTCCGGAACCTTTTACCAGTGGAGAGATCATCATGACACTTAGCAATTACAGGCCACGTGTCCTGTGGATACACGTTAGGTATCTTAATGCAGTGGTTTCCATTGCCTCTGCCATCTGCATACAGGGTCAGTTTCTCACACTGAGCCCAAGAGAATGCCCATAAACTCTGTCCGCTCCTCCACCCTCTCTGACAAGATCATTGCCTAAATGAGGACGTCTTCTTATGCTGGAAGTCTTCGGTCGCCATTGCCGATGACTGTTGTTCAAAGTTTAAAGTGTGGATGGCTTCGAACCCGGTATCTAGCATGTTTTGATTACCAACCGTAGACGCTAACCCGACACCGAGGTTGTACAGGTTGAAAAATGTGTGAGATAAATAGCGGTATCATTTGATTGAATTGGACTTAGAAGCTTAAAATTTGTACACTGCCAAGGGATTATAGACCTTGATACGTGACAGAAATTTGAACTTGATTCATCTATTGATTCCTGAGAAAAAGGGTTGTTAAGAGTCGGAATGATAGACAGACAGAGAGACGCAGATGGACAGCTAAGCGATCCTCTAAGCGTTCAGTTTTTGCAGATTGAGGTACGGAAACATAGCTATAAATGTTCATCATGTAGCTACGTCCCGTTTAGAAATCAGTCAGCGACGTGAATGAAAAATGACTCGTTCAAAATCGTTACGATTTGTCGTACAAAATGACCCTTGCAATTTCCAACTAACTAACCTTCTTGCAGATTAAGTTTGGGAGCTAGAAGTGGAGGAATGGAATCTAGCGGCCATAGTATCGCAGCAACTCGCAAGAGTAAAAATTAGATGTGCATTATGGTACTTGTGATTGACGGGCACTTAAAATAAATGCACCTGCTCGGTTTCTTCACCCAGTCGTAAGTCGGGCTATGCACAAATTAGCTTGTCACCCTGAACCTTTTCACTTTTCAGAACGTTAATGAGGGACAAGCTGTATCCTGGTACGAAGTGGCATAGGCGTACACTTGTACACTTGTCATGTAACGCCATGCAGGTGATTTTCGTGTCGGTCATGACGTTACGAGAGTAAGGGCATTTATTTATTATTTATTTATTCATCAAGTAAAGGCGTGTTGCCTCTGTTAATAGCAGGTCGTATATTATGTCACCTTATATTTTATACATTGCAAATTCAGTATTATTACTATTGCAGATTTTCTTTTTTGAAAATTTCACGAAAGTATAAAATATTATTACATTATTCCACTCACAAACAGCGCGAGGGAAAAGCGAGCACTTAAATATTTCTATATGAACTCCAATTTCTCCCATTTTATTACGCTGCTCATTTCTTCCTACGTAGATGGGCGCCAATAAAATAGTTTCCAATTCGAAGGAGAAAGTTGCTGACGGAGATTTCATGAGAAGATCCTGCGGCAACGGAAAAAAGGCTTTGTTTTAATGGTATCCTTCCCAATTCGCATATCATATACCCGTGGAACTCTCGCCCCCGTTTCGCGGCAATGCAAAACAAGCTGCCTTTCTTTGAACTTTCTCGAGGTCCTCCGTTAATCCGATCTGATGCGGATCCCGGGCTGCACGGCAGTACTCAAGAAGAGGGCGTATAGGCGCAGTGCAAGCAGTCTCTTTAATAGATCTGTTGCATTTGCTAAGTCTTTTGTCAACAAATAGCAGTTTTTATCTTGCTTTCTCTCCCACAACATGATCTATCTGATCGTTCCAATTAAATTTATTCGTAATTGTAATCCCTAAGTATTTACTTGAGTTTATAGTCTTTAGATTTGAGTGATTTAACGTGTAACTGGAATTAAGAGGATATCTTTTACTACTCATCTCAGTTTTTTCCTTCAATAAAACAACAAATTAGACCGTTTTGCACACGAGGCCAGATTCGATGTTACATTGACAGTTTCTTGGGTCCAGTCTCTGAGAAACTTCTTCCTGATTCAGATTATATCACTCGCGATGACAGCACCTGCGTAATCTCCAGGGATGGGCTCACTTCCCCTTCAGTTGACTGGTTCAATAAAATAATCATGTTTGAAGTGATATTTTACAGTTTTCATGGGCGACATGGGACGGAGTGATGCAAAAGATAATTTCTACAATATCTTGAAAGTTTCCAGAAGTGCGTCACGACGTCGTTTCCCTCTTCGTCAGGCCAACAACCTTCGTCAGAAAAAGGCACATGTGCACACAAGTTAAAACAGGGAACGTGTAAAATTCCCTGTGAAGAAACATCTTTAGTGCTCTTCCTGTTGTTACAGCGAGTATTTATGAATGCAGCAATATGTTCTAGCTCTTAATATTACGTCTTTGAAGGTGGTTTTTATTGTAACATACAGCTGTTTATTTATTATAATTTTATATTTAAGAAATGCTTAATAATGGGCATCAGCACTTAACAACATACAATTCATGAGGCTGGTGTTAAAACTCTCCCGTACCGCGGTAGAACAATATACATCAAGAAAACCTATTCAAAAGTTAATTCTTCTTATCCTGCAACTAAAAATACTAAAATTATTCTTTGTCTTTTTACAAAGCGAGCACTTATTCCACGGCGCTTTTCAGCTCCAAAATGTACCAGCTACTGAAAGTCATGAATCAAAAACATTGAAAATAAAAAAGTTTAAAGATAGGTGTTTTTAAGACCGGTTTTCTCAACACGAGTCCAAATTGGTGAGCAAACCAAACTATCAGTCCGGACCAAGGACAAAATATTTCCACACTTCTGGAACGAATCACTAAATGCACAAACGTTTTGCGCTCAATGGTCAGTTTTTGTTAACTTGTCCGTATGTGTGAACGAAGGAACCTGTGCGTAATCTAGTCAAGTAGCCACCCCGATTTCAGCCTAATGCTAGAAGTGAGATTCTGTAATACGGTAGCTTCCGGAATTCAGAAGGTCACTGAAGGGTATCTTATAGAAGGAAACTTCAAAATCTTAAAAACTCTTGTATCGCAAGTACTATACAGGGTGTTACAAAAAGGTACTGCCAAACTTTCAGGAAACATTCCTCACACACAAACAAAGAAAAAATGTTATGTGGACATGTGTCCGGAAACGCTTAATTTCCATGTTAGAGATCATTTTAGTTTCGTCAGTATGTACTGTACTTCCTCGATTCACCGCCAGTTGGCCAAATTGAAGGAAGGTAATGTTGACTTCGGTGCAATCACGTCATCAACACGGATTTTCTGTGAACGTTTGGGCAGGCATTGTTGGTGATGTCTTGATTGGGCCCCATGTTCTTCCACTTACGCTCAATGGAGCACGTTATCATGATTTCATGCGGGATACTTTACCTGTGCTGCTAGAACATGTGCCTTTCCAAGTACGACACAACATGTGGTTCATGCACGATGGAGCTCCTGCACATTTCATTCGAAGTGTTCGTACGCTTCTCAACAACAGACTGGGTGACCGATGGATTGGTAGAGGCGGACCAATTCCGTGGCCTCCACGCTCTCCTGACCTCAACCCTCTTGACTTTCATTTACGGGGGCATTTGAAAGCTCTTGTCTACGCAACCCCGGTACCAAATGTAGAGACTCTTGGTGCTCGTATTGTGGACGGCTGTAATACAATACGCCATTCTCCAGGGCTGCATCAGCGCATCACGGATTCCATTTGACGGAGGGTGGATGCATGTATCTTCGCTAACGGAGGACATTTTGAACATTTCCTGTAACAAAGTATTTGAAGTCACGCTGGTAGGTTCTGTTGCTGTGTGTTTCCATTCCATGATTAATGTGATTTGAAGAGAAGTAAGAAAATGACCTCTAACATGGAACGTAAGCGTTTCTGGACACATGTCCACATAACATATTTTCTTTCTTTGTGTGTGAGGAATGTTTCCTGAAAGTTTGGCCGTACCTTTTTGTAACACCCTGTATATAATGTCAATGATTAAGTAACGGATGTTAATGAAAAACTCAGAGCCTATATGTATGAAACGTTAAAGGAAACCTCTGTAGGAAAAACTAAATTAATTTTTCGTAAAAACCAGGTGGCTTTGTAAAGAAACGGAGACTTTGTCTTGTTATGATTCACTTCTGTTTTGACATTCGATGTACTAAGAGGTAGGTTGCCGAAATCACTATGCTATATATTGTTTATGGAATAATAAGATTATTATTGATAAATATCGGCGTCTGCAGTTATTGTAGTGAAGCTTTTCATATTACCACATCAAATTTCTTTAATGATTTGATGTTTTTGAAGTAGATGTATCACGAAATGGCGGTCACGTTATTTGAAAGCAAAATGAACGACTGCTTATCGCGTTGTGCCTGTTAAGTATGTTGTTCTCCACAGGTCGGACCTGGAGATCCGTTTTTATAAAGACCGGTCGATAATTCACAGTAGTGTTTTACAGTCAACGAACCTTCAGACAGTGCTTGTCGACAGTGTTCAATAACAACTGGGGTCTCATACATCGAAAGAATGTAATAGCGTTGGCCTGAAAGTTAAAATATAGTAATTGTCCAGTATACTAAAAGGATTATTTAGATGTATGTAGATGTGCGTATGGATACTAACCACACCGTGGCATCGTATTCGTAAAGTGTCCTTCCGTGGCAACCTAATAATAATTCGCAGAATATTTTTTTTATTGATTTGAATATTTCTTTCACTTTTAACTACCCATAAGAAGAGAAACGTTACAGTGGACGCTAGTCTGCCATCTTCCCTGCTTAAGTGGAATATCGCGTTGATGAAATTGCCTTCACAGGTTAACTGAAACTGTTTTCCATAGCCCAGGGAATTGCTACACCTAACACCTCATTCATAACTTAATAAGCTGCACAGTGCCAGAAACTAAGACTCTTCATATTAAAATGTACATATTAAAATATACAATTATGACTGGAAAGTCTGCCCTGAGAGTTCCCTACCGACATGTATGTTGCGAGTCTGTCTGATATCGAGAAGTGATCCGTGTCGATTGCTGGTACGGAGTCGATACACGCGGTATCTGTCACACGGTGTTACCCCATTAACTCTCGTAGCACTGAGTGCCTCACTTCGGGCTTGTGGCGTGAGGCTTTAGTTTCAGTTGGGAGTGAAAGCGGCAGTACCACAGTTTACGGTCAAAAGTGCGTATTTTGGACGGGAGTTCCATTTTCGGGTGTTGGGCCGCCGTCTGCGAATCATTTCATTCGACCGCGATCCGGCGACTTGCGCGTAGGTGACAACGAAATGGAGGCGAGGGCGACAGCTACGGAGGCGGCTGTCCGTGTTGTGCGGGCGGCGCCCTGGGTTCGTATCTCGCCGCTGTCGACTGCCTGACGGCTGAGCTGGTAAGTAAGAAACACTCTTTGGTGATACCCCGCATAGTGCTGTTAAAGAGTACTGACTTTTTAATAGGCGCGCTATGAAAAAGCTAATCCGGGATGTCAGTACATGCTGTGTGTAACGAACTTTGGGCCACTTTAATTGCTTAAAGTGTTCTCACTTAGTTGGAAAAAGATAAAGTCAGTTGCTTCAGCGTACTCGGAGTACCTAAATGAAAATGGTTAGAACAAATGTTAATTCGAGATTTCTGGCGGTTTGTGTAGTAACTGCCTAGGGAGACTTACCTTCGTAGTTCAGCTCTGTAGTCAAATTTCGTAGAATTTGCTCACGGGAAAGATCGACCACAACTGGCAAGTGTTGGAAGTCGGGCGCAAAGGGTGTTCCATAACTGGAGGTAGCTAACCATGTACAACATGTTGACTGTTACAGCTTTCACCAATAGCTATCGCGTGTCAGTTTGTGACGGGATAGTGGTTAGACTACAGTAGCGTGAAGACGCTGCCCCCCCGTGCGGTAGCAACGGATGTCAGACTTTACGATATCTAATAGACGTAAAGTGTATTTTTACGGTCTTTAAGCATATATCGTGTTTTGAGAATTTTTTGACGAAAAGCTAGACAAGATGCCGGATGTTCAAGTTTCGCCACATATCTCAAGTGAAATAGTTTCATTAGAATTCATCTCACTGTATCGTGAGTCTCCTTAAGTATGGAAACTACAATCAAGGGTAGAAACGAAGTAGCACTGTCAATTACCAAAGTGTCAATGCTGTATCTTTTAGGAATGGGTTAAGATGGGAATATATATCGTACCCATAGTAGAGACGGAAGCGCAACGAAATAAAAAGTAATAAAAGTTCACGGGTTCTTCAACGCGCGACGTGGGCTACATATTCCAAAGTTTAAGCAACTGTCATAAAAGGACGAAATGAGCATAAATCTTCGCATCCCTGTTCCACTGAGAGCGAAGTAACATTAATAGTTACATGTTTCATTGACAATTGGAATAAAGTTCATGTAATCAGAGTTGGAGAGAAACATTTCCTTTCGAGGAGTTTCGTAGGTAAATCACTGGCATTGTAAGCCATTCCCTGAACCAGCGTCTTTGTCATTTGTAGACGGCGTCGAAATCGAAGCCACAGCTTCTTTATCTGCGTTAGTGGCCTCTGTCAAAATACGGGCAGGGTATGCTTCAAAGAGAGACAAGTGATAAACTTGTACCTGTTCGTGTTTGTTAAACTTGCCCTTTACTGGTTTCGGATTCGTCAAAGTTTGGTCGTTTATGGGGGTGTCAACTATCAGCACGAGGGATCGGAGGTACCTGTGACAGTGATTCATTCTGCCTTCGGAGAGCCACCGCACCTGTTGCAAGGACTAAATTCACATTTCCGCTCGCGACGAACTGCTATTTTTGTCGTCGGCACTATGGGTGGGATTCGTGGTTACTGTGAGTCATTTGAAATTGTGACCACGTATGAAGTGCAGAGAGATTTTGCGACCCCTTCCCCCCCCCCCCCCCCCCCCCCTCTGCCTCGGCCCCTGGAATCTTGGTTGTGTGACAGATCGGTCTGCAGCAGGGCTACAGGTTTAAATTAGGTTGAAAGGTGAATTGGCGTAGCTAATGGATGTGAGTAAATGCCAAAGGTTGTGGTAAGACCGCTGCACGCGCGCCGACAAGTCGACGTATAGAACGTGTGTAGTAGTCTCGACCGACAGACAAACTTTTGTTGTCGGGATATTGGGCGGCTGTGCCAACCGCCTGCTAGACGTTTTTGTCAGTGTTTCTGGAGAGATCTGCACATGTTTGTGGGACACGTCGAGGAGTGTATGAATATAGATGCAATAAATTAAGCTCTTTCCTCAGTTTTCAACGAATCAATAGTGACTTCGTCCAGAACAGAGCAAGTCGGCCGACCTTCCGTGTTTCTGTTTTTGTCTTTTATTTCAGATTCTTCGTTTCATATGTATGTTCTATTTATTAGATTTGCTGCACCGCTGTGTAGTGTTTTCCAAATGAGTCTTAAACTTGGCTGCGTACATGAATTCAATGGTGGCGAAGCGTCCATGAAGGTTGAGGCCGAACCTACCAAAAAAAAAAATTAAAATAATTCTCCGAAACTGAATTTAAATGTTTTCAAATATTTTACGTTTGAACTTCGTATATACACCCGCAAGTAGAATGCATCACTCGCAGCAGCATAACCAATAGCAGCTCGAAATTCTGTGCTTCTTATAAACATGCGCAATAAGCCCGTTTCTTTTCCGTGATGGACTGGAGCTTCTGCAGCGTGGATACGGTTTTTAAAAGCTGACGTCATATTTTTCTGCTTTCGCGAGCAGATGGATACACGCCTGTGTAACGTCTTTTACGAGTTCTCTAACAGAGCATTACTTGGACCGGGAATACACTATCATTTATCTTTGTCAAAAATATGTGAAAGAAATTTGATGGTGTAATAAAGAACTTTGTCAAAACACGCGTGTCGTCAAATATGATCAAATCTAGGGCCTCACCGTAGATTTGGTCATAGAAGTCGTTCATATTCTGTTCACTGAAATGTTAAATGTAATCGCTTCGTCGCTGGCGTCGCCACAGCTATTTGACGTCTCTTTAGTGTTTCTAAACATTGCTTCGAAGTCAGTTTCTGAGACTTTTTAAACAAACTAGCTTCGGCTGTAGTGGTGGTGGGGGGGGGGGGGAAGGAGACAAAGAGTCATAGTGCCATAGTAGATGCTATCGATTGTGTTGATGGGAGGTGGAATACGCTGCAGGCGACTTCATGTCCACAAACACAGCTACAGCCGTCCAACTCTGCATCTGGAAACATACATGCAGCAAGCCGGAATAGAGGATGTGGTCACTCAAAAATTCTTGTTTATCTTTCCTTTCTACTTCGTCCATTTTTGATTTCTGGATGCGACAAGTTAAAAAGCGCTTAATCTTTCGTACTATTATTAATTTTGTAGTTGTGGGTACACTAATTCCAGTAATTAAACTATTCAAAATTGGAAATTGTTCTCAGTCCATAAAGTGTACTAAACGTTTTTACCTTCACATATTCCCCTTCGTTGCTTTATAAATCGTTTCACTCGTTTCTGGAATTATTTTGATTGTTGCAATGTGATATTAGTGTGCTCGCGTGTATCAGGAAATCAGTGACACATTTTGTCTTCTGGACGTATAGCATTTCTAAGAGTATTCTCTTTTGAAACATGAGAAGCCACTTCACTGAGGAAATACTTACTCTCATCCATTTGTAAGAATTTTATATGTTAAGACTTGACTTCATACACTTGCAGCTGTCGTAACCAATTTTGCTGAATGTTTTCACTATCTAGAAGTAAAACCTAGGGCTTCATTCAAGTGTTTACTCTTTCTCTACCGCTTTTCTTCCAAATACACACACAATGCAATTGCGGTACTAGCAGCTGCAGCGCGTAAGTTGCCGTCTGCCATCTTGAAATTTGACGAAAAATATGACAGTGTAATCCACTTTTTAGCGCCACGTCCAAGATCTTCGACGAATATTTGATATTCCTTTGTCAAAGAAATACGATGGTCTAATACTGGACTTAGCAGCGTCTTGCACGCCAGCAGCAAGCATAGAATAATGCGAAACACAAAGAACAAAAACACATTTATAATTAGTCTAAAATGTGAATTCATCATTGGATGTTGCTGCAAGATGACAGCTCGTGACAGACGCAGCTCGTGTTTTCATTGTTCCTCAGATTAAAATTTAGTAGCCTTACATATCCCATACGATAGTAGTACTGCAGAGTGTTCGTAGTTTCTCAAATCAACATAGGCATGCTTACAGTGAAACCTCTAACATGAATTAAACGGTAAGCAGTGGTGGTGATAAACCGACTAGTGAAGTATGTTTCGGTGTGTCCTGTCAGGTGTCAACAACAATGTCTTGACACGGTTGTCGAAAGAAAAACGGTAAGATGTGTAATATTTAAATCATTGTTGCAAAGCATGCTATTGCCGTCTACGTCAAACTCTCATGGACGCGTTTATTTCATCACAAGACGCGCAAAAGTTTTTAGTTGAAAACCATGCATTCTTTACTTGTATCTCTGGATGAGTGTAAAAACGAAAGCTGAAGCAGTTTCTCTTAAATTTTAGGGAAAATTTGTAAGGAGATTCCACACAATAGTAAAATTCAAAACGATGGTTAGGTGGCAGCGTTGTAAGGAACTACTTGTTTCGTTCGTACTGTGTGATGTTTGGAATGATTGACAGTTAATGTAATAAGTGGGGACTAGGCGAAGGGGGTTCAAAATTTTATTTCGAATGCTAAAAAGTACCAAGATTCAATTTGACATGCCACAGCATCTGTTAAATAAGAATTGCCCATGCTCTTTCAGAAGCAGCACGAACTATGAAACACGAGAAGGCTACCGAAACACAAGTATAGTAGATGCATTACGACTATCTGCTTTTCAGCATGGCAAAAGTTGTCTTCTGATCACCAGATTCGCCTTTTTCTACTGCAGCTGTAGAAATAGATTTTCCAGCATACAAGTATCTTGTTAGACATCCTGCAAGGTAAAACTTTGGACTTACGAAGCTGTATGACTGAAACAGAAAACTGCATTAAGCCTAGTGAGACTGTGTAAAACGCGAAGTGGAAGGTTAGAAACTTATAAATTCTGCAGGAGTATGTATTCAGAAATGAAGGCTAGTATTAGAGGTAATTGACACAGTAGTAGTAAACACGGAAACTAGATTACAGGACAACCGTGAAACAATTTCCCTATACGTAATGTAAAAAACTACTTAAAATATATCCTTTGACAATGAAAAACTGAAGACAACAGTTTCTGTACAGCAGTTAGGATAAACGTCTGGAGCTTCAGGACCTCCTTCAATCCATTATAAACAATTAATTAAAGAAAGCGTTCTCTGGATGAGTGAAATGACTGTCGTTGGTTCTTACAATTCCACGAACCACCGTGTCTTGAAGAAATAAATAAGCGTGAACGCTGAAACGCGTTAAAGCATACGTTCACAACACATTGGCAAGTGACATTGTCCAGCTTGACTGTGTTGGCTGTAGAGAAGGGAACTTGAAAATAAATTCGGCAGGATTTCATATCTCTCGTCACCGGTTTAAGCCCAGGAAAAAGGGCTGGATGACAGAACAACTTTATAAAAAGGTTAAACTCTGCATTCCTAAGTATTACATCTTGATGAATGTGTACGTGTTCAATATTTCTTGTGTTTATTTATAAAAAATTTGTAGTTTGTCTTAGTGGAAATGACTTATTTTTAGTGTTTAAGAATAGTTCAGATGCGTTCGAATTAGTGATTCTCAACCTAATCTACCAAAAATGTAACGTTTCGCCATTGGAATTACAACGTTTGTCAACGTCTTTTATTTTGCTTAACCGTGCTGTATTTCCTCGGTCAAGTGTAAATCGCTTTGCAGAGAAATGAATCATTTAGTCAATAATTGTGTGCATACAACAGCACTGAATTTGAATTTCAGTTAAATCCTCCCCCCAGTGGCTAGAAATCGTAATGTAGCGAGACGCTTCTCCTCGCAGCTTACAACCTACGATGTATTTATTTTTCGTTAAGAACGGTTTGATGTTCAGCAGTTCTCAGATATTACGAAAATCATAAGCTACCGTCTAAGTAACAAAGTAAGTCAACTACTTTCCTTCTGTTAGCCACTTCTTTGCCAGCATTTATCTTGGCTTGTCTGGCCTTGTTACTCTTCAGACAGCCAAGACAGACTCCCGTTTCTGTTTCTGTGTAAAACCAACAGGAATCGCGTACACACTTATCATATCAACAAATCACAACACGGGGCACTGTGATCGCGTACTGCAGTCGGTTACGAAACTGGTTCGTTGGTCGACCGACACAACAGTACGTGAGGACCTAGGTCTCACCTTAACACAGAGTGAGGTGGCGCAGTGGCTAGCACACTGGACTCGCATTCGGGAGGACGACGGTTCAATCCCGTGTCCGGCCATCCTGATTTAGGTTTTCCTTGATTTCCCTAAATCGCTCCAGGCAAATGCCGGGATTGTTTCTTCGAAAGGGCCCGGCCGACTTCCTTCCCTAATCCGTTGAGACCAATGACCTCGCTGTGTGGTCTGCTCCCCGAAAACAACCCAACCCACCTCGCCTTAACAGAACGACTCACAGTGCAGCCCAGTGTTTCCGTTCGCGCCATATTTACACGTCTTTCGCCGTAGTTGCCACACCAAGCATAAAAACCAAAGCCGCAAGGCAACCGGAGACCCCTGCGCGTCCGGGGATTAGAATAGGCCCGAGGTATTCCTGCCTGTCGTGAGACTCCTTTTAGTTGCCTCTTACGTTTCACCCTATATTTGACGATTCCCTGTAGGGTTTGACCTCCATTTTTGAAAACTTTCCCGAAGAGCGAGCCAATTTGGCAAAGACGCCTTACATGGTGCATAGTGTCAATGTCCTGAGACACCTCGCATCGTTCATTGATGTAGATCGGCACATCTGTTCATTCTCAAATTGTTGGGTGAGGTCACCCACCTGGGTAGGTATTTTTCCATAATCTGTGCAGTATGTTTTCTCCACTGACGATGCTAATAGACTTGTTTGCTTGGTTGCACCTGATATCCACCACAGTAGCCAGTCTGTTGTGGTGAGGCCACCATGTACCCTGACCACACAGGGTTTGCCGGCCGCAGTGGTCTCGCGGTTCTAGGCACTCAGTCTGGAACCCTGGGACTGCTACGGTCGCAGGTTCGAATCCTGCCTCGGGCATGGATGTGTGTGATATCCTTAGGTTAGTTAGGTTTAAGTAGTTTTAAGTTCTAGGGGACTGATGACCTTAGAAGTTAAGTACCATAGTGCTCCGAGCCATTTGAACCACACAGGGTTCGGTCTGCTGATGCCTGCGCCGTTAACTCTCCATGTATGCCATGGGGTAGATGCCCATCCCTCTGAGGCGTTGGAACTCTCGGCAATGGCCATCTTGCCAGGCGGCCTTTGCTGAGGCTGGGTGGCGCCCGTGGGGAGGGACATTGTTGGGAGTGGGCAGATGACGTGATAAAGCGTAGTCCATCATCTCTTGATGGTGGTGAAACACCACCAGTCTCTAAGTGTTCCCGAGCTGAATTCAATGCAAAGAAGTATGAACACCAAATCGTTCCTTCCCTGGCCATACCATGGGAGGAGTGTCATAAGTATGGTAGCGAATCTTACTCGCCCCAGTACCTTGTATGTTCGAGAGCTGATGGGGAATCTTTCGTGACGATGAAGCCTCAATTTTTTGTTGAGCATTTAGAGAACAAGTTTGGGGATGTGGGGGACTGGTCCAAAGGTGTACACTTCGTCTTGCGTGTCCACTGGGGTCCAAGGGATAATCAGGTTGCCACCAGTGCCTTCATCTTGGCCTTTTAGGGTGATACATTGCCTGAGGACGTCAAGGAGATAGTTTACCACTGTGATGTAAAGCCCTGTATCGCTCCCCCGCTGCAGTGCTTTAAGTGCTGTAACTTTGGCCATATGTCTACCCATGGTACTTCCAGCATCATTGCAGATGCGAATCACATCCCAATACTACATGTGCCCCGCCTCCCATCTGTGTCAACTGCAGAGAGCACCATTTGCCTTGCTCACCTGACAGCAGGATTCTCCAGAAAGAAAGGAAAATCATGGAGAGGAAGACCCTGGACCAACTCACCTACACTGACTCTAAGAGAAAATTTGAACACTTGCAGTGGCATAAGACGATGACATACACACAGGATGCAACAACAGTTCTGGCACCATCAGCTCCACCAACCCATGGCACATCTCGGAGCTGGAAGACTATACCTGCCCCCTTGATGGTCGGGTGCATTTCCCTACCTGTTGCTCCTGCACCTCCCACTTTGGGAGTAACACCCACCAACCATAGGGGACATCCATCCCCACTTCTAAACTGGAGGAGTGCAAGTCTTCTTTGCTTCTCCCACTAGGAAAGGGTCTCTTGGGTCGCTCCCTTCCCAGGTTTCTTCTAGTTGGAAAGAAGACACCTGCCAGTGGCTGAAGAGCCCCTGGTGGTAGAGCTCCATGCTCATCCTGAGTCCCAGAGGCTGAGCCAGTGAAGTCCTCCCAGCCAGAGAAACCCAAGAAGCAGCGAGAGAAATCAAAAAAGAAAACCCCTAAGACCAAGGAAATTGCTACATACAAGCTCTGCAGCTGAGGATGTGGCGGAGATTTTGGCTTCCTGAGGACCTAGATCTCGCCAGACCATCGGACACAATGGGTACAGACTGCTCAGGCAATAAATCGGTGGCAGCAGGTGAATGAGGCGCAACCTCCCTCACTGAACGTTCCATACCCTCCCATTCTCACGATGTCAGCCTGCAGTGGAAGTGAGGCGTTTTTTTCCACTGCCAGGCTGAGCTACAGCAACTGTTAAGCTTTACACCTGCTATCTCGTTTGCTGTCCAGGAAACCTGGTTCCCAGTAATGCGGCCCCTGACCTGGGTGGCTATAAGGGATATTACAGGAACTGTAGCAATTATAATCAAGAGTCAGGTGGAATTTGCATTTATATCCTAAATGGTCAGTAGTGAACATGTACCACTTAAAACCCCTCTTGAAGTTGTGGCTGTCAGAATGACGTGGGAAATAACTGTCTGCCTGTGTTCACTACCTTATCAAACAATGAAAGGAGTGTTGGGAGTTACACATCTCCACCATTGGGTTCCACACTTCACCTTCCGAAGTCTGGCCAAAGATCAAACGTCTTTTCGGGTACCAGGCCCTAACAACTGTCCCCGGTGTTAACATAAATAGCGAGTTATGTACCGACGCAAACGCCACTGCGGAACATTTTCCTCAGATTACCCCCCAAGCCTCCCCCCTATGGGTCTGGGGTAAGAATAGGCCCGAGGTATTCCTGCCTGTCGTAAGAGGCGACTAAAAGGAGTTTCAACCATTTCGGCCTTCCATGTGATGGTCCCCCTTGGGGTTTGACCTCCATTTTTCGAAATTCTGCACAAGTACGAGCCTTTTGGGGAAGGACGCCTTAGGTGGTATACCACTGGTCCTCAGTGCACTAAGACCTTGGCACTCAGTATTGTACCGGCGTTGTAACCATACCCATTATTCCTCAAATTGGGCCTAAACGCCTGATGGGTTGTACAAGTTACGCCCATAGTGTGTCCCCATCTGCACCTACGATCATGATGGACTTTCCATAGCACCAGAAATCCAGCACGGTAGCCAGCCCATTGTGGTGGGGTCGTCATGTACCCTCTAGGTTGTAGCCCCCTGACAACACAGGGATTGTACTGCCGATACCTGAGCTGCACCCTCCCCATGTCGGCCAAGGAGTAGATGCCTGTCTCCTTGGGGCATCAAGACTCCCGGCAATGGTCATCCTGCCAGGTGGCCCTTGCTGAGGCTGGGTGGCGCCCGTGGGGAGAGCCCCTGCTCGGAGTGGGTGGTATCGGGGCGGACGTTTCGCAGATGAAACGTCAACACGTATCAGGTCGCTCTGCGGCCAAGTCTTTAAAAAGGAAAGGTACTGTTTCTAGTTCTGGTTCTCCTGCCCTTTCCCCCTTGGCCACTCCCTGGGAGGAGGGACAGGCCCGCCGGCTTGGGGCGAAGTACTTCCCCCGCTATTTGGTCTGTTCTCGAACCGATGGGGGGACGTTCGCCACCTCCAAGCCCATGTTCTTTGTTCAGTACATTGAGGACATCTTCGGGGAAATCTAGGCTCTTAGTAAAATGCGTTCGGGGTCCGTTCTTATAAAGACCACCTCCGCCACACAGTCGGCGGCGCTCCAGGCGTGCGACCGCCTAGGGGACATCCCAGTGCCCATTGTCCTTCATCTGGCACTAAATAGGACGCAGGGGGTTATTTTTCATCGGGACCTCCTGCTGCAATCTGATGAGGAGCTCAGGGCCAACCTGGAGCGCCGGGGCGTGCATTTCGTCCGGCGAGTCCAGCGTGGCCCCAAAGACTGTCGCATCGACACCGGGGCCTTCATCCTCGCCTTTGAGGGGGACGTTCTCCCGGAGAAGGTAAAGGTGATGTGCTACCGGTGCGACGTGCGACCTTACGTCCTGCCTCCTATGTGCTGTTTTCGGTGTTCGCGCTTTGGGCACATGGCGTCTCAGTGTGAGGCTGAGCCCCTTTGTGGTGACTGTGGACGTCCTCTTCATGAGGAACATACATGCACCCCACCACCTAAGTGCGTTAATTGTCCTGGCATCCACTTGCCCAGATCCTCAGACTGCCCCGCATATCAGAAGGAGAAGAAGATACAACAACTCAAAACTTTGGATCGGCTCTCTTATTCTGAGGCCAGGAAGAAGTATGACCACCTCCATCCCATGCCATTGACCACTTCGTTTGCCTCAGTTGTATCCACTCCTTCCGCGGTATCCTCACCCCTATCCTGTCCCCCCCTCCACCTCCTCCCCCCATCCGGGGTCTCTGCCTCTGCCTCCCAAATCCTCCTCCACCGTGGCCCCTGCCCCCTCTGCCCCAGGGGCCACCCTTCCTCCTCCTCCTCCTCCTCCTCCTCCTCCTCCTCCTCCTCCTCCTCCTCCTCCTCCTCCTCCTCCTCCTCCTCCTCCTCCTCCTCCTCCCCCCCGCCACCTGAGAAGCAATCATCTTCTCAGGCGTCCATTGGGAAAACGTTCCGGACCCCAGCTTCCGAGGTCCGGCGTTCCAAAACGGACCCCGCGCGTGAGGACCTTCTTCGGGTCCAGCCCACCATCCCTGTGCCTCCTCGGCCTTCCAAGAAGACCTCCAAGAAGAAGTCTCTATACCCCTCTCCACCCCGGCGCGTTTCGTCTGACGCTCCATCCGTGAGTTGCTGCTCCCGGCCGTCCTCAGTTTCGCCGGGACGCTCTGCTGCCAGGTGCTCAGCTGGCCTCTCGTCGGCAAATGATGCTGCCCCTCCTACACAACCAGGGACAGCGGCCGCAGCTGGCGACGACTCGATGGAACAGGATCCGCCTCCCGCCGGTTGTAGCGTTGTTCCCTCGAAACCTGGCCCTCCGCGGCCTTTGATGTGACCAGCTCTTCCCCCGTCTCGTTCCTCCTCTTTTTTGACTAGTGATGACCTTGTTACATTGGAACATAAGAGGTATTCGATCTAATCGGGAGGAATTACAACTGCTCCTCCGCCTGCACTGTCCGCTCGTCCTTGGTCTCCAGGAAACCAAGTTGCGCCCGACCGACCATATTGCCTTTACCCACTATACCTCGGAGCAGTATGACCTCACCCCTGTGGACGGTATCCCAGCTCATGGTGGAGTCATGTTGCTCGTTCAGGACGATGTCTATTACCACCCCATCACATTGACCACCCCACTCCAAGCAATAGCTGTCCGTATTACTCTTTCTGCTTTTACTTTTTCAGTTTGTGCCATCTGCACTCCATCGTCATCTGCTGTTAGTCGGGCTGACATGATGCACCTGATCGTTCAGCTTCCCCCGCCGTTTTTATTGTTTGGCGACTTCAATGCCCATCATCCCCTTTGGGGCACTCCTGCATCCTGTCAAAGAGGCTCACTCTTGGAGTATGTCTTCAACCATTTCAATCTTGTCTGCCTCAATACTGGCGCCCCGACTTTCCTCTCGGACTCTACTCATACCTACTCCCACTTGGACCTACCGATCTGTTCTACGTCTCTTGCCCGTCGGTTCGAGTGGTATGTCCTTTCTGACACCTATTCGAGCGACCACTTTCCCTGTGTCGTTCGTCTCCTACACCACACCCCATCGAGCTGGAACATACCGAAAGATGACTGGGTACTTTACTCCTCCCTGGTGACTTTTCCGGAACCACGATTTTTTCAGTTGTGACAGTCAGGTCGAATACCTCACGGCTGTTATCATCAATGCTGCCGAACGTTCCATTCCTCGTACTAACTCTTCTTCACGTCGCGTCTCCATCCTCTGGTGGAACGAGGCTTGTAGAGACGCTATCCGTGCTCGACGACGTGCTTTACGCACCTTTCGCCGCCATCCTACGTTGGCGAATTGTATTGGATACAAACGACTCCGGGCGCAGTGCTGTAGAGTCATCAAAGACAGCAAAAAAGCTTGTTGGGCCTCTTTCACCAGCTCCTTTAATAGTTTTACTCCCTCTTCTGTCGTCTGGGGTGGACTGCGCCGGCTGTCGGGCATTAAGGCCCACTCCTCGGTACCTGGCCTGGCCTCAGGTAATTAGGTCCTCGTTGATCCTGTGGTTGTCTCCAACGCCTTCGGCCGGTTTTTCGCGGAGGTTTCAAGCTCCACCCATTACCACCCTGCCTTCTTTCCCAGGAAAGAGGCAGAAGAGGCTCGGCGACCTTCCTTCCACTCGGAAATATATAATGCCCCCTTTACTATGTGGGAACTCGAGTGTGCGCTTGCACTGTCCCGGTACTCTGCTCCGGGGCCAGATGACATTCACATTCAGATGCTGGCACACCTTTCTCCGGCGGGCGAAAGCTTCCTTCTTCGTACCTACAATCGCATCTGGACCGAAGGTCAGGTCCCCATGCGTTGGCGTGATGCTGTCGTTGTTCCTATACCCAAACCCGGGAAGGATAGACACCTTCCTTCTAGTTACCACCCCATTTCTGTTACAAGCTTTGTCTGTAAGGTGATGGAGCACATGGTTCATGCTCGGTTAGTTTGGATTCTTGAATCTCGACGGCTACTTACCAATGTCCAATGCGGCTTTCGTCGCCGCCGCTCCGCTGTTGACCACCTTGTGACCTTGTCGACATTCATCATGAACAACTTTTTGCGAAGGCGCGAAACGGTAGCTGTGTTCTTCGAATTGGAAAAGGCTTATGATGCCTGTTGGAGAGGAGGTATCCTCCGCACTATGCACAGGTGGGGCCTACGCGGTCGCCTGCCCCTTTTTATTGATTCCTTTTTAACGGATCGAAAGTTTAGGGTACGTGCGGGTTCTGTATTGTCCAACGTCTTCCTCCAGCAGAACGGAGTGCCTCAGGGCTCTGTCTTGAGCGTAGCCCTTTTTGCCATCGCGATCAATCCAATTATGGATTGCAAACCACCTAATGTCTCAGGCTCTCTTTGTCGATGACTTCGCGATCTACTGCAGTGCCCAGAGAACATGCCTCCTGGAGCGCTGCCTTCAGCGTTGTCTAGACAGCCTCTACTCATGGAGCATGGCAAATGGCTTCTGGTTCTCTGAAGAGAAGACGGTTTGCATCAGCTTTTGGCGATATAAAGCGTTCCTTCCGCCATCCTTACGTCTTGGTCCCGTTGTCCTCCCATTCATGGAAAATCTCAGTTTCTAGGGCTCGCGTTGGACAGGAAACTGTTGGTCTCTGCATGTCTCTTATTTGGCGGCCCGCTGTACACGTTCCCTTAATGTCATCAGAGTTCTTAGTGGTTCATCTTGGGGAGTGGATCGCACTGTCCTGCTTCGTTTGTATCGGTCCATAGTCTGATCGAAGCTGGATTATGGGAGCTTCGTCTACTCGTATGCTCAGCCATCCCTCTTACACCGTCTCAACTCCATCCACCATCAGGGGTTACGTTTTGCGACCGGAGCCTTATACACTAGTCCCGTCGAGAGTCTTTATGCTGAAGCTGCCGAATTACCATTGACCTACCGGCGCGACATACTGCTTTGTCGGTATGCCTGCCGGCTGTTGTCTATGCCTGACCACCCCTCTTACCAGTCCTTCTTCACCGATTCTCTCGACCGTCAGTAAGGGTTGTATGTGTCTGCCCTGCTGCCCCCCAGAGTCCGCTTCCATCGCCTGCTTCGACAATTGGATTTTGCCCTCCCTACCACCTTCAGAGACACCACCTTGGCTCCAGGCTCTGGTTCATATTTATCTCGACCTCATCTCACTCCAGAAAGAGGGTACTCCGGCTGCAGTGTATTGCTTACGGTTTGTCGAACTTCGTGCTCGACTTGCCGGTCACACCTTTATTTTCACCGATGGTTCCAAAACTGACGATGGTGTCGGCTGTGCCTTTGTCGTTGGGGGCCGCCACCTTTAAATACCGGCTCCTCGACCAATGTACCAGCTTTACGGCCGAGCTTTTTGCTCTATCAGGCCGTTCAGTATGCCCGCCGCCATCGCCATTCATCGTATGTACTCTGCTCTGACTCACTCAGTGCTCTTCAGAGCCTTGGGGCTCCCTATCCGGTCCATCCCTTGATTCAACGGATACAGCAGTCCCTCCATTCTTTCGCTGATAATGGTTCCCCTGTCAGATTTCTGTGGGTTTCCAGACATGTAGGAGTGCCTGGGAATGAGGCTGTGGGTGCTGCAGCCAAGGCTGCAGTCCTCCTGCCTCGGCCAGCCTCCCATTGTGTCCCATCATCTGATGTCGTGGGGATGTTTGTAAGAGGCTTGTGTCGTTGTGGTGGGATGCTTGGTCATCCCTCCAAGGAAACAAGCTCTGGGCAGCAAAACCGATCCCAACTGCTTGGACAACCTCCCCCCGACCATCTCGGCGAGAGGAGGTCCTTCTGACCAGGTTGCGGATTGGGCATTGCCGGTTTAGCCACCGCTACCTGCTCTCCGGTGACCCAGCCCCGCAGTGCCCTTGTGGTCAGGCATTAACAGTGCGCCATGTTTTATTGTCGTGTCCCCGCTTTAGTCAGTCTCGTGTTGTCCTGTCCCTGCCATCTACTTTACCGGATATTTTAGCTGATGACGCTCGAGCAGCTGTTCGTGTTCTGCGTTTTATAACTTTGACTGGCTTGTCCAAAGACATCTAACCTTTTTACTTATTTTATCTGCATATTTGTCAGGTCTTTCTGGTGTCCCCCCCTCCCCTTGAGTTTTACTAGATTCCATTTGCTCTAACAGTGACTGGGCGCTAATGACCTCAGTAGTTGTGCGCCCTTAAACCCCACCAAAAAAAAAACAACCCAAGCCTTTCAAGCGTCTAGAAGGGAATGTCCTTACATTCATTACACATTGCAGTGAATCCTATAATGCCCCATCTACAGAATGGGAGCTTCTCAGTGCCGTTGTACATTGCCCCGACAGCTCCTTGGCCTGATCACATACACAGCCAGATGATTAAACATCTTTCATCTGACTACGAGCGGTTTCTTCTCGTGATCTTCGACCGGTTTTTGAATTCTTCCCGTGGTGTAATTGACATCAGGTCTAACAGAGGCTGAAATACAATCTTACCTCTCTCATCAGGGTGCCATTGCCGTTCATTTTGTAATGAAAAAGGTAGATTCCTGCTTAGTGCCCACCTGCACTCTTTGTTACCTTTGGTAGTGGTGCTTCTGTAAAAGCTCAAAGTAGGTTACGAAATTATAACCGTCCAGCCATACATTTCGAACCTAATGCACTGCACCCAGTGCAATTATTTTAACCACACTAGAACGTCTTTTGTCAAGTCACCAGTAGTAGGGATGAGCACGAGGGCGATTTTCCACCTCCTCTCCCTCGGCAGCTGCTGAGGTGACACCCCTACATCTTCTCATCATGACTATTCACCAGTCGAATGCTCACAGCCTTTGGTCACACAGAGGATTTACAGCTGCTTCTAGCGCTGCAGCGGCCCTCTGTACTCTGCCTTTAGGAAACTAAATTGCGCCCTTGCAACTGCTTCGAGGATTCACATTACTTACAGATTCGTTTTGACCTTCCATCTGAGGTTGGCATTCCAACTCGTGGGGGCGTCATGCTGCTCATATGGGATGACCTTCATAGTCAACCCATCTCCCTGACTATCTGTCATAATGCTGTTGCAGTTCACCTCCTTCCCTGCCTGTCTTCTTCCCTGTGTACAATTTGTCGCTCTGTCATTCGCTGTCACCAGGGCAGTCTTCATTCAGCTTATTGGGCAGCTACTTCCCCACTTTAGCTACTCAGTGGCTTTAATACACATCATCCCCTTTGAGTTTCTCCCAGTACCTGTCAGAGGTGTCCTCTAGGCTGAAATTCTTAACCAACTTAACCCCTTCTGCCTTAACACTCCAGCACCCACTTTCCTTTCCTCGCACACCTATTCCCATTTGGACCTATCATTCTGCACTGCCCAGCTCGCCCGTAGTCTCAAGTGGTCCGTTTTTTCTGACACATACTCGAGCGCCCATTTCCTGTGTGCTCTCCATTTGCTGACTGCTACCTGACCTGTGCGCACACCAAAATGGCAGCTTACAATGACTGACTGGCAGGCCAATATTACCCTTACTGCTGCAGAACGTTCCATTCCCCACACTTCGTCTTTGGCCCCCCAGGGGATCCACAACTCTTTTGTGGATACGTGCGTAGCGAGCACGGGGCCCCGAGCTAATGTGGCCTTCCTTCCTTTCCGGGCTGCATACCTTCCCTTTCCGCATCCTTCCCCATCCCCCGTCTTCACCCCCCCCCCCCTCACCTCTTGCTCTTTCCTTCACTTTCTCCCCCTCTGGGAGTATGGTTTGCGCCTACGTCCGGAGACGGACGCTTGTAAATGTACCGCATTCTTCTTCTTCCTTGCTTGTATGTCTTCTTCCTTCCTTTGTCCATCTCCTTTCCTTACCTCTTCTCTTTACCCTTTTCTCCGCTGCGGCGTTTGAGACCCCCTCTTCTTTCCTTTCCCTTTCTCTTTCTTCCTCCCTGTGCGTGTCTGAAGGCCGACCCACGCACTTCCATGCGTAGCCGGTGACGGGGTAACGCGTAATTCCCCGCCCCGGGTAGACAGGTAGGACACGTACGTACCCCCTGGTAAAGGCCAGGCCCAGGGAGGGGTGATTACCCGAGCTGATACCTTCCGAAAGTGCCGATTGGTCCCTCCGTCCGTATGTCGGGAGGTGTGACCTGAGGTGTGAACAATCACCTAAGGCGGGTGTGCCCTCGGTGAGGGCCCCCACAAGGGAGGAGCGCGCCATCGGAGACGCCGGTAATCATGGGGGATTCTTCCGCAATGGTTTCCTCACCTTCCACTATGTCTGCTCACAAACGTAAGTTCACTGAGTCTCAGCCACAGACGGTTCTTCCATCGTTGCCACAGTTCCTTGTTGTTTCTCGGTCTGACGAAGGTCACGACTTTTCCACGGTCAACCCTTTCATTATTCAGAAAGGTGTCGACGCAATTGCGGGTCCTGTAAAGTCTTGTTCCAGATTACGGAATGGTACCCTGTTGTTAGAAACACACAGTGCCCTCCAGGCTCAAAAATTGCTGCGTACTTCTCTGCTCCACACCTTCCCTGTCCGGGTGGAACCGCACCGTACCTTAAATTCCTCGCGTGGAGTCGTTTATACACGCTCCCTCGATGGATTGTCTGACGAAGAAATTCAGCACTACCTGTCTGACCAGGGCGTCACCGCTGTTCATCGGGTTATGAAAAGGGTTGACTCGAACATCATTCCAACCCGCACTGTCTTCTTGACTTTTGACAAAGTTCAACTCCCATCAAAAATCAAAGCAGGCTATGAGATAATTTCCGTTCGCCCTTATGTCCCAAACCCTACGCGTTGCTATCGCTGTCAGCGGTTTAATCACACCAGCCAGTCCTGTTCCAATCCGGCCAAATGTGTTACGTGTGGCAGGGATGCCCATGAGGGTGCTTGTCCACCTCCATCCCCTCGCTGCATCAACTGTATGGGTGACCACGCTGCTTCCTCTCGAGATTGCCCTGTTTTTAAGGACGAAAAGCTGATCCAGGAAATAAGAGTGAAGGAAAAGGTGTCGACCTTTGCTGCTCGAAAGTTACTCGCCAGTCGACAGCCCACCGTGCCTCAGAAAGGAAAATACAGCGCTGTCCTTGCTTCTTCTCGGCCAACAAAGGAGGCGGCCACGCAGACTTGCGACCTCACATTTAGTACCACGGTCGTCAGATCGGCCAGCGCAAAGATCGCCCGTTCAACCTCACCTCTTTCGCCTGCCCACTCTATGGCTCACCCTTCGTCGGGTTCTGCTAAATCTCGAGCCCAAAAGTCAGACGCCAAGTCTACAAAAAAAGAGCATTCTCGTGAAGAGTTTTTACGTACTGCAACTTCACAACCATCGGTTCCTCCTTCATCTAAACATACCTCCAAGAAGGCTACGAAGAAACACAGTTCCTCTCCTTCTCCGCCAAGGCGTGTCCCATCTACAGCACCACCTGGCGAAAATCGCCCTCGGCCATCTTCTGTGTCGCCGAGGCGCACTGTTGGTGGCCGGTCAACTGGCCGATCGTTGGTGGCAGGAGCTGCTCCTGACCAACCTATGGATCAGGATCTTCTGCCTTCGACTGAATGCCATTCCATGCTGTCGGTCGCAAGCTCTGAGCAGTCGTTGAGTTGACAGCACCCTTGGTGCCGTTCCTCCATTTTCTGTTCACCCTATGTCCATTATCCACTGGAATATCCGCGGCATTCGCGCCAATCGGGAGGAATTGTCGATCCTCTTACGATCCTACTCGCCGGTCATCTTCTGTCTTCAGGAAACAAAGCTGCGTCCCCATGACCGCTTTGTTCTCCCTCATTTTCAGTCCGTCCGATATGACCTCCCCTCAGTTGAAGGCACTCCAGCCCATGGAGGACTCATGATTCTGCTCCATGATACTCTCCATTATCACCCAATCCCCTTAAACACTTCCTTCCAAGCTGTCGCCATCCGTCTTTCCCTTTCTGGATACACGTTCTCTCTTTGTACGGTATACATTCCATCGTCTACACCAATGGCACGAGCTGATCTCCTTCATCTTCTTAATCAGCTTCCACCCCCCTATTTGCTGGTTGGGGACTTCAATGCCCACCACCCGCTTTGGGGATCTCCACATCCTTGTCCACGTGGCTCACTATTGCTAGACGTCTTCCACCAAGCGGATCTAGTCTGCCTCAACACTGGGGTCCCTACATTTTTGTCTGCCTCCACGGCAAATTTATCCCATTTGGACCTTGCGGTCGGTACTGTTCCGCTAGCTCGGCGCTTCGAATGGTTCGCCCTTGATGATACACACTCGAGTGACCACTTTCCATGTGTTCTTCGACTGCAGCCTCAACTGCCATATATGCGCTCGCGACGCTGGAAGTTTGCCCAAGCCGATTGGACACTTTTTTCGTCTCTAGCGACATTCGATGACCGTCGCTTTCCCAGCGTCGACGATGAGGTCACACATTTTACCGACGTTATTCTCACAGCTGCGGAACGTTCAATACCACGCACCTCCGAATTGCCCCGGCGCCCTCCAGTTCCTTGGTGGAACGAGGCCTGCCGTGACGCAATACGTGAGCGGCGACGTGCTCTTCGCATTTTCCGTCACCATCCAACTTTGGCCAACTGTATCCGATATAAGCAGCTCCGTGCGCGATGCCGTCGCGTCATCCGCGATAGCAAGAAGGCAAGCTGGAAATTCTTTACTAGCTCATTTAACAACTTCACTCCCTCCTCGGAAGTTTGGAGTCGGCTTCGACGGTTCTCAGGCGCGCCTAGTTTCTCCCCGGTCTCTGGGCTCACTGTCGCGCATGATACCTTAGTGGACCCCGTCGCAATTTCTAACTCATTGGGTCAGCACTTTGCTGAGATTTCGAGCTCTTCAAATTACCCGCCAGCGTTTCTCCCGAAGAAACGTGCAGCAGAAGTGCGGCATCTTGCTTTCTCCTCTCAAAATCGCGAAAGCTACAATACTGTTTTCTCCATGCGCGAACTCCAACATGCACTCTCTACTTCTCGCTCCTCCGCCCCAGGACCGGATGGTATCCATGTCCAAATGTTGCTGCATTTATCAACCCATAGCCTGCGTCACCTCCTTCGCCTTTATAATCGAATTTGGACCGACAGTACCTTTCCCAGGCGATGGCGGGAAGCTATTGTCGTTCCCGTTCCGAAACCTGGAAAGGACAAACATCTCCCCTCTAGCTATCGCCCCATTTCTCTCACGAGTAGTGTCTGTAAGGTTTTGGAGCGTATGGTGAATTACCGTTTAGCTTGGTGGCTGGAGTCCCGCAGTCTTTTAACACCAGCCCAATGCGGATTCCGAAAGCATCGTTCTGCTGTTGACCATCTTGTTGCTCTCTCCACTTATATCATGAACAATTTTTTCCGGAAACGCCAAACGGTAGCAATATTTTTTGATCTGGAGAGAGCGTACGATACCTGTTGGAGGACAGGCATCCTCCGCACACTGTTCTCTTGGGGCTTTCGAGGCCGGCTGCCCCTTTTTCTTCGCGAATTTATGGCAGAGCGCACATTTAGGGTGCGGGTGAACACTACTCTCTCCCGTACTTTCTCCCAAGAAAACGGGGTACCCCAGGGCTCCGTGCTGAGTGTTGTACTGTTTGCCATCGCCATTAATCCAATTATGGATTGTCTCCTTCCTGATGTCTCGGGCTCCCTCTTTGTGGACGATTTTGCGATCTACTACAGTTCTCAAAGGACCAGCCTTCTTGAAAGACGTCTTCAAGGATGTCTCGATCGCCTCTACTCGTGGAGCATCGAAACCGGCTTCCGTTTCTCACCCAGTAAGACCGTTTGTGTTAATTTTTGGCGACGTAAGGAGTTTCTTCCGCCCTCCTTACATCTAGGTCCTGTCAACCTTCCGTTTTCCGACGTCGCTAAATTCTTGGGTCTTATGTTTGACAGAAAACTGTGCTGGTCCTCCCACGTTTCCTATCTTTCGGCTCGCTGTCTGCGTTCCCTTAACACCCTCCGTGTCCTGAATGGTACCTCTTGGGGAGCGGACCGGGTGGTCCTTCTCCGCCTCTATCGCGCCTTAGTGCGCTCGAAATTGGATTATGGAAGCATAGTCTACTCCTCTGCTCGGCCGTCTATTCTTCGGCGTCTCGACTCTATCCACCACCGTGGATTACGTTTAGTGTCTGGAGCTTTTTACACCAGCCCTGTGGAAAGCCTTTATGCTGAGACTGCTGAACCTCCGCTGTCCAATCGGCGGGCAGTCCTTCTGAGTCGTTATGCTAGCCATCTGTCTTCCATGCCTGCTAATCCAGCCCATAACCTTTTTTTCGATGCCTCCTTTGATGTCGGGTATGCAGGCCGCTCCTCCTCCCTACTACCCCCGGGAGTCCGCTTCCGTCAACTGCTCCATTCTCTTTCCTTCCGCTTTCCTAAAACCTTCTTGACAACTTGGGGTACAGCACCGCCTTGGCACCGTCCCCGGATCGACTTGCTCAGAGACCTATGTCAATTTCCCAAAGATGGTACCCCTACACTTGTTTACCGTCGGGCATTTGCTGCTCTATGTGCACAAATGACGGAAGCCACATTTATTTACACCGATGGCTCGAAAACATCGTTAGGTGTAGGGAGTGCCTATATTGTTGGCGACACCCCAAATCACTTTCGGCTTCCCGACCAGTGTTCGGTTTATACTGCAGAGCTTTACGCTGTTCTCCAGGCTGTCCACTACATCCGCCGCCATCAGCGGATACAGTACGTAATCTGCTCAGATTCTCTCAGCTCTCTCCTAAGTCTCCAAGCTCTTTACCCTGTGCACCCTCTGGTCCACCGGATTCAGGACTGTCTGCGCTTGCTCCACCTGGGGGGCGTCTCAGTGGCGTTCCTCTGGCTCCCGGGACACGCTGGTATCTGTGGAAATGAGGCGGCCGATATAGCGGCCAAGGCTGCAGTCTCTCTTCCTCGGCCAGCTCTTCAGTCTCTTCCGTTTACCGATCTACGGAGCGGTTTATGTCGCCAAGTTACTCGTTTATGGCATGCGCATTGGTCAACACTTCCCCACAATAAATTGCGGGAAGTGAAAGCCGTTCCTTGCGCTTGGACCTCTTCCTCCCGAACGCGTCGTCGGGAGGAGGTAATCTTAGCTCGACTCCGGATAGGGCACTGTCTTTTTAGTCATCGACATCTTTTAAGCGGTGATCCTCCCCCACTCTGTCCCCACTGCTCTCAGCTGTGGACGGTCAGACACCTTTTAATTGAATGCCCCTATTTTAATCCGTTACGCTCCCGTCTACAGCTATCGCCTGATCTATCGTCGATTTTAGCAGATGACACGCGCTCAGCTGACCGCGTTCTACAGTTTATTAGTGACAGTGAAATGACGTCAGTCATTTGAAGCTTTTTTTTTGTGGACAACCAACCCCTTTCTATAGTGGACTTTTAAGCATTCCTTCTGCCTTTAGTTTCTCCAATTTTCTGACTGTTTCCATTGCTGCTGATTTTAAATTTCGTTTTTTTCCTGTTTTCTACGTCACGGGCTGGGCGCTAATGACCATAGAAGTTTTGCGCCCTAAAACCACAAACAAAAAAAAAAAAAAAAAAAAAAAACTTCGTCTTTGGGACGTGTTGCAGTCACTTGGTGGACCGAGGCAGGCCTCGATGAAATTCGCGCAGAGAGACGTGCTCTCAGCGTTTTTAACAGCCACCCTACGCTACCCAACTGCATTTGTTATGAACAGATGTGTGAAAAGCGTCAGAATTCTTCAGGATAGCAGAAGATCTAGACGTATTTCATTCACTAGTAACAATTCCACACCTTAATCTGTTTAGTGGACCAACCTAGGACGGCTCTCTGGAACAAAGATTCATTCCCCAATTTCTGGCCTGACAGCTGGCAATGTTATCGTGGACCCTACTGGTATCTCCAACACCTTGGGCCGCCATTTTGCGGAAGTCACGAGCTATTCCCACTATCATCCTGCCTTCGTCCATCAGAAACAAGCGAACCTTTAACAAAGCTAATACACAATTTGAACATAATTTTTGGTTAGTGAAAGAAAAGCATTAGAAGAAGAGTACTGCATCGTAAAATATTAATAGTTAGAAAAAATTGGCTTTAAACTTCTAAACATCGATAAATACACAATAAATGCATGATTTACACCTGATATTCATTTTGTAAATGGCGCAGTCAAATAATCGCTGCTTTGTCAGTCCGTTCCTTCTTAAAATTAAATGTTCTTGCGTGTGCGTAAGTACATTATATCTACACCCGAGTTACCGAAATGTTTGTCCGTAGTTTCACATAGTTTTTACACAAAATAAAAATACAACTCGTAGCAATGCTATGAAGTACGTCTTAACATATCGGCGACCAAAAGTACAAAGATAATGGTCTCTAGAATATTTCTTAACGAAAGATAGATTGTTCTTGTGTTTCGCAGCTCCTTGCTATCAAGCGTTGAGGCAATGATTTTAAATATCTGCGCCCAGCGGGTCATAGTGTTTATTTAATTTAAACGCTGGGCGCGCGTTTTGGTACAGGCGCATATTAGAAAAAAATTCATGTCTTTACTCTCGCACTGTGATGCTTAGCATCTTTACGAACTACAGCTCGTTGGCTGTCCCTTGCTTTAATGACAAATATCTCACATGCGAAGTAGCTGAAATCCAATAATATAACAATATAACTGCAAATTTTGGAGTATTTCAATATATATATATATTATGTTGCCATTCCACAAATGGTAAACATTGTTTCAGAATGGAATAACTATTCTAGTGTGTTGTAACAGGGACAGAAAATGCATGTAAAAATGTTAGGTAGGGCAATGAATAACGTAGTTGTGGATGAATTCAGTGTTTCACATCATGAAACACTTGAACTCGTGATACAATCGAAGTAAATGATTCTCTATCGCTTTTGTGGCTATCCATCGAAGATACATTATATGTTCTCCACGAGACTGATGGCAGTAAGAGATGTGTATCCAGATGGTGCTGATGAAACCAATGCCGTTCTGGCAAGACTCGCTAGCACGTGAACAAGTATACCCCATATTCCTCTTTTGACAGTGATGCTGAAGATTATTTTCCTGAAGAAGTGTCCGTACAACGGACGAAAAAGCTGCATGAAAGTCTGAACTTCTCTGGAAGAAGGGGACGTTGCTCCAGTCACAGGACTAATTGTTCCTCTTCCTGCATCAGCTGCTGCTGAGCTAGTAACTCTTATTGAACATTTTAGAACTCAGGAGGTGGATGACATGCTTCACAACTTGGTACACCAGTCAAATCAGTATAGCATACAGAAGACCGGAACAGTGGACACACAAAAGTTGGAACTGGAACAAATGTTAGGCATGTATCTTAGAATGAGACTTCATCAAATCCTAGCATTCGTTGCTACTGAGAGACCCATATGACTACCCATTGATTCGTACCATTATCTCAGGAAACAGATTTGAAAAACTGTTGAGCGTCCTCCATTCCGAACATTCATTAGTGGCTCACAGCACTAGGGCAACCCCTGGAAAATAACCCATGACTGAATCAAATCAGAAAAAATTGTTTGAAAACTTTAAAAGCAACCATTACTTAGACACCGTAGTGGTGTTCTTGAAGTCAAACGCACCATGAAACAACATGCGCAAAAACAAACCTATGAGGTAGGGATTCAAGGGGTAGGGCACGAAATTCTGGCTACTTACACGACTGACATTTCTCATGGTGTAGCAGGAAAAATATAAAATGGAACAGAAAAGCAGGGGAAGGACTCCCATGTTAAGTAGTCGTAAAATTCACACGTTGCCAGAAAACTAAAATTTCAAGGTACACCCCGACAAATTCTTTACGAATGACACACCTTAGTACCTGTTGAATAGAGGCATCTTTCCCATTGGGACATTAAGAGCAAATAAGCTGAAAAATCGACGTGCCCAACGAGAAGACATGAAGGATGGAGAACGAGGAGCAATGGCATGTCCAACAAACGATGCAGGGAGATACATTGTAGTGATATGGTACGATAACAAACGTGTTACTTTGTCAGATTTCGTTGGTATAATACACACGTAGACCACATCACAAAGACCGAGGGAGGTGGCGCAGTGGTTAGACACTGGACTCGCATTCGGGAGGACGACGGTTCAATCCCGCGTCCGGCCATCCTGATTTAGGTTTTCCGTGATTTCCCTAAATCTCTCCAGGCAAATGCCGGGATGGTTCCTTTCAAAGGGCACGGCCGACTTCCTTCCCCTTCCTTCCCTAATCCGATGAGACCGATGACCTCACTGTCTGGTCTCCTTCCCCAAAACCAACCAACCATATCACAAAGACAATACATGCAAGTCCCAAGAGAAGACGTTATTGCGTCTTACAATACGTGTATGGGTGGTACTAATCTGACTGACAAATCATCACTATACAAATAAAACATAACATCGATGAGGTAGTACTTACACAGCTTCCGGCACACAATTAAAATTGGGGTAGTCACCAGGTTACTCGAATATGGTAGAGACTGCAGGTTTCTTAAAGAACGTCACATTCCACTGCGCCAATTAAAAACGCAAATTTCGGGTAGACTGTTAGCTGGAAAGAAAAATGAAAGCGAGGACGCCCAAGTAAAGAGGACATGTGAAAGAGCTACGACAACAGTTCTGCCAGTTGTAGACTGGCAACAGGAAAAGTACGATAATTGGCCTGTATGGGAGGAAACAAGAGGACGATGGTAGATGAGTTTAAAGTGTGCTGTGTGCATCTATATCCAACAAATGACCGTGAGGTGCATGGCAGCGGTTACGTCCCACTGTACCAGTTACTAGGGTTTCTCCCTGTCCTATTCACATGTACAGCGCAGGAAGAGCGATCGTTTGAATGCCTCTGTGCGTGCATCTTATACTAACGATCTCAGTGTGGGCAATACGTAGGGGGTTAGGCAGTAATCGCAGAGTAATCAAAGCCGGTTCTAGAAATTTTGACAGACTTTCTCGGGATAGTTAACTCTTACCTTGGAGAGTATGTTCCTTCAGCATCTCTCCCACGAATTAAACCTATGACAGTTCGTGCTGCCATTCTGTGTATACGTTACATATCTTCTGTTAATCCTATCTCGTATAGGTCCCACATACTTCAGCAATATTCTAGAACTGGTCGCACGAGTGATTTGTGAGCCATCTACGTTGTACACAGATTGAATGAATGTGGTCAGTATTCTCTCAATAAACCAGTGTGCCGCCTGCTTTACCCACTGCTGAACCTATGATAATTCCATTTCATGTCCCTGCACAGTGTTAGACCCAGGTAGCTGTATGAGCTGTCCTATTCCACCAGCGACTCACTGATGTTATAGTGAAAGGATACCAAGTTTCTAGTTTCGTGAACTGCAAAATTTCACATTTATGAACATTTAGAGCAAGTTCCCAATCTCTGCAGCATATTGAAACCTTAACATCTTACTGAGTATTTATGCAGCTTCTCTCAGATAGTAATTAATTACAGAAAACTGCAGAAAGCCTGATTTTACTACTAGTGCTGTCTGTAGGCTCATTAATGTACAAACAGCACGGGTCCCAATACACTTCCCAGGGCCACACTGGTGAATGTTATTTCAGCTGGCGATGTGTGTCCATCCAAGTCAACATGCTGTGGCCTCCCAACCAAAAGTTCCTGAAGCCAGTCACAAATTTCACTTCATACTCCACATGATGGTACATTTGACAATAAGTGTAGGTGTGATAGTTCGTCAGATGCTTATGGGAAATCAAGAAACACTGCATCTGCCTGGTTGTCGTGATGTCATCTGAGAAGTGCAAGTTGGGTGGCACATGATAGTTTCCGAAATCCATGCGAGTTGGCATTGAGGTGGTCATTCTGTTCAAAACAAAGTACCCATTATGTTAGAGCTCTGAACATCATCTAAGATTCTACAAAAAGTCGATGACAAGGATACTGGAAGGTAGAACTCTGCTTCATTTCTTTACCTTCCTTATAGATGGGTATGACCTGTGAGTTTTCACAAGAACTGGGTACAGTTTCTTGTTCAAGGGATCTAAGATAGATGATAAGAGGCTAACTCAGCCGCAAATTCAGTATAGAATCTGACAAATAACATGGGAGCCTGAAGCTTTGTTAAATTTCAGATTTCAGCTGCTTCTCACGCCACTGACATTAGTACTTATTTCATTCATCTTTTCAATGTTATGAGGAATAAATTCAGGAAATTCTCCTTGATTTTCCACTGTATTGGAGCATTTGGAAACGGAGTAATGCATGTCAACCTTCTGCTTTTTCTACCCTCACTTTGTCCCTCTCATTCTCTAGGGACTGGACCCTAACACTGGTGCCACTGGCAGCCTTTACATATTACCAGAATTTATTTGGGTATTATAAAATGCCATTTGACAATATTTTGTTGCGGTTGTCATTGAAGGCATCACGCTTTTCTCTGACAAGCAAACGTGTTTCATGCAGCACCTTTCTATAGCCCTACACTTTCACACCTATTATGCAGTAATGTTCCTTTAGAAGTTCTTTTACAGCGACTCTGTATCACGGAGATTATCTCCCATCATGAACTGTTGTATTGGGTACATATCTATCAAGCACATGGTCAATTACCCTTTCGAACTTGAGCCATAATTCCGATGCATGCTCCTGCCCTATGCTGAAAGTTCATTGGCATAGGACGCCACTGATTTTTATCTAGTTCACAGAACATACATATCTCGTTCTGCTTGTTTTAGTTGACCTCTGTACTTCAGTAACCATTGTTGCCACAACCACATCATGGTGGCCGATACCAGTTTCGATGTCGATATCCTCAGAGTTCAGGTCTGTTCCTTGCATTAAATCCAATATATTTCAATCATGACTGGGGTTCTTAACTTTCAGTTCTAGATAATTGTTGAAGGCATCTAGTGAACTTTCACAGGACGTTCTACCACACCCACCACTAAAAAAACTAATTTTCCCAATTGTTGGATGATCGAAGTCTCCACCAATGATTACAGTAGGATTGGGGAACTTTCTAAGAAGTGAACTGAGGTTTCCTCTAAAGTTTTCAGTTACATCGGGAGAAGAGTCTGTTGGGCGATTAGGTTAGAATTATACCCAGTCTTGCTCAATCACTCACATGCAGCTTCAATTTCTCTCTGTGGATTTCAGTTACTCTGCGACAAATACACCACCTCCATCTCTCATTTGGCTACCCTTTCGATATACAACTAAATTTTCCCTAAAACTCTATCAGTTTTGAGTTTGAACCAGCTTTCTGTAACTACCACAATGAGCTTCACTGCTTTTCGTGAGCACTTCAAACTGTGGCACTTCGTTGAATATGCACTTCACCATTAGGATTTTAATACTCCCACATGTGGGATGCGTTTCTTTTGATCTTGCACTGGCACTTCTGGGTTTCCTACAGTGAGTGTTATCTGAATGTATGAACACCACCAGGTAATGAGGTTGATGAAACTGGAATGCCTACATGCACTATATCACATCTGATACAGTAGTGCTTCTGTCAGATCAGGGCAAGTTAAGTAGTTCATCGCGTGCCACATGAAAAGCCAATTGAGCTGCTACTGGTGTCTACATTCCAGCAACACTCAAATATCTTGCCGAAATAGCCGAATGTATTACTTGTGGTAGGGATGTTCATGCAGGCAATTGCCTGCCACCTTCTCCCTGCTGTATAAACTACAATCGCGACCATGTAGCCTCATTTCGTTAATGTCCTGTGTATCTCCATGAGCAAGGTGTCCAGGAGATCCGAGAGAAGGAAAAAGAGCCTTACCCTGTAGTTACAAAGCTGTGTTGTCCTCCATCTGGTACTAACAGCGTCATTCTTCGTACTCCTTGCTCCACAAACGAAATCGCCACACAGACATGTGACCTCCAATTTAGCATTGCAGTTTTAAAATCGCCCAGTGTCATGTTAGTATCTCCTCCTCCTCCAACTGTGCAACAAGCCACCAGATCTTCTCTGGTGGCAAAATCACCTGCTACACAACCAGAAGGCTGGAAATCACAGACTGAGTTGCCTGTGAGGGTTTTAAACTTCCTGCAAGCCAACACACACCTGAGCCTTCATCTGCTAACTGCAAAGGCTCAGAGATACCAAAGGCAAACGTTCTTCCCCTTCACTGACTCGCAGGTCCTGATAAGCAGTGTTGTCGCATGATACCCTCCTGCCCAGCCTCTGTTCTGCCAGTGCCAACCTTTCTCCTGCCATGGAAGTTACACACTAAGTGAGAATGCCGACACTTCTGTAGATTGCATGGAACAGGTGCCAAAAGCCACTGCACCCTATAGCAATGAGGCTTTGAAGGCGGACACCCAGCCACTGAGGTGACAACCAATCATTTTCCCTCCTCCCGTTTCCCTGTCATGACTTCCCGCCAGTGGAATGTTTTTCAATACATCCAGCACGGAGGAATTAAGCTGCTCTTGGAATCGTAGCATTCTCTTATCTGCCTCCAGAAAACAAAATTGCCCTTGTGACGCCAACGACTTCTTTCATTTCTTTCCAGTCCACGTCGACCTTCCCCCCAAATGATTGCTTTCCAGCTCGTGAAGGATTCATGCTGCTCGTATTGGGTGACGTTCATATTGAAACCATCTCACGGAACACTAGACTGCAGGTTGTTGCAGTTTGAATTTTCCTTCACTTCTTCCTCTTCCTATTGTTCACATCACTCCAGCATGTGGGGTTAGCAGTGTAGACCACCTTCAGCCTTTGGCCAACGCCCTCACCTCTTTCTGCAACTTCGTGACTTTAATGGACACCATACACATTGAGGCTCTTCAAGAACCTGTGAGACGTGCGCTATCTCAGCCGACCTTCACTATAAACTCAACCTCATCTGCCTTAACACTGGAGCACCCACGTTCCTATCAGACTCCACACACAGCTATTCCCATTTGGACTTCTCGTTCTGCTCTGTGCAGCTTGTCTCGAATGGTCCATTCTGTGACGTGTACTCGAGCAACAGTTTCCTGTGTGCTATCCTTTCACTGACGCATACCCCTACATACATGTAAAACGGTTGGTAGCTTTCTAAGGCTGATTGGAGGCTTTACTCCTCCCTGGTGACCTTCAATGAAAAAACTTCCACTAGCGCTGAGGAGGTAGAATACCTTAAAAACGTACCCTTGCTGCCGCTGCACATTTCATTCCTCGGACTTCCTCTTTACTGCACTGTGTCCTGGCTCTCTCGTGGACTGAGGCGAGCCGCGACGCATTTTGTGGACGGAAACGTGCTCAACGCGTTTATAACTGTCGTCCTACGATGGCAAACTACATTTCTTACAAACAGTTGCGTTCGCATTGGCGCTGTATTCTGAGATAGCAAAAACGTAGGTGAATTTCATTTACTAATTTTAAGTACCACTCGCTCTTTCATGTGGGCCAAACTCACACGGCTGTCTGGGAGAAATGTCCTTTCTCAAATTTGCGGCATGACAGTAGCAGATGTCATAGTAGACTCCACTGCTATCTACAGTACCTTGGGCTGTTGTTTTGTGGAGGTTTGGAGCTCTACACATTACCACCCGGCCTTCCTCGATTGAAAACAAGTGGCGGTGGCTCGGACAATAACTTTATCAGAATCGTGATGGCCACAATGTCGCATATACTACGAGGGAGGTGTACGGTGCTCTCACTTCATCCCGATCCTCTGCCCCAGGGCTGAATGATGTTAACATTCAGATGTTGCAGCACCTTTTCTCGCAGGCAAGTGTTCTCTCCTTCATATGTACAATGTCTTCTGGGTGGAGGGAAGATTTCCCAGATGCTGGACTGAAGCCACTGTCAAACACAAGCATATAAGCATGGTAAGAACAAGCACTCTTCTAGCTACTGCCCCATTTCCCTCAGCAGCTGTTTTCAAGGTGCTCTAACATACGATTCATCACCAGCTGGTACAGTGGTTAGTCCTGCAATTTACTAACCAGTGCCCATTGTGGATTTAGTGCGCCATTCTCTTGTTGACAATCTCCTCACTTCGTCCACCTACATCGTGAACGGCTTTCTACGGAAACCCCAGGCAAGCTATACTTCACGATTTGGAGAAAGCCCACGACATCTGTTGGATGACTGGCTTCCTCTGTACCCTCTACTCCTAGCTTCCCTGTTCCCCCCCACAATTTTTAAAAGATGGAGGTTTCAATGTGTGTGTGTGGGTTGCGTCTCGTCAGACACCTTTATCCAAGAAATCGGCGTACCTCAGGATTATGTCCTCAGTATTGTCCTCCTCGCTACCGCCATTAACGCTATAACGGTCTGCCTCCTGCCAGGCCTCTCTGGCTCCCTTTTTATTGACGATTTTGTCATCTACTGCAGTTCCCCACGGACCTCTCACATAGAGCGACGTCTTCAGCGATGTCTCGAACTTCCTTGCTCATGGAGCATCGACAACTGTATTCCTTTTTCCACTGACAAAACAGTTGTGTGGATTCCCGGCAGAGCAGTCGGTTTCTCCCACGATCTTCACATCTTTGGCCTGTTGCTCTTGTGTTCGTTGGAACTACGAAATTCCTGGGGCTCATGTTCGATAGAAAACTCTTCATTCTCCCATGTGTCCTACCTGGCATCCCACTGGTATGTGGTCCCTCGATTTCCTACGTGTCCGCAACTGTACTTCCTGGGAGCAGATCGAACCACAGTCTTCTGTTTGTACTGGTCCCTTGTCCATTCGAAACTAGACTACAGGTGCTCTGTTTATGCATTTGTCCGTCGTACACGATCTCAACACTACCCACCATTGTGGCATCTGTTTGGCCACTGGCACCTTTTAGTGTACACTGAAGATGCTGAACTGCCACAGTCATGCGATATTCTCCTCAACAGATACACATGGAGTTAGGCTGCCATGCCTGGCCACCCATCGTATGCCGCCTCCGATGACTCCTTTCAGTGTAGGGCCTATCCCTTTTCAGTTGCCTCCTGGAGTCCATTTCCAGTTCTTGCTCCAGCAGCTGAACTTTGCACTGCCTGCAACTCACCCAGTTGGAGTGAGCCCTTCAGCACCTCGGCTTTGTGTGGCGGACCATGTTCACCTGAGCTTTAATTTGCTTCCTAAGGACACTAATGCTGCCTCGCTCTATTGGCTTCACTTTCACTACCCACACAAGGGACTTCGAGATAGCACAGCCAGAGCCATCTGTGTACAGAAAGGTACTATCAGGTGTGCCTTTGTCATTGGCGCACAAGTTTTTCAGTATCAGCTTCTGCAACACTGCTCAGTATTAGCTGCAGAGCTCTTCTCCCTCTATCAGGCCAGAGTACATCTGGTGACACAGGCTTTCCAACTGTCATCTGCTCAGACTTAGTGCCCTTGTCTTTGTGCACTGTACACTGCCCACCCCTCTGTGCAATGAGTCCAGGAAAACTCACTTGCTCACCCTTGATGGAGCCGCTGTGACATCACTGTGGGTTCCTGTTCATGTCAGCCTGACAGGAAATGAGCCTGCTGAAGCTGCTGCCAAGACTACTGTCCTCTTACCCCAGCCTGCTAGGTCTTATACTCTTTCAGATGATCCCTGTTCCAGCCTGCCAGCAGGTGGTGTCACTTTGTCATTACCACTTGTCCTCCATTCTAGGGAACAATCTCCAGGTTATTTAGGCTCTCCCAGTGATATGGACAACCTCCTCCTCTGCCCTCTCGATGTGAGATCATTTTAGCTAGGTTTCGTATTGCGCACTGTCCTTTTAGCCATCGTCATTTGTTTAGAGCTAATCCCTCATCAGTTTGTACTCATTACCCTCAGTCTCTGACGGATCGCGACATCCCGACGGAATGCCCTTTTCTTAAAAACTTATGTTCTCATTTAAGTTTGCTGTTACGTTATCACACGCCTTAGCGAGCGACGCACGGACTGTCGACCGCGTTTTGCTTTCGATCCGTCGTAGCAATACGGTGAAAGACATTTAATATTCAGTTCAGGACCTCCATTGTGTCTATGGCGTATTTTATGGACCTTTCTCAGTCCTTGTTCTTAAGCTCTTTCCTTCCGTCGATTGTTCTATGGTTCTGACTTGGGCGCGTAAGACTCAAATTTTTGCGCCTTACAAAAAAACCGCCAACTGTCTGGAATGATGGAAGCCACTTGTCCAGAGTCCCAATGTTCCTGGGACAGGCGCTACCTGCTCCTTTGTGTGCACTGAGTCAGCAGACTGTGTATCTGTTGTGCTCCCTGCGTTGTCAGAAGTCACGTTTTAGTACGATTAGGTGTAAGCTCAAGTGGCTCTGAGCACTATGGGACTCAACTGCTGTGGTCATCAGTCCCCTAGAACTTAGAACTACTTAAACCTAACTAACCCAAGGACATCAAACACACCCATGCCCGAAGCAGGATTCGAACCTGCGACCGTAGCAGCAGCGCGACTCCGGACTGGAGCGCCTAGAACCGCACAGCCAACGCGGCCGGCTTAGGTTAAGCCTCAGTTTACACAAGTACTGTCAGTGCAGATAAATTAGATGTCGTAACGTCTTCGGTATTTTAATAAATTTTGCCTCATTCCTATTACCCAATCAGCAGCGTAACCAGATTTTACAAATTATTTCTGGCGCATCCACGATGTAATGCGTAAGTAGCATTGAGACTGATATAGCGCTGTCAGGTGAGCCATTTTGGAGGAATTCCTAGCTACTGATTTTATTTACTACAGTGCTCTGGTATGTCAGAAGACGTGCTTTCAACAAGCTTTAACCTTTTGAATTGGGATTTCATCATAACTTCGTACTGTAGGCCCAGTCTCCAGATGATACTCTAGGCTGCTAACAAATAAAAGCCAACGAGGTTGGCATCATCTTCTGAAGGTTTGCATTCAAAGTCTTGGCCATCACATACAGAAGCACAGTTTCGTATGGGGACAAAAGCTGGCTGTTTGTGCATTTTTTGGAAAATCCTAACTATCAGTTCGTTCCAGAAGCCTATGGAAAGGGGTGATAAAGTTAGTGCGTTGCTGCTACGTGTCTGGAACAGTCGGTAGAGCACTAGAACACTAAACACAGAGGTCCTTAGCTGTAGTCTGTCCAGTACAGTTTTATTCTGGCAGTAACTTCTAATTCTAGAGTTCCTCGCATTTCTTGTCTCAGCCTGGAATATATTCTTTATATATCCTCAGGGTATATGCATCTTTGCTGTTGCCGTGAACATCACAAAGCTGTTCTTGTTACCAGCAGAAAGAGGAATTCAGTCCAGGCATTCATCGTTTTACAACAAATCATACCAATGAGCTGTTTGCAGGTTCCCTTTGTACAGAGGAATTACCATTATCAATGGGAAAGTTCCCCTGAGCGACGTAGTATTGAATGAGGGAAATCTGACAAAATTGAGTTGTGACAAAGCGATGGTGCCCGTCAGCAGTGCCAAACGCAGGTTTGTGTCGTTCTCCAGTTCCAAGCTACTGAATCGGTCTTCAGCATTGAAAACAAAATGGATGTTGTTTTCTTCTGCCCACTTTACGAATGTTTGAAGAACACGTCGGCCAAGGAAAGAGATTGTAGATACCAGTTACGATTAGTTCACCAGTTTCGGTGGTTAATTAATAGTGTCGTGAGTTGGTTAGCAGGTAAGCATTTCTATTGAAGTCGGACTTCTTGGTTACTCGGTAGGCATGGTGAACGTCGCACCAGCAGTATCGTATCTATTTTCTCCTCCAGAGCGTAGTTGATCTCCATCTGCACGGTTTCCCTGTAGGACATATCATTGCTTTTGAACAGCATGTTCGGTAGAATTTCTGCTAATGCTCTCGAATTTTCATTTGACATAAATAACTGCTCTCATTTTCCTAGAGATGTGACCCTGTAAAAATAACTTCCGATGTACTGCCGATTCATTCCTTCTCTGTCCAATAAGATCTTCGTGTACATCAAGGAGACATACAGCTATTGTCTGGGAAACAGGTGTTGCTCTCCTAGCACTACACGGGGGTCACATGTAGGACACTTTCAGGTAAAACCTACCGATGTGAAGCTACATAGACCCCTGAAACATCTGTCAACTGTGAAACTCCAAAGCTTCATTTTACCTTAGGTAAGCAGTCCGTTCACATGCCGCTCAACAGAGTAGCATAAGCGGTGAGAGACAATGCTGTAGTTGACTTAAGGAGTAATATTCAATGAGCTTTTGAGCTCAGTGGGAAGGAGATCAAAGTTCCAAAACAGCAAACTTAACGTCTCCACAGCAGTGACAGGTTACGTAACTTGTCATTCATTGATTTGGTGTTACACATGTGAAATGCTGAGCTGTGTTCAGACAATGGAGTCCTTGATAGCAACACATTAGACAACTAAATGTATTGAGAAGCAAACTACTTTAGCCAGCTGGGAATACTTCAGATTCTTGACATTACTTTACACACGAGTATACTCACTTTACTAAGCAGTGAAGATAGTCAGGGGAAGAGAATAGGTGGCCCAGAAGGTAATTAGGTTTCTTTTCATAGAGTGCACAGGAACAAACTAAGCTGCTTTTGTGACCATTTCGTCTCCAATATGAGAGCTTTCTTGACGCAAAAGAAGCTGATCATTTTTTTCTCGGTTGGATGAACGCCATGTTCCCAATGTAGTTGGCAGTTGGCGCAACGCCCAGAAACGTGATGCTACCAATTCACCTGCTGGCTGTTGACTGTCATTGTGGTAATCCAGCATTTTGTGGCCTCATCTAAATTGCACAATACTTACCTTGATTAGGTTGGCTAAAAAGGAGTTTCCAGCAAAGCATACCAAGTGGTACCTGGAGTATGGACACTGTCTCAAAAGACAGAGCAACACTTCAAAACGTTTATTAATACTAAACATTACTTTCCAAAAATTTACATCAAGAGAGATGAATTAAGAATATGAAACTGAAAGAATTCTCAACAATCGTACATTTAATAAACATAAATCCTTCAAATTTTGCAAATTCTTGGAACACCGAGACAAAACTTTCTTAAATCACTAGATAATTGTGCAAGCAAAGTCAGTGAATTAGACATGCAGGTCAGAAAACAATGAGGAATGAATTTACACGCCTTGGACCAAAGGGAATATTGGAATGTATGAGGCAGCAGATGCAATAACAAAGATTTGAAACACAGGAAAAAAACTTGGGTTGACAGAATGCAATGTAGTTTCCTCTGGCCAATCCTTAGCCACCACAAGTTGCCACAATCCACTGCAGGGTCCAGTATTGCTAACAGCCGTTAACCTCCAGTCAGTGGCAACTGATACAACATTTCAGATGCCAACGTTTACTGGACCTCAAATGCCCATCCAAGCAAATGCCACACATTTTACATAATCTCAGATCAACCATAATTAGTTTTGGAAACCAACATCCGTAAAATTGATAGCCATAGCAAGGACAGTCACAAGATAGCAATGACAGCATTAATTAGGTTATCCTAACTTTCAAATTCACTCCCCTTATCAATGACATGGCTATCTCCATCAGTTAATCACATTCTGCTACGATCTTCATGTAAACTCACATCTCTATACAGTTACATCAAACCCATCAAAGTTTGGCAGCAATGCTTCAGTAACCTTCCATTCAATATAACTAGGGGTAACCTATGTTTAATGTACTGTCATGTTCTCTGTCCATGTGTCAATGGAATAAAAAAGGTTTGACTACCAACACTTCTCACACACAATGCCATATGCCATATCTGACAAAGATGTGGAGTGTTACGTAAAACTCGGGAAGGGTATTGAGAGATGAGAAACGTTTTAGGTAAAAAAAATGTCAATCTTGATACTGCCTCGAACAACGGAAGTTAATTCACATAGGCAATAGTCCGCCCTCTCTTCTACACTAGTTTTGAGCCACCAAAATGTAAGGTGTCTTTAATCACAATGGGAGTATAGCAATGTATGAGATGTGCAAGCTGATGCAAAGAATTAATCCTTAGCCAGACACAAGTAACACCATGTTAATCCGTAGGGAAGACCAATAATATTCAGTAATCTCTGCCTAAATCCACAATTGCAAGAAGTCTTATAATGCAAGTAAGGACATCATTCCAGGTAAGCACTGGCATATCAGCAGAATCAAGACAGTGCCTTTCACCAATTATTTCAAATGTGCCATCACTGCTCATACTGCAGACATACATAGTCTTGCCCCACCAGCCTCCACCAATTGACTCCACACTGCTCTCCTCTGATCCCTGTGTTGCCACCAGTACTGGTCAAGGAGGCTGTAATTTGCAGATTTGCCACACATTGTCTTAACAGATATTGTGTTATAATGCTGGTGGTCATGCAAAGTTTATTCTACACCAGTCACAACTGCATGCACATTAAAATAAATAGGATGAGGATGGACACAGAACTGAAGGCATTTTTTTCTGAAACACCATTCCACTGATGCTACTAAAAGGCTAACCAAATTAATGGCATGCACTACTAGTTTCATCTTGCTTACAGGTATCTGATAGCTTCCTGGGTCAACAGAAATGTTATTTTTCGCGATGCAGCCAAATATATGTAATACTGAAAATAAAATTGCCAGGATCTACTCAGTAATAGGTATGAGCTTGCATCAAAGATTCTACACACAAAAGTATTTGTCAGAAACGGTGTGTCGTCAGGCAGTGCAGGTAAGGATGCACAAGACTATTCATTCAGTAATTTTTTTCATAATGTGGGGCCATAGTCATATTTCTTTAAAGTCAGTACCGCCATTAGACTGTTGTTTATTTGCAGTTTTACATTTACACTGTCATGATTTCGGCTTGAAAGTGCCATTATCAAGTGCTTTGTGTTACACAGTGCCTACGATGGCATACTCTCGTATTTAAAACATACTGTTAGACACATTGCCTAAGGCTCGATATTTCTTATAAGGCCTACTGCTTCTTTTCACCAAGAATACCATCTTGACTGAATGACAGTTTGCTCTACGGCACTGTATTACTCGTATAACACTTCATAATGGCACTTTGAAGCCGAAATCATGATAGTGTAAATGTAAAATTGCAAATAAATAACTCTAATGGCGATACTGATTGTAAAGAAATAGTCAGTGTTTCATAATGAGCGCTTAGTTGCTTCCAACAAGCATTAAACGTAATTTCAAACATTTTCTGAATGCTTAACAGCAGATAGGAAAAGCATTATCATTTGCAAGGTATCAGAAGTTCAAAGAAACTGCAGTGAATAAAACAGCTTCAAATAATTGTAAGTTCAGTTAGCAGAAGCGATAATAGCAATTAGAAACAAAGTAGCTAACTTTTTTCTCTTCGTTTGTATTTGACCTTCTTCCATAACATTTGCAAAGTATGCTTCAGCTGTAAGAAAAATCCTGGCCTATGAAAACCATATTACCAGTGAGGGATTTTAGCAGACTTACTTTAGAATTATATCCTATTCATTCAAAATAAAGGCGTAAAACAACAAATGCATTAAATTTCTGATATTTGTCCTTCAGCCTTTCCATTAAACATGGTTTTTGTTATATGCTGTTAAAATCTTAACAACATTCAAATAATCGTAATAAGGTAGGACTCTAATTCCTGTCGTATTATTTAATAGGTCACAATCAAGCACAAGAGTTGAATGAAGAGTAATGACTCATTCTTCGTTATTTGGGTTTGGATGGGAATATTTTAATACCTCAAACGCAGAAATAATCCATAGAATTGTAACAGTTATGTGTTTGTATTTAAGTGGCAGACAAAAGTTGGCAGCACTTCTGCTCTAGAGCCTTTGGAGAGACAAGCACTAGGAACTACGTCTTTGATGTGAGTCTTTGTGTGGCTGTACAATGTGAAATAAACGTAATTTTTAGTGAAGTACACAGATTCTTTTTAAATCTAAAACAGGTAAAAGTAACAGTTTATGGGCCCAGATTCGCTTAAGTGTCGTAAGTGAATTAAAGACTCGAAACAGTGACGAAAAGTTAACAAAATACGATAACGTGTGCTTGAGTGAAAACTGTTGTAAAACCATTTGCTGAACTGTGTAAGTGTAAGTAAGGGCCAAAAACGAAAGTTTTTATGACCAGTATAAAATACAGTAGTCAAAATTTGAGGTTAAATTGTTGTCAACTGAGTTTTGAGTGGAGTACAGCCAGCCGAGGTTCGAGGTCAGGAACATTGACAGATAAGTTTTAGGTTTTTACGATTAGTTTTCAGTAACCAACTTTCTGCCATATATTGTATTTTGAAGCAAAGATTCAGCAAAAATGGATATGTCAAAAAATATAAAACCAATCAACAGACAAATGGACTGGCCAATTTTGAATCGAAAGTCTCGATGGGTTACCATGAAGGTGCATTGGACATTATTGACACGAGGTTAGTTAAGCCCAAGCCACTGGAAGACGGTGCAGCAGATGAAGAAGCAAAGAAACACAAAGAACAGTTAGATTTGTATCGATGAAGTATATCAAAAGGTAATGGACAAGGAAATGGCTAGTGATATGTGGAATGCCTTAAAGCAGCAGTTTAAAGCCTCATCCAAGGATCAGTTGTTAAAAATCTGCACACACTTTTTCTCCTTCTGCTGGATACCAGGTGATGTTTCTACACACATAGCAAAATTGAAGAGTTTGTGGAATGAGTTAAACAGTGGACTCAAAGCTAAAAACGAAAGTGTTTTACCAGACCTTAAGTTAGTGTGCAAAACGTTGCATATTCTTTCAAGTGAATTTGAAACTTTTCAGTCAAGGCAAAGGCAAGTTCATCAAGAATGACAAAGAAAAGGTGACATTTGCTATTATTGTAAGTGTAATGTCCACTGGGTAAAGGACTGCTAATGGTGGATTTCTGATGGAAGACCAAATAAAAATCGAAACTGAAGTCAAGAAAATTGTGCTTCTGTTAGTGCTGTGCTAATGTCTGTGAAGAGGCCTATACAGTTGAGGCAGATTTAGCACCATGGTGGATTGATAATGGAGCTACAAGACCTGTAAGAAACTGTTCAGTGTTTTACAGACTTTCTAAAATTTGGCACTCCATATGGTGTAAAGGCAGCCGGAAGAGAAACTCTAATGGCAGTGGGAAAAGGCAATATTCAGTTATCATCTCTGACTGATGGACAAGATGTGATGTTGTTGGATGTGTAGTATGCTCCACAATTATCTAGATGATTGTTTTCAGTGTTAGCTGCACAGGACCAGAATCCTAATAGTGAATTTAAGTAATCAACAAGAGTGTTGGCTTAAAATTGATGACAAGGTAGTGCTGCATAGAACCCATGAGCCCTTTGGTACCTTGTACAACGCAGACATTTAACCAAATTTGCCCAAAGAAATTGCTGAAGTAAATGCCATTGAAGAAACTTCATTATTGCAACTGTATCGTGAGAGGTGGGGACTTCAGGATAAACACCATGTCAAAGGAATGGTAGAAAGGAATTAGGCATAAATGTTCCATTGGAGAAGTCACTTTGTGAGCCATGCATTTATGGCAAAGCACATCACTTACCATTTGGTCACAGAAAGAAGTCAACCTGCCCTGGTGAGCTAATGTCAGCTGAAGTCTGTGAATCTTTCAATGAATCTTAGAAGAGGAGTCATATGGTTGTGTTCAGACAGCTACACAAAATTTCGGTATTGCTTCCATGTAAGGCAAAAGTCTGATGTTAAAGATGCATTGAAATATATTCCACATTCAAAGAAGCCGGATCATACAGTCAAAGAGCTGCTGAGTGACAAAGGTGGAGAATTTGACAGTAACGAAGTTAACGACATACTGCAAGCAGAAGGTGTTACTCAGAGGGTGACAGCACCCTACACGCAACAAAGTGGTGGAAGTGAGTGGGATATGCTAACTATAGTTGAAATGGCAAGAACCTTAAAGTATTCAAATAAAGAAGCTAATTTCCCAGCAGCCATATGGGCAGAATTGGTTGGAGCATCAGTGTACATTTTGAATCGAACTGCAGAATCATCTGTGGAAGGAATTAGTCCATTTGAGCTGTGGTTAGGCAAAACGCCAGGAATAAAAGTTACATATAATAGGCTCTACATGCTATGCCCACATACCAGACAAAGATGATTGAAAATGGATAAAGCTGTCAAGGGTTATTTTGTGGGGTATGAATATGAGTGTTACAGAACTTGGGTGGAAGAAGAAAACAGTCATTCTCAGCAGAGATGTAATCTTCCATAAAAAGCCTGCAAGTTGTGAAGAAAGTCAAATTACCATTGCAGGATGTTGAGCAAAGTAATCAGGGAAACTATGCAGCTGAAGAAAAAGATAAGGTAAACTCCAACAAGGAAGAGTTTGAAGAATCGGAGACTGAAGAGAGCAGTGCTGATACCAGAGAACAGGAAATTTTTATCCCACCTCATCGACAACTGTGAAATTGTTCAACGTTATTGAAACCTTCGTGGATAAATGACTTTGTACTATTTACAGCTTCTTCATATGACTCTGGTTCTTCATTTGTTTCATTAATCATCTCTTCAGTGAACATTACACTTCACTAGAAGCAAGCTATGAAAAATGAAATGAAGTCATGAATCACACATGGGAGCTGACTACTTTACCAAAAGGAGCAAGAGCTATACCATGTAAGTGGGTTTTTCGTGTAAAGACTAATCCTGATGGAAGTTTTGAGAAATACAAAGCAAGACTTGTCATAAAGGGATTTAATCAACGCTATGGTGTAGACTACAGTGAGACCTTCAGTCCAGTAGTTAAGTTGAGCACAATTCGTTCAAAGTTAAGTGTTGCTGCAGCTGAAAAGATGCATCCAATACACTGTGACGTGTCTACAGCGTTCTTGTATGGATAACTAGAAGAAATAATATTCATGCAACAGCCAGAAGGGTATAATGATGGCACAGTGAGTCTGCAAATTAAGGCAAAGTTTGTATGGACTTACACAAGCCCCAAGATTTTGGAGTAAACGGTTTGGAGCACTTCTGTCAGCAGGCTTAAAGACAAGTGATGCAGATCCTTGTTTACGTATCAGAGAAGAATGTGGCAAGAAACTGTTACTTCTTTATATAGACGATGGGTTAGTTATGGCAAGTGATCAGCTGGGTGCCAGAAAGTTTGTTGAGGAGTTGAAGGCTGAATTTAAGATCTCAGTGAAACCAGCATCATGTTTCCTTTGCCTTGGGATAAAACGCTTTGATGATGGTGAAATCAAGATAAGCCTATGCAAAGAAGATTTTGGAGGATTTCAGTTTTCAAGAGTGCAAACCTGTCTCAATACCAATTGTCAAGAAACCAGATACATTACAGGTAGAAGGAAAGAATGCAGAGAAGTGTAACTTTCCCTGTCAGCAAGGAGTTGGAGCACTGATGTACCTGATGCTTGGAACGACACCTGACCTGGCTTACAGTGTGAGCTTCCTGTCTCGAACTCTTGCCACGGCGTCAACAGAAGATGTAGTGCGACTAAAGCGAGTACTAAGGTATTTGGCAGGTACATGTGACCTAGGCATAACCTATCGTCCAAAATTGTGCAGTGACATATTAGATTGCTACAGTGATCCAGACTTTGGAGGAAGCAACAAAACAGGACGGTCAAAATCTGATGTACTTATTACACATGCAGATGGAGCTATCTCCTGGCTCAGCCAAAGACAGGCAGTGACCGCAACATCTACAACAGAAGCAGAGCTGGTAGCTGCAACAGAAGCTGTGAAGGAGATATGTCAAACTTAAGGACTGGAACTTCACTCAGCTTTCCCATTCCTCTAAAAAGTCTACACAATCAGGCAACAGTGAAACTCGCACTCAACCCCGAGTTCCATCATCTCACCAAGCATATAAAAATAAAGTATTTCTTGTCTGAGAAAAGGTATTGGAAGGAGACTGAGGCATTGAACAGATTTCAACTGAAGACCAGTTAGCAGATATACTGACGAAGCCGCTGGCAAAACAGACTGTTAGATATAAGATGGGTCTTTCATGTTGTGTTCCCTTTTATTTTTTAATTAAACAAGGGAAAGTTACACTTACATGTTTGTATTTAATTAAGTGGCAGACAATAGTTGGCAGCACTTCTGCTCTAGAGTCTTTGGAGAGACAAGTAACAGAAACTAGGTCTTTCATTATGTGTCATTGTGTGGCTTTACAATGTGAAATAAACATAGTGTACAGTGAAGTAGACAGATTCTTTTTAAACCTAAGACAAGTAAAAGTAACATGAATGTGATGTTTAATTACAAATATTCACTTTCCCGAATCACCACCAGCTAGTTGGATACATTTGTGCCAACGATGAAAAAGTATTCTGAAGCTGTCGCAGAAGTCGACACTGTTCCCGCAACCACAGTCTCACAGTTCTCTCAACGTCTTCATCAGAAGCATAATGATGTCCCCGCAGATCGTCTTTCATTATCGAGAACAGACGGAGGTCAGACGGTGTTAAATCTGGACTGTATGGAGGATGCCATACAGTGGTGTGATTCAGTCTCTCAAGTTATGCTGAGGTGGCACGTGAAGTGTGGTGCATGTGAAGCAATAATATAAACCACACATTCTTGTGAAATTCCGATTGTGCTTGCAATTTTTCTGCATGATACGACCATCGTCCTGGATCAGTCTATCAAAATTTTGCTTTTGAAACTGTGGTTGCTGTCACAAGACGTCAAACTGTCATGCAGGTCAGATGTTCTCTCAGCATCTTTAAACTTACTCGCCCAACGACGCACGGCACTCACACCAACACAATCGCCATAAATTGCTTTCATTCTCTGATGAATCACCTTTGGGGTGAAACCTTCGCCTGTCAAGAATTCAATGACTGCAAGTTGCTTAAATCGCATTGACCGATTGTCTGCATAGGGTTCCATACTTAACACTGTAACAACACAACCGTTTAATGCTGAGGCTTCACGCCAGCTGTAGCTGTAGAGAAAAGGCTTCAGAACAGGCCAGTACCTGCCACACACAAGTACTGTCAGCTGTTGAAGTGTTATGAAGGTGGAGGCATTACTTTTCAGTCAACACTAGTACATGACATGGTAGTCTCAGCTAGGTTTCCGATTAATAATTATGTCTACAGTGTTACCTGAACTGTGTGTGCAGCTATGCAGTAACTTATTATTACTCCTGAGCTTTTAAGTCTCTCTGTAAGAGTGCTTGGATCACAAATTTGTAGTCCTAATATTTTCTTGTAAATGGTTACACTCTACTGTGATTCAGTTGTGAATAGTTTCCTTTACGTGACCAATTGTGCATAGAGAAATGTCACAAGCACTCTTAGTATGGTCGGTAATACAGGTTGTATGTACACCTCCCACGCCTTCTCAAGTACTACTAACACGAATGATGTATGGTTAAATTATGAAGGACTTATTGTTATTTTGATGTATTTTTCGTTAATTCAATGTGACTATAAATAAGCTTACGGAGGGCCAGTTATTTGATATGATAGTTTGATACACACATTGTACTTCATAAATAATATAGTACTGCATCTGTTTTCCTTGATATGATTAAATAACATCTAACTTCAGTATGTTTACTGACAGCTGCTTATGACATGAGTATTTCGTGCCTTCTACATATGTTTTGGTTTGTACACTGCTTTTTATTCAGTTTGCATGGCATACATAATCATGTGCCCCCTGTACATATATTTGTCATTTGGGTGATTTTTAAAAAACGCCTTTGTTGAAAAACTTTGTTACTGTCATACAATTTTACAAACTTACAATAGAACTTTTTTTACCTAACATTATGTATTGTGCACATTCACACTCTTTGTATGATCCTGGAACTGTCATCTTTCACACTTCACATTTTACCTGTATAGCTCACATGCAGTGTTCTGCTTTAGAAGTGGAAAATTGTATTCACTGTTTCATATATTGTCAATACGATGATGGTTAATCGTGTATGACGAAATGTCAAATCTGATGTGATTGTAATTTTCTCGAAAAGAATGTCGATTTAGTAATCTTACTGGATCTCCTGTTCGGTTTCGATGCTAGTTTCCATTTTCTTCTGTTTTGCCGTCCACACAAATGGTAAATGACCGAAACTAATCATAATAAAAAATAACCTCTCACTATACTTACCTGTCCGAGAAAGGAATTATTAGTTTAAGAAACCAGTGTGTTCTCAGTTAAATTTTTCTGTTACTGTCTTCATATGTCTTGCATGCACATTGTTAGTCACATATATATTAAACAGTTCGTGTAAAATTAGTTTTTCATGTCAGTTCACGTTCTGATAACTTGAATTTCTAGTATCCACTTGTAGTTTTAAAAGTAATTAATGAAAATAGTTTGTGCTTGGAGATGGTTTTCTTATCCAGACTCTCTCTCCAAAATATTTGTATTCCGCAAATTTACCTTAGTTTTAATTTGTACTATTAGTATTAGAAATTTGTTCCCTTTGAAAGGAAATATAATTGCTTCACATTGTTATTGCTGAAGCTTTTAAACTCGTGTTCGTTCTTGCAAGCACTGTAAAACGTCTGTTGCAAATATTTATACGAATTAAATTCAGTTAGATGATGCAATGTCATGTTTTGCAATTCCAATATAGACGAAACGATATTTGTAGATAAACACTAAACGATGTAGAAAACTTTTATTACCCTTCATGTAACTAACAGCTACTATTTACGTCACGTTTTCCATAATATGAAAATATTTAAAATGTTCTACCTCACTTGTGTAACATTTTTCCTCAGCTAGATCTAAGTTGTCCTTTGTTACCATTAAGGCAGTATATTATGCCTTCTCTTATAAGTAAGTACATTACCGATTGACTGGTACATTGTCTTCAGTGTATCTTTGGCATATCTTAGAACAGCTAACTAGAATTTGACTATGTATGTTGTTACTAGTAGATGAGTTGCGGTTTGCGCATCAGTGTGTGATTCTGAAGTAAAAATTCAGAATTTAATTCAAAAAATTGTCTACTGTTAACATTGTTAAATTCTCTTCTGTTGCTATTTGATACAAAGCATACTATTATGCATGTGTGTGCCACATCTTGTGGGACATTGTACATACTGTAAACATATCTTTAAATAATGGCCAATAATGAAAACTGTAATTAAGATTGTCCTATTTTTGAGTTCTCTAGACAGCATAAGTTGCATATTACTGTGTTGGTATAATCATTCCATAGGTGCTTTATAATAGCATGGTAGTACAAACTGGCCAATAGCACTCTAAATCAGTTGTAAAGATAGCTTGCAACGTTTTCTTTTATGCAGTATTTCCGGACTGTGGACTCTCATATAACAAATGATGAAAGAGGATGAATTGTAGATAAAAAAATTGTTAGCCCAGATGGTGCAACTACAGTGTAGAACACGTTGACAAGCTTGTAAATCTAATTTTTTGATTAGAAAAATCGTTACTCTGTAAGTATTTGAGAAACTCCTGGGAACTTTAGAAAATGTTTTCACTCTGTTCTATAACCGATGTATTAAAGTGACAAAATATATTGTCTTGGTTGAAGTCAGTCGTTATCCAAACCTCCATGGGCTATCATCATGACAGTAAATTTCACTACAAAGTGTTTCAATTGACAAAGACATACCAGCTCTAAAAATCAGCTATGTGCTGAACATGCATTGTGTTACTGCCGAATGTTGCTTTCCTATAGCTACACATTGAAAATCTAAGTTAGTATTTTAGACAAAGATTGTAACATTTCAGTGGAACAATTTCAATTTTGTTGTGAGGAATATTATCTTTTGTACCAGATCAAAAACCATGTGTAGTTATTTCCATTATTACTTAATGTGAGGAAAATATTTTCATGTCAAGTAGCTTTAATTTTTAGCAACGTTACTAGTAACAAGTTTCTGTAAAGTGTCTGCATGTCATGAAAATTACATTTATTGAATAAGCGCTGTTGTCACTTACTTTATTTACGTGGATTGTTGAGTGTACTATTCTAGTCCAAGAATACAAGAATCTTCCTTCTCTTTGTGTCAGTCTTAGATGATCTAGTACTGACACTCCTTCCGCTCAGTTGCAGACTTCTGTTTTCCTTTCCTGTCGGCCTCTCTTGGCCAACTCTTGATTTTTCGACCCCAACGGTATTAGGTTGCGAGGCCTGAGGGTGTCCTTCATTTTCTTTCTCTAATCTTACATGTGGTGAAGTCAGTCCTCCTAGGAGCGTAAACCTGTAAAACAAAATGTGGTCCTCCAAACTGTGGGTTATGTGACAATGCTATAATCTGTGAAAAAATCTTAGTACTCACAAGCCCCAGATACGAAGGTTGATGAGATGGTGACAACAGGCCATAATGGGGGTGTAGACATTATTCACCCTAGACTACTCTCATTGGAGAAAAATGTGACCTGCGTTTGGGGACATCTCTGCATCAAAACTGAAGTAGGTGAGACATGTAAGCCACATAAAATGGTAACGGTTGCTGCTCTGTATCATCACCAAAAGAAGTAATTGGGAATAATGGGAACTGGGAACCCCATCTTGGAGCCATTACTAAAAGGGCAATCCTGGAGGAAGCACAGCACTTAAACACTGCACCGAGAGAAATGAACAAATGAGGTAGAGGAGGGTGGTGTTCCAAAATTACTGTGACGTTATGCACTGCATTTGTCATTCCTGAGGGACAGAATTACAGTAATTCTATTGGTGCTAAATGTGAAGAGAAGACTGAAGTGAAAGTGACAAACCATTGTGGGGGACTGTTGCTGAATTGGAGGCACCAGTTTACTTCATCCCAAAACAGTTCAGTACACAGCCTCATCAAAGATGCAGTGTTCCAGATTCAGTCACCCAAGACATAACGGACGTCTGCACTAATAGTCATTTGGAATTTGGTGACCACTACTAGGAGAAATATGACTGTTTTTTAAGAAGATGGTTCTCTGACATTAACTGGAAGATGACATGTGCAGGAAGCTTGAGAAGAGGCCTGAAGTTTGTTCATCTGCAGTCTTCTATCTGGGAGAAGGACATGAGCTGCCTGTATGCCAACATCGTTCCACAAGAGTTAAAACTGTGACAAATAAGCTCTACCTGCCAACCTGCCAGCACGTTTCTTCCTGTCATGTACTTGTTTCATCTTTTCAGGAACATCCAGCATAAGAACCAAGAAACCAAGCTACAAACGACGATTGCCTGTGACTACATGCTGATACTGACATGCTTCCACATGTCACTCATAACACATCTCAGAATATTCAGCTGAATGCAGTCTTAAATACCCGTGGACTATTGCTTTCGTCTAGCGTGGAAGCAGACAGCTTAGAATTTATATAGTGAGAGATCAGTTTTAGATGACCCATACCGATGTTCACAGGCGAATCAGCAAGATGAGGTAGTACTGTGGGTGTTCCATGAAAGGTCAAAGAACAGTGGTAGCTCTATGGATGGCTGTTCTGGAGTTGGCCTGACTCTGGATTTATATCAGCATATTCCTTTAGGGAGACAGGATAACCAGAAGAGTGGCACAAGAAACTACCAAATGTTTTCTAAGATCTGTGTAGACCTCGCAAAGAACTACATTAACAAAAAGACCATCGAGAATTTGGGATGCGAGGTAACAGGGTGCAAAGAAACCGGTTATCATAAGTAAATTGTGTCCAATTCACATCCATTAACCGGTCTTCAGTGCAATATCAGCCACAGTTACCACAGGTGAGACATCAGTTGTGACCAGGAGGATGACACAAATGTCTCACGAGAAGGGGCAGTATTACTGGAAAAAAACTGTGGATTCAGTTTCACTTACATTCTTCGCAAGCTATTTACGTATGCGCTTTTCCTGCAGCTTTGCCGTTTCCTTTTTCTTATCGATTGTATTTAATCATAGAATATTGTGTACATAAATGTTACCTGAGCATTATTCTCTGCCTCTGTTCTGCAACAATTGTGCAGCAGATAGCCTGTGGAAGACCCCAACTGACACAGGTGATGAAATGTGGTTTAGACTAAAATGCAGGCAATAGATTTACCATATCAAGTAAGACAACTTTTGTATGTAATGTGTGTATTGTATGTATATCAATATTGAAATGAATGCACTGGATATGAGGTAAATTGGCAGCTATAATGTAACAATACCTATGAATATTTCGCAGATAATAGGTGGCAGAATGCCATGATTTTCGAATTAAATGTACCATAAGTAATTAGGCACTATTTTGGCCGTTTGCTTATATAGTCAAAAACGCTGAACCAGTTTGTTGCTCATCTCCTGTTCAGTGCTCAGAAATACATTAAATTTAGTTGTATTTGGTAGTAAACCCCACTGGAGCACACAAAGCTGTTAAAATTTTTATTACTATGCAGCTCCCCTATGTGGTCATTTCTCACCGTAATGAATTTTATGCAATCTGTGCAGAAGGACTTTGATTTTTATGTGTATGCATTCTGGTACTATGTTTTCAATTGTCATATTTGTGAGGCCAGGGATAGGCTTCACAGATAATAGAGCTAGTCGATTAATGACGTTTCTTTAATGCAGTAATTTATATGACTGCAGGGCTCCTAAGGAATACTTCCTTACAACGTGAAAATTAAGACTTGTATAAAATTCGGTCAGTGCAGTTACCTGCTCAGTTTTTTAATGACTGTAATTGTACCCCGGAATTCAAACTTAATCTGCTGTAATGCACTTGTTAGTTGTGGCACTATAGTCAAGCGACTTGCTATAGTACTGCCAAGCTATACAAGTTGTAGTTTTGTGTTAATACCTAAGTTACATTGAAGTATACTGAGAACCACTTTCCGTAAATTGAGACATAATTTGGATGGAGGTGATGCGGACTGACTTCGTCTCCTCGCCAACCCAAGCAAGATAAAGTCTACAGTTTGCTCTCGCTATTGTCCCCCGTGTTGAGGTTGTTCTACAATTCCTACCACAGACCTTCGCAGGTTGTAGAGGAGACTTCGTACGTTTCTGGACATGAGCTCCTTATCAGAACTTCATTTACAGAGCTTTATCTCCAAGCCTGTGACAGGAATCGTGAAATGCCCTGCATTTATTAGTGATGGGATTGATGACAAATGTTTTGCATAGATGACTGAGCCTAAGTAATACAGTGTCTTGTATATCTAGTTTTGAAACACCTGTTACTATGTAGCAAGTGGAATTATGTGCAATTATTACACATAAAATTACGAGGTTAACGTCTAATCCATCTGTCTCTTCCAATGTTGTCAGTTGGGTTCTTTGGATGTTTGTTGTTCCTTGGAAGTTTGATGTTCATTAAAGAAGACTGGAGCAAAGCTTGTTAGCTTTTCGACGAACAACTGAGTACAATAATAGACATACCTTGTTATTATGTGATGCCCATACAATTGTCTGTTCTGGTTTCACTGTAGAAATATTACCGAAGTCTGTAAAATTTATAGAGAAGTTCCCCCTGTGAATTAAACCATTAACTTTACGGATTATGGATGTGAACAAAACAGTTTCTTCATAGTAGTATTCAGTCAGATAATGTTTATGAACGAAGTAATGTATTATGCAAATATTGGTTTGCAAGATAATTAAGTTCTCTTACAAATAACAAAGTGGTTTGTTTAAGGTTACTTCTAAGGTGGCGTATATAATTTCGCATGCAAACGTTCTACTGCAGTGGTATTACCATGATTGTGTAATGTATTGGAAAACTCTGTACCAGTAAATCCTGATTGTCTAAAGATTTCCACACATGAGAGTATCTGACTCATTGCTCTGTAAATTGTGTTAATTGATTTGAAGCATGTAATCAAGTAAAAGTTCAGGAAAGGTTTGAAGTTGAACGTAAAGTTTGATGGAAGTCAGTAAGCGCTCTTTGCCCAACACAGGATGGATGAAGTCCAGGTATACGCACGCAATCTACGCAGAGTCGAAAAGCACTCGGTTCCTCAAGTTCCTAACGATTTTTCTTATTCCCTTGAACTTCCACTATACTGCACATCTTAATGAGTGAATTCTGGCAGTCTAAATTTCTGAATTTGGAAAATCTGTGAAATAATAATTATAAGATTTTTGTTGTCCTTGGAAGCTGTGACGTAGGCAACCTGAAACCGGGAACAGGCTATGGCCTGGTTTAGTGTCACTATCTTACTGGGACATGGAAGACAGAATTGAATACCAGTTACTGGAATAGTTATTACAATCGTTGGAGCGAAAGTATTCACATCAGAATACAACGTTAGGTTTACAGTATTAAGACGGCCTGCATAGTAACTTTCATATATTGTCTTGAGTTAATGTCAGTGCGTTTTCACTTGTGTTACTTCCATGTTCTTGTAACACCAGCTACTGGCTACATATGTTCCCACCCTAAGATATATGTATTCATGTAAGAGGGTGTCGCCTCTACGCAGATGTTTTAGTAGTACACCAACAGTGTAAAAATGCTCCCCTAAGCACAAAGATGAATATGTTCCTCTGTAGAACAATGACAGAAAAGTGGGAATCGGCAGCTCAATCTCATTCTGCTTTCTTCACCAAATCTTTGGTATAAGGACGTACGCTGTTGGAACGAGGAACAGTCTGCATCCTTCCACCCAATCTCTTTACAGTTAAGTATTGCTACTCCGCTAGAACAGGGAACAAAAGCATGACTATAGCGGATGTGGAAACAGGAAACCCCCTACATCCCCCCTCCCCCCCACGCATGAAAATGGCGACGATGACGGGAGAACATCTAGGCTCCACTGACTCACTCGCTGCAGCTATCTCCACCTTTATCTGTACCACTACCACTACCACTGCCACTGATGCCTCTGCTCCAGTGTCTCCCTGCTACTGTCTCTTAGTGCAAAAAAAAGGCGAATATGTTCTTCCTTAATTCACTTCTATGCAGTCACACCCATTGGACACCACGTGGCTAAAAGGTGCCTTCTCATTGTGCCCAGTCGATACTCCACATGTCTCAGCGATATAGTATTGTGGGTAGGCTCAGTGTATTGTATATCTGAATCCTGAACGGTCTTGACACAGTTGACAGTTGTATTGGGCTGTAGGAGGATTGGTTTCCTGAATGAATGCGAAGGGTTCCCACTGAGAAACACTCTCACTTCTGTGGTATATGCTGTCAGATCTTCGTGAAATCGACAAATTAATTCTATAGTTCCTTACTGTGTCTACTGTTTCTCAGCGAATTGTCAGAGAACGGAGATTTGAGATACTGTTCAACGCCCTGGCTGGAAACCTCCCTGAATTTACCAATTACTGTCAAGAGTTCAGTTCTTTATAGGAGGCAGTTAGACAGGACCACTTACCTTACATTAATCAAGGTCACTCATAGATAACACGCACATTTATCACCCTCGTTTATGGATTGGATAGATCAGCAGCGTTTTCCTTTCTAGTATATCTTTTTTTGGTCCTTCAAATTATCTGCTGGTGTGGTCTGCTGAAAGTTTCCCACCTCTTGTCTGGATCATCTTGACGTGTATTTCGTTTCCACCAGGGCTGTCGTTCTTAAGCTATTTGATTTGTTAGCATACCATCCTATGTGTGTGGGGGGGGGGGGGGGGTGGTTCGGACACAGAAGTGGTCAGACTTGAAAAAGAACTGTACTTTGGTTTCATCATTTGGAGGCGGTAGAAGTACTCCTTCCATCTGTTGGCGATTTGACACTCTATTTCCACCGTTTCATTAGTTTCTAGCCCGTGACCCTCCAATAAAACCCCTCACCGTTATAAACGTTACTGTGACCTTGTTTGCTCTAGTGTGTTTCTCCCTCCACGGTGATGTCTTTCACATACTTCCTCTTTGTTCATCTCAGAGTTGATAGAGTAGCTCTTCAAACCACCTCAAATCGTGCTTAATCCTGCACAAAATTTGTGTCGAGCAACCATCTTCTCATGGTTTTGTCTCTGTTCAGAAGGCATTAAAGCTTGTAAATCATTGCACACAAATATCTGGTCACGTTATTGGGAAACGTTCTGTTGCTGGCTGAGCTGGTGACGTCAGGGAGAAGTAGTAAGATGAAGCTATACGTGTTATTGGAGCGTTAGCCGAAGTCGCGAGGTTTTTGCGTTCCTTTTCTGCAAACATTTTAGCTACTTAGTGATGGGAAACTTAATTACAACTTCTAAGTAATAAAAACAAAATTGTGAACGCTGATAATGGAAGCCTTGTGAAAGTGGATGCTTTTGGTCCACCCACTTATCGTGGCGATATGTACAACTAAGAGATACTATTTTCCCTGCTCCCTGCAGTATCATTAAACTCGCTCAAAACTAAGTAACTGTGAAATTTTAGCAAATCGGTCCGTATATTATAGCTACATCGTCGACTGTCACGTGCTACTATCCAAAACACAATAAAACTATCGAAGGCAAAACGTACAGCTGATTTCGTCTTCAGAACACCCTTACCCCAGTGGTGGTGCATCCAGCGAACACTCGGTGGCGCAAAGGATAGTGCACCTGACTGCAAAAAGTGGTCACATTTTCCAATTTAGAACAGGTCACATATTTTTAACAGCTTTACACGAAATACGTAAACAGCGTTATCAAACAGTTCACTTTTCTGCAAAGCATTGCTGGTAGTGAAGATCTCCATACGTCCACAATAAGAGGTATCGGGCGATGAGCCTGTAAAACTTGCTGACACAAACTTCAAGACTGTACAGTTCGAGAATGTAAAGTAACGTTGGTGTCTGAAGCGGATTTAATTCATCTTTATGTGCGATGACGAAATTACAAAAGTTTAAACAACGAACATCATAACTGGATGGTACGAAGGTAAAAACTTTATTTCCAATAAACTAGAAAATATCTATATGAACGTAATGTGTGTGAACAGAGATTGCAAATGTAAGCGTACGTAAACGGCAAGGAAAAAACTATATTCTGCCCGTGCTCGGTGCGCTGAAGCTCAGGAATTATGATACGGTTCTGATACGTGAGTCGAATCGTTTCACAAATCAAAATGTTCGTTCGGGCTAGCTTCGAACCAGCGGTCTGCGAAACCCACCTTTTAAAACTAGATGGTGTACCGCCCTAACAATTGAGCTACCGAATAATTGAGGTGTAGTTCGGTAAAACAATTTTTTAGAAGTTTAATTTCGTTGAATGACGCTATCCTTAGTTGACAATGGGGAGTATATGTCGGAGATGCGTTAACTTCATAGTGAACGCATTTGCAGTTACTTTAGTAAACGTGTGCGTCGCCATGTTGGCAATTTGGCGGTACAGTGCTACCACATTTTACGCAACTTGTTCTCTGAAGCCCTGAAAGAGTCTGGTACTCTTCACCATTTGTAACCCATTTTCTGAAACGTCAATTCCAAAACAAGACGTCACCCCACATATCCATTAGGCTGTGGTGCAGCGAGCTAGCCAGTGACGTCACAGGCATCACATGACTCGAGTGTTTTAGTGGGCTTTCAAAACAGTATTTTTTGTAAGAACCAGAATGAAATTCAAATGAGACTTAAGAGGAAAGAAAGCATGTTAGTAGCATAAAATGTCAATCATTCAAGGCAATTTGCCGAAATCGGCTAAATATCCTATTCTCTGGCATATTCACAAAAATATGTTCACTAACAATGCTACAAACACTTAGACGTTGGTTGCGCGTCCGTCTTAATAAATGCTAGCAACTTGCCATGTTCCATGTAAAAGTCGGTACGGGTTGTTATCGTCGAACTTTTCTGAAATTTTATTTCTATTGTTTTGACATTGTAGATACAAATCAAGAGGGTACGCGTTAAAAACAAAAGACATGAATCTCTTCGGACACCCTAATAGACGGTTTCAGCAGATTCTACAACCGTCTGCCCATTTATGCCGTCCCATTACAACTCGGTAATTCTCATACGAACATTACAGTACCCTAAAGGCGTTGCTCAAATGAAGGCCTAAAGTAAACACAATCTCAGAACCGTGGTCAACTTTGTAAATCAATTGTTACTCAAGAGTTCTGTCTTAGGCGTACTGCAAGTTGAAAAGCTCTTCAAAACAGGCGCCTTTCGCCTTTATTGGCAGAGCATAAAAATTGGAAATATTTTAATTAAGTAGACAAATTTTTCGTTCTTTCAGTATGACGGTTTTCCTTCAAAATAACTCATTCTAGACGTTTCTGTGAACGTTGTGTGTACCTTGGTCTAAGTTTTGATGACAGCAGCTTCTCTTTCATATTAGCCGATCCAGTTTCCTCCACTTGTTTGTTGTGGAGATGATGGTTTTTTCGGACATCGCGCATGGTTTCCATTAACAGCAGACTACGTGATTTGGAACTTTGTCATAGCTTACAAAGTCTGTGTGGATGTTCATCCTCAGCAATCAATCCATTGTCTTTTCATTTGCATTCCTCTGGTTTAGGGATAGTACCAGTGACAGCGTTCTTAAAAAAATGTTTGAAAGTGTGTAAACATAGACGTGTTGCCTACTTAAGTTCCACATTTTGGAGTGTTCCATAGGTTATACTCCTGTCGAGTCAATGATCTTTCAGTATTCAGTGCTCTTAAGGCACAAAACAGAAATAACTTCGTTATTTGTTGTATTTAATTTGCAGTTGGTGGGCCGGAGTATTGTAAGTAAATACGCTCTGCCTCAAATAGTTACAGAAACGGGAGTAAAACTCAGGGGCACACAGCTCTGATATCCCGGCCCACGGCAACGGCGTCTTAAGACGCACGCTATTAACCACTTCCGACGTGTATTCTGTTTCACCTGGGCTTTCCTCCTTAAGCTATTCGATTTGTTTGTATACCATCCTATGTGGTGGTGGTGGTGGTGGTGGTGGTGGTGGTGGTGGTGGTGGTCCGGACACTGAAGTGGTCAGACTTGAAAAAGAACTGTACTTCGGTTTCATCAGTTGGAGGCGGTAGAAGTACTCCTTCCATCTTCTGGCGGTTTTACACTCTATTTGCACCGATTTGCATTAGCTGGCATTCTTCGTGCTGGTAGTGTAACTGAATCTTAGCAACAACACAGAACACGTTCGGCAACTTTGACATAGTTACTTCCTGGATGGCGCGGAGGTATGCTACTAAATTAATTTGATTTCACGTGCCGTATCATTGAAAAATTTTCACGATTTTCAATACATGGCTTCGAAGCCAGGAAGGTCATTCCACGTGGAAATTGGAACTAATCTCGCCTTTCACATTGCAGTTCACCTGTCCTAGCCACCACTACGGCAATACGTTAGACTAGTACAGTGCGTCTTCAGTAACTCAGGATAATGTCATCACCTAAAAAAAAAAGTCGTCCTCAGCAAGACGAACTGCGAGGCAACAGCCTTTAACGATGACGTGGCAGAACAACGAGCCAAATCGAAAATCAGTAAGGATATCTTAAGGAAACGTCCACATAAGATATTTTATTCCTACTTCTAGTACCTCACAGTGCAAGGGCACAACAGGTAAAGCCTCATTCTGCTTCTGTCGACATCACTTTGGATGTCCTTGTAACATTCAGTGCATTTCAGATTCCATGAAATACTGCAATATCGGTTCATCTTATCCTAATAATAGGACAATGGAGTGTTACATTAGCATTCCTTCGTTGATTTTTACGTACGTACGTCTTACACACACAAACCGCGATTTACATTGTTGGGCTATGCTTTTATTAAATTTTACGGTATTTTCTTCACGGCAATGTAGAATTATTTCGCGATTAAAATGGGAACGAAACATCACACGGACTGGCAGTTGGAGAAAGTTCTAGCAGAAATGGAGAGGCATGAAGTTGAAGATGAAGCTAAAGGTTGATTATTCCACCCAATGAAGATAAAATATCGGATAACGGAAACATTGCAGAAAGTTCTGAAAGATAACTGTTGTAAAAAATGTAACTTATTTTTGGTTCATACTTGCTGGTTAGAACTTTGGTTGTTGTTAAATCGGACCTTGTACAATATTATGTCTGCACGCTCGTCGTAGAATATCTGGAGTCCACGAATCCTAAGTACTCGGTTCGCTAGATCAAACATGCAAACAAGTTGTATTTGAGTTTTATTACAAAAAGGAAAGAGAAAATACTTCAATTTGTCGACCACACAGATGTCGCAAGCGAAGGGCGACATATGAAATAAATCCTGAGTAGACACAATCCTAAGTCGCTGCTATAGAAGTGCCTAACCTCCGAGCTGCTATTCAACTGGGCCGCCACCGCCACCGCCACCGCCACCGCTCTGTCCTTCCCAGGTAGGGCCGCTGCTGCCACGTTGTCCAGGCCAGCGTGCGACTGGCTGACGCCCTCTCGCAGCCATCTCTAGCCTACCCTTCCCCACCTGCGCTCCGGCGCTTGACTTAACGCCGGAACAGTTATTGACTTTTCAAGAAGCTTATTGAAGGAGAACAGTAGGACAAAGTAAAGAGTGGTGCATTAGGCCTATCCACAATGAGACGTGAACTAAAGCATACCCTGTGCTTGATACGAAAAAAATGGTGCAACAAAATGAATGAGAGTTCAACAGATCTTTCGCAAAGAGAACGAGATTCTGGTGGTGAAATTGTGGGATAACAAAACAGTACGTGTGGCCAAAATTTATAGTATTACCACAGCATTGAGCTTTTCTGAAATATACTCACAGGCAAAGAAAAAGAAAACACCTTCTAGAATGCCACATCTCTTTGAAGAATAAAATGCCGATTGGACAGAATGCCGATTGGACAGAATGCCGATTGGACAGAATGCCGATTGGACAGAATGCCGATTGGACAGAATGCCGATTGGACAGAATGCCGATTGGACAGAATGCCGATTGGACAGAATGCCGATTGGACAGAATGCCGATTGGACAGAATGCCGATTGGACAGAATGCCGATTGGACAGAATGCCGATTGGACAGAATGCCGATTGGACAGAATGCCGATTGGACAGAATGCCGATTGGACAGAATGCCGATTGGACAGAATGCCGATTGGACAGAATGCCGATTGGACAGAATGCCGATTGGACAGAATGCCGAAATAAAAAGCTCTCACTGAATAACAGTGCTGTAGCACGTTCCGAAGAAAACATGAACACAGATACGCAGAGAACTACAAGGAAAAAAATAGATGAGGGTGGGTGAGCACAGATATAAAACTACAGGCTGGAGCTCACTTTAGCTGCAGAGTAAAACACGAAGATATGCATACTGCAGAAAAGGAAAACTGTATATCTGCTATGATCGTGTACATGGCAAGTGTTTCGTTCCATTTCAAACTGAATAAACATTTACTAACATTACGTTTTTATTTTATTCGCGATGTTTCTTGTAGATTCGTGCTTTGGCAATAATATCGTGCATTTTGATAGCTAATTAGAACTTCCCGAAAATGGGACGCCGTACAGCATCGTCTTGTTTCAGAACAGCTTTTCTGTAACTGGAGATACCAATTACATGTAAAACAATGGAACAAATTAATGTTTTGGCATAATGGATTAATGTTCGAGCACGCAAAATCCAATACATAACTCTAACATAAATACTAGAACTTGAAATAAGTGTCAGTTGACACGCACACCCACAGCCACAGCCACTCGCCTGACCGTCGGTGCCTGGAGCACGGTCGGCAGCGAGTGTGGGGCGGCAAACTGCCTGACCCTGACGCAGCCACTACCTGCTGTTCCTGGAGGTTTCTACCTAAACCGTGCTGTTACTGGCGGTTAGGCAGTGAAGCGAATTATCTTTGAGATTCCATCAGACGTAACTTCCACAGACAAAAATACGTTTTACAAAACAAAACAGCGAGCAGTCTCGATCTCGCGACTTCGTATCTACATTACGCGACGTTTCTCTACACCATGAGTACATAGACCCCCCTGTAACGTCTGGCGAAGAATGATAGCACTTTCTCCAATCACTTCAGCATCCTGACGGTGCATACGGCCGCATTTACAGCTGTGAGGTGCGGTCGGTTACACTGGGCCCCCTCAGTGAACGACTGAGACTATCTCTGGCCTTGGGTCGGACTGTACAGTTAAATGTTCAAAACCCACTCCATCTTGGACGGGAATGTGTCACTACGTAAGAATTGTAATAACTTAAATGACATTCAAATGTAATCGCATTTATACAAAATTTCCAATTTCTCTTTATTACTGTGGCCATAAATAGAAAGGGTCATTCGCTAACTTACATCAATCACGTCCTGTCACACTCCCCTAAATGTACATATCCTGATACTTCCATTCCAGGCAAATGATCTCGAGACAAGCGAAATTGTCCCGATTTAAAAGCGGGAGAACGTAAACCATCAGAAACACACACACCTACCTACATACATACTGATATTTTCCAACACAGGCACTTCTAGTAACAACAGAATATTGAAACGATTTCCATTATTTTCTGGAAATTGGACGGCGCCTATATACGTTACCCACCCTTTCCGGGACCCGTACACCGACGATACAAGAATAGACGACAGGGATCACGCGCAGGTGGGCTGCGAGCTGCGACGTCGCCATAAACCCTCCGCCACGCCGCACTGCATTCAAGCTTTCATATTTCAGTGTCATAATTAAGCTGTATAATACACTCTTTTCTCCCACGGTCGGTGAGTTGCTGTTGCCAAGAATGCGAGCGACGTAAACTTGCCTCGCTATCTCGGAGGGCACTACTTTCTCTCTCTCTCTCTCTCTCTCTGTGTGTGTGTGTGTGTGTGTGTGTCTGTCTGTCTGTCTGTCTGTCTGTCTGTCTGTCTGTGTCTGTGTGTGTCTGTGTGTGTGTGTGTGTGTGTGTGTCTGTCTGTCTGTCTGTCTGTCAACTACAACTGTATTATTAAGTTTTTTTCTACAAAGCTAAAGTTGTCCTAATTCTTCCGTTTTTGTCGCAAACCATTATTTTTCACTTACGAACTTACTCTAAAAATCCCTCAGCACACCCTGTAGTCAGTAACTCTGTACTGTCACCGTTCACTAACAGAAATTCACACTCGCGGAAGTACCCTTGTGTGCTGTGTTTTAATTGCGTTTACGAGAGAAAACGACGGCAGGTCTGGGCTGCTGAGCGCTGCTCGGGACCACTCAGGCACCAGCCGTGCAGCTCACTGCTGGGAATACACCTCGTGATCCCTGGCGTGTAGTCTGGTATCCGTGCAGACACGTTACCGACACCGAAATATTCATATCCTCAAAGACGTTTTGGCAACTTTGTCTTTTTGAAGAATTCTAAAAAATCCGAGGAAATATCAGCACCTATTTTGTTTCCAGGTGTACCCATTTTCTTTCCATTCACAAGTGAAACCTGAGTCTCATTCACACATTTCGTTAAAATAATCTCTTCTACTCCTACTCAGAAGACTGTAGCAACAATGTTAACAATTGAGTCGCTGAAGGATATCGAATAGCAACTTGCATTTTTCTAGAAGACATGTGAACGGACGTAAATGAATAAAGTTCAGTTGTGCACTAAATGTTGATGCTTCTGCAGTTCGTTCAGAATTTCCTGCCTGAATGTGTTTCGCAGAGTTACAAGGATTATACTGACTTCACAGATTTCAAAGGCGCAGCCCCCATACGCGATACACCTCAGGCCAGTACATGTCTTTACCACAAGGCGCAGTCATGCTAGCGCGACATGACACATGCGTTTAACCATACTCAAGTACCTGGCGTGACTGACACCTCACAGAGTGGTCACTCGCCATCTAAAACGTTCTTAAATCAAATTGCTTTGTAAAAAGAGCCAAGTCGACCTCTCGGGAATTGTATAGTGTCCCAGAAGTAGTTAACGCTCGCTTTCTAAATGTCTCAGCTTGTATGCACGGAAATTCTTGCCCTAACAGAACCTGTTTACGAAAATAGCGCGGAATATAGTCTTCCTCGCACACCTAACATGTTACCGTTCCTGCTCTCTACATATGCAAATGTTATCACCGCTATGTAGAGGCGCCTATATCCCAGCACAAGCGATGTGAATCAATCTAGCATTCTGGTTGGCTCTTACCGAATTTACCCACGGAATTACAGATGCCGCCTGTATCGAAGCACCATTCACCTTTTCTTTCCGGGACTTTCAGCGGTTATTTTACACAGATCGCTAAAATTGCATGGATAGTTAAATCTGCAAAGTGCCATACATGTGGTCAAATATGCAGTGTCTCTTACTCACCTACACTGCTCTCCCAAATGCTCCATCACACCTTAGAAAGCCAGCGTCGGAGCGCCGCCGACAGCCTGTGGGTCACGTCTCTCTCCATCTAAACAGCCATCCACTTGCCTCGCCTCACCTCCCCGACCAGGCTGCTGACGTGGACACTCTACACCTGCTCTCCAGCGATTGCCTAGTCGGCTCTTGAGTAGCCCTGCTCACTTTGTTCCCCTGCACCTCCAGCGGGGCACCTAAAGTGTCTTTCCCAGCCAGTGAACCCTACCTCATTCACACTTGGCGGCGAATTCCTCATTCCGTTAACAATATACCGCTCCCGAACGTTAAACAGTCACATAGATAAAAGCCTGCGTACAGTTGTGAAAACATAGACAAAGAATGCTTTCTTTATGATGAGCTAAACATAGTTGTGAGGTGCGGGGAGGGGGATTAAGAACAAAGATAATTCCAGGCACAGTCATACAGAAGACAAAAATGCACTCAATTTCAGTTATCCGACATGTCTGTAGACGTCCCAATTGTACAGTGGTAGATGACTGGCAGCATTCATTCATCCATTCCTTGATCATATGCTTTCACAGAACTTGGGCTACTTATATTGCATCCACGATGTTCTAACCATTATGTACAAGCATCTGTCTCCCGACACACATCGTATCTCGTATGACTCTGTAGAGCACAATAATTTTATTTTTACACAGATAGCCATATTGCATGAACAATTAAATCCAATAAAGGTTTCATACGTATAGTCAAATAAAGAAAGACTCTTACTCATCTACAGAGCTCTCCAACCAAGGGCAGGACCTTGAATATTAAAGACTTAAACTGACATCCAACGCGTACTGTATCCATGTAGTAAACACAGAATTCCGTTCCTCTACCGCACAAAATCAACCCTTTTACATCAACAGACAGTATCGTATATACTCCTAAGCACTAGGGCATCCACGCCCGACAGTTGCGCACAGCACGCCAGAACTGTCTTAAAATTCGTGATTGCTACACCTCTGCCACAAACGTGTTAGTCTTTCTGATCCGAACCTGCTTCCTTTTCTACAGACATCCAGACGCCAGGATTACAAGAACACATATTTTCGGCATAACATTACACCACTTTGGCGGTACTTCTCGATATCGAGCACTAGACGGCATCCAACCGATCCCTAGCACAACATAATTCCCAAGATTTAGAATATAAATTGTTTGTATAGAAACACCGAACTTTAGCGAAGTGCAGCGTGCTGTAAACCACGGAGTAACTAGAACCAAATAGAGGAAACGAATATGTCCCCTCTCGAATACCGATGTCGATCATGTAACAGAATCCAAATCACGCCTATAATTTACAAGTCAACGAAGGTCTTTCTCATGTCTAGAGAACAATCAAACGTGTCCCATACACCACAATCGGTCTTCCCTCAACTAAATAAAGGCACGAAATGTGCAGAAGCAGTCAACTGAACAATTTACATGGGAGGAATAAGTCAAACGCAAACGCACATCTGTACGTAATCTTCCCAAATTTCCACTTGATCACGAAAGCCGCCCAACACGTATTAAGTATCGGTTCGCTATTTGGTCATCTAGACGAGGGCAAAGTTAACTCTGATAAACTCCAACAGGGCTCTGCATTCGGATGGCTGGTGCAGTATTATATGATGCAGCTCTGTCTTGATCCCTCAATCGATTCAAAGGATTCTCTCCCTCCACTGGCTCTTCGCCACCAGTTCTCCTGCCTCCTCAGTGTTTCTCAGGGTTCAGAAGTGATTTGTACTGATGGCTTCGTAGTTGCTGGTCGCACTGGTTTTGCTTACACCTATGCACGATGCACGGAACTTCGTTCCTTGCCAGACGGCTGTAGTGTTTTTACTGTGGAATCGGTAGCTATCTTGCACACACTGGACCATATCCGCTCCTGCTCAGGATTATCCTTCACTATCTGTAGTGACTCATTGAGTGGTTTGCACGCTATCCGCCAGTGCTTCCTTCGCCACCCGTTGGTTATTGCTATCCAGGAGTCCCTTTCTCTCCTCAATCAACGTGGATGCTTGGTGGTATTTTAGACCCCAGGCCATGATGGAATTCCTGGCAATGAACTTGCCGATGGACTGGGTAAATTAGCAACTACCAGGCCACCTCTTGCTTTTGCTATTCCGGGAATAGACCTTTGCTCGGCATTACGTAGTTAGATTTTGGGCCTTTGGAATGCAGAATGGAGCACTCTTGCTTCGCTGAACAAGCTCAGGGCAATTAAGGATTCTAAAACGCCATGGAGGTCCTCCTCACAGGAATCTCTTAAGGCCTCTGTCGTCCTGTCATCCTCTGCTGGCTACGCAATGGCCATACTTCTTTGAATCAGTTACCTCCTCCGTCATGAGGACCCCCCCTCCCTCTGTCGTTAGGGATCGATGTTGACTGTGGATCACATCTTAATGGACTGCCCCAACTTAGCCACCCTATGGCAGACTTGTAGCTTTCCAGACTCGCTACTGCTGGTGTTGGCTAACAATGCCTCAGCGACGGATCTCATTTAAAGTTTTATTCGTGATGGGATTTCACTTCATTTAAGGAGGGGACCCTCCACCTCTTCAGTGAATGGAGGGGATGGCAGGCTCCCTTACTCCCCCCCCCCCCCTTTGCTCTGACTGGATTGGCTTCAACTAGGCTTGGTGGTTCACCCTGGCCCTCTGCGTTCCCACTCCTTTTGTTAAGGGGTCTGTTACGTCCTCAGCGCCTATCTTGTCTCCCGTGATTCTTCCTTCCCGCCCCTCTCATTAGTCACTCTTTCCCTCACATCTTCTTCCACCATTTTCCTTCCTTCCTTCCTTCCTTCCTTCCTTCCTTTCCTTTCCTTCCTTCCTTCCCTCCATTTGTTTCTCATTTTATGTACATTGTCTTTGCCTCTCCTGATGTGGAATTTTATCGGTTTTAGTTAATCTAAGGTCGGAGGGACTGATGACCATGCAGTTCGGTCCCTTCTACAACCAACCAGATGTTAAAGAAAAAAATCCCAATCCCAACAACTAGTGCATGTTACACTCACAAGCGCTCTTGGTTCTACAGGTGCCCGCAAGTATCTATGTTAAAACCTATAACTGCTTTACTAATCGAGGTACGATATTATCTTGAATGAGGTGGCGTTTTCCGGACAAATACCATGACGGTGATAATAGAAATGTGTGTGCATTAAGTCAACGATGCAATCTCGCGATAAAATCACTGAGGTTTGAAAGTGATTCGGCTGAGGAACGTGGTATGCACACGGTATTTGCGACTGCATCAAACCGCACCCAGCTAGATAATTAATTAGTTTTGACAACACACCCTGTCTCGAGACCATGTCAGAGGTTTTGCAATACATCCGCTGAGTTATAGGCGATGACAGACAGTAGTGTGTATTTTCCTTCTGATTACCTCAATCAGGACATCTACTATCTTCTAAGATCTCAATCGTTACGCTACATGTCAGAAATTACGTCCATTCAAACACACACTTGCATACGCTCACACCCACATGTCGATCATATATTTCCCGAACCTAGCTTCTACAGTAAAATTCCAAGATGGTTTTACTGACCCCCTACACGTTGTGCAACTGATCCCACTTCTGCAGCTTCGCGCATGTGATCGGTCCAATTTCAGTCTGAACTGAGCAAAAGTCGTAGAAAGACATATCCACCACCTTCAGCAACCTCTGTAGAAACAGAACGACACGAATTTGTGTAACTGGACTGTTTTAACGATTCGCTGGAAATGCACGCAATTTTGTACCTCCCCAAACTAGATACAAGTAGGCTACTACAGATCCACGTCCATTCAAATCAGACAGCTCATCAGATGAAAATTAGGAACTACAAAAGCTCATACGAATTAGAAGTCACACAGGCACCGATTTGGGCGCAATGACACCCTCCCTCTGGTCCTGTTTAGTTGTCTGACACTGTAGTTGTACAAAAGCTTGTTAGAAAACAAATATTTCGTTTTTCTGCCATAAGTTCCATGTTTGTCTCATGTTCTAAATTAACATTAGGACACCTCTCGCAGAAAACTAGACATCGCGTGGTGTAAATAATTTTATTACTGCAACTACCGTAACACGCCACACATCTTATTTTAACTAAAAACCCACTTACAACACAACGAAAGTAGACTTTCACGGAGTAGGCGTAGGTCTCCAAACTGATGTCCAAAAGCGAATGACGACCTATACATTTAGACTCGTCCCTCACACAGACGTAATAGCTGACGACTATGCGACCCCCTTTCGACTTAGTGATCAAGTACATGAGTGCAATATGAGGAATGTTTCCCTGCTGGGAACCCCCAGAAGTTGCCGTCCATCCACGAAAAATTTTCCCTCCAACTCAAACAACCCATATCAATCATTATCTGCTAATGAATGCAGGGATGGGATGGAAAAGACACCATCCATGTACTCTAAAATTGTTCGCTCTATCACGATTCATGTTTATTATTACTCTAACTTCAACACCAGCGAATCATGTGACAGCATGTTTCATGTTTCCTCAGTTTCAGTATCGTAGCTGAACCACCCCTTATCTACATTGCGAGTACCATTGCGAACATGGATAGATGACTATTCAGTACAAACATTCACAGTTAATTCTCGAACACTTAAATCATCAAAGTATACCAAACAGTACTCTACATATTTCTAAGACCTCGAGCATAGTCCTTAATTTACGATCCATCTCTCTGCGTAAGGGAGTCACAAAGCATTCTCCCCATCTTTAAAAGACCATCCTCACACATTCATTGACCAAAAAGACCGCTACACTCCACGTCTCATGAAAGAATTGATCTTTCAGAGTCCTAACCCATCAAAGTACACGAGATTTCTGGAGATGTGACCATGTCGAAGAGTTTGAAATCTAGCACGCACTCCTTGTCGATGTCTAGTAACAAAGTGCAGTAATGTAATATCATACAGTTAAGAAGAACAAGAATCGACATATTTTTATACACGATAGAGTTCGAAACGAATTCAGTTGGACACCAGTTAACCTAGATCACCGAAGCTATCAACTCTAAATTATTGTTCTAGAGTCCAGGATCTGTACCTGGAAGGTATTGGTAAGTGAGAGCGCGCGCACACACACACACACACACACACACACACACACACACACACACACTCCTAACACTACAACGTTCTGTACTTAGAAACGGGCTTATTGTTAGACCAGAAAGGTATTCGATCTATCAGACATACATACTTCTTCAGTTTCTCTATGCCAAACTATCTTATTGAATCGTAAAATGAAAAAACTAGTTCCATGAAACATCTACTTAGCATCCTACGCGCACAATATAGCTTTGCGGAGACGTATAGTGTCCACTGTCCACATCCAATGACAGTTCAGAAATTATACCACGCCTGCATCAGGCCTATATAAAATGATAGTTGGTAGCGGGGGATACATCCTACAAGGAAACAGATAAACGCATAGCGGCAGCGTCCGACATGTGAAAATTACAAATCATTCCACCACTAACTCCTTAAACACAACATATGTCGCGCAAATGTGTAAAAGAGGATTGTAGCGCACCACAAGCTCATACCGCTATCTTAGTTGTGATGCTGAAGTCTCGATTTTACACCCATGTGACAGGCGCGATAGTAAAAATCAAAGCTCGTTTAGGGAGAGTGTCAAGTTCCTTCACACATAAGATGGAAGTCCTCTGGTGACCGGCAGGTTTAATGTTAACGATCGCAAGTAGACAGTGGTTTAAAACACATAAGTAACTTATAGCTGTATGTGAGTAGAATGCAGGCTATTTAACGTGACTGATGCATCCGGACAGAATACTGAAGGAAAAAAGACTTCCAACTTATCCTTCTCCAGAATGAATCAGTCACGCATTCAATCGTACCTCCTTAAAACTCCATCTCAATCGATCACCCGGTCCACTCTGTTATCTTTTAACGCAGATGGAAGTAAGTTTAGAAATGAATCATTCTGTCATCCGAAAAAATCATCAAATACAGTAGCCAAGTCACGTGTATCACTCGTACCTCAATAGACATATAGTATAATGCTGCCTCAATGTGACAAAATTGACTGCCTTCAATATTCCCTTCGTTTTGATGTCCACATTTTCCCAGAGTCGTCCTGTTGCCACATACATGGTTCCATATACAAATTGTTCGGCACGAACCAGAAAATAGCAAAGTACATCCTTAATTTCAGTGCATTTGGGGCTATATTCGGTCAATTTATATCTATTAGCTCCTCATTTTTCGCGTTTCAATCGATTTTAGGTCAGATCTACCCATGCGATCCTGACATAACATCTAGTACTGTGTCCTAAAATTGCTTGTAAATGTAGCACAGCTGCCTGCACTTACCAAATGTGGTGGTGGTGGTGGTGGTGGTGGTGGTGGTGGTGGTGGTGGTGAAAGGATGTGAGGATGTAATATAGCACTGTACTCGAATGCATTCAGTCACCTCCATATTGTGAGTGTGTTTGCTCTGTTTTGTGTTCGTCTGCATGTATGAATGAGTCCCAACCATAAATGATGCAGGTCTGTAAATGATGAACCACCACAAACAAATTCAAGACCTTTTCCAGTTTCCAGTAAATGTAACTGAAAGTAATTTAAGAAGGCTAACTGCTAATGGACATCCGCAGTCAAATCATCATTTTCCAAAAGATGAAGGAAGATATTATTCTTGTAATTACTAAAATGTTGTAAACAAATCATTGTGCAGTTTGAGACCAGTTTGGTTACATGTACAGAGAAACAGCAGGTGTAATGAATGTATTGTCTATCTTGTGGCTCAATGAAAATAGGCAACAAACATATCTGCCACAAATTTCTGTTTATTTGGTAAGGGCTTGAATCCAAAATCATGACAGGGGGAAAATTTATAAATGAGGTAGGGCATTGCCCATCTTTTCTGTATTTTCAGTACTAACAGAGGAACCAGCACAATTGAGGCCAATCATTTTGTGTCAAAGCTCTCTTGAAATTGTCAACCCACCTTAGGAAACTTCCAAGGGAGGCTAAAACATGAATATCTTGCAACCCAATGTTAGAAAAATGTCAGTTAGATAATGTGCCTATTTCACAAAGAAGTACAATGGAAGTTATGAATTTGACTTCAAATTCAACATTCCAAACTACTTTCAAACTCCTATGTAATAAAGAAAGTCACAAAGGTTACTAAAACATAATGCAGGTAGACTCGCCAACCAAAGAATCATGAAATTGGTGACAAATCATGGCAATTGGCAAAAAAGGTATCCATAGTCCATAAAATAATTCGATCAATAAAAATTAAATGGAAAATGTGGAATGAAACATGCAAAGAAACCATAGCAGAAAGGGCTTAGTCAGTAAGAGGGAAATGGTCGATGAAAATTATAGATCATGATCAATCTAAACAACAAAGGAAGAAAAAAATGAGATTAATCAGAAATATTAAATAAGCCTTTGAGAAGGAGAAACTTTGCAAATAGGCAAAAACTTTGTGAAAAAATGAATCCCTTTTTTATTAAACTGCGAAGAACAAATTAAAGGGGTATCAAACTGCAGATGTGTTTCTAAAATGAAAACGGCCAAATTGGTTAAAATAATACTGGAAATTATGATGTATGTATGATTTTAATCAGTTTCTGAGCTACGTCATGAATCTGAATTCTCAGATGTTGTGGTCTCCAGTCCAGAGACTCGTTTGATACAGCTCTCCATGCTACTCTATCCTGTGGAAGCTTCATCATATCCCAGTACCTACTGCAACCTACATCCTTCTAAACCTGTTTAGTGTATTCATCTCTTGGTCTCCCTCTAAGATTTTTACCCTCTGCACTGACCTCCAATACTAAATTGGTGATCCTTTGATCCCTTAGAATATGTCATACGAATTGATCCCATCTTCTAGTCAAGTAATGCCACAAATTTCTCTTCTCTGCAATTCCATTCGGTACCTCCAAATTAGTTATGTGATCCAACCATATAATCTTTAGCATCCTTATGTAACACCACATTTCAAACGCTTCTATTCTCTTCTTACCTGAACTGTTTTTTGTCCATGTTTCACTTCCATACATGGCTATACTCCATACATGGCTAAACTCAAGACAAACACTTTCAGAAACTACTTCCTGACACTTTAATCCATACTCGGTGTCAAAGAATTTCTCTTTTTCAGAAACGCTTTCCATGCCATTACTAGTTTACATTATATATCCTCTCTTTGACCATCATTAGTTATTTTGCTCCCCAAATAGCAAAACTCCTTTACTACTTTATGCGTCTCATTTTCTAATCTAATACCCTCAGCATAACCCAATTTAATCAGACTAAATTCCATTATTCTCATTTGGCTTTTGTTGATGTTCATCTTATACTTTCAAGACACTGTCCATTCCGTTCAGCCGCTTTTCCAGGTCCTTTGCCGTCTCTGACTGAATTACAATGTAATCGGTGAACCTCAAAGTTTTAATTTCTTCTCCATCGATTTTGGAATTATGTAGGAGGAACATTGTGGGCACGATAATAGGAATGCATTTGCAGCGTATGTGAAAAGTAGCAATAATATGAACTTATTACAGAAGAGAACAAATTGATATACCATACTTTGTACGGCTCTGGAAAGTTCATTTCTATGTGCTGGAGGGACTTGATATTTAGGCCCATCAGATAAAAAGTCCAGGGAAACAGCTGATTTGATAGTGATTTAACACATCACAGACTATGGAATTAAAGACTTTTGGCCTTATCTGTATTTCTTCAATTAGATAATAATAGAGGGAGGACAAATAGGTCAAAGGGATGATACTTCTTAGAATTTAACTAACTTTCCCCTGGAATAAAAATAGGAACTGGGAAAAACTCTCTCAACAATAGGCATAATTACTCATTTAAGAGTCCACAGAATGTCATGGTACACATTTTTATGAAGACAAACTGGATCAGCTTTTTCAGCTGCCAGCCTTGAGGCATTTTAATAGTTTTCAAGAGATTACTTTGTCTGCATCCATAGACAGCCTAAAGCCACACTGGTACTGGTATAAATATCCCTCGAATTTAAGAAGTATCATTTCGCCCTCCCTTTTGCTTTGAATAGTATGCACATTCCATTGTCCTGAGGATAAGGACCCTGAATAGGTTTCAAGCCTAACCTCATTCAACTTCTGGGAGAGAACTTCTCCCTCTCAACACACATGATAAGACTTCAAAAATGGGTATTTTATTGTAATTGCTGGGCTGTTTCAGGTGGTATCAATGTGTTGTGCAAAAATGGAGTGCACCATTGGGCTTCCATTCACTGAAAGGAATATGTAACCACGAGACTCCAGGTGCTTCTCTAATTCTCACAGACCATCCTCCTGCTGATCAATGCAAAACTGTTCATTAAACATTATACTAGTACAGAAAACAGAGTTTATGGCTGCGTGTTCATTTATTTGCATGTTATCTTTGGCAACAAATTCATCGAGGCCTACATACCTAGACAGTGATATGGGTTTTCTGTAATATAGCTGTTCCTGAAATTGTTAGGTCCACTCATGTTCCATATTTATATTAAAGGTATGCCCTCTGTTTGCTTGTGACACTAGATCGGTAGTAAAGAACGTTGCGTGGAATTTTGGCATTGTTCCAAGTAGTGCAGTTTGAGACATAGGTTTATGGCTTGTAGACAATAAACTAATGCTAAATCACAGCAAGAATCACTTTTTGCAATTGCTAACAAGTAATTCAACAAACCCTGCCATTTTAATTTCACAGAATGGCCATACGATTAGTGAAATGTAACAGTTCAGAGTTCTAAAAGTTTGGATAGACAGTGAACTGTTGTGGAAAACTCATGTTGAGGATCTTGTTCAGACTTCTTGCTGGTATTTTTACTATTTGAATGGTATCTGAAGTAAATGATAGTTCAACATAAAAATCAGTCTACTTTGATTATTTTCATTCATTTATGACATACGTTTCTGAAAAACCCCAAAATACACCACTTGTTGCCTAAACTGCTGATTTCTGAGCGAAAACAGCCTTTGGGAAATGGTATAAGTTCACGTAACTCCTGTTGACCCCTGTTAGTCTGAGTAATCTGACATAGGCCTCTCAATGAATATATGCACTTTTCTGTCATTTCTTGTTAACATCATCAGCTTATTCCCAAGAATAATACTAGGCAGAAATCCAATCTGCCTTAGGGGCACACTTCCTTGACTATTGTGCAGAAAGGCATGCAGTATACGGCGGCATCCATTTCCATTATGTTACCACAGGAATTCAAACATTGTAGCATTAATCCATGTGGTTTCAAATAAAAATTGAAGTGTTTCCTATTCTGTTGAGAATTTCCTTGAAAATTTAAGCTGTTTCCTGTTACAATCTTGATTTCAGATACATAAACTTATGGCTCCTCTTCTTTGGTTTCTTAAACATTTTATCTGACACATTCCATGACCTTGAAGATTCGTGCCACATATTAGTCCTACAAAACAAGATGTATGAAAAAGAAACTACTTACTGGATAATAGACTGTTAGCCATGGTCATGGCAGCTGGCAAATAAGTCAATGCAAGATCTTAAAGATCATCACAAGAATGATCATTCGATTCTGTTTCATGTACCAGAGACTTATATTAATATTGGGATTTGCTTTCAGCAAAGGATAAAAATAACTAAACAGCTACTTTTACATCACACAGCACAATTCGTGATGCACGTGCTGAAGTACACTAGTAACTCAATAAAACTACATTAATCAACATGTCAAATATAACCACTAAGACAAGTAGATCTCTCAAAGTAGTGCACTTAGTACTTACTGCACAAAAAGGAAAGTATTTTCAGAAGACTTCAGGAAGTTCGGCAGGCCTCGATTTTATGGAGGAGAATGAGTCTATCATTCTAGAAAGGTACTTGGATGTGTGTTTGCAATTTAGAGTACCTGTAACATAAGCCCAGTTGCCAAATGCAATAAGTAGTTTAGACAACAGTAAGTGGTAATTGTCATTTTTAAGGAATATTTGTCATGTTTAGAATCAACTTGGTATAACCCATTGCTTTGGTAAAAATTGTATGTGAAAATGTCCATAGCAACGATGAACAATGACCACCAGCACAGTCATTTTTTTAGTTCAAATGGTGGCTTTAAGCTTTCATACCCTTTAAGAGCCTTCTCTGTTGTGCATAAAATCTGGTGCAGATTGATAGAAGATTTCTGCAGCGTGGGATAACGATAGTTACTTTCATTATTCATCCACAGAAATGCCCAAATTTTACATGGTCCAGTTGCGCCACTTTCACAGGTTTATTCCTTGCTGTCACATTCTGGTTCAGCAATGTGCCTTTGCCCTAAAACTGTCAGCACCATGACAACTGCCATTACATCAGGAAAATGAAGAAGTTAAGCTGTCATTAAGATTCTGTATACTACAAAAAAGACATTATATGGCATTAATAGTAAGGGAGAGTTTCTTGGTTTAAATTAAGAGCCAGTATATGAGTGGTCTTTGAGAAATGTTTTGGATCATTTACATTTGAGGTAGCATTTCAGTTACCAGTGCAAAAGAAGTTACAGGAAACACACCGCCATTGGAGACTGAAATGGAGATCAACAGGATATGAAGGAAGGAGTTTAAGTAAGTGGGTAGTGTGGAGTGCAGCACAGAACAGGAGGAAGTATTGTAAAGGCTCAAAGCCCTGAGCTGATGAAATTTGTGCTCACCCTGGAAGGAGGCGAGAAGGCAGTGTGGGGTTCGTTACATGCCACAAAACCAAACCTTATTGCTACTGGTGAAAATCACCCTTGCTCTGCCAGTCTCATGGGTGGTGCCTCTACTTTCACTCACCTGAGCGATAGGACATGTGCACTCCTCAACAAGGCCTGATAGACAAAAAGAGAATTTGTTTCACTCTTGCAGAGGAAGTATTTTTTATGTTAACACACACTAGTCATAAACTAAGTGTTTCAACATGTGATAAAGAACAGAATCAGTTGGTTTTGTTTTTTAGAGAGCCTATTGATCAGTTAATTACTGAGCATCTAATCTACTCAATTATGTACGAGAATCAATATTACTGAGTTCCAGAAAGCCAGAACTTTATTCCAGTTGCAGGCTGGCTATCTGACGACTGTCAGGGACAAATGTTTATCTACAGCTCGCATAATTATTCATCAAATTTTAAAATCTTGTCATAATCTGCTTAGTAAAACATATAATATTATGTTACATGGTTAACACACTGTGGCAAGTTTAACAGTTGGAAACTGTCCACAGCCTCACTCACTGCAGGCATATACCAACATGATATTCATCAAGTATTTGAATATGAGAGCACTTAGTGACTTGCAAAAAACTTCACCAATAATTTCAAATTATCATGGAATTATTCTCGTGGATACCCCACAGAGAGTAATAGCAAAAATGTGGCAAGTGGTAAACATTTTTGCTGTTTGATGTGGCAATTTTACTGCGCACACACACACACACACACACACACACACACACACACACACACACACACACACACACACACACACACACACACACACACACATACAATGTAACTCTCCTTTACTTACAGATGGGTACAAGTAGTGAGAAGGAGTGGCAGATGAGGCAGATTATTTCTCAGGTGGATTCTTTGTAGAGGTGAGGTAAAAAGAAAAGCTGATGGGTATGGAAACAGGATGTAGTAAGAGACCTAATAGGAATGACGTGGAAGTGAGTGGTGTTGCATCTGGCTGGTGCCTTACAGTGCTACATTCTGCCACACAACAGAGTGATGTCACTTGCTGGCATGTTAAGAGGGCCGAAACTCTCACTCAGTGCAGCTCATCTTGCCATTGACGGCCACTGCACGGTTTCCACCCAGGAGCCATGTGACACTGGATGACTTAACAGTATTTCTCCATTGCACAACCTTCATAGGGTAGGCTCACCAGCCAACCCAAGTTCCAGACTTGACATCAACTATCTACTTCAGTGTGTCATGACTATATTAATAAGAATGCAACCCACAATATTGGCATTGCCAGTCCAACCTACACTGTCGGTAATAAGTAACAAACACTGCTGTAGGCACCTTCAGAGTGCTCAGCTGCAAGCTTCAAGAATAGTTTTCATATTATCTGCAATCTTTCAGTGGATCAGGGCATTCTCTAACTTGCCTTCACCAAAAAACTGTTCCATTTGCTGCATGTTGGCATGTACAGTCTGTGTTGCTATGAAAATCTATTCCTCCTGTCTACTCGGGAACATTCCTCTTCTTATGCTTTTTTCAGTACTTTTTTGTCTCTGGAAACATTTTACCAGTGCCTTGTGTTCCATTACATAGCCTTCATCTCTGTGCAGAAGCACTTGAACAGTGTTTGAATGGTTTTGCTCAATGTTCAAATGTCTTGTGCCACTTCAGTCCTTCACTCCTGTGTCTTTCTGCCTGCACCATTCCACCACATCATCCCTCCTTACTGATGCCATGGCCTCATTTCTGTATTTTTGTTCCATGTGTGTGCCTCCTGGATGGCACTGCTATCTCCTCCATGGAGATGACAGTTTTCATATTTTTGGCTGCTGTTAGTCACAACTTTTCTCCTGAGCACAGCAATAACTTTGGAATCTAGGACATCACCAGTGCACCTTGCAGTGCCTAGTATGAGCTTAGCTCATATTAGTGACAACCTTACACCATATCAGGACTATTTTTTATGTTCTTTGCACTAGGAAGCTGTTTCACTTGCCCAACATCACCATGTGCCCTCTGTGTTGCAAGGCAGTTCTAATGTTCATGGCTAAGCACATTTCACTCGTTGTGCATGGATAGTCCACAATAGGTGGGACTTATGACCACGAGTGTGGGTGCATATGGGGCCAGGGAGTTCGCTGCTGGACTCCCTGTAGAGAGGTGAGGCAGGAAGACAAATACGTTGGTCTGGGAACAGACCATAGTTAGTCTCTATGGGAAATAGTTTATGAGCAAAGAGACAGTGATACTGTACGTACATCATCTTCAGATACTTATCAGCAGCCATTCTCTCCACATGTATTGACACATTTATCCTATGTGCTTTGGTTGTTTATACTCTATTTACTCCCAGCATCTTCATTTCAGAGGTGATCAGTTTTCACATGTTATAAAGTAAATCACAGAAACCTTACTTCTGCTGACTGGATTCTTCATAACCCCCTACCCATTATTGAAAAGACAGCTCCACAAATAATTGATCTCTTGGCAGTCTCTTGGAATAAATTGTTTACAAAGACAAAATAAGGAAAATAATAAAATTGTCTCCAGTGCACTATCTCATGAGACAGAGTAAAAACAGTACATCAAAAGAACAGTATCTGTACATTTATGGTGGCAGATTTCCAACTAGTCAGGATATTGATATGGTTTTTATTAATACAGAGATACACTAATTAGCAAACTGCAGTCACGGAATGTGCAACTGGTCCCGGTGGAGGTTAGTCCTCCCTCGGGCGTGCATGCTTTGACAGTTGACACATCCTGATGATGCATCAGTGAATAGTAGATTTGGTGATGGAAGTAAAACTTTGTGCGTGTGCCCAAAAAAATGGTTCAAATGGCTCTGAGCACTATGGGACTTAACATCTATGGTCATCAGTCCCCTAGAACTTAGAAGTACTTAAACCTAAATAACCTAAAGACATCACACAACGCCCAGTCATCACAAGGCAGAGAAAATCCATGACCCCCGCCGGGAATCAAACCCGGGAACTCGCGCGTGGAAAGCGAGAACGCTATCGCACGACCACGAGCTGCGGACTGTGTGTTAGTCCTTAGGATAATTTAGGTTAAGTAGTGTGTAAGCTTAGGGATTGATGACGTTAAGTCCCATAACATTTCACACACATTTGAACATGCTTTTTGAATTAGCAAAGTCAGTTTGTACACCCTATTACTGCAATGTCAGTCAAGTCGCACATCTATAGATACTTCGTGTTAGCTGTGGCAGTTATTGTAAATGTAGAAACATAACTAGTGTGTTCAGAAAAAATTACATTTTCATAGTTTCTTTACATTCAAAACTAAGACACAGACATCAGTCTTCTTCAGTAATAAGTTATCAGTGAAAACATACGTCACAGTATATACCTAGCAAATAATGCAACAAAGATAAATATTATCCTCACTGTCTTTGCCACCCACAATAAAGCAAAACATAGGAAGCACCTTCTATGAAACATACTGTTCTCACTTCTGTACCAACAAAGCAAAAACACATTTCTAACACCACCTGTCAGCTTCCGGGTTCAAATTGTGTACTGTGATCTGTTGTTCAGTTCGTGCACAATGAAATGGGACATTCCTATGGTTGTGCAGACTCTGAAACAAATATTTTGGCAGGACCCTTTTGTCTGATTGATGTTAGTATCAGGTAATTCATATGGTAGTGCTGAACCTATCAGCTATGGCCATTTATAAACTAAATCCACACCCCAATATTTCATTTCAGTTACTACCCTGATAGGTTGTACACAAACGTTCAGTTTTGAAATCCAAATCCTCCTCAGGTTGTTGTACTCACATCATCTGTCATTGGAATCCCACTGTTTGATTAAGCCTCTTTCCTGACTTCTCTTGGTATTCTGGTCTCCAGCTACAGGCATTACCACGTGTAGTGCATGTAGCCTCATACCCTCTCAACACCTCTCACGAGCCCCCCAGGGGGTCCACAACTCTTTTGTGGATACGTGTGTAGCGAGCACGGGACCCCGAGCTAATGTGGCCTTCCTTCTTTTCCGGGCTGCATACCTTCCCTTCCCTTTCCGCATCCTTCCCTATCCATCTTGGCCCCCCGCTCACCCCTGGCTCTTTCCTTCCCTTTCTCCCCCTCTGGGAGTATGGTTTGTGCCTATGTCAGGAGGCGGACGCTCGTAAATGTACTGCATTCTTCGCCTTCCTTGCTTGTACGTCATCATTCCTTTGTCCTTCCCTTTTCCTTACCTCTTCTCTTTACCCTTTTCTCCACTGCGGCGTTTGAGACCCCTCTTCTTTCCTTTCCCTTTCTTCCTCCCTGTGCATGTTTGAAGGCCGACCCACGCACTTTTGTGCATAGCCGGTGACGGGGTAACGCGTAATTCCCCGCCCCGGGTAGACAGGTAGGACACGTACGTACCCCCTGGTAACGGCCAGGCCCAGGGAGGGGTCATTACCCGAGCTGATACCTTCCGAAAGTGCCGATTGGTCCCTCCGTCCATTTGTCGGGAGGTGTGACCTGAGGTGTGAACAATCACCTAAGGCGGGAGTGCCCTCAGAGAGGGCCCCCACAAGGGAGGAGCGCGCCATCGGAGACGCCGGTAATCATGGGGGATTCTTCCGCAATGGTTTCCTCACCTTCCACTATATCGGCTCACAAACGTAAGTTCACTGAGTCTCAGCCACAGTCAGTTCTTCCATCGTTGCCACAGTTCCTTGTTGTTTCTCGGTCTGACAAAGGTCACGACTTCTCCACGGTCAACCCTTTCATTATTCAGAAAGGTGTCGACGCAATTGCAGGTCCTGTAAAATCTTGTTCCAGATTACGGAATGGCAACCTGTTGTTAGAAACACACAGTGCCCTCCAGGCACAAAAATTGCTGCGTACTTCACTTCTCCACACCTTCCCTGTCCAGGTTGAACCGCACCGCACTTTAAATTCCTCGTGTGGAGTCGTTTATACACGCTCCCTCGATGGATTGTCTGACGAAGAAATTCAGCACTACCTGTCTGACCAGGGCGTAACGGCTGTTAATAGGGTTACGAAAAGGGTTGACATGAACCTCATTCCAACCCGCACTGTCTTCTTGACATTTGACAAAGTTCAACTCCCATCGAAAATCAAAGCAGGCTATGAGAATTTCCGTTCACCCTTACGTCCCAAACCCTACGCGTTGCTGTCGGTGTCAGCGGTTCAATCACACCAGCCAGTCCAGTTCCAATCCGGCCAAATGTGTTACGTGTCGCAAGGATGCCCATGAGGGTGCTTGTCCACCTCCATCCCCTCGCTGCATCAACTGTATGGGTGACCACGCTGCTTCCTCTCGTGATTGCCCCGTTTTTAAGGACGAAAAGCTCATCCAGGAAATAAGAGTGAAGGAAATGGTGTCGACCTTTGCTGCTCGAAAATTATTCGCCAGTCGACAGCCCACCATGCCTCAGACAGGAAAATACAGCACTGTCCTTGCCTCTCCTTGGCCAACAAAGGAGGCGGCCACGCAGACTTGCGACCTCACCTTTACTACCACGGTCGTCAGATCGGCCGGCGCAAAGATCGCCCGTTCAACCTCACCACTTTCGCCTGCCCACTATATGGCTCACCCTCCATCGGGTTCTGCTAAATCTCGAGCCCAAAATTCACACACCAAGACTTCGAAAAAAGAGCATACTTGTGAAGATTTTTTACGTACCCCAACTTCACAACCATCAGTTCCTCCTTCATCTAAACATCATGTTTCAAAGAAGGCTACAAAGAAACCCAGTTCATCTCCTCCTCCGCCAAGGCGTGTCCCATCTACAGCACCACCTGACAGAAATCGCCCTCGGCCGTCTCCTGTGTCACCGAGGAGCACTGCTGGCGGCCGATCAACTGGTGGCAGGAGCTGCTGCTGAACAACCTATGGATCACGATCTTCTGCCTTCGGCTGAATGCCATTCCATGCTGTCGGTTGCAAGCTCTTTGCAGTCATTGAGTTGACATCAACTTTGGTCACATTCCTCCATTTTCTGTTCACCCTATGTCCATTATCCACTGGAATCTCCACGGCATTTGAGCCAATCGGGATGAATTGTCGATCCTCTTACGATCCTACTCGCTCGTCATCTTCTGTCTTCAGGAAACAACGCTGCGTCCCCATGACGGCTTTGTTCTTCCTCATTTTCAGTCCGTCCGCTATGATCTCCCCTCTGTTGAAGGCACTCCAGCCCATGGAGGACTCATGATTCTTCTCCATTTAACTCTCCATTATCACCCAATCCCCTTACAGTTCCTTCCAAGCTGTCGCTGTCTGTCTTTCCCTTTCTGGATACACGTTCTCTCTTTGTACGGTATACATTCCATCGTCCACACCAATGGCACGAGCTGATCTCCTTCATCTTCATCAGCTTCCACCCCCCTATTCGCTGGTTGGGGACTTTAATGCCCACCACCCGCTTTGGCGATCTCCACATCCTTGTCCACGTGGCTCACTATTGCTAGACGTCTTCCACCAAGCGGATCTAGTTTGCCTCAACACTGGGGTCCCCACATTTTTGTCTGCCTCCACGACAAATTTATCTCATTTGGACCTTGCGGTCGGTACTGTTCCGCTAGCTCGGCGCTTCGACTGGTTCGCCCTTGATAATACACACTCGAGTGACCACTTTCCATGTGTCCTTAGACTGCAGCCTCAACTGCCATATATGCGCCCGCGACGCTGGAAGTTTGCCCAAGCCGATTGGACACTTTTTTCGTCTCTAGCGACATTCGATGACCGTCGCTTTCCCAGCGTCGACGATGAGGTCACACATATTACCGACGTTATTCTTACAGCTGTGGAACGTTCAATACCACGCACCTCCGAATTGCCCCGGCGCCCCCCAGTTCCTTGGTGGAACGAGGCATGCTGCGACGCAATACGTGAGCGGCGACGTGCTCTTCGCATTTTCCGCCACCATCCTACTTTGGCCAACTGTATCCGCTATAAGCAGTTCCGTCCTCGAAGCCGTCGTGTTACCCGCGATAGCAAGAAGGTAAGCTGGAAATTCTTTATTAGCTCATTTAACACCTTAACTCCCTCCTCTGAAGTTTGGAGTCGGCTTCGACGGTTCTCAGGCGCGCCTAGTTTCTCCCCGGTCTCTGGGCTCACTGTCGCACATGATACCTTAGTGGACCCCGTCGCAAATTCTAACTCATTGGGTCAGCACTTTGCTGAGATTTTGAGCTCTTCAAATTACCCGCCAGCGTTTCTCCCAAAGAAACGTGCAGCGGAAGTGCGACATCTTGCTTTCTCCTCTCAAAATCGCGAAAGCTACAATACTGTTTTCTCCATGCGCGAACTCCAACATGCACTCTCTTCTTCTCGCTCCTCCGCCGGATGGTATCCACGTCCAAATGTTGCTGCATTTATCAACCCATAGTCTGCGTTACCTCCTTCGCCTTTATAATCGAATTTGGACCGACAGTACTTTTCCCAGACGATGGCGGGAAGCTATTGTCGTTCCCGTTCCGAAACCTGGAAAGGACAAACATCTCCCCTCTAGCTATCGCCCCATTTCTCTCACGAGTAGTGTCTGTAAGGTTTTGGAGCGTATGGTGAATTACCGTTTAGCTTGGTGGTTGGAATCCTGCAGTCTTTTAACACCTGCCCAATGCGGTTTCCGAAAGCATCGTTCTGCAGTTGACCATCTTGTTGCTCTCTCCACTTAAATCATGAACAATTTTCTCCGGAAACGCCAAACGGTAGCAATATTTTTCGATCAGGAGAGAGCATACGATACCTGTTGGAGGACAGGCATCCTCCGCACACTGTTCTCTTGGGGCTTTCGAGGCCGGCTGCCCCTTTTTCTTCGCGAATTTATGGCAGAGCGCACATTTAGGGCGCAGGTGAACACTACTCTCTCCCGTACTTCCTCCCAAGAAAACAGTGTACCCCAGTGCTCCGTGCTGAGTGTTGTCTCCTTCCTGATGTTCCAGGCTCCCTCTTTGTGGACGATTTTGCGATCTACTACAGCTCTCCACGGACCAGCTTTCTTGAACGACGTCTTCAAGGCTGTCTCGATCGCCTGACTCTTGGAGCATCGAAACAGGCTTCAGCTTTACTCCCAGTAAGACCGTTTGCGTTAAATTTCGGCGTCGTACGGAGTTTCTTCCACCTTCCTTACATCTAGGACCTGTCAACCTTCCGTTTTCAGACGTCGCTAAATTCTTGGGTCTTATGTTTGACAGAAAACTGTGCTGGTCCTCCCACGTTTCCTATCTTTCGGCTCGCTGTCTGCAATCCCTCGACACCCTCCGTGTCCTGAATGGTACCTCCCGGGGAGCGGACCGAGTGGTCCTTCTCCGCCTCTATCGCACCTTAGTGCGCTCGAAATTGGTCTATGGAAGCATAGTCTACTCCTCTGCTCGGCCGTCTATTCTTCGGCGTCTCGACTCTATCCACCACCGTGGATTGCGTTTAGTGTCTGGAGCTTTTTACACCAGCCCTCTGGAAAGCCTTTATGCTGAGAATGCTGAACCTCCGCTGTTTAATCGGCGAGGTGTCCTTCTGAGTCGTTAAGCTAACCATCTGTCTTTCATGCCTGCTAATGTGGCCCATGACATTTTTTTCGACGCCTCCTTGGATTTAGGGTATGCTGGCCGCCATTCCTCCCTACTACCACCGGGAGTCCGCTTCCGTCAACTGCTCCATTCTCTTTCCTTCTCCTTTCCTAAAACTTTCTTGACAACTTGGGGTACAACACCACCTTGGCTCCGGCCCCAGACCTGCCTGCTCCGTGACATTTGTCAGTTTCCCAAGGATGGTACCCCTTCACTTGCTTATTGTCGGGCATTTTCTGCTCTATGTGCACAAATGAAGGAAGCCACATTTATTTATGCTGATGGTTCAAAAACATCGTTAGGTGTAGGGAGTGCCTATATTGTTGGCGACACTCCAAATCAATTTCGGCTTCCCTATCAGTGTTCGGTTTATACTGCAGAGCTTTACGCTGTTCTCCAGGCTGTTCAATACATCCGTCACCATCAGCGGATACAGTAGGTTATCTGTTCAGATTCACTCAGCTATCTCCTCAGTCTCCAAACTATCTACGCTGTACACCCTCTGTTCCACCGGATTCAGGACGCCCTCGCTTGCTCCACTTCGGGGGCGTCTCTGTGGCGTTCCTCTCGATCCTAGGACACGTGGGTATCTGTGGAGATGAGGCGGCCGATATAGCGGCCAAGGTTGCAGACTCTCTTCTACAGCCAGCTATTCGCACGATTCCCTTCGCCGATCTACGGAGTATTTTATGTCGTTGTGTTGTTCTTTCATGGCATGCACATTGATAGACACTTCCCCATAATAAATTGCGGGACGTGAAAGCTCTTCCCTGTGCTTGAACCTCTTCCTCCCGAACGCGTCGTCGGGAGGAGGTAATTTTAACTAGACTCCGGATAGGGCCTGTCTTTTTAGCCATTGACATCTTTTAAGCGCCGATCCTCCCCCGCTTTGTCCCAACTGCTCTCAGCTGTGGACGGTCAGACACCTTTTAATTGAGTGCCCCTATTTTACTCCGTTACGCGCCCGTCTACAGCTGTCGCCTGATATGTAGTCCATTTCAGGAGACGACACGCACTCGGCCGATCGCGTTCTCGAGTTTATTAGTGCCAGTGAGATGACGCCAGTCATTTGAAGCTCTTTTTGGGGACAACCAACCCCTTTCTGTAGTGGTTTTTCAAGATTCCCTTCTGCTTAGTTTCTCCAATTTTTTGAGTTTCTTTCCCATTTCTGCTGGTTTCCATTTTCGTTTTTTACCTTTTCCTAAGTCACAGACTGGTCGCTCCCCCTGCGGGTCTTGGGATTAGAATAGGCCCGAGGTATTCCTGCCTGTCGTAAGAGGCGACTAAAAGGAGTCCCACCCCCTCAAGGGGGTCGTTAGCGCCTGCGTCCGGAGACGGACGGTTCAACGACCTCTATTTGCGGTCATTTTGCTTTTTCCCTTCTCGTTTCTTCCTTCCTTTGGTTGGTTCCTTTCTTTGCTCTTTTCCACCTCAATGTCTTCCTTACTGTTTCCGTGCCTTCTTCCCCTTGCCTTCTCATTGCCTTCTTCTCCTTGCCTTCTCATTGCCTTCTTCTCCTTGCCTTCTCATTGCCTTCTTCTCCTTGCCTTCTCATTGCCTTCTTCTCCTTGCCTTCTCATTGCCTTCTTCTCCTTGCCTTCTCATTACCTTCTTCTCCTTGCCTTCTCATTACCTTCTTCTCCTTGCCTTCTCATTACCTTCTTCTCCTTGCCTTCTCATTACCTTCTTCTCCTTGCCTTCTCATTACCTTCTTCTCCTTGCCTTCTCTGGTCTCCGCCTCGGCGTTTGAGACAGTCAGTCCTCTCTCTCCCTCTCTCTCCTCCTTTTCCTCTTCTTCCTTCCTCCCTGTGCGTGCCTGAAGGCCGACCCACGCGTTCGCACGCATAGCCGGTGACGGGGTAACGCGTAATTCCCTGCCCTGGGTAGACATGTAAGGCACGCGCGTACCCTCTGGTAAAGGCCAGGCCCGGGGAGGGGTGATTGCCTGAGCTGATACCTTCTGACCATGCCGATTGGTCCCTCCGTCTGGTTCTCGGGAGGTGTGACCTGAGGTGTAAACATTCACCTAAGGCGGGAGTGCCCTCTGCGAGGGTCCCCACAAGGAAGGAGCGCGCCATCGGAGACGCTGGCAATCATGGGGGATTCCTCCACAATGGATTTCACTCCATCTGTCTCGACTTCTGCCCAAAAACGGAAACGTGACCAGCCATCAGTGACTAAAGTACTACCGCCTGCCCCACAGTTCCTCGTCGTTTCTCGATATGAGGACGGAAAGGATTTTTCCTCTGTCAACCCTTTCGTTATCCAGAAGGGTGTAGATGCCATAGCCGGATCTGTCAAATCTTGTACCAGGTTGCGTAACGGTACCTTATTACTAGAAACTGAGAGCGCCTTTCAGGCACAAAAACTGCTTCGGGCCACACTCCTGTACACGTTCCCTGTGCGGGTGGAGGCTCACCGCACTTTGAATTCGTCTCGTGGTGTGGTCTATACTAGCTCCCTCGACGGACTGACTGACGAGGAGATTCAATCTTTCCTCGCTGAGCAGGGCGTGACGGCTGTCCATAGGGTCATGAAAAAGGTCAACAGTGACCTTGTACCGACCCGGACACTTTTCTTGACCTTAGATAGTGTTAAGCTGCCATCGCGCATCAAGGCGGGCTATGAGGTTATTTCTGTTCGCCCCTATGTCCCGACACCTACGCGCTGTTACCAGTGTCAGCGTTTCAATCACACTCGACAGTCTTGTTCCAATGCGGCTAAATGTGTCACTTGCGGCAGGGATGCCCATGAGGGTGACTGTCCACCTCCGTCTCCTCGTTGTGTGAACTGTCAGGGTGACCATGCCGCATCCTCCCGCGACTGTTCTGTCTATAAGGAAGAACGCTGTATACAAGAAATTCGAGTCAAAGAGAAAGTGTCCACCTCGGCTACTTGCAAGCTATTGGCTAGTAGGAAGCCCACGCTGCTCCCAGCGGGGAAATACAGTACTGTCCTCGCCTCTCCTCGGACTACCAGGGAGGTGGCAATGCAGACATGCGATCTGACCTTCAGCACCACGGTCGTCCGTTCGGCCAGTGCTAAGATCGCCCGGTCGACGTCTCCTCTTCCTCCCGTCACCCCTCAGCCACAAGCACCTTCATCAGCTTCTGCCAAGACGAAGACCCAGAAGTCAGATGCACGGGCCTTTAAGAAGGAACCGTCCCGTGCAGACTTCCTGCGTACCTCGACCTCCCAGCCTTCGACCGGTACTTCCACCAAACGTACTGCCAAGAAGGCTCCTAGGAAGCACAGTTCTCCTTCTCCGCCACGGCGCATTTCTTCTCCTGCGCCACCCAGCGGTTGCCGCCCCAGGCCGTCATCCGTTTCGCCTGGCCGCACCGCTGGTAGCCGAACATCTGGCCGTCCACCGGCGGAGGAAGCTCCCCCTCCCGGCCATCTTCCCAAGATGGCCGATGAACCTATAGACCCAATGGACGAAGACTGTCCGCCTACTGATAGCGGCGGCAGTGCTCGCTCGAAGCCAGGCCCTCCGCGGCCTTCGAGGTGACCCTTTTTTTACCTTCCCTTTCTTACGATGGCACTTATTCACTGGAGTATTCGCAGCATTCGCTCCAATCGAGAGGACTTGAAGTTGCTGCTCCGCTTGCACCGTCCGCTCGTCGTAGCCCTCCAGGAAACGAAGCTACGCCCAAGCGATCAAATTGCCTTGGCACACTACACCTCTGTGCGTTTTGACCTACCCCCTGTGGTAGGAATCCCGGCTCATGGAGGGGTCATGTTGCTGGTCCGGGATGATATTTACTATGATCTCATCACGTTGCACACCGGCCTGCAGGCAGTTGCCATCCGCATTACTCTCCCCACTTTTACATTTTCCATTTGTACCGTTTACACTCCATCGTCATCTGCCGTTACCAGGGCAGACATGATGCAACTTATTGCTCAGCTACCTGCACCATTATTGTTAACTGGAGACTTCAATGCCCACCATGCCCTTTGGGGCTCTCCAGCATCCTGCCTGAGGGGCTCCCTGTTAGCAGACCTTTTTCACCAGCTCAACCTTGTCTGCCTCCATACTGGCGCCCCTACTTTTCTTTCGGACACATCTCACACCTAATCCCATTTAGACCTCTCTATATGTACTCCCCAACTTGCACGCCGGTTTGAGTGGTATGTACTTTCTGATACATATTCGAGCGACCACTCCCCGTGTGTTATCCATCTCCTGCAGCATACCCCCTCTCCATGCTCCTCTAGTTGGACGATCTCCAAGGCTGACTGGGGGCTCTTCTCTTCCAGGGCGACCTTTCAGGATCAAACCTTCACGAGCTGCGATCGTCAGGTCGCACACCTCACGGAAGTCATTCTCGCTGCTGCTGAATATTCCATCCCTCACCCTACTTCTTCTCCACGTCGCGTACCGGTCCCCTGGTGGACTGCAGCATGTAGAGATGCTTTACGTGCTCGTCAACCTGCTTTACGCACCTTTAAACGCCACCCTACAGTGGCGAATTGTATCAATTATAAACGATTACGTGCTCAGTGTCGTCGTATTATTAAAGAAAGCAAGAAAGCCAGCTGGGCTGCTTTCACAAGCACCTTCAACAGTTTTACTCCTCCTTCTGTTGGCTGGGGTGGCCTGCGCCGGCTATCTGGCACTAAGGTCCACTCACCAGTTTCTGGCTTGACGGTCGCGAATGACGTCCTTGTGGCCCCTGAGGATGTCTCCAATGCCTTCGGCCGCTTTTTCGCCGAGGTTTCGAGCTCCGCTCATTACCACCCTGCCTTCCTCCCCCGCAAACAGGCAGAGGAGGCTAGGCCACCTAACTTCCGCTCCTCGAATCGTGAAAATTATAATGCCCCATTCACCATGCGGGAACTCGAAAACGCACTTGGTCGATCACGGTCCTCCGCTCCAGGGCCTGATTCTATTCATATTCAGATGCTGAAGAACCTTTCTCCTGCGGGTAAAGGTTTTCTTCTTCGTACTTATAATCGCATCTGGATTGAGGGACATGTCCCCGCATGCTGGCGCGAGTCTATTGTTGTCCCGATTCCTAAGCCGGAGAAGGACAAGCACTTGCCTTCCAGTTATCGACCCATCTCGCTTACCAGCTGTGTCTGTAAAGTGATGGAGCGAATGGTTAACTCTCGATTGGTTTGGCTGCTCGAGTCTCGACGCCTACTTACCAATGTACAATGTGGATTTCGTAGGCGCCGCTCTGCTGTTGACCATCTGGTTACCTTGTCGACCTTCATTATGAATAACTTCTTGCGGAAGCGCCCGACTGCGGCTGTGTTCTTTGATTTGGAGAAGGCTTACGACACCTGTTGGAGGGCGGGCATTCTCCGCACCATGCATACATGGGGCCTTCGCGGTCGCCTCCCTCTTTTTATTCGTTCTTTTTTAATGGATCGACGGTTCAGGGTACGTGTGGGTTCTGTCCTGTCAGACACCTTTCGCCAGGAGAATGGGGGGCGACAGGGCTCAGTTTTGAGCGTCGCTCTCTTCGCCATCGCGATCAATCCAATAATGGATTGCCTCCCAGCTGATGTCTCAGGCTCCCTCTTCGTGGACGATTTTACCATCTATTGCAGTGCGCAGTGTACACGTGTCCTGGAGCGCTGTCTTCAGCGTTCTCTTGACTGTCTTTACTCCTGGAGTGTCGCCAGTGGCTTCCGTTTTTCTGCCGAGAAGACGGTCTGTATAAACTTCTGGCGCTACAAAGAGTTTCTCCCACCGTCCTTACGACTCGGTCCCGTTGCTCTCCCAATCGTGGAGACGACAAAATTTTTAGGTCTTACATTTCACAGGAAACTTAGCTGGTCTCCACATGTCATATTTGGCCGCCCGTTGTACCCGTTCTTTAAATGTCCTCCGTGTTCTCAGTGGTATGTCGTGGGGAGCAGATCGAACCGTCCTGCTTCGTCTATATCGGTCGGTCGTCCGCTCCAAGCTGGATTATCGGAGCTTCGTATACTCCTCTGCACGGCCATCCATCTTACGCCGCCTCAACTCCATACAACATCGGGGTCTACGACTTGCGATTGGAGCATTATATACTAGTCACGTAGAGAGTCTTCACGCTGATGCTGGCGAATTGCCACTCACCTACCGGCGCGATATACTGCTTTGTCGGTATGCCTGCCGGCTACTGTCAATGCCCGACCACCCGTCTTATCGCTCCTTTTTTGACGACTCTCTCGACCGTCAATACGGGTTGTATGTCTCTGCCCTGCTACCCCCTGGAGTTCGCTTTCGTCGCCTCCTTCAACACCTTAATTTTTCACTCCCTGCAACCTTTCGAGTGGGCGAGAGCCACACGCCACCTTGGTTCCAGGCTCAGGTCAGCGTTCACCTTGACCTCAGCTCGCTCCCAAAAGAGGTTACCCCCAGTTCAGTCTACCACTCCCGATTTGTTGAACTTCGATCACAGTTCATCAATAGGACCTTCATTTATACAGATGGCTCGAAGACCAATGACGGGGTTGGGTGTTCCTTTATTGTCGGGGCACAAAGTTTCAAATACCGGCTCCATGGCCATTGTTCGGTCTTCACAGCTGAGCTCTTTGCCCTCTACCAGGCTGTTCTTTACATCTGCCGCCACCGACATTCTGCTTATGCCATCTGCTCAGATTCCCTGAGCGCCATCCAGAGCCTCAGTGATCCGTCCCCGGTTCACCCTTTCGTACACCGGATCCAACGCTCTCTTCAGCAGCTGGTGGACGTCGGTTCTCCAGTTAGCTTTATGTGGGTTCCTGGCCATGTCGGTATCCCTGGGAACGAAGCTGCAGATGCCGCGGCCAAGGCTGCGGTCCTCCAGCCTCGGACAGCTTCTTGTTGTGTCCCTTCGTCCGATTTTAGCAGGGTCATTTGTCGGCGCATCTTATCGCTGTGGCATGCCGATTGGGCTGCACTTACCGACAACAAGCTTCGGGCCTTAAAACCTCTTCCCGTGGCTTGGACGTCCTCCTCACGCCCTTCTCGGCGGGAGGAGGTCGTTTTAGCCCGGTTAAGAATTGGACACTGCCGGTTCAGCCATCGCCATCTGCTGACGGCTGCGCTGGCGCCGTTCTGCCCATGTGGGCACTTGCTGACGGTTAGACACATTTTAATGTCCTGTCCAGATCTTAACACACTGCGCCTCGATCTTAACCTGCCAAATACTTTCGATGCCATTTTAGCGGATGACCCACGAGCAGCTGCTCGTGTTCTTCGTTTTATCAATTTGACAAACCTCGCTGAGGACATTTGGTGATGCTGTTTTTTAATCCTATGCCTGTCAGTCTGTCTTTTATCGTGTTTTCCCTTTTAGTTGTTGTGGTCAACTTGTGCCTCGCGGTGCATTCTTAGAGTAGTCAGGGCGCTAATGACCATTGAAGTTGTGCGCCCTAAAACCACAAAAAAAAAAGAAAAAAACAGACTGGTCGCCAATGACCATAGCAGTTTTGCGCCCTGAAACCAAAACAAAATAGAAATACACCCTGATTGCTTCAGGCAAATTGGGAACAGCAACTTAACAAGACAGATTCTTCGGCTCTTTACTCCTATCAAAACTCGAGATTCGCTGACGTGACAGTTGGGAAAGAAATGTGCCAACACCTGGCATAATACTCGGCTCCTAAGAAGGCAGCGAAATAATGCTGTATGTATTGACTGTAATACAAGAAGAGGCGGATCAACATTGTCATGTGTGGCATTATAAAGCTCAGAGTGACTTATTGCCTATTCTGTGGATAAAGATACTGAGAGGTGAAGCGTAGCTGAAAAGTAAAGTTTACTGGTTACAATGGCTGCGGGAAACCTGACCAGGCCCGGACACCGGAAGGATTAACAGATTGGTAGCTCTTTCTTGATTCGGTGGGTGGTGGTGCATGGCCGTTCTTAGCCTGGTAATTAGTCGCGTGACATCCTTCGTGCTGTACTTTTCTTCTTAGAGGGACAGGCGGCGTCTAGCTGCACGAGATTGAGCAATAACAGGTCTGTGATGCCCTCAGATGTTCTGGGCCGCACGCGCGCTACACTGAAGGAATCAGCGTGTCATCCTAGGCCGAAAGGTGGGGGTAACCTGCTGAACCTCCTTCGTGCTAGGGATTGGGGCTTGCAATTGTTCCCCATGAACGAGCAATTCCCAGTAAGAGCGAGTCATAAGATCGCGTTGATTACGCCCCTGCCCTTTGCACACACAACCCGTTGTTACTACGACGTTATGTGATGAGCGTCTCTGCTGATCAGGCAGCGCGTGCCCGTACGCACACGTGTGTTGCGCGCTGCACTGCTGCACAGTAGTACGCGCGGGGAATAAAAATTCCCTCTTACACGACCGAGTATTGGCGTACTTAGTTTAGCGAGTAACGCTGAGAGATAATTTCTGGTGGCACTAAGAACTGTGTGGTGGCTCTTGCAAGTACGTATCGTATCTTTGCTACGACGCAAATTACACGTCGCACTTGATTTAGCATTTTCACTTTTCCTTGCTGCTCATGACTTTTCATGACACTAAACACGATGATTGTATTTATGTACTCTAAGGGAGGGGCAAAACTCTGCTTGGGAACAACCAAGTAGTGCCAATGGTTACGTCTTAAAAAATTTCCAACGCAGGTTTTCGCCTAGTCTCGAAGGACACTGATTCTTCGCTAAGCTAGATAGCAGACACACGACTCTCACTTCACAATAGATCGTCGGAGAATAGCTTAAACATGGACACTGCAACAAGGGAGCAGCGACACCTCGATGAGGAAAATGGCTGGAAAGACGGATAGGACCGGTAGTGTTGGGGTAATTTACGGTACCACTGCATACTCATTAACAAAAGAAGAAAGACAGGGTAGATCCGAGGGCTCGGCAGCAGAGTAAGTAATAAAAGAGGCGGGCTTCAAAAATTAACTGCAAACACAGGTGACTGCAGGTATCAAACGATTCTGCAGCACGGATACCAGCATGCCGTGTGTTATCAGGAGCGTGAAAAAACCGAGCCAACGAAATAGTCGTCCCTGTTACTGGTTGTCCACTGTGGGTGCGAATCTGTCTCTCGCTGAACTAGCCGGTTGTGATTCAGGCCAACTCAGCAGGCGCTCCTTTACCCTTGGCCAATTACAACGTAGCGCTTGAGCCCATTCCGGAGTAGTTCCCATAATTTACTGAGTCCAACCTGTCAATCTGACACGTCAGTGACTTCCATGGCTGCGGTGGCAGCGAAACATTCCCACAGACAAACAGGTGTATTAGTCTTTACCGCGGAGCCGCTCCTTGTTATGCAAGGTTGCAGGGTGACCGGCATGGCTTAGGTGCTATTTGATTTATAAAGGAAAGATAATAGTAAGTAACTATCACATAATACAGTGAGGGGAGGGGGAATGTTGAGACATGGCCCCGTGTTCCCTGCGTATACAAACTGATGGTATACAAAATTAGCTTATGACTTTGCACATCTATTAGTCCTGAGGCGACTATACTGCCTTCCAGTCGCTTTGCAACGCTTGCTCGCTGCTACGAGTTGGCATTAAGACATTTAATTCCGGACGAATTATGTCACTTGAAAGGAGACTGTCATGGTCCATGGCTATGAATACTAAGGACGTCCATTACTGGATGTGTGAAAACATTACTTGTAATGCAAGGTGGTGTGATCAGTACAAAGTGCATAAATGACGGTAATAGCAAATAGGAGCGAATGGGACTGTGGTGATTTGAGTCAAATGTAATTCGTTGAGGTGTTAAATTGTAATATAATCTTGACAGTGAAATGATGAGATTCTCACTTGTTTTGTACCACCTATAACCCCTGCCACACTCTCTAATAAATGGTTCTTCCTTTAAATCCTCTTACTGTTATGGTAAAGTATGCATAATTTATCTGTAGTTACGCTATTCTATGCTAAATAACGACGGCCGTGAGGATACGTGAGGGTCTCGTCTTTTAATTAGTGACAGCATGAATGGATTGACGAGATCCTCGCTTCCTATACATTATCTAGCGGGACCACTGCCAAAGGAACAGACTGGAAAACGTTAGTGAAGAAAGAATTCCCTATTGAGCTTGACTCGAAGTATAGACTTGCTTGAGTAATTATGCAGACCAGCTGTCATTAACTCTGCCTCTATTTGTCAGCAGGTGTGTGTCATGCCCCGTCCTCTTTCTATCATGTGTCTCCCTAATCCTGGAGACATAGCTGAGCACGTACTGCAGCACCACGGCGGCATCTCCACGATCCGTGACTTACCTGTGGCGTCTGCTCAGTGAGCGGCCGTTGCGATCAGTAAGACATAATTTTACAGGTGTGTCGTATGTAAACAGTGAATAAATCTGAGTTAATCATTTTTCTCAGCTAATGAAGACGAACACTATTAGCGTTCATACAAGTGATCATTATAAATGGCTATCTGCATTGTAGAAGACCGCAAATGTGTATATGTGAGACGTATTTACACTAGTAGTCCAGAACCCGTTTCATGGCGTATCACGGCATTGTGTATCCTGTAAATCTCATACGTGCTTGTTGAACGCCCTAGATTGCATTTAAGACAGCATAAGAGTGTGAATTAGTTAAAAGGCTGTAGATAAGGTAGGAATAATTTCGTTTACTAGTGTGTTTTATGTAATCTGCGTTTGGTTAGGTGTAAGATACTTCGTGTAGTAGTGTAATTCATCAACTAGGACGTGTGTGGTTCATTAGATGACGTAACAAGTGACAAAATGTGGCGCAGTGATTCATTTGACGTAGTGTGTACTGGTGTGTGTGTGTGTGTGTGTGTGTGTGTGTGTGTGTGTGTGTGCGCGCGCGCGCGCGTGCGTGCAGCTGCGTATCTAACGGAATGTGGTGCTCTGGCGCCTCCAGCAAGGACGCTCTATCAGTCAACTGTGCGCTTCTTCGTACGCTTAGTTATGTTTTGTTTTTGCCTGCGACGGCGTGGCCTGTTATTTGTCACTATGCGGGTGAATGACTTTGTCATAGTCAAACACTAGTGTACTAAACTAGTGAAGTTGCGATACTCAATACTTCACCTTTAACTACGATTCTGATTCTATTCTTCTTAAAGTAGTGCTCTCTATCGGACGATTCCGAGCCCAGCTCCCTTCCGTACATAGCCAGGTTGGGTACAGAAATACACATCGTAGTGGCCGGCTACACTGAGTTACGTATGTCCGCCAATTCCTGGATGTGCATGGCGAAGGAGTACGCCCGAAGACGCCCAAGAGCGGCACTACTTCCTTTAACTTGCAACCTCGAATACCAATAGTCTCTTTAACGGTGGAACACACAAACTTCTAATCCCTGTTTTCCAAGATAGCGGAAAAATATTATTGGGCACTATACGAAATGAGATGCATTACATTAGAAATGATTGTGTCCTCTGCCAATTACGTAGTAGTGCCGGTATCTTTCTATGTGAACTTTGACTAAATAAGTTACTTTTTCATCACACAGTATTGAAGAATTTACATTGAATATTCACTTGGTATGTAACCTGTGAAAAGTTCCCACTAGCTTCTGCTAGGCAATCAATAAAAGTTCCTCTTAAAAGATAGCAATTTGTTGTGTACATCAGCAGACATCATTATGAAAAGGTGTACCTTATTTGAGCATTAGACAAAATGAATTGTGCTTAATAGCTACTGCAGCGATGTTCAAAAGGGTAGTTACCAGTGCTGTCATATGGAGGATGAATGGCATAAACACTAAGTGTAGTTCCCGTAACCAGCCGGCCGCGGTGGCCGAGCGGTTCTAGGCGCTGCAGTCCGGAACCGCGGGACTGCTACGGTCGCAGGTTCGAATCCTGCCTCGGGCATGGATGTGTGTGATGTTCTGAGGTTAGTTAGGTTTAAGTAGTTCTTAGTTCTAGGGGACTGATGACCTAAGATGTTAAGTCCCATAGTGCTCTGAGCCATTTGAATCCATAACCAGGTACCACAGCACAGACCACTCCTCTTCACAGAACACTTAACTTTCAACGTTCTTTGTCATACTCTCCAGCATTTCAGTGCAGGCACATGACGCGCTAAAACTTCGGTGCAGCTACCAGCTCTCTTTCATTACAGTGGCACTAGCAGGCGTATTTTGTTACTGATAGTCATACGTACTTTGCATAGATATGCTCTGTAGATGGACAGTGCAACGTGTGAAAAGAAATATCATTAAAATTGCTGTGTCCTTCCCGGCTGAATGTTAGGCTTGTATGTACTGTGTAATTTTTTCTTTCGACAATAAATGATTCCAAAACCTCGCTATTCTCGTCCTGTTACATTATTGATACATAGATTAAACTCTGGGGTAAACTCCATACTTCAAGCATGGATTTGTACTCTCAGGGTGGGAAATATATATATATATATATATATATATATATATATATATATATATATATATATATATATATATATATATATATATATATATATATATAGAGAGAGAGAGAGAGAGAGAGAGAGAGAGAGAGAGAGAGGGGGGGGGGGGGGGGTGGTGTGTGATATTTACAACGAGGCAGATGAAGCTGGTATGAGAGTGACGCAGCGAGTACAAGCATTGGGTCTGACATCCCCTAGTGTGTTACGCAGGAACTGCAGAAAACGTGTACAGTTGTAATTAAATTCTCCAGAGCTTAAGATAGCGGAATGATTACATGGAAGATACAAACAGTGGCTATAACTGATCTAATATCCCAAGATTGAGTTTTAAACTCGTGTTAGTGTAGGATCATGATAGTCTCGTAGTATTTGTCAATTACTTTTCCATTCAGGAAGTGGTTAGGAGCCCTTGCGACAACTTATCGTACTATTTGAGCAGATATCTAAAGTGAAGAAAAAGAAGGTAAAACCTTTACCTGTCAGACCTAGTCACTGTAGGTCCTGGCATAGTTGACACACTACTAGGCGATGGATTAGGCAAAACTGTCTGAATGGAAGGTGCTTTTCCATAAAAGGGTTTCAGGTGATCAAAATGTACTATCACTAACCGATCTGGCAACTGGATTTCAGCATTTACTGGAGAGCTTAACCGAATGATAGGGTACGGTCCGTCATATTGAGGTGCAAACTACTTTGTTCTTCCTCGTCCTACTGTTGGGTTATGCAAGATGATTAAATCTGCAGGCTTGTAAAGGGGCATTACTGCATTCTTATTACTCCGCTGTAATTGTTTTTTGGTGGCTTTGGAATTATTGGTTTGAACTTGTTTCCAAATTGACTTGAAACGGCGGGATAACCTCTTGACACACCTGGGGGCAATTTGTCCAATTCAAAAGGTGAGTGCATCGGTTTGCCAAAAACTATCTCATAATGACTATAGCCTGTTGACTCATGGACACGGCTATTATAGGCTGAAGCGACTATATTGATACAACGGTCCCAATCTGAATGCGTTCTGTTTACATAGTAACTTAACATTTTCTTAATTGTCCTGTGGACACGTTACAGGCGACCATTTGCCTTTGGATGAAAGGGGGTGGTTCTCCACTTTTTGATTCTTAGAAGCTTGCATCCTTGAACGAATAAAGCCGACATAAAGTTCGTCCCTTGGTCTGTTAGAACATCGTCAGGGCTGCCGAAAGGCAAAACTAAGTGACTGACAAATTCTCTAGCAACTGTCTCTGCTGCCATATCAGCGAGAGGTACCAAAACAAGGTTTCGAGAAAAGTGGTCCATAATGGACATGATGTATTTATTGTTTTGGTTGCTTTGTGGAAAAGGACCGACGATATCCAGGGCAATATTCTGAAATGTTCTCGTCGCCTCTGGAAGGCTTTGTAAAGGTATTTTGGTCCTAGGAGGGGGTGCTCTTAAAGCGCAAGGTAAAATATTTTGAATATACTTTTGAACATCTTTCTTTCTGTTTTACCACCAATACCGTGCAACTATCCTTGCATTCGTTGCTCTTCGCCCATTATGGCATGCTTGCAAACTATCATGACATTGAGCAATTACTCTGAACTGCAATTCCTTAGGAATTACAACTTTATTACCACCCGGAGTCTTTCGGTATAAAATACCATCTTCAGTAATGAAATCTACACTGGTAACATACCTATGACATTCAACATCTCGGCTTTGCGCCTCTTTCAGTTCCTCAATCAAAACATCATTTGTTTGAACTACCCTTACTTTACGACTCAGGGAGTCAGCATTAGAATGCAGTCTACCAGGTTCATGCTTAACCTCGTAGTCATATTCGGCAAGTTTTAAAGCCCATCTAGTTAAATGACTGCTAGGGTCTTTCAGATTCAACATCCAAGTTAATGCCACGTGATGTGTTATTATGGTGAACTTTTTACCATACAAATAACATTTAAAATAGGTTCCCCCGAACAGAAGTGCAAGCAATTCCTTTTCAGTAGTACTATAATTTATTTCAGCCTGATTCATCTGGCGGGAGGCATACCCAACAGGTCTTTCATCTCCATTATATTCTTGGCTAAGGACTGCACTCAGAACAAAATCTGAGGCATCGGTCGCAAGAATAAAAGGTTTTTCAAAATCTGGATAGAATGACAGAGGTGAGCTTGTTAGTACCTCTTTAATCTTCTTTACAGCTACTTCACATTCTTATGGCCACTCGAAAACTGCACCTTTTTTTCAACAACTTGGTTAATGGTTTAGCTGCCGATACCTGAACTGCACCCTCCCCACGTCAGCCAAGGAGTAGATGCCCGTCTACCTGTGGCATCAGGACTCACGGCAACGGTCATCCTGCCAGATGGCCCTTCCTGAGGCTGGGTGGTGCCTGTGAGGAGAGCCCCTGGTTGGAGTGGGTGGTATTGGGGCGGACGTTTCGCAGATGAAACGTCGTCATGCACCAGGACGCTCTGCGGCCACGTCTTCTAAGAGGAAAGGTTCTATCTGTCTCTGGTTCTGGTACTTCTGCCTTTTCCCCCATTGGCCACTCCCTGGGAGTAAGGACAGGCCCGCCGGCGTGGGGCAAAATACTTCCCCCGCTATTTAATCTGTTCTTGGACCTATGGGGTGACGTTCGCCACCTCGAAGCCCATGTACTTTGTACAGCATATCCAAGATATCTTCGGAGAAATCGAGGTGTTCGGGGGCCATTCTCACAAAGATCACCTCTGCTACACAGTCGGCGGCGCTCCAGGCATGCGACAGACTAGGGGACATCCCAGTGTCTGTTGTCCATTTTGGAGGAAGATATACATTGCAGACAACTATTTCCTGCATAGCCCTTATTCCGACAGCCACAGCTTCAAGAAGTGTTCCAAGGGGCACACGTTCACTGCAGACTGAGTTTATGTCCTAAACGCAAACTCCACCTGACACACTATTTTAGTCACGGTTCCTGTAATATCCATTACAGCCACAGAGTTCAGGGGTCCACATTGCTGGGAACCAGGTTTCCTGGAGGGCAATGCAGATAGCAGGTGTAAAGCTAAACAGTTGCTGTAGCTCAGACAGGGGGTGGAGAAAACCTCCGCAATTCCACTGGAGAATAACATCGTGAGACTGGGAGGGCATGGAACATTAAATGAGGCAGTTTACATCTCACACCGAGTCACCTGCTGCCACCGATTTATTGCCTGAGCAGTCTGTATCCATTGGGTCTGAGGATCTGGCGAGATCTAGGTCCTCGGCGGATGCCAAAATCTCCACCCCATCCTCAGCCACAGAGCTTGTAGGAAGCAGTGTTGTGGGTGCCACCGCAATTTCCTCTTTTATTTTTCGTTTTCTCTCGCTGCTCCTTGGGTTTCCCTGGCTGGGAGAACTTCACTGGCTCAGTCTCCGGGACTGAGGATGAGCGTAAAGACGAACGACCAGCTGCTTTTGGGCTCTTCAGCTCTGGTGGGTCTCTTCTTTCCCACTAGAAGAGACCTGGGAAGGGAGTGACCCAAAGGACCCTTTCCTAGGGAGGGAAGCTGAAGGAAACATACACTTCTCCGGGTTAGAAGTTAGGATGGACGTCCCAGGTGGCTGGGGGGATGTTGCTCCAGAAGTAGGTGGTGCAGGAGTAACAGGGAGGTAAATGTCCCCCACCATCAAGGCAGTAGTTTGTCTTCCGGCTCTGAGAGGTGTCCTCGGCTGGCGGAGCTGATGGTGCCAGAACTGCTGTAGCAGCGGCGTGAGATGCCATACACACAGGATGCAGGCGATCAAATTTTCTCGTAGCCCGAGTGTAGGTCAGCCTGTCCAGGGTCTTGTACTCCATGACTTTCCTTTCTTTCTAGAGATTCCTGCAGTCAGGCGGCTCTTCACAGTTGACACAGACGGTAGGCGAGGCACATGGAGTATTACGATGTGATGGACGTCCACAATCTCGGCATGTGACGCTGGAAGTACAGCAGGATGACATATGGCCGAACCACCAGCACTTAAAGCACCGCATAGAGGGAGGGATATAGGGCTTTACAGCACACTGGTAGACCATCACCTTGACCTTCTCGGGCAATGTATCACCCTCAGAAGCCCAGATGAAGGCACCGGTGGCAACCTGATTATCCTTCGGATCCCGGTGGACATGGTGGGTGAAATGTACACCTCGTTGCTCTAAATTGGCACGCAGCTCATTGCCGGACTGCAAAAGAAGGGGTCTGTGAAATATGATGCCCAAACCATGTTCAAGCTCTTATGGGGCATGATGATCATAGAAACATCGCCCAGCTTGTCACAAGTGAGTAACTTCTGTGACTGCGCAGACGCTGTTTTGATCAAGAGCGACCCGTATCTCATTTGGGACAAGCTCTCCATCTTCCCAAACTTGTCCTCTAAATGCTGAACAAAAAAGTAAAGCATCGTCATGAAAGATTCCCCATCAGCTCTCCAACATACAAGGTACTGGGGCGAATAAGATCTGCTGCCATCCTTTGACATTGACCCCAAATCGCGCCCCCTACCTGGCCACACCATGGGAGTATATAGCTGTGCATTGAATTGAGCTCGTGATGACTGAGACTGCTGGTGTTTCACCACCAGCAAGAGATTATGCACTACACTTCACCACGTGTCATCCACCCTGATGCCACCCACTCCGATCAGGGACCCACCCTACAGGCACCAGCTAGCTGCAGCAAATTCCACCTGACAGGATGGTCATTGTCGGGAGTCCCAATGCCCCAGGGGGATGGGCATCTAACCCTTGGCATATGTAGGAAGTTAACTGTGTGGTCAGGGGGCTCTACCAACAGGGTACATGGCAGACCCACCACAACAGACTGGCTACTGTGCCGGATATCAGGTGCAAAGAAGTCCATGGCCATTGTCAATGGAGAAATTGTCACTGCATAGTGCACGGTGGAAAACGCACCCAGGAAGGTGTCCTCACCCAAGAGGTGGAGAATGGGCAGGACTGCATTGCAACAACGAGATAGGGGCGAAAGATCTCAATGCATGATGGACATGATGGACCTTGTAAAGCGCCCTTCTCCAATTGGCTTGTTCTTTGGGAAAATTTTTGAACAATAGAGGTCAAACCCTACAGGGGACCATCACATAAAGACCGCAATGTGTGAAATTCCTTTTATTCGCCTCGCAAGGCAGGCAGGAGTACCTTGGGCCTATTCTAACCCCCAGACCCATAAGGGAACAAAGAATGGTTCTTCCATCATTTTAGTAAGGTACTTCAAGGTGCAATTGCAATAAACATATTTTTGACAACTTAGGTTTAATTAAATTTGACAGTTACCACCTCACTGTGATATAACCTATTAATTTGATAAGCTTGTGTATTTCACAATGTCTATAGTATGTATGAATGATGGTGGCTACCATATAGCTATTTTAGTTAAAATACATTATTTACACTTTCATACCATTTAGTTCTCTCTCTTCTGCACGAAATCCGGTGCAGGTGGGTGAACCATTTCTGCAATGTGGGACAACAGTAGCTGCTTAATCACACTTCACTGTAACAGCTCTTTTGAGTGCTTTATTCCATACCATCTCATTATTGTTGAATGATATGCTATGCCCTTAGATCTGCGAACACTGTTCTCCGAATGTAATGGCTGTGGTGACAAAGATGAATGTTGCCTGTCATTAAATTTCTAGACACCAACCACTAGTCCATGTACTGCCTTTAGTTATTGAGAAGAGTTCCTATTCTAAATGGAGAGTCAGTATGCGAGTATTCTTTAAGAAATATTTTGGATTGTTCAGCAGACAATTTACACTTGAGATAAAATATCAGTTACCAGTGCAAAAGGAGATGCAAAGGTTGTGCGGTCACAAATGACTGGAGTGGAACATGTAACGTGAATGAAGTAGAGATGAATAGGATATGTGGAAAGGAGTTTATTTTATTAAGTTGGAAGTGTGCAGGGCAGCATACACAAGGAGGAAGTATTGCATTGGCTGAAAGCCCTGAGCTGATTATGTGCGCACCCTGGAAAGAGGGCAGGAAGGATTGTGAGGTAAATTATACCTTACAAATTTGAACTGTTTTGCTACTGGTCTGCCAGTCTCGGAGATGTGAGCAGGAGGTTGCCTGCCATCCTGCGTAGGTGCTGATTGTTATATTAACTTCGACAAAAAAAGAAATTTTAAATACTTTATCTGAAAAATAAGTCGGCATTTGAGGTTATTATTTATTTGTTTTAAGTATGAGTGACTCTTCTAAAAGTAAGCTCTGTGAGACTTTCCTGGGAGAACGCTATTAGATTCCGATGCACCACTCCAGGTTTACTGTATCCCTTGGACCTTCACATTGACCATGAAGCCCCCAGGGGCTCAGCATTCATTTGCTGAGTATGGGCTTGGCGATCCCGGGTCCTGAGCTGGGGACTGGTCGGCGCCGCCAGTCGCCAGTCTCCTGTCACCGTAACCCCCGGACATGCTTCAGGGACCACCGTATGGCGCGACGGTGGAATGTTGTGTGCTGCGGGTAATGGTAATGTTGGCTTGACCGCCTGGATTGTGAGGAAGGCCGACCTCTATAAAAACCCCTCAATCTTCCGGTGTGCTCCGTGCCTATGGGATGATTGGCTGTTGAGGTGGAACAGTCGGAAGCGGGCAACCTCTGGGGCACCTGCCGCACCCCAGTTGTATAAGGCTTACTCAGGCACCAGGGCTCTGTCTGAGCGGACAATTAGTTCCCTAGCTGCTCGTGGGATCGCAATGGACCCTGCGACCTCTACATTTCCCCCTACCAGTGGCTTGGGTGGGCCACTGGTAGGAAAACACACCCCATCGAAAAAGCGACTTCGTGCTGAGAGTCCTCCAGTGCCTAGTGTTGATCGAGATTTGTAAGACTGTCGTAACAGAGCACATGCTGATAATCAGAATGTGTTTTTGATTATTAAACGGAAGGAGGGTAGCTTTGAGAGGGTTTCTCCCTTTCACATCCACAAGGGTCTTGAGGGAATTGCAGGAACACTTAAATCTGTGAAGCGAATGCGCAATGGGACTCTGTTAGTTGAGACATCTAGTTCCTGTCAAGTCGCTTCTCTTCGGAAAGCAACCTGTCTTAGTGAGTACGCTATCGAGACCGAGCTCCACTCCACTCTGAATTACAGTAAGGGTGTTGTGACATGTAGGGACTTGGTGGATATCCCCATAGACGAGTTAAAATCTGAATGGGCTGATGAAGGTACTGTTGACGTGCAGCATATAATGAAACGAGTCGATGGGGACCTAGTCCAATCCGACTCGTTTAGTCTCACGTCCAGTTGCCCACGACTCCCAGAGCATGTTAAAGCGGGGTTCTTACGTTTGCCAGTAAGGCCATATTTCGCCAACCCAATGCGCTTCCTTAAATGTCAGCGCTTTGGGCATACTACGTTGGGGTGCAATGGGATAGCCACTTGTGGTAAATGTGGTCAGCCTGCCCATGAAGGAGCTGATTGTTCATCGCCTGTGAAGTGCGTGAATTGCTCTGGGATTCACCCAGTCTAGAGCCGGGTCTGCCCCATCTATCTCGACGAACGGAAGAGACAGGAGATTAAAACATCTAAGCGCATCCCCTATGGTGAGGCCAAGAAGCTCTTTAAGGCCATGCAACCTCCTATGTTTACTAGATCTTTCGCTTCTGCTCTGAAAAAACCGGTACAAATAGCCACTGTTGCTACGCAAACGGAGGTTGCTAGTGTGAGAACTAATACCTGCGTTTGCCAGTGCACTTGTGCTGCTGCGGTTGTTTTGCAACCTGCAGCTCTCCCCGCAACGTCGGACAAGGTTGTGGTTGCTGACATTGGGGTACATCCTCCCTCTCCCCATGTGGGGCCTTCTGCCCAGGCGAGTAATGCTCCACCTGTTGACAAGGCTCTGCATTCTAAGCCCCCCAAGACAAAGTCGCCAAAGCTGAAGGATTTGCCACCTGCGGAGACTAGTCAGGGTCGATCCGATGACGAGGCCATCGTACTGTCTGACATCTCCCGTGGGTCGTCATCGGAGCTGATGGACATTGACATCGACCGGGGCGATCTTCTTGCCCCAGGAATAAATCTCTGGCCAGTACGGGCTCTCCTCGAAAGCACAGAGGCAGGGTGAGAGTTCAGCCACCCTGATCACTGGCTCCCATATTACAGTGGAACCTGAATGGGTTCAGGACGCATGTGGCCGAACTACAACTCCTTGTACGTGAGTTCCCTTTGTGCTTATGTCTCCAAGAGACACATTTTCAGGCCACTGATGCTCCTTCTTTACGGGGCTATACCGTCTATCGGAAAGATGATCTGGCGGGGGGAAGGGCAAAAGGTGGTGTTGCGGTTTTTGTCCGTGACATGCACCCCTCATCTGAGCTCCCTCTCGTTACAGACTTGCAAGCAGTTGCAGTTGACCTTCTTGTGGGTCGGAGGCTCACGGTCTGTTCACTTTACTTACCCCCTCAGGATGCGATAGACTCTGAGGCTCTCACAGACCTTATTAGCCAACTTCCCCGCCCATTTCTTCTTCTGGGGGATTTCAATGCTCATGTCTTATGGGGCTCTTCGACTACTTGCCCCAGGGGTCGCATTTTGGAAAGCCTCATGATGTCTGAAGAACTGTGCATCCTCAACTCTGGTGCTCCCACTCATTTCTGTACTGCTTCTGGGTCGTCATCAGCTATTGACCTTTCCTTTTGCTCTCCAGCACTCGCGGATTCTGCTCTGTGGGAGGTTGCTGCTGACCTCCATTCTAGTGACCACTTTCCCCTTTGGATTCGCCTCCTGGATGAGGCTATGGCATTTCCGGTACCGCCCCGGTGGCATCTCTGCAGGGCTGACTGGACACTTTTCAGCCAACTGGCTGTTCTGGAACACCGTGCCAGCGTCCACGAATAGGTAGACCATGTTATAGCCGTGATCTCCCATGCTGCTGAATTGTCAATCCCACGGTCATCCGGTCATCCCAAGAGGCGTCCTGTCCCTTGGTGGACCACTGAGTGCCGCTCAGCTATCCGAGCCCGCCGTGCAGCTCTGCGCCGCTTCAAGTGCCGTCCCTCAGCTGACAATCTTGCGGCCTTTCGGGTGGCAAGGGCCAAGGCGCGGCGAGTAGTTAAAGAGAGCAAACGACGGTCATGGCAATCGTTCTTGAACTCCATCTCCCGCTCCACTAGTTCTACGAAAGTGTGGGAAGCCATCAGGAGGATTTCCGGGAAACTCGGCCAGCTACCTGTCACGGCATTGCTGCATCAGGGAAGTCTCCTCATGGCGCCGAGAGACATTGCCCATGTTGTGTCGGTAGCTGGGCCGACACCGTGAAATGGAGATGGCTGAAAATGAACTCTAGACTAACGCTGTAGCCGATAGGGCACGCACGGCTAAAGCAGACGGGCGTGAAGTCTGGAACATGAGAACTTATAAATGAATAAGAAGAAAAGTATGTAGATGCTTATTACTTATCTTTTTATTAGTCCTTGGAATACATCTCTCTTGAATACTCGTAAGCTATAGGCACTGATACAAATGGCGCCTTGCTAGTTCGTAGCCATTAACTTAGCTGATGGCTATTCTGTCTCTCGGCTAATGAGAGAGAAAGGCTTCGTACATCTGGTCGGTAACTAGGTTCTCGTACAACTGGGCGGTAGCTAGGTTCTCGTACAACTGGGGTCGAGTGCTCTCTCGTATCACGAGACCTGCCTTGGTGGTGGCGCTAGGTCTGCGATCACAGTGGCGACACGTGGGTCCGACATGTACTACATGGACCGCGGCCGATTTAAGCTACCACCTAGCAAGTGTGGTGTCTGGCGGTGACACCACAGCCCAGACACTAGCCATGCATTTTGCAGAATCTACCGCCACTATTAACTGTGATCCAGATTTCTGCCGCTACCGCACTGCCATCGAGAGGGGTCACTTGGACTTCCGGTCTCCAAATTCTGAACCTTACAACTGCCCCTTCACAATGTGGGAACTGGATTCGGCCCTGTCTGAGGCTCATGATACTGCGCCTGGCCATGATCAAATCCGGTACAGCATGCTGCAGCACTTCTTACTGCCTTCCAAGGAAGTTCTCCTGACCTTTTTTAATATGATATGGTTATCTGGCACGTACCCTGACTTGTGGAAGGAGGCGATTTTGATCCCCCTCCTCAAACCGGGGAATGACCGAACGCATCCCAGCAGTTATCGAAGTATCGCTTTGACGAGCTGTGTCGGGAAGACGTTAGAACGCATGGTCAACCGTCGCCTGGTTTGGCTGCTCGAAACCACGCAGCTCCTTAGCCCCTCGCAGTGTGGCTTTCGGAGACGTCGTTCAACTATAGACAACTTGACCCTGCTTGAGGCGGCCATCCAGCAGGCCTTCCTCCGTAACCAGCATTGTCTCGGTGTCTTCTTTGACATTCATAAGGCGTATGACACTACTTGGCGCCGCCATATCCTCAATCAACTCCATGAGTGGGGTTTTCGTGGCCGTCTCCCCATCTTCCTTCGGTCCTTTCTTTCCCACCGCCTCTTTCGATATAGGGTTGGTAATGTGCTATCTGATTTGTATGTGCAGGAGAATGGTGTTCCTCAGGGAAGCGCTTTAAGTGTCACCCTCTTTGCCGTCGCCATTAACAGTATCACGTCCACTATCCGGAGTCCTGCCCAATGCTCCTTGTTTGTGGACGATTTTGCTGTTTTCTGTTCTTCCTCCAGTCTTGTCACCGCTAGTCGGCAGTTGCAGCTTACGATACAGCGATTAGCGGCATGGACTGTGAAGACGGGTTTTACCTTTTCTGCCGACAAATGTGTGTGTGTTCATTTTAGTCGTTCTCGACGTCTTTTTACCTCCCCTGAATTGCGTCTGAGGGACACCATTCTTCCTTTTAGCGACACTGTGCGGTTCCTGGGCCTCACTTTTGATTCCAAACTGTCGTGGTTGCCTCACCTTAAAGACCTCAAGGTGCGGGCCCTGAAGGCACTGAATATTTTGAAGTGTCTGAGCCATCGGTCCTGGGGAGCAGATCGGGCGCGTCTGCTGCAGTTTTATAGGGCTTTCGTCCGATCGCGTCTTGACTATGGTTGCACCGTGTATGGGTCAGCAAGGCCTTCGTATCTGAAGATTCTTGACGCAGTACACCATGAGGGTATCAGGCTGGCCACTGGTGCCTTCCGTACTAGCCCCATCCCCAGCCTGTGTGCTGAGGCAGGGGAACCGCCACTCGCCATCCGGCGGCAACTCTTCATGGTGCGACGGGTGTGTCAATTTCTTGCCTGTCCTACCTCCCCTGCGTACCCTACCGTTGCCCGACCGCCTATGGAACGTCTCCTTTCCAGTCGTCCCAGGGCACCGAGACCATTTGGGATTCGTGCCAAGCATTTGCTTGAGTCCTTTGGTGTGGATCGTGTGGCCCCCCAACGACAAGGTTTTACTCGCCTGCCTCCCTGGTTGCTCCAGAGGCCCAGCGTCCTTTTAGACTTCTCGGAGTACCGGATGAGCTGCACTCCTGTGTTTGTTTTTACCTCCTTATTTTACGATATTTTAAACCAGCATCCCGACCATGTCCCAGTATTTACTGATGGCTCTAAACAGGGGGACTCTGTTGGTTGTGCTGTTGTTTTCCCTGATCGAGTCGTCAAGTTACGGCTTCCTGCGGCGTTTACCATCTTTGATGCCGAATTGTTTGCGATCTTGCGGGCATTGGAGCAGATGAGATGTGTTCCCAGTCGTAAGTTCCTCATCTGTTCTGACTCCCTGAGTGCCCTTCAGACCATGCAACACTTGTACCCAGCGAATACGGTCGTCCAGAACATCCATGATGCCCTCCTCCACCTGCAGCGGCAGGGGAAGGAGGTTTCCTTCTGCTGGGTGCCGGGGCACGTGAGTATTAGGGGAAACGAGTTGGCGGATGTGGCTGCCAAAGATGCATGTTCCCTCCCTCACGTTGTTGACTGTGCCGTCCCCCCCCATGCTGTTACCTCCCTCCTGCGTTTTCACGTTATGCGTCAGTGGGAAGAGGAGTGGCTGGCAGTCGGTGAAAATAAGCTGCGTCTGGTCAAGGTCACCACGCGGCCATGGCGTACGTCCTACCAGTCATGCAGGCGGGATGAGGTTCTCCTCACTCGCCTCCGCATCGGGCACAGTCCCTTCACACATGGTTTTTTACTCCGGCGGGAGGATCCCCCAATCTGCAGTGCTTGTGGCGTCCAGATTACTGTTCGCCTCATTTTACTTGACTGTCTTTTATTCTCTGACCAGAGGGCGGTGGTTTCTTTGCCACCGGATTTGCCCTCTATTTTGAAAGATGACGCATCGTCTGTGGTGAAGGTTTTACGGTTTTGTGTCGTGTCCAATTTGTTGCCATGGATTTTAGGGAGAGGGTTTTAATGTGCTGCTGGATGACTGGCTCACCCAGATTTTAGGTAAGAGGTCCGCCACCCACGAATACCTCCTTGTTTCCCTTCGGTTTCTGTCCTCCCTTCCTTGTTTCCTTTCCTTTTTTAGTGCACTCCTCCTCTTGTTTTGCCTCTGTATGTGAGGATTTGGAATTGCGTCAGGTCTGTGTCTTTTAGCTGTTCCCCTTGTTCGCTGTTCGTCTTAGTCCCTTCACTGCATGTGTTCCTGTTTTTATGCGTTTGGGCGCTGATGACCCCGCTGTTTAGCGCCCGTAAGCCTCTCTCTCTCACACACACACACACACACACACACACACAAAAGAGTGAATCTTCCAAGGGTTTGTGGTTTCAGCGGCTTCTGGGAGACCAGTAATAGATTCCGATGCACCATGCAAGTTTCCTGTATCCCTTGGACCTTCACATTGACCATGAAACACAGAAATTGCATCAGGATTGAATACAAAAGGGACAATGCCGACTTAAGTACAAGAAGAGTGAATCTTCTAAGAGTTTGTGTTTTGAGCGGCTCCTGGGAGACCAGTATTGGAAAAGTTGCACCAGTGCAGGTTTACCTTCACATTGACCATGAAACACAGAGATGGGAAATAAATGCTACTACTTCTTCCAGGTTTCAAAATAAAAGGAGGTGAGAGCTAAACTTCATGTGTTATGCATTTGCTAATGAGGCTCCCACACATCGTTGTTTGGTGGGGGGGGGGGGGGGGGTGATCGTGAATGCTGTGATGTAAAATGTTCAGCCACATTTTGAAAGCTCCTGCTCTTCTACCATCATTGAGCACAATTTTTTTCTTTCTTTTTCTTTTTTTCTTTCCTTTTCTTTTTTTCTTTCCTTTTTTCTTTTTTTTTCCTTTTTTTTCCTAACAAGAAAATAATGCTTCCATTAAAACCATTGTCTGCATCAGGATCACCATATTTTTATTATTCCTCTTAAGAATTTCTTCCACTTACTCCCATCTGGTATTACATACAAAATTTTCTCTAAGATGCTCGCCTCCTAAATTTCTCTCAACAAGAATTATCACTTGGTTTTGCTGAGATGTTATTTTTGTTGTACTGGTATACACTGAATTTAAAAATCACAACCTTCAAATTCTAACTCTCAATTGGTTTGGTCTGCTGGATAGTAGTCACCAAGTTAGTAAGAATCAAAGTGTATTATTATATGTGACAATATGACATCCCAGTAACAGCAAAACTTTGCCATGGAAAGTGCATCTCTTCCAGTAACTATGTACTATGTCTCCCAGTCAGTGATTGAGTTTGTGAGTACACTAATTGTGAATGCTACAGTGAAATGTTAAATGACTCAGTTACCCTCACAGTTTCCTGCACCAAGGGAAAAATAAACAAAATCAGAACCAATGTAGAAATTTTGCTTAAATTAGAATGATGAAGTATCGGTGCCTTACACAGCTGGTTTTTTAATTAACTTAAATGCTTCTTGATATTCCTTATTCCATTTCCAAATGGAGATGGACTTGTGAAGATGAACAACTTTGAGGTTGAAAACTGTGATAGAAATTACATACACTGTGTGACTTTCAGTTGTCTACAGTATTTTGGCGCAGGAAATTTTCCCTCTGGTTCTATTTTTGTCAGATCAGATATGATCCTGCACAAAGAAATGTGCCCAAGGAAATTGTTTTGTGACTTGGTGAATTCCTTTTTATCCATCTTTAATGTGACTCATGCTACACTAAATGCTTAAATTACATAGCACAGTGTGTGTAAATGTTCTCCCTAAAGACAGCACAAATTAGAATATGACCTACATAATGCTGAGTGTGTCAATTCTTCTCTTAGAACTTCTGTGAGTTCTGTCATAAAGGCTACTGATGATCCTGACAGACTGAAGGGTATTCGTTTAAACACGTAACATGTTCCATTCAACAGAAAGCCTGTGTTTTTCCAGCTATACCTTCATCTTCCAGTTGGTCACATTGCACAGTAAACCACATCACTGCACCATGAGCATCAGTTAGTAAATTCGCACTGCCATCCCTTTGTGCTACAGTGTGGATCGGATTAGAACATTCACTATCTCAGTGTTAAATTACCTGATTCTCCAACTTACCCTTAATTACTTTAACTACTGCTTTCTATGGCAAGGGTACTGGATACAGTAAGCTATGGACCCCCCAGGGGATCCACAACTCTTTTGTGGATACGTGCGTAGCGAGCACGGGGCCCCGAGCTAATGTGGCCTTCCTTCCTTTCCGGGCTGCATACCTTCCCTTTCCGCATCCTTCCCCATCACCTGTCTTCACCCCCCCCCCCCCTCACCTCTGGCTGTTTCCTTCACTTTCTCCCCCTCTGGGAGTATGGTTTGCGCCTACGTCCGGAGACGGACGCTTGTAAATGTACCGCATTCTTCTTCTTCCATGCTTGTATGTCTTCTTCCTTCCTTTGTCCTTCTCCTTTCCTTACCTCTTCTCTTTACCCTTTTCTCCGCTGCGGCGTTTGAGACCCCCTCTTCTTTCCTTTCCCTTTCTCTTTCTTCCTCCCTGTGCGTGTCTGAAGGCCGACCCACGCACTTCCATGCGTAGCCGGTGACGGGGTAACGCGTAATTCCCCGCCCCGGGTAGACAGGTAGGACACGTACGTACCCCCTGGTAAAGGCCAGGCCCAGGGAGGGGTGATTACCCGAGCTGATACCTTCCGAAAGTGCCGATTGGTCCCTCCGTCCGTTTGTCGGGAGGTGTGACCTGAGGTGTGAACAATCACCTAAGGCGGGTGTGCCCTCGGTGAGGGCCCCCACAAGGGAGGAGCGCGCCATCGGAGACGCCGGTAATCATGGGGGATTCTTCCGCAATGGTTTCCTCACCTTCCACTATGTCTGCTCACAAACGTAAGTTCACTGAGTCTCAGCCACAGACGGTTCTTCCATCGTTGCCACAGTTCCTTGTTGTTTCTCGGTCTGACGAAGGTCACGACTTTTCCACGGTCAACCCTTTCATTATTCAGAAAGGTGTCGACGCAATTGCGGGTCCTGTAAAGTCTTGTTCCAGACTACGGAATGGCACCCTGTTGTTGGAAACACACAGTGCCCTCCAGGCTCAAAAATTGCTGCGTACTTCTCTGCTCCACACCTTCCCTGTCCGGGTGGAACCGCACCGTACCTTAAATTCCTCGCGTGGAGTCGTTTATAAACGCTCCCTCGATGGATTGTCTGACGAAGAAATTCAGCACTACCTGTCTGACCAGGGCGTCACCGCTGTTCATCGGGTTATGAAAAGGGTTGACTCAAACATCATTCCAACCCGCACTGTCTTCTTGACATTTGACAAAGTTCAACTCCCATCAAAAATCAAAGCAGGCTATGAGATAATTTCCGTTCGCCCTTATGTCCCGAACCCTACGCGTTGCTATCGATGTAAGCGGTTCAATCACACCAGCCAGTCCTGTTCCAATCCGGCCAAATGTGTTACGTGTGGCAGGGATGCCCATGAGGGTGCTTGTCCACCTCCATCCCCTCGCTGCATCAACTGTATGGGTGACCACGCTGCTTCCTCTCGAGATTGCCCTGTTTTTAAGGACGAAAAGCTGATCCAGGAAATAAGAGTGAAGGAAAAGGTGTCGACCTTTGCTGCTTGAAAGTTACTCGCCAGTCGACAGCCCACCGTGCCTCAGAAAGGAAAATACAGCGCTGTCCTTGCTTCTCCTCGGCCAACAAAGGAGGCGGCCACGCAGACTTGCGATCTCACATTTAGTACCACGGTCGTCAGATCGGCCAGCGCAAAGGTCGCCCGTTCAACCTCACCTCTTTCGCCTGCCCACTCTATGGCTCACCCTTCGTCGGGTTCTGCTAAATCTCGAGCCCAAAAGTCAGACGCCAAGTCTTCCAAAAAAGAGCATTCTCGTGAAGAGTTTTTACGTACTGCAACTTCACAACCATCGGTTCCTCCTTCATCTAAACATACCTCCAAGAAGGCTACGAAGAAACACAGTTCCTCTCCTTCTCCGCCAAGGCGTGTCCCATCTACAGCACCACCTGGCGGAAATCGCCCTCGGCCATCTTCTGTGTCGCCGAGGCGCACTGTTGGTGGCCGGTCAACTGGCCGATCGTTGGTGGCAGGAGCTGCTCCTGACCAACCTATGGATCAGGATCTTCTGCCTTCGACTGAATGCCATTCCATCCTGTCGGTCGCAAGCTCTGAGCAGTCATTGAGTTGACAGCACCCTTGGTGACGTTCCTCCATTTCTGTTCACCCTATGTCCATTATCCACTGGAATATCCGCGGCATTCGCGCCAATCGGGAGGAATTGTCGATCCTCTTACGATCCTACTCGCCGGTCATCTTCTGTCTTCAGGAAACAAAGCTGCGTCCCCATGACCGCTTTGTTCTCCCTCATTTTCAGTCCGTCCGATATGACCTCCCCTCTGTTGAAGGCACTCCAGCCCATGGAGGACTCATGATTCTGCTCCATGATACTCTCCATTATCACCCACTCCCCTTAAACACTTCCTTCCAAGCTGTCGCCGTCCGTCTTTCCCTTTCTGGATACACGTTCTCTCTTTGTACGGTATACATTCCATCGTCTCCACCAATGGCACGAGCTGATCTCCTTCATCTTCTTGATCAGCTTCCACCCCCCTATTTGCTGGTTGGGGACTTCAATGCCCACCACCCGCTTTGGGGATCTCCACATCCTTGTCCACGTGGCTCACTATTGCTAGACGTCTTCCACCAAGCGGATCTAGTCTGCCTCAACACTGGGGTCCCCACATTTTTGTCTGCCTCCACGGCAAATTTATCCCATTTGGACCTTGCGGTCGGTACTGTTCCGCTAGCTCAGCGCTTCGAATGGTTCGCCCTTGATGATACACACTCGAGTGACCACTTTCCATGTGTTCTTCGACTGCAGCCTCAACTGCCATATATGCGCTCGCGACGCTGGAAGTTTGCCCAAGCCGATTGGACACTTTTTTCGTCTCTAGCGACATTCGATGACCGTCGCTTTCCCAGCGTCGACGATGAGGTCACACATTTTACCGACGTTATTCTCACAGCTGCGGAACGTTCAATACCACGCACCTCCGAATTGCCCCGGCGCCCTCCAGTCCCTTGGTGGAACGAGGCATGCCGTGACGCAATACGTGAGCGGCGACGTGCTCTTCGCATTTTCCGTCACCATCCAACTTTGTCCAACTGTATCCGATATAAGCAGCTCCGTGCGCGATGCCGTCACGTCATCCGCGATAGCAAGAAGGCAAGCTGGAAATTCTTTACTAGCTCATTTAACAACTTCACTCCCTCCTCGGAAGTTTGGAGTCGGCTTCGACGGTTCTCAGGCGCGCCTAGTTTCTCCCCGGTCTCTGGGCTCACTGTCGCGCATGATACCTTAGTGGACCCCGTCGCAATTTCTAACTCATTGGGTCAGCACTTTGCTGAGATTTCGAGCTCTTCAAATTACCCGCCGGCGTTTCTCCCGAAGAAACGTGCAGCGGAAGTGCGACATCTTGCTTTCTCCTCTCAAAATCGCGAAAGCTACAATACTGTTTTCTCCATGCGCGAACTCCAACATGCACTCTCTACTTCTCGCTCCTCCGCCCCAGGACCGGATGGTATCCATGTCCAAATGTTGCTGCATTTATCAACCCATAGCCTGCGTCACCTCCTTCGCCTTTATAATCGAATTTGGACCGACAGTACCTTTCCCAGGCGATGGCGGGAAGCTATTGTCGTTCCCGTTCCGAAACCTGGAAAGGACAAACATCTCCCCTCTAGCTATCGCCCCATTTCTCTCACGAGTAGTGTCTGTAAGGTTTTGGAGCGTATGGTGAATTACCGTTTAGCTTGGTGGCTGGAGTCCCGCAGTCTTTTAACACCAGCCCAATGCGGATTCCGAAAGCATCGTTCTGCTGTTGACCATCTTGTTGCTCTATCCACTTATATCATGAACAATTTTCTCCGGAAACGCCAAACGGTAGCAATATTTTTTGATCTGGAGAGAGCGTACGATACCTGTTGGAGGACAGGCATCCTCCGCACACTGTTCTCTTGGGGCTTTCGAGGCCGGCTGCCCCTTTTTCTTCGCGAATTTATGGCAGAGCGCACATTTAGGGTGCAGGTGAACACTACTCTCTCCCGTACTTTCTCCCAAGAAAACGGGGTACCCCAGGGCTCCGTGCTGAGTGTTGTACTGTTTGCCATCGCCATTAATCCAATTATGGATTGTCTCCTTCCTGATGTCTCGGGCTCCCTCTTTGTGGACGATTTTGCGATCTACTACAGTTCTCAAAGGACCAGCCTTCTTGAAAGACGTCTTCAAGGATGTCTCGATCGCCTCTACTCGTGGAGCATCGAAACCGGCTTCCGTTTCTCCCCCAGTAAGACCGTTTGTGTTAATTTTTGGCGACGTAAGGAGTTTCTTCCGCCCTCCTTACATCTAGGTCCTGTCAACCTTCCGTTTTCCGACGTCGCTAAATTCTTGGGTCTTATGTTTGACAGAAAACTGTGCTGGTCCTCCCACGTTTCCTATCTTTCGGCTCGCAGTCTGCGTTCCCTTAACACCCTCCGTGTCCTGAATGGTACCTCTTGGGGAGCGGACCGGGTGGTCCTTCTCCGCCTCTATCGCGCCTTAGTGCGCTCGAAATTGGATTATGGAAGCATAGTCTACTCCTCTGCTCGGCCGTCTATTCTTCGGCGTCTCGACTCTATCCACCACCGTGGATTACGTTTAGTGTCTGGAGCTTTTTACACCAGCCCTGTGGAAAGCCTTTATGCTGAGACTGCTGAACCTCCGCTGTCCAATCGGCGGGCAGTCCTTCTGAGTCGTTATGCTAGCCATCTGTCTTCCATGCCTGCTAATCCAGCCCATAACCTTTTTTTCGACGCCTCCTTTGATGTCGGGTATGCAGGCCGCTCCTCCTCCCTACTACCCCCGGGAGTCCGCTTCCGTCAACTGCTCCATTCTCTTTCCTTCCGCTTTCCTAAAACCTTCTTGACAACTTGGGGTACAGCACCGCCTTGGCACCGTCCCCGGATCGACTTGCTCAGAGACCTCTGTCAATTTCCCAAAGATGGTACCCCTACACTTGTTTACCGTCGGGCATTTGCTGCTCTATGTGCACAAATGACGGAAGCCACATTTATTTACACCGATGGCTCGAAAACATCGTTAGGTGTAGGGAGTGCCTATATTGTTGGCGACACCCCAAATCACTTTCGGCTTCCCGACCAGTGTTCGGTTTATACTGCAGAGCTTTACGCTGTTCTCCAGGCTGTCCACTACATCCGCCGCCATCAGCGGATACAGTACGTAATCTGCTCAGATTCTCTCAGCTCTCTCCTAAGTCTCCAAGCTCTTTACCCTGTGCACCCTCTGGTCCACCGGATTCAGGACTGTCTGCGCTTGCTCCACCTGGGGGGCGTCTCAGTGGCGTTCCTCTGGCTCCCGGGACACGCTGGTATCTGTGGAAATAAGGCGGCCGATATAGCGGCCAAGGCTGCAGTCTCTCTTCCTCGGCCAGCTCTTCAGTCTCTTCCGTTTACCGATCTACGGAGCGGTTTATGTCGCCAAGTTACTCATTTATGGCATGCGCATTGGTCAACACTTCCCCACAATAAATTGCGGGAAGTGAAAGCCGTTCCTTGCGCTTGGACCTCTTCCTCCCGAACGCGTCGTCGGGAGGAGGTAATTTTAGCTCGACTCCGGATAGGGCACTGTCTTTTTAGTCATCGACATCTTTTAAGCGGTGATCCTCCCCCACTCTGTCCCCACTGCTCTCAGCTGTGGACGGTCAGACACCTTTTAATTGAATGCCCCTATTTTAATCCGTTACGCTCCCGTCTACAGCTATCGCCTGATCTATCGTCGATTTTAGCAGATGACACGCGCTCAGCTGACCGCGTTCTACAGTTTATTAGTGACAGTGAAATGACGTCAGTCATTTGAAGCTTTTTTTTTGTGGACAACCAACCCCTTTCTATAGTGGACTTTTAAGCATTCCTTCTGCCTTTAGTTTCTCCAATTTTCTGACTATGTTTCCATTGCTGCTGATTTTAAATTTCGTTTTTTTCCTGTTTTCTACGTCACGGGCTGGGCGCTAATGACCATAGAAGTTTTGCGCCCTAAAACCACAAAAAAAAAAAAAAAAAAAAAAAAAAAAAAAAAAAAGAAATGAAGTGTAGGGGAATGCATTTACAAAGCTATTCAGAATCGGTCAATTCTGAGAAATAAACTGATATTAAGTGATCCAAAAATGAATTCCCTCTGCTCACACATACTTTCCTGATTTGCGAATTTTAACAGTGCCTGGTCTTCAATTATACAGGGTACTTTTCCGGCTCCATATTATGTGAAAATCAACACCTATTTCTTTCAGGCACTGTTTATATTGTATATGTTTCACAGATTTTTTTGTTGATATCAGATTATGCAGCACACTTTCTAAATAAATTAGAAGTATTTTCAATATTTTTGAACCTGCTTAAGGTTATTCAAAAAGATTACATAGAAACTGATGCAACTCTTTTTTTCCCAAAATGCTTCCTCAAATTGACATGCCATTTTAATCCAATGTTGCACATTTGAAGGAGACCAAATTTTTACCAGATATGCATGATATTATGGCTGAGGTGCTAGACCTATTTAATTCCACCTATTATGTATATTACAAGTATGGAAACATTGTATCTTACATTTTAACCTTTACAATTTTTATCCTAATAAAAATGTTACATTTTCTATAATTTAGTTGATTCTGCAATATACCTTATACCTACTACCTAACTATCAACTATTACAAGTTAAAGAAAAATATTAGAGCAATGGTATATAACTCGAGGAAATATTTGTACTTGAAATCTGAAAAATACAGGTTGTGGGAAATTGTGAATGAAGAGGAGTCCAATTAAATCGTGCCTCAGAACATTGCTGAAGCATATTCTTCACCGTGCAGCATTTATTCATCTTCAAGCTCCCTCTTGGCCCTCCTTTTAGCACTTCTTGCTTCTTAGGTAACTTCAAGAGCTGAATCCTTCAGCTTCATGTACCCATTGTCCGTCACACACAAGCAATTCATCTTCCATATTAGATCCACATTTTATGCCTAAATTTCTCAGAGCTTCATACCTTCCTATCATTCCATCATTGAAACATATCACTGCATCTAGTACACCATTTTTAATGTATTTAGTCTTAGAAAAACATTGTTGCGTAATCTTTCCCATACGCAGTGGTTGAAACTTTCATTTTTATTATGATTGCCCCCATGAAGACATTTACTAAGCAAAACAAGGTCACTGACATCTCTAAAAATTGGTTTTATTTTATTCATAACAGGCTCAGGAAGAGAATGCTTATAACAATATATCTGAAACTTTTTTTCTTTATTGTAACCACACCAAGAATCTGCTCCCCTAGGGCAAAGTCCATGAACAGGGTGGTCATCTGTGGGCAACTCGTAAAAGTAGGTAGCCCATACAGCTTTTCTCATTGCTGTAACATCTTCAGAGTTGTTATGGACTGACCTTTAGATGACATGCGCCTCTGAATGAAGGTCTATTTCAGTTTCTGTCAATCTGCTCTGGCCAGACAGAGATTTTCCATCCGATAGCAACTTTCCTTTCGTTTCTCATCATAGCTTCCTCAATCTAGCACCCATCCTCTTTTGCATATTTCCACAATACTCCAGTTTAATGACTTCAGTGTCTATGGTGACACCTTTGTAACAAATTTTGTTGAAAGCTTTAGAGTCCCCATCGCCTAGGTACTTATATATGTAACATTATAATTGGGCACCAACCTCTGAAATATTTTTTAGAGCTCAATCACACTCCGTACCACCACTGTAAACACCATAATTCTTAGAACACTGATGTTCAATACATACTTCAATGTTACCATCACAGGTGTGGCAGTTCTTAGATAAGCACTCATCATCAACTACTTTTCCATTCTCCAGAGAAGTACCACTTAAAACACCATTCAAGAAACAATGTCCTTGACATTGCTGTTGCACTTGATGGGACATGGCGATGTCCCTGGTTCCACTAATATTTACAGTTTCTTTAACTGCACATTTTGTAGATGCCTTAGGCACAACTGTCAAGGCACCTAAAAGTATTCTTATGTACTTGTTGAACCTAGTTTGAGGAAGAGGAAGGTCCATCAAACCACAAAATGTTTGAGTAGCCTTTTCCCTTTTTGTATTGCACACATGCAGGCACTAACTTTAGATTCACACCATATGTATTATGCACAATGTTCAAAGTCATTTTTGAGGTTATTTATTGGAGGATGTACACAGAACAGCTACTTTTGATGCTAAACCCTTCCTGCTACCTTGTTGTTCAGTTATCTCCAGACAGCCTACACCATCACGCTGCTTACATTTCCCCACTTCCTTTATCAAAGAAGAAAAAAATGCCCTAATCACCAACAACAAATCCACTACAGACAGCATCATTGTTAACAAAAAATTTTAATCGCTGGGAAGCATGGTGGGAATTTCTCCTCAAAGAAATGATACATAAGTTACTTTCAACAGTGTGGCTTGCTTTGTCATTTATGTAGCACTTAAGCAACAGACATTCAGTAACACGTGCGTAAACTGTTTCAGCAGAACAGTGGTAAATACTAACAAAGATAATCATTTACAGACACTAGAAACCTGCACTGTTACTAACATATACAATGTATCATACGAATAATCACTGGAAACAGAAAGTTCACTGTTCTTCCCAAAATAATACTGGTTTTTGCAACAGAAATAAAGGGGGTGTGGTGGCATACATGTCCATAACGCTAAAATTTGCTATATGTAGGTCATTTTTCATTTGAAACCCTATAATGTACATATATCAATGTAATCTGGAAAGACTATAGAATTTAATAAAGTCATTAAAAAATTTAAGTTTTTCCACCAATTAAAGGTACCCAGTATCCTTAATGGGTTTACTTTGATTGTTCACAGCAATGGCAATATGCAAATTATTAACAGGAAATACCGAAAATGCAATGAGGTAGATTTTCCATAATAATTCCCATTCTCCCCAACGAAATTGCTGTTACATCCATAATTCAGCATATTTGGACCTCCACAAAAGGCATTAAAATGTATTTATGATGCTGTGTTTCCTCCCTCTATAAATCTTCTTTCACTTCAGTGAAAGGTTTGCACTTGGTAGTGTTCATTGTGACTTCTGATCCATTTCCGACAACTTCAGTTTTGGAGTGACCCATTTCCAAAGCTTTATTTAGTTTGCTGAATCACGACTTCTCATATTATGACTTGGGCTTGTGGAAATTCTAGCCATTATTTTTGCTCTCTTTCTCCTGCATATGTTGGAATTTTTGGTTTTTAGTCCTGTTGCTTTTCACAAAACCAAAATTTGTTTAAGAATGTGGCTTAAAATTCTTCACCTTTCGAATAATTTTTGGTTACACAAATGACCCAGATATGTGCTTAACATTACATGTGGCTAATGCATGTGTCTATTTTGCCCTGTTTCGTTTAATGTCTCTGAAATAAATGTATGAACTGTTTGAACCCAACCATGGCATACATCCTGTGGCCTTTTTTGATTGTCCTGAAAGTTGCGTTATCTACAATTATTTGAGTTGCATTATCAATGTTAGTCTCTACTTTGCTTAATGCTGCATTAATGTTGTGCAGTAGCAGCCCTCTATTTATTCCGTCGACACTTCCTCATAGTGAATGACTTGCTGGTGGATTTCATTTTCTCCAGTGCACACTACCACTCACCCACAACCTCTATTGACATTTTTTGCCATGTGTGCTACTGTACATTAATGCTGTCGGGGATATTAGATTCAAAGATGTATGGGTACTGCTCCCTTCATTAGTTACAGTGGTACTTTGTAACTATGACATCACTTTCTAGTCACTTTCTTCTTGCACATATTTGTATGACTTCATTGTTGGACAACCACGTTAACATGCATAAACAGTATCTTTCCTAGAATTAGGCCTTTGGTTCAAGTAATGCTTCAATGTTTAGTTGACATGTTTTAATACTTGGTCTCACTTCTGTAGATGTTTGGCACAGGTAAAGAGCTCTTGATGAGTCATTCCTTTCTTGACGTATGTACTTCTCATGTAGTTGGGAGATTAGCCAGTTGTGTTCTTTTTTGTAGTACCACCCAGGGATCACATGGAGAGTCCTTTGAGGTTGACACATGCACTTGTGAAGCTACATTGACCCCTGATATAGCTAACAAGCTTCATAACTGACAGAAGGTTAATAAAAGTATATCTTATGTTGGATAAGTAGTTTATAAACATATATTACAACATAGTAAATATCTATTAAAAACTAAATTACATAACTTTCTCTTGAATCACTATTCCATAAGATTTTCAGCTCAGTGGGAAGGAGGTCGAGAATTTTTACAGCAGCATACATAGCATCTCGCTGCAGCAGAGACAGTGTACATAATTCTTTGTTTAGTGCCACACCTGTGAGCTGCTGAGTTCTGTCACAAAGGATCCAGTCTCCAGGAACACTATACATTAGAGAAAATAAGTGTTGAGAAGCAGTAGCAAATATTCTCAGCAGTTTGATTAAGGAAGAGTTCCCCCAGGGCATATTTCTATGTGACACTATAGAGTGCACAGAAGCAGAATGAGCTACCTGTCTGACCCCTTCATCATCCAGAATGAGAGAACAAAAGCTGCTGAGCTGACTCTCTGCTCAGTCTTATAAATGTGACATTACTTGCATGATTTGCAGTGGATGTCAATGCCCAATAACTTGATGGTATCAATTGATAATATGCTGGTTATTCAGTGTCACTGGGTGCTTTGTCTGGCTTTTTGTGAGTTCATGTAAATTGCATAAAATTTAACATGTTTATATTGGCAGGAAGGGAGTTAATGAACCTGTTACAGAAGTTTTGTGAAATGTTATTGGAGACAGTGTTTGACAGATATTCTGTTACAATGATGGTGTCATCTGTAAACATAGTACATTTCCACTATACACCATTCACTACTGCAGGCAGATCTTAGCATAAATCAGAGATGCTGAAGGACTCGGAAGGACAGAAGGTGTTTCTTTACCCAAACTCTGTTCCAGCTGTACTACTAGATTACTTATCAGGTTCATGACACACAGTACCAGTTGCATGTAGCCTATATAAGTTCTTTCTTTGATTTTCAGTATTTAATACAAATGTAGAGTGAATTTAAATCCCTGCCATAATTTAGTACTTATATGTTCCAACAAAAGTTTTACCCTGTAGGACGAGTATTACAGTCGGAAACTGTGCTTGCACGTCTTGCAGCAGTGTTGCTCGAGTTGCGCTATTTATATATACTACAAATATCCAATGTTTCATAATGAGAGCACTTTGTGATTTCCAAAAACTTCAAACATAATTTCAAACTTCTCCTAAATGCTAAATGTCAGAACATAATTGTGCATTTGCAAAGCAGTCAGAAGTATGAAGTTGTTATATACATTGTAGTTTGATTCCTTAAACATACTGAGTATGTTTTATATGGAAGATACTTATTGTGCATCATAAATTGAGCATATTTTTACAATAATGTGGCTCGTCACTCATGCCTGAAATTCTCTTATGCAGATGTAACAATAGTATATATCCTAAATGATTACTAAGTATTATTAGAAGTTTCAGTTATAGGTTTCTCTTCTAACTGTACTTCACAGATAATTAATGGATACACGTGTTGGCTGAAATGTATTGTGCCATTGTCCTAATAATCAGAATGTTAGTAGTCTGTTACAAGGATACATGCATTAAAACTTGAAAAAGTAGTTCATGATGTACATACATTTCTACTAAGCTGCAATCTTTCAAGATTGACAGAGCACTTTACTATACTAATATGATGTATATTTTATAATACTAAAGTATGAGATGGCAATCGTGAGTGACTGGGTATTATCAGTCGTCTCACTGCATACAGTTGTTGCTAACATTCCAGTAACAGTGTTTATACCATTTTGGTCTATTTTAGAATGTAAGATTCAACTGACACTAATTGGCACAACAGAAAACTATGTAATGTGCCTTGGCATACAGTATCGGAAGACTTGTATATTGTTTTTTAATGTGTCTGTGGTGGAAATTGGAAGAGCTGATTAATCCCTCATTCTGTGTGTTGATGTTACTGGTAGATTCGATTAGTTGTAGTTTACACATGATCCAGTATGGTTCTGAGGTGAAAGGACACGATCTTCATTCTTAAATTATACTAGGTATGGATATTTTCACATACTGTACTGCTCCTTCCTTTGTATTTGATACAGAACATACTGTTGTTCATGTGTGCCTGTGTGTGTGGGCTGTTCATTATCTGTATATCACATTTCATGGAACATGGTGCATATTTTCCAGTGCAGTCTACAGTGGACGATGTTTTCTTTTACAAAATGATTATCATATTTGGAGGCTGCAGACGTGCATATAATCAAACTTGTTAAATGTAGCTACAATAACTGCTGGTCAAGAAGGTATGGGAGTTTGTTAATGACATTGTAAATATGTTTGTTATTGGTTTTTAAATTTTATTTATTCATAGAAAACTTACTTTAGCATAATTTAGAAACTCAGAGGAATTTGTGGAATGTTATATTTACCATGTGTTCGGTAACCTGTGTATACAGGCAATTACCATATTTTTTGTTGGTTAAATTATTATCTGTGCACGTTCATACCATTACCTAAATAGCAGTATGTTTTCCTAAAATTCTAGTTTCTCTCAACTTTGATATTTCTATATGATGCTTTTCTGTATAATGACAGTCCGCATTTGTAACCCAATGTAGGAGGGGCATTCACTAAGTAATGGAACATTTTTCTATTCGTGTTTCTATTCCAGTTCAAAAAAATGTGCACGAAACGTCTTTGGATATGATGAAACTATAGGAGCTGAAGTAGGAATATTCCACAAAGTTCCATTAAGTGGCAGCACTAATTGTGCCTTAAAAATTGTTTGTAACAGAGGTATGTTCCAAGCAGAGACCTGTTGAGTTTTCAGTGCAAAAGCAGACCATCAGTTATTCATAGGCACTTGCAGTTGTGACTCTGCTGTGTCGGAACATGCAAACACTCTGATGGTGATCTGGCTATCACAATGGATGGAACAATCTTGTTTCTTAGCTGGACATCTCTGTTGTTAGTGCAGACACAGTTGTCCACCAGTTAGGGTAATCAAAGATGTGCCCTGCTCTGTTCCGGCAAACTAGAGATGGTAAAGACCAACGAACGACCATCTGTGCCAAACACTGTGCATTAGGAGGGTTATAGTGATGATTTTTGTTGAATTTGTCAGACGGTGAAACACTTTGAACTGAGAAACAAAACAGCAATCCACAGAGTAGTGCCACATCACCTCCTCTGAAGAAAAAGTTCAAAGCTGCATCCTCAACCAATGAAGTCATGGTGGTGGTCTTCTGAAATTGTGAAGTTGTTATTCTTTGTGCTTACCTCCATCATAATGTAGTGTTCTGCACTACCATTAGGAAGTTGAAAAATGACTTCAGCATGTAGATCACCACAAAAATTGAAATGAACTTTTCCTTCTCCATGGCATGGCAACACTGCACCAAGTCTGCACACTTTAGAGGAGCACACATACTTCATTGGAACAAAGAAACAAAAGCCAGAAGGTGCGTTATCCAGACTGTTGTGTGGACAAGGAAGGACTAGCCATTGAAGGACGCTCTCTACAGAAAGCAGTGTGTGGATGATAGGGTAGTTGTTGAAGCAACAAGATGGCACCAATGTCCATCAGTAGATTGGTGTGGCACAGGTATACAAGGCCTCCCAGAAAGGTGGCATAAGGCCATCAAATTGAACAGAAATTATGTTGGAAACTCAGGTTTTGTATCAAAGATGATAGGAAATAATATGGTGTTACGGAATCCTGAATAGAACCAACCTGCTTTCTGAAAAATTGTTGCATTACTTACTGTATATCCCTCATACAATTAATTGAGCATTTTAGACAATCCAATGTTCCAATTTAGTAATGTAGGACATACTATTTTGTGTATTATGATCAGCTCAAACAAGCTGCATAGTTATTTCAATTGTAATAGGTGCTAAGAAATTCCTTTTAACACTACTTATGTAATGTTAGCTGAGGTGTAGCCTGTACTGACTACAGATGCTTGTTAGATGTTAAATTTCATTAATGTGTCTGTGTTGTAAAAATAAAATTTCAAACAATTTAATATCAGCAAGGTACCAGTAACTTGGAAGGAATATCTAACAGCATACATCAGTGCATAAAGTGCTGTTACATTTTTGAATAATTTAATGTTGCACTTCTGTATATTTACCCATTGTTAATTGTACCATGACCAAACAATGTACATGTGATGTTAGGAAACATGGTATTGCCAACTTGTTGGCTCAGCATAAACATGTAAATCTCACAGTATTAAATTTGACATGATCTTTGGTTTTAAATATGGTCAAATACCACTTGCCATAAACAGAACAATCATGTGTGTCTCACTATCACCTTTCTAGAAATGTCTGATATTACTTCCACTTACTTGTCAGACATATTCTGTTTTCTTTCCTGTCGGTCTCACTTGACCAACTCTTGATCTTTTCGACCCCAATGGTATTAGGTTGCGAGGCCAGAGGGCGTCTTTCATTTTCTTTATTTAATCTTCTCTCTGATGGAAGGAGGACATGCTCATGTATTGAAGAACAAGAACAAGAACAAGATGAAGAGGAAGCAGTTGTGATACAATCTAGTATCTCCTCAAAGTGTGTGGAGAAATCTTTAGCAATACTTGTATCAGAACAGAGTGATGACCATGCTGTGGTGGAGCATTATTAAATTTCCGTGAAGTTGTGCAAAAGACTGGACATCCCTGATGGACACAAAAGTAATTTGGAGGTGCCAGATGTTTGGAGAAGACTGAAATAGAAATGAGGACAGGACTTTGTGATGGAGCAGTGTTGAAAGTATGAGATACTGCTGTATCTCCTCATAAGAGAGTATCTTCTTGCTAAACAGTTTCCCAGATGCTACTATGTTCAGAGTGATATCTCTCATCCCAGACCTCGTGGATGTCTGCTCTGCTCCTATCATTTGTATTTTGGTGTCCACTACTGGGAGACAGATAATTGTCATCATGGGTGAATGTTCTCCAAGGCTGCTAACGGGAAGATGACACAACATCCAGCTAGCATTGTCAGATTCCTGAAGTACCTTTACCTGCAGCCTATCACTTGGGGAAGGCACCAAACTGTCTCACATCAGAAGCCCTACTTGCTGAGCATCACACTTTTTCCAGCCATTTGCATGCTTCACCTTCCCAAAAATGTGCATCAGCATTATAAAAGCCAGAGCACAAATGTATTAAGGGTAGCTCACGAGTGTCATCAACTAAAAGTTGTGGAATCTCCATCACGTGTCGACACTGTAGCTACTCGCAGCACTTCGTATTGGTCAGAAAGTGATGTTAAGTGGTTGTGGATATCACTAGTGTCTGGTGTGGAAGGAGCCAGCTTAAAATAAATATTGTGCAAGTTTCCAGTGTTAACCCAGCACTTCAGATGTGGAATTCCCTTCCAGATGTTTTAAGGCACATCCAGTAAGACCTGGTGTGGTTAGGCAGGATCACATAACTTCAGAATTAAATGGGTAATAGAAATGGTAAAGTCGTTATTTTGGTCATTTATTTAGTCTTAAATGCCATATGCTTCTGGGATATTTTCATTGGTGTTACATACATTTAATGTAAAATATGCAATCTGTTGTAAACCTGCCACAGATTCCTCTTGCTGTACCCAGGGCATGTCAGAATTCCTATTACAGGTGTATAAGAGTTATAGAAGGGACTTTGTATGTTTCCAGACATGGGTTCATTAATGAAACCTGGTGGATAAAGTTTGCTCTAGAGCCTCTCTGTAATAGGAATTGTGAAATACTCTGGAATTATTAGTGAGCAGGTGGACGGCATGTGTTGAGTGTAGACTTATCGAGGCTCAATAGTCACAAAAATCTTGCATTTAAGAAGCTTTGCTTTAGTCTTACCTAATCAATATAAATATGCAATAATACAAAAACATCATTATTTGGTGAAGTCCATATGATTCTCAGTTTAGATATCTTTTGTAGTAATATTACCTCAGTTTGGAGTTTTCAGTTATCAACTTCCATGTTTCCCTTGTAAATTCAGTATTACAGTGGTGAAGAATGTGACTGAAACACAACAGGTAATATTACAATAGTTTGTTCATAAATATATTCTGAGTGCATGTGCTGTCAGCAAGAATGTATATATGGCACACTTACTCTGTTACAACAAACTTTTTTGTGGTTCACAAGTTACTGCAATAATGTCTTTGTATTCATAATATCCCTGTTGTGATAATCATATGTACACAAATTATAGTGATATTTGCATGTTCCTGTTGTTCATATGTGAAAATTTAGTACCTTACCATCCAGATTTTGTAAAGGTATCAACAAATTGCCAATTGTTCAGACTCTGATGCCCTTTTATACACAAGAGTTAATCTTCTGACTGGTTTGCAAATAAGTTAATGAGCTCAATGTTTCACTTAAAGCATAATTGCAAACATTTGCTTGACGTTTTCTTCCTTAAATGCTTGAAGTCGTCAGAAGTCTGTAAGTGCACTCATCCTGAAATACTCAACAAATAATGTTACACTGCCTTGACAAGCACAGTGTTTCCCACTGTACTACTGGCCAATATCTACTCGCTAAGACGTATAATCTAACATCAAAAATGTCTTGTGTTAAAGTCCATCAATAATTAAGCAAAATATTTTTGTAGTTCCTGGAAGGCTTTAATTAGGCAACTTGCGACTGGTACTGGGTTCCAGGATATACAAGTGAATCTGCAGTACCACAGTGTAAGAGTTAACTTGAAGGTCAGTTACTGGAATAACATTAGTTTAATAAGTGATGTCATTCGTTATGTGTATCCTGTGCATAGAAAGTCAGTTTCGCAATACTGTCTGATTGTAAAGTGACTTATGATGTCAAAAAAGCCTTGTTATTAATATAGTGCATCTTCATTGGGGCTCTTCTCTGTTTTTTATTACACTAGCCATTGGCTACAGATTTTTCTCCATCAGATGCATGTGTCCATGCATGTCCACTCCATGCACATTTCTTACTCAATGTGTAAGAATTTTGGGTACATGAACATTGATTAGTGTAGATCTTGTTTGTGTACATGGTTGTTGGGTGGTCATAAATCATTAACTCAATCCATTAATTTATGGCTAAAGTTAGAAGCAGTTCCCAGCTGTGGAAGGTTCTTGATTCTCCTATGTCATATCTTTACTTAAACACATGTTCCATTCTTCTCCTGATACTGATCACTGCAATACAGGGGACCAAGTATACAAAGTGTCTGTTAACTGTTGTTGTTGTTTGAATATGAACTTCTGTTAGTGGATACAGGACTCGGAGCATGTGAGTGTGGACTACCACAATCCAAAGACCCACAAATACCATCAAAAGCATGAGACAGCTGTTTCCATAAGTTGTTCCTCCGTGATTTACTTGTAATTATGTTGGGGGATCTGATCGGGTCATTACCAAGATAGTGAGCTGCAGTAGGTTGGATTTAGCAGTTTACTCCCATTGACTTGCAATGTAGGGGAAGTTAGACATGTTTGCACACTTCCATTCTCTCACTGTTCATCTCTATTACTGTGATTCAGTAACTTTACGATTGGATAGAGGGCAAAGAGCTGTAGTTCTATAGAATGTTTCTAAATACTTTCAATGTGCCTATTTAGAGAGATTGCTGTACTCATATTCATTTCCTGTGGTGGATTAAATGTACTAAGCAACCAGTAGGAATAAATGGAATCAGTACCGATGTAGAAATTTCTTCTTAAATCAGGATGATGAAGTACTGGTGCCTCATGCAGCTGGTTTTTAATGAACTCAAATGCTTCTTGATATTCCTTATTCCATTTCCAGATGGAGATGGACTTGTGAAAATAAAAAAAATCAAGGATGAATACTGTGATAGAAATTGCATGAAATGAGAGATTTTTCAGTTGTCTACAGCATATTTGTGCAGGAATTTCTCACTGGTTTCATTTTCATCAGATCAGATATGATTCCACACAAAGAAATTACATGCCCATGGAAATTGTTTTGCAATTTGGCAAATTCTTATTTATCCATCCTTAATGTGACTCTTGCTCCACTAAACACTTCAATTACATGGCATAGAATGTCTAAATGTGCTCTCTAAAGGCAGTACTAATTTGTATACTGCCTACATAATGTTAAGTGTGTCAATGGTTCGAATGGCTCTGAGCACTATGGGACTTAACATCTATGGTTATCAGTCCCCTAGAACTTAGAACTACTTAAACCTAACTAACCTAAGGACATCACAGAACACCCAGTCATCACGAGGCAGAGAAAATCATTGACCCCGCCGGGAAGCGAGAACGCTACCGCACGACCACGAGCTGTGGACTAAGTGTGTCAATAATTCTTCTCTTTGAACTTCGTTAAGTGCTGTCATAAAGGCCACTGATGATACTGACAGACCAAAGGCCATTCTTTTAAACTGGTAACACCTTCCACTCCACAGAAAGCCTGTGTTCTGCCTGCTATGCCTTCATCTTCCAGTTGGTCACATTGTACAGTAAACTGCATCATTTCTCCATGAGCATCAGTTAGTAAATGCACACTGCCATCTTCTTTTGTTACAGTGGGGATTGGAATAGAACCTTCCCTACCTGAGTTATAAATTATCTGATTCTCCTACATATTCTTAATTGCTTTATTAACTACTACTTTCTAGGGCAAGGATACTGGGTACAATTTGCTATGGAATGACTCATGATTCTTAACTGGAGTTTCACAAGCGCATCATCTGATCGGACCAGGTGTTTTTAGAACAGATCGACATAACACCCTTGTATTTTTACCTGTTCCTCCCATTTACCTTCAGGCATGTCCACGAATGATTAATAATGATTAAGGTGCTGTGACTAGTACTCAAAATATGATTCATTCTCCTGCAGACCAGCATTTCCTCAGACTTACTTGAAGATGCCGTTCCCAAGCTCATATTTATGAATGGAGCACCCTAATTGTCTCCCTTGATGAATCCTGAGACTATCTCCTCTTCTGTTCATTTCTGTCTGACTAGTGGAAGGAAGTGCAAGAGAATGCGTTTACAAAGCTATTCAGAATCGGCCAACTCTGAGAACTAAACTGATGTCAAGTGATCCTAAAATGAATACACTCTGCTTGTACATACTCTCCTGAATTCTGAAATTTAATAGTGCCTGGCCTTTGGTGGGATTGCATTGATTGTTTACAGCAATGGCAATATGGAAATGATCTACAGGAAATATTCAAAATGCAAGGATGTAGATTTTCTGTAATAGCTCCCGTCTTCCTAGCATGAAAAGCATTAAAATGTATTCATGTTTCCATTTCTTCTTCCTCTATAAATCCTAACTCACTACAGTGACAGGTTTGCACTAGGTTGTTTTCTGCCTCATTTCTGACAATTTCAGTTTCTGAGTGGCCAACTTCCAAAATTCATTTAGTTTACTGTATCATAACTTCACATATTACAGCTTCAGCTTTATGACTTGATCTTTGGAATATCTGGCCATTGGTTTTTCACTCTCTCTGGCATATGTTGGAAGTATTTTATTTTCAATCCTGCTTTTTTTCCACAAAACCAAAATTTGTTTATGAAGGTGGTTTAAATTCTTCAGAATTGGAATAAATTTTTGTTAAACAAATGACCCAGATATTTGCTTAACATTACATCTGGCTAACACACGTCTACTTTGCCCAGTTTGGTTTAATGTTTCTGAAATGTTCGAGCTGTTTGAACCCAACCAAGGTGAATACCCTGTGCCTATTTTTGACTGTCCTGAAAGTTCCATTATCTGCGGTTATTTGAGGTGCATTGTCAATGTTAGTCTCTATTTTGTCTAATGCTGGATTAATTTTGTGTAGTAGAAGCCCTTTATTTATTCCTTTTCATCCTTTGTCACAGTTTGAGGATTTCCGGTGAATTTTGTCTTTTACACAATGCACAGCTGCTCACCTACAACCTCTACAGATATTTCTTGTCACACGCGCTACTGCACGTTCCTCTTGTATGTAGCTGATCTCCATGATTAGTTTGGCTTTGCTGTTGGACAACCATGTTGATAACATGCTTAAACAGTATCTTCCCTAGAATTTGGTTGGTTCAACTAATGCCTTCATTGTTGAGTTGACATGTTTTAATACTTGGTCTCACCTCTGTAGATGTTAGGCCCTGGTAAAGAGCTTTTGATGTGATGATGAGTCATTCCTTCCCTGCCTGTTATGTACTTCTCATGTAGTCAGGTTAGCTAGTTGTGTCAGTTTTTTAGTAACACCCAGAGACCACGTGTAGGGTCCGTTTAGGTTGACACGTGCACATGTGAAGCTGCATTGCCCCCTGAAGTACTTTTATTAACCTTTTGTCAGTTATGAAACTTGTTAGGTATATCTTATGTTGGATAAGTAGTTTATAAACACATTGTACAACAGTCATTAAAGATACAGTTATGGAATAGTTAATAACTATTCAAAACTGAGCAATAATAATACTAATTGAGTGGCCCTTCTATGAACTGATTTAGTCTGTCAATAATATCTGATGCAGATCTCATAAAGCACAGCAATACTTCAGATGACGGTGAACAATCTTGATTATATGGACTCTTTCTTGTAGACCTGTGGTTCTCTCAAAGTGTACTGTCAATAAAGTGCAGTCATTGGTTAGGTTTTCTCACAATGCCTATATGATCATTCCAATTTAATTTGTCTGAAATTGTAATTTCTAGGTATTAAGCTTAATTGATAGCCTTTAGATTGAGATATTGTGAAACAGAAATTTAGCAGGTATCCCCTTGTACTCTTGTGGATGTTCTCATTTCTCCTTATTGAGAGACAATTGCTACTCTTCACACCATACAAATATCGTATAAATCATTTTGCAATTCGTATTGATCATCTGACAACTGTGCTAGATGGTAAATGAAAGGATCATCTGCTAACAATCTAAGAGGACTGCTCAGATTGTTTCCTAAATCATTTATGTGGATCAGGATCAGCAGAGGGCCTATAACAGCCCAGTGGCTCACAATAAATTATTATGGTCTGACCTTTCTGACAGGAAATCATGAATCCAGTGCATAACTATGATTTGACACATAACTATGCAATTTTATTAGAAGTTGTGTCTAAGGAATAGTGTCAAAAGCCTTCTGGAAGCCTAAAAATATGACACCACTTTGGATCCCCCTTTCAGTCTCAATTGTTACATTGTGGAACTAAAGTGTGGATGTGTTGCCTTGCTTAATGAGAAAAACATTTTCTGAATCCATGCTGACTGTGTATCAACAGATTGTTTTCCCAGAGCAAATGGGTGTGTTGATGATGATGTTGTTGTTGTTGTTGTTGTTGTTGTCTTCAGTATTGAGTCTGGTTTGATGCAGCTCTCCAAGTTACCCTATACTGTGCAAGTTTCTTCATCTCCCAGTACCTACTGCAACCTAAATCCTTCTGAATCTGCTCAGTGTATTCATCTCTTGGTCTCCCTCTACAATTTTTACCCTCCACGCTGCCCTCCAATGTTAAATTTGTGATCCCTTGTTGCCACAGAACATGTCCTACCAACAGTCCCTTCTTATTGTCAAGTTATGCCACAAACTCTTCTTCTCCCCAATTCTATTCAATACCTATTCATTAGTTACGTGATCTACCCATCTAATCTTCAGCATTTTTCTGTAGCACCACATTTCGAAATCTTCTATTCTCTTCCTGTCCAAACTATTTATCGTCCATGTTTCACTTCCATACGTGGCTACACTCCATACAAATACTTTCAGAAATGACTTCATGACACTTAAATCTACACTCGATGTTAACAAATTTCTCTTCTTGCCATTGCCAGTTTACATTTTATAATCTTCTCTACTTCGGCCATCATCAGTAATTTTGCTCCCCAAATAGCAAAACTCTTTCACTACTTTGTGTCTCATTTCCTAATCTAATTCCCTCAGCATCACCCGACTTAATTAGACTACATTCCATTATCCTCGTTTTGCTTTTGTTGATGTTCATCTTATATCCCCCTTTCAAGACACTGTCCATTCCGTTCAGCTGCTCTTACAATGTCATCGGTGAACCTCAGCACTTTTATTTCTTCTCCATGGATTTTAATACCTACTCCAAATTTTTCTTTTGTTTCCTTTACTGCTTTCTCAATATACAGATTGAATAACATTAGGGAGAGGCTACAACCCTGTCTCACTCCCTTCCCGACCATTGCTTCCCTTTCATGTACCTCAACTCTAATACCTGCTATCTGGTTTCTGTACAAATTGTAAATAGCCTTTCGCTCCCAGTATTTTACCCCTGCCACCTTCAGAATTTGAAAGAGAGTATTCTAGTCAACATTGTCGAAGTCTACAAATGCTAGAAATGTAGGTTTGCGTTTCCTTAATCTTTCTTCTAAGATAAGTCGTAAGGTCAGTATTGCCTCACGTGTTCTAATATTTCTACGGAATCCAAACTGATCTTCCCCGACGTTGGCTTCTACCAGTTTTTCCGTTCGTCTAATTATGGAGTTACTGTGTAAGCATACTCTGAAACAAACCTGAGTGGCATACAATCCCGACCAGAAGCATTCTTTATTAAGTAATGTAAGCTGCTTCTCAACATGGAGAAAACCTGCTACCAAGTTAGTCATATTCGCATTCATTCTTGATTTGAATACTGGAATATATTCTTGGTTTTTGAAATTCTTTCAGCAAAGCAAACTATGCTTTCTGTAACTCAGCTTTAGTCTCACTTTATCAGTAACATCACTATTGTTATCGCACAGTGGAGGTATTGATTCCTTGTTGGTGTTGTTGTACTTTACATAGGACCAAGATCTCTATCGATTCTTCTAGTTTTAAGGCCAGTTTCATTGTGGAACTTACTAAAAGCCTCTCACACTGGGATTTTACATTTGGCTTTCATTTCTTCATACCTTCTGTAATAGTGTTCCAATCTGTTTTGTGTACTATGTGGGACCTCTTATTATAGCTCTCAACTGCCATTGTTTCCATTTATTTAATCCATGATCTCTTGTCTAGGCCTACATAGTCAGATCAGATGGAGTTCAGGCTGCCTCTGAAAAAGGTGTCAAGTGCATTTTTAACTGTGTTTCTATATGTATACTTTACGTTTATTTTTGTGTGTTTGGATCTTACAACATTTAGTCTCGCTACAATAAGCATGTGGACACTGACCCGTGTATCCATTGTAATGCTCCCTATTTGCTCATTATTATTTGTTGCTAAGTAGTCAACAATGCTTTTCCAATAATTTACAATTAATGTGGGCACCTGCACTAATAATTATTGCTGTAAATACTTCTCTGAGAAAGCTTTTGGTATGTCAGATGACATACCTAAAATCGACTTGCGACATGTATTTTAGCCAACATATGGAGGCTAGATTGAAGTCATCATCAACTGTGTTTGTATGACTGGGGTACCTATTTGGAATGGCTAAGCTCTTCTTTGAGCTGTTCAGCAACTCATTCAGGTGGTTGGTTAAACAAGGTATGTAAGCTTCAGTGCTTTCTATTAGCGATTGGTGTTCTGGATCTTTCCGAACACAGCTACAATAATTTACAGTTGCAATACCAACTGCATCTAAAACTACCTTCATCCTGTTTTTGCCCTGCACTGTTTTAAACTGTCAACCATTCTGTAGCTTACTGAGACTCTCTAATATAGTAAGACAGCCATTCACCACAACACAGCCCCCACTATCCGAGTAGGCACCTCCTGTGTGTAGTGGTCCCCTGACATATTAAGCAAAACCCAGGAAACACAACACCGTAAGGCGCAAGTCAGAGAATCTGCAGACTGAGTGCAGGACTGTCGTAGCCCCTGATACAGAGCTGAATTGGTGGTACGTTTCAAAGGACCATGGTCAATTCTGTCATAATGCTATTGATAGTGAGCTCCACCTTCAAATAGCAAGACAGGCAATCTTTACCATATCAGCTAGCCACCAAAAGCAGACGCACTGTGTGTGTTGCTTTGGATCAGATCAGTTTTAGTACCAACATGAGCCACCGTCTGCAATTGGCAAAAACCTCTGTTCGCCATAGCATCCAGAAGCACCTATTCCACATCAGGAATAAGTAATCCTGAACTTTCATATAGGTTTGACCAGAGTTTTGCAACATTAGTTGGTCCGGTCCTAGTGTTATATTGCATCCTCAGTCAATGCCACATTTCTTCACTGTAATAGGTCTTCAGCAGTCCCATGAACATTTTATCCAGTGGCTGGATCCTACAGGTGCAGTGAGAAGGGAGTCTAACTAAGTGAACATGATGAATCCTACTTGCAGATAAGAGCCTCAATGCTTAGGTGGAGATTCGCTGGTAACACAGTTCAACATGCTAATTTCATTGTTGCTGCCTCCTTCTCTGACTTAGCAAACCAAACGTGTCAATCAAGGGACATTGTGGCAGCTTTAAAATATTGCATTTTCTATTCCCCACTAAGTTAACAGCCATTTGATCATAATCCACTTTCTTTCATTGCTGTTGGTCCTGTGACACAAATGTCTTTTGACTGCTACTAGAATCCCCATGTTATTCGTTAGCTCAGTAATACCCAGACTATATTTTACTGTAACATCCAGAAACCGCTTTGAACACAACAATTTAGATTTAAACATCCATGTGAACATCAAGGGGGTTACGGAATACTTGGAAGCCAGACTGTTTCATAACCCCCCCCCCCCCCCCCCCCAAATAAAATCTGACTTCATCATTCTTCGGATGAATAACTTCTAGAGCCTTCATGGGGGAGTTACAAAATTGACGTGCTTCATTAAATTACTATATGACCAACTTCTGCTCCTCAAGGACCTCTCACTTATAAATACTTTTTCAGTGTATATTGTAAATGGTCAGCCAGCCACATACACCCCTGTCTCTCCTCGTTTTCTTCTTGTTCCAGTTGTGTTTTAATTGACAGTTTTTAAACATCTCCTGACTTCCAAATTTTTTCATGTGGTTGAGCACCTGTGGTTGAGCACCTGTGGTTGAGCACCTGTGGTTGAGCACCTGTGGTTGAGCACCTGTGGTTCAGCACCTGTGGTTGAGCACCTGTGGTTGAGCACCTGTGGTTGAGCACCTGTGGTTGAGCACCTGTGGTTGAGCACCTGTGGTTGAGCCCACGATCACGCATATGTACCATACCACACCTGTATCAATCAGCGGCTGAATGGGGCAGCGAAAGGAGGAGTGGCTAATGTACAGCATCGGGGTCTCCCAGCTCTTGCATCTGTTAGAGATGCTGCCACTCTGCTGATGAGATGCAAGAAAGTCAGTTATTCACTGATCCATCCATCCATCCATCGATTTCACTTCTTCAGTTACTAGTATTGCCTCTGATGTATACTGTGTGGGAATTGTCTATAACAAAGAATTGGAGTGACGGACGACATAGGAGAAGATGCGCATAGAAACAGATGAAGAAAGATCGTCAGAACAGGACAGACAGACTGACTCCAGTTTAAATCTGTCGTAAGACAGATCCAGCAGCATTCCACATGTACAGTGAAACAGTCCTCCGCCAACCAGCTTTCAGAGGTTATTTAGGGTTACCTTTTCTGTATTTTGGCATAAGGGGTCTGCGCTCTCCAGTAACTCATTTGAGAGTTATTGCATTCCATTTGTTTTCATGCCAGATTAGCTCAGTATCTGTATTGCACTAAAAGTATCACAACACTGCCAATGCTGAAGATGTGTGCTGTGCATTTTGTTTACTAACAACTCCTATCACATCCATTAACAGTACTCTCTGTTCACAACATAATGCCCACCTTACACTTCAACCTTGAGCTCACAACCTCCACGGGACTCCGTGCTCTTTGGTGGGTTCATGCTTGGCTACCACAGGCTCCCAGCCTTTGCAGCATCTTTTCCCTTTCGTGCTGCATGTCTATCATGTTAGTATCATTTTTCCCTTTCCTTGGAGAACATGTCTGGTGTTTTTTTGGGAATGTTGCACACTGTCCATAGCTGACATACACAGTCTCACCACTGGTTTTCATGCCTATTTTCCTTCCTTCCTTCATTCACTTTCTCCTATCCTTCCTCCTCTTCAATATTTGAGGCTCCTCTTTGTCCTTCTTCCTCCCTTTGTCCACGCGAAGGCCAGTAAATGCATCTAAAATGTTGTAGGTGACTGGGTAACATGTAATTCCCAGCCTTGGGCCAACTGGTAATGTTTGTATGTACCACCTGGTGCAGGCCAGGCCCAGAGAGGGGCGATTGCCCGAACTGCTACCTTCCTAAATTGCTGATTGTTCACTCCTAAGTCACATGTACCAATCACCTAAGGCTGCTGTGTGCCCATTTGAAAGGGGCACCCAGTTGGAGGGAGCAAGCCATCAGACATGCTGGCAGTCATGGGAGATTTCCTCAAAGTGAGCCAATTATCATCTTTGCAGTCCACGTCTACCAAACATAAATGGAATGAAGCTCCCAATTCAAAGACCCTCCCAGCTGCATCACAGTGCTGCTCAACAGTCTAACAGAGGCATAAATCCAAATGTATGTCTGATCACGGTGGTATTGCAGTCCATCGGGTGATGAGAAAAATAGTGCTTGTGGGCACTAAGGAGGCATCTACCTTTTCTTATCTTTGTTACAGTGGGAGAATCTGTCCAGGATCAAAGCGGGCTATGATGTTATCACAGTCTGACTGTACATTATGAACCTAAAGTGCTGCTTCCAGTGTCATCATTTCAACCACACTTTATAGTCTTGTTGTCAAGCGGCCAACTGTGTAACTTGATGTAGGGAAGCTAACCACCTTGCTGCTGCATCTACTGCAATGGTTATCATGCCACCTCCTGTTGTAATTATCTGTTACGTTTTGATGAGCAGCTGTCTAGGAGATCTGTGTAAAGGAAAAAGTTCCTTACCCGGTCACTCGCAAGTTACTGGCTAGTTAAAAACCCTGTGTCCTACTGTCAGGCACTTATAATGTGGTTCTTGCTTCATCTTGCTCCATGAAGGACATGGCCGTGCAGACATGTGAGCTCAAATACATCTCAGAGATTGTGAAATCTTCCATTGTCATGGTAGTATCACCATCCCCTTGTCCAGCTGTGCAACAAGCCATCAAACCCTCGCCACAATGGGAGAAGTCACCAGATACACAACCGACCTGCTGGAAAGGACAGATGAAATACTCCCATGGAGACTTCCTATCTCCTTTCAGTCAACCAACCTCTAAGACTTCCTCTGCCAACTGGAAAGGCTCAAGAAATCCAACAAAGGCAAACGGTCTTCTCCTAAACTGACTCGGAGATACTCTTTGATGGTGTCATCATGTACTACCTTCACCTGGCCAGCCTCCGTGCCACCAGAGCACGGAGGTGAAACCCCTCGACTTTTATCCTCATCGTGATTGTCCTTACAATGACCAACACTTCCCCAATTGTGATGCCAGGTAGAATATCTTACAAACATTATCCGTATCACCGCAGAACGTTCTGTTCCCTGCTCTTCGTCTATACAATGCATTTCAAACACCTTAGGTCATCATTTTGCGGAAATTTCAAGCTCTTCCCACTGTCACCCGGCCTTCTTCCATCAGAAATGAATGGAGGTGGCTCGAGTGATACCCTTCCCTTCTCTGAATTGTGAGGCACAGTACTGCCTATGATCTGAGAGAGTAATACTCTCTTGTGGACAACCAGAATGCACGTTTCCCAGTCACTGGTGGGAAGCCATTGTCATACCCATACCTAAGCCCGGTAAGGACAAACGCATTCTTTCTAGTTATCACCCAATTTCTCTTGCCAGATTCGTTTGCAAGGTGATGCAGCATATGTTTTATGCCTGGGTGGTATGTTGGCTCGAGTCTCGCAATTTACTAACCACTGCACAGTGTGGATATCGAGGACGCTGTTCTGCAATTCACCATCTCGTCACTACGTCCACCCGTGTTATGAATGGTTTCCTGCAGAAATCCCAGATTATGACCATGTTTTATGCTTTGGAGAAAACCTAAGACACATGCTCCATGACTGAAAAATTCCTCAAGGAAATAGTTCAGGCTGCCATGAAAGTCCCGTGTGTAGAGAGTGCACAGGATACCAAAGACTGAGTTTTCAAGGCCCAAGTGTCCTCTCCCTTGTCAATCACCTTTATTCCTGAAGATTGTGTTCCTGAGTATTCCTTCCTCAGTGACTGTACCTTTGTGTATACTGATGGTTCTCGGATTGACCTTGGTGTTGGGTACACCATTGTCATTGGTGCCAACGTCTTTAGTTATTGGCTTCTGGTGCACTGCTCAGTATTTACAGCGTAGTTTTCACCCTGTATCAGGCCACTGAATACATTTGGTGACACAGGCTTTTTAGATGTGTCAGACACTGTCGGCACCCTTCAAAGCCTCTGTGGGCTGTACACCACCCATCCCTTAGTGCAATCGTTCCAGGAAAACTGTCATTTGATCACTTGTGGTAGAGCCACTGAGATGTTCATGTGGGTTCATGCCCATGTCGGTGTGGCAGGAAACAAAGCTACTGATACTGGTGCCAAGGGTGCAGTAATTTTACCTCAGCCCATTGGTTCATAAATTCCCTGTAATGATTACTGTGTTGCCATCTGTCAGGAGGTGGTGCCACTTTAGCTTCACTGGTTCTCCATTCAATGGAATAAGCTCTGGGTTATGAAGCTTCTCCCTGTGGCTTGGACAAACTCCTGTCAGCCCTCCCTTCATGAGGTCATTTTATCTAGGCTGCGTATTTTGCACTGCCTTTTCAGCCTTCGCCATTTAAGTGGCGCTCCCCCAGCATGTTGTGGACATTGGGTGCAATGTTAAAATGTCAGGCATTTCCTGGCAGAATGGTGTTTTTTTTTAATAGTTTGTGTGCCTGTTTGAGTTTTCCATCTGAATTATAGCCCGTTTTAGCGAACGACAAGCGAGCTGTTGACCGCGTTTTACTTTTTATCCATAAAAGCAATATGGCGAAGACCATGTAATTTTTATTTCAGGACCTCCATTACTCTATGGCATACTTTATACACTTTTCTCCACGTCTTTGTTTTAGCATTCTTCTGTTCCATCGATTGTGAATAGTGTAGTCATTTCTACCTCCTCTCTTAGTCTTCATGTTGTATAGTTCTGATATGGGCGCATATCATTATAGTTGCTTTTGCACCCAAATACAAAACAAAAGAAAAGAAAAGGAAACAAACACCACACAAACTAATGTGTAGAAAGCAGGAGTTTCGAAATCAGAATGAAAGATGGAATTTCCATTTGTGCATGACAGCAGAGGGACTGAAACTCAATTCTGGTATGCTCTTAGGCGATTTGAAGTGCTCCACGTTTTTCAGTCCAATGTGTGGATCTCATTGTGTGATTTTTTTTTCTTGTCCTCCGTATGTGATTAGGACTTCTGCATCTTTGTCTCCAAATTGAACTGTTAATATGTTGCTTGTGTTGAGCGTGACATTCACTTACATCTGTTAGAGAGAAAATGATAGTGTGTATGGTGAACTTGATGAAAGTCGTGGCAGTAATAAAGCAAATACTGGGTTGGTGTATCTGTTCATATCATTTTTCCAATTTTGATAAACACAAGACACACACATAAGAGATTTGTCACCAGTAATGTGTTTTTCTTCACTATTTACAACAGTCTGCCAAAACTGGGGCAACTTTACTATTCTGTGACTAGAAATCGTGTGGTTTTGAGGCAAAGAACTCACCAATCCATGTTCACAGTGCCTTTTCATCCAGAAAGAAAGGAAGTAAGTTTCTCAAAGGTTGTTATGCAGAGAGCAAAAAAGGTGAAAATCTGAGTGCACAAGATTAAGTGAACCACATTGGTCTGGAATGACTTCTAAAATAAACTCGTGTACAATATTTTTTGTCAGTCTAGCAGAATGATAGAGGCTGCTATAATGGAGCAGCATCACTTCATAAAGTCTTCCTGGTCATTGTTCTTGGACTGCATCTGCAAGAAGTCATAGTTGTTCAAAATGAATGTGTTTTCTTTGTGAATCTTTTGTTGATGTGTGCAGATCTTTGTGTCCAGACAAAGCAGCAACTCCCCAAACAATCATTCCTTTCTTTTCCTTGTGTTAGCATACACACACCATTTCTCAAGGCCAGTGACAATACAGGATAGGAATCATTGGTGTTCTTAATGAACCACTAGAATCCGATCAAGCAGTGAGACACAGATGTACCCCTGCCGGTTTTTGTGATTTTGGCTTGGAGCACACGATACCTGTAAAAACAGTTTTTGAATATTCCCCTTTTGCATGCAAATGTAACATATGATAAAATGATCACACTTAATCGTATTTCCCTGTTCTCAAGTACACTGATGTAGTTCATCGTGGGTTAAGGTGCCTTTAACTGAAAAAATGACTATATATAAACTTGACAAGCAATGGTGAACCTCAAATAAAAAATAAGCAATAAATAAATTCATAGCAATTGGAATAACAACATGCAAAACACAAAAGCTACAAAATTATACCCCAACCTAATACCTATTAAGTCATGGTGTGAAGACATAAGTACAATACAGTTTAGAGACCATAAACAAGTTTTCCAGTTGGAGCTCCTACATGCCATGCACTAGGCTTTTGTCTGCATGTGATAAAGGTGTTGGACAGAGGTCAGTTCTCAGGTGGGGGCACACAACAGCTGAACAGCACGCTACCCAAATCAGCACACATACCAATACACTGTACATTAGTGATGGCAAAAGTACAGTAGTGTGTATGTTACTACAAACTCTCATTGCTTCGGGAGGAAAAGTGACCAGATGCCAGCACCTCTGTGGTGCACTAAAGTTGACACATCCATAGTTTTGAAGCGGTCATGACAGGTGTCAACAGTTCCCATTTTGTGTGAACTGCTGAGTGGGAATGAAAGTCGTGTGTGCAGAGATGCACATTTGCTGGCCTCCTCCATGAGAGTGGTACTGTGAACTGGAAAGCTGCAGTGTCTGGTCTTTTAATGGAACCTGGAGGGAGACCATACCCCAGTCAGTTTGGGAAAAGGATTAGTGCAATTTTGCAAGTAACTCATCAGCTCGTGGCAGAAGGTATGTGCAGATAACATGACTGTGATAAATTTCATGTCTCCACAAAGTTGGAGGTGACACACCTGTTTATTTATTTATTTATTTAATGATCGAAAAAAAATAAACAAAAATAATCATGTAGCCCACTCACTTGTCTAAAGCAGTTGAATTATGCCTGGTGACTCGAGAGATTCAGTTGTACTCATTCATGTGAGGACATGAAAAAAATGCAGTCAAGCCAAATTGTTACACTGATGTGTGCTATGAAGTTGTTCACACACCATAATCGCACAGAAAACAAATCCAAAAATTCAGTACACAGTTAATCCTGGTCTTGATAAGGAACCAGATCTGACAAAAGATACATATTTTAATTTATAGAAAATTCGAAAGTAACAAAAGCATGGAACCCAAACAAATTTTTGGTGTTGGTATCATTAATAACCAAATACACATCTGCAGTCTGTTCAACCACATGAGCTGTGGTGGACAGAAACAGAGTGAGAATTGTAATATGCTGCTCGTTTGTAGCTTAGCACATGGCATTTGATGGTTGCTGACGGAGGGAGCTGATCTGTGTGAGAGTCTGAGAGCTGAGGAGTGGACCAGTTGATATGGTGTTCACTTTTGGAGATAACGGTTTCTTCAGTGCAAACACTTAAATAAAAAGCTCATTCTAACCTGTAGACAATAATGAAATGGAATGAATGTCAAGGTCCATTCATATTGAGGAAGGCTGGGTGTGACAAATTGAAGCCATGTAGTTTTTGTTGTCCCACAACTCTCACCATCTGGGGGGCAAGCAGCCTCCTCACGCCGCACAAAGTGAGAGGGATTTGTTGCAAGTGCCACATGGTTTCCTTGTCAGCATCATCATTGGGTTTATCCATCTCAGCTAGGCTTCCCAGCTTGAGCAGCAATGTCTCCATCATCTTGTGCCATGTGCAGAAATTGTGCACTGTAAATGATGGTGACGTTGCCTGGTTCTTCGATTTGGTAGGCTACTGCATGGGGGACTTAGACAATGACCAGTATTAAAATGATTTCTGGAGACAGATCTTCACTTCAAAGGGTTCTCTGATGAATATCCTTATTCGGCACTAGGCAGATGATCATATCATCAACTGCAAAGTGTGTGTTAGATTCTGTGGAGCTTTTAGGAACAAAGTGACACTTATGGCCCTCAAACCCTTCAGCTCTGCTACCTAATCCTGATAAGACAGATGTGACTGCCTGCGTTACTGGTAAAACTCTACACAAGTAACACTGATTTGAATGCGCTCGTGGCTATAAGGTGATGACAAACTACACGTTTCATCAAAAGTGTGAGGCCAGTTCATTTAAAGCACAACTACTGTTGGACACATGGCAGGAATCCCCAACAAACCCTTAAGTTTATGTGTCAATTATCCTGAATGCAATAAGGTGTTGGTGTAGCCAGTTTTCATGTTTCACTTCAACAGAGTCGTCGTATGACATAAACCATCGTGGGTAGCACCTGTGATGGTGGAACCTGAACCATTAACGTAGCCACTAGTTTTTCCGAGGTGGCTATAGTAAATTGCTGGTGCCAGACAAGTGGTAGAGGTACCACATTCGTAGGCAAGGTACAAGAAGAAAGTCACACAAACTGAGTGTTTGAACGTTGTACTTGGTTACACTTGTTTTCTAACTCTGGACCCAATAAAACGTGTGGCTGTTAGAAATGGTCTAGTTAGTAAGGACGTGTCAGCATAAGTATGAGGTAGGTAGCTACATGAGAAACATTTGCCTGCCAAGGACAGCTGTTTCAGCTGCAGGCAATAGAGGTGCAGGATTGAGATCAGTGGCTTCTGTTCGGGACACAAAGCAAGTAAACAGTGCACTACTCTAATGAGCAGTAGTGGTGGTGGAGGTGCAGCAGTGTAAGGGTTTCTACAGACTTCATATATGATCTCATTTCGTATAATACAGAATCTGGTTTCACCACATGATCTGTGTTCTCGTGTATTTCTGTTCCTGCTCAGAAATCTGTGTTTGGACTGCAAGATTTAAATGCATTGTACGTAAATTGCTCATACTGGCACTTAAATCCATACTCAATGTTAACAAATTTCTCTTCTTCAGAAACACTTTCCTTGCCGTTGCTAGTCTACATTTTATATCCTCTCTACTTTGACCATCATCAGTTATTTGTCTCCTCGAATATCAAAACTCCTTTACTACTTCAAGTGCCTCATTTCCTAATGTAATTCCCTCAGCATCACCCCACTTAATTAGACTACATTCCATTATCCTCATTTGGCTTTTGTTGATGTTCATCTTATATCCTCCTTTCAAGACACTGTCCATTCCGTTCAACTGTTCTTCCAAGTCCTTTGCTGTGTCGGACAGAATTACAATGCCATCGGCGAACCTCAAAGTTTTTATTTCTTCTCCATTGATTTTAATACCTACTCCGAATTTTACTCCTGAGTGATATGATTTCCAATCTATTTTTTAAGTGTTCATTTGTTAATGGAAATGCTAAATTCTTCAGAAAATTACATCAAATTTTTACGGTTCCTTTTGGTTTTGAAAGTGAATACAAAATTTGACAATTTATCCCAGATATGTTTAGCTTACTATAAAATAACACCATAGGCCAACTTTTTCTGATTTTGGAAACAGAACAACCTGTAATCATTTTATCTACAGTATCCACTCCTCCTTCAGTGTGAATGTAAAAAAATAATAATTGGCTTCCCTGTTTTGGGGTTGATATCATCCATGTCATGCATTGTAGATAGGAGTATCAGCAAACAGTTACTTCTTGGTTGGGTACAAAAAATGAGTTTATTAGCTTGGAAGCAACATTTTGAAACTCCACAGATTGGTCTCTTAGATGCAAAATTCAAGAGGTATCTCCCTTTCCTTCTTGTGAGGAGTGCGTAGAATGGTCAATTTTTTCTCCAACATGTCCTCCACTACTGGCAGTTTGTGTGAAAATTGTCAATGATGACATTTCTGTGTGTATTTTTGATGTCACTGACAAGCCTTCCTACAATTATTGCTGGGCTGTTTGTTACTAGAAATGGTCCATCTAGCTGCTTTCCTACATACACTTCAATATTACTGGTATAAAACCTTTTTGTCACTCATGGCACATATTTTAATTGAATATTTTTTGGGTTTGTGTGGTGTATATATAGGGTCCAGGAGTAGCAGCCTCTCAACAGTCAACATTTCATGGACTGTAACATAATCAGCAGGATTATAGAATCACTTCAGGTTGACTGCAAAGGAATGTGGACATTTTCTGACAGCAGTTATGCTGTCAAGTTTTTTCCTTTCATTTGGAGTGGAAATGTCAGCAAATATCATACAATGTATTACAAGCAGAAATCTCTCATAGCCCATTATGGCTTTCAGGATATTCATATGTGTACTGCCTGACTCCCGAAATTCTTTTACATTTACATGCTGACCTTTCTCTATACTTGTCAAATGCAAAATGCCAAATATTGGCATAATTTCATAACTATCCATGGCTATACAATCTCTTGTACATTTTTATTTTTTTTTCAAGGCTGTCAGTATATTTGGTAGTAAGGGATACTATCATATCTGCAATATTAGTGCCAAAAAGCTTGAAAAAACACAATTTCATTAGAGAAATATTTTTAATAGCTTGTGAGACTGGGTGGAAAAAAAAAATTCTCACCAGAACAGGTGCATTTTCAGAGAAGTATCTGAACGACAGTTGCATTACCCCGTATTTGGTTGTTAATAACTAATACCTGGAACACTTTAGTAGTTAAAATGTCTACAGCCTTGTACCTGTACTGTTTGGCTGATCCGTGTGGAGGACATGTGATAATGTAGCCTTGTTCTCCTTATTATTTGAGGCCATAGTGTCAATGGAGTTATTGGCTCTGAACAATGATAATTTATGTTAAACTTTGTACCCCTCCATAATTCTGGAGGGTTGCCGTTTGGTATCTTGCAGAAGTGAAGGTATGGAAAGCCACCTAAGATACACATCATAGATATGATACACAGACAATTAGGACTTGACAACTCTGTCAAATATGTATAAGTTCGGATCTCACTGGTTGCAAGTTTGCACATACCATCTTGTGTTGAATGAACTGGTACTGCATAGGATGAAAAAATAAGACTTGCTGGCAGTGTACTATTAAATATGCTTGTAGAAGTGTTAGATTGGGTAAGGTGGCAGCATATGATTTTTTTCTAGTGGAAATTACTTTGTTATATGATGGCTTCTCATTAAACTTCAGTAATAAACCATTGTAATTTCCACTGTGTGTTAGTGTGCATATGAAAGGTTTCCAATGTCTGGAGAGAGGGGTCATGATAGACCAGGCAGTATCAGTACTTCATATCGTCTGCTTGGGATAAGCCAAGAATCCTGGCATTCATGCAAGGTTCATAATCGAGACAATTCACGTGCTTGAAAAACAAGAGAAAAATTATTCCGGAAAATGTAAGTGTTGATTGGCAATCCCTCAGTACAGGTATGGAGACCCTAGTTTCCACCACTTGTATGTGAAGTGGACCATCTCCTCTCCACTACTGTGGCCAATATAATAAGAGATCTAGAGTTGTGGCAATCTGCTGGAGCAATGTAGAAGTAGAGGCTGGCTACGAATGACAAGGAGTTGGGGCCCCAATGGTCAGATAGAAAACTGGCCCTGAATAAAAAAATATGGGTTTTTGAGGGATAGTGGCAGTACACTAATTCTCCTTATCCGTAGTTCGCCAACCAATCCACTCATACCACATGCATTGTGCATTGTGGCTTTGTACTTCCCTGGTGTCTTGGGCTAGCAACTTTGTATCGTTTCTCTTCTCTTCTCCTATTGTGTAGGTGGTGATGATCTGGCCATTAAATTAACTCCAAGTTTTGTAGCAACGAATGCTGAAGGTCACTGCACTTTGTATTACGACTAGCAACAACCATGTTCTATGTCACCTGGCACTACCCTGAGGCATCTCATGAGTGGGGAGTGAAGTTGCAGCACTTTTCCCCTTTCTCATCAGATTCTAACCTGTGTAAACAAACTAAATTGCAGTTAGCATAGGCAGCAGGCTTGATACTTGCCCATAATAAGACATTTTGTGTGTTTGTGGACGGTAAGTGGGTGGGTGTGTGGGCAGCCATCTTCTAAAGTGACACTGTTCAGCAGCATTTAGGCAGTGGATGCTGTTGCCATTTAATTTTCTGAACTGAAGATTCTACCCTGGGTCAGTTAGTGCCTGCTACTTGGAGGCAATACTATCTACCTCTGGTATTCTAAATACTGTCACTCTGCCTCCTATCTGCTTTGTGTCTGATTTCCTATCCTCTAGTTCCAAAGCTGACTTCCAACAGCCTTCAGCTTAACAATGTACCAGTCAATATGTTCTGAATATATGACATACAGTAATTTTTATATTATTCTCCTGAATTGTAATACAGATTCCAAATCTGTTGCATAGAGGTGAACCTTTATCTTTTGGGACTCTGTAGTTCAGCACATAAAGTATGTCATTAATGACTCCAGTAGAGTAACCCTTAGTGTGTTTGCATAGAATGTACTTCAAGGACTGGATTATTCATCATGAAAATAGGCATGATTTCATCCTTACATCCTGCTTTGCTCAACCAGTTAGACTAAGGTTTTACCTCAGTAATGCAGTTTATTAATATTAGGCCACTCTTTTGATTAGTTATGAAGAACATGGTACAGAAACTTCTTAATTTCAGTCCATTACATAGCACAATACCTTTATCTGTGAAATAGCTCTGCAACAACTTTCACAGACGTGACATTGAACAAAAAGCCTCTGGTCTTGGTTAAAAAACTGTTGTATTTGTATCAACACATACCTGAATACTTTGTACACCCATATTTTATGTCACAGCTATAAAAATTGTTGCACATTCTTTGACAGCCTTGATTGAAGTCAGAATGAAGCTGGTAGTCATACCTGTATGGTAATTGCAATTATCTGTGGTTCCTTATACAGTGTGTGAAGCGTGGCAATCTGAACACTGGAGTGGGGTAACGCAGTGCTAGTGATGCTCAGAAGTATGATGCACTGTTGCTTTGGACATGCATGCCGGTCCGAAGGAACACTGGACGGTACTTCTTAACAACACAGAGCATGTCTCTCCCCTGACACCAGGTAAGTGACATTTGAATCAAAATGTGCATTTCAATCACAATATTTCACCCATACAGGAGTGTACCTAGTGAATGTAAGAGTGAGAGTTGAAGACACATGGTTGACAATAAGTGGAAGTCTGGGTTTGCCCATGAATTGTGCTTCGATAGCATAATGGTAAGACTACCTTGTGCAATAAGGAGAAATCTGGCTGAGAGTCCTGGCCCGGCAGAAATTTTCATGATTGTCATTCCATTATACAACTGATGGCTGTTCATATTTGATACAGTGAAAACATTTCATGAACATCACAGTGCCAGCCTACTGGTATGCCGTCCAGTGGTAAATGCAAGAAATCTATGAGTGTCCCAGGTTGGCATTTAATTTTGGATGGATTTGTAAAGTGTTGCACTGCATGGCAAAGGAATTCGATGCCTCCGCCAATATGTTGCATCCTTTTAGTGCCGGTTCTCTCTCTACCTCCCTTTCTCATGACGTTGGAATCACAAAATATAAACAAGTTACAGTCTGCCTGGATCTGAAGAACTGTCAACCTGATGACATTCCGATCTCACCTGTACCCGCCTTCAAAGAATCCTAGTTCAGTTCATGATCTAGATGGAGTGAGAAACATCAGTCAAGCTGTTCCGATATCTTTTCCCAAAACACAGTTTTCAAACCATTATCTTGTTGTGGGCTTCAGTGCAAATACGGGTTTGATGCAGCTGCTCTTAATAACACAAAAATTCCATTTGCACTCAGCTCTGTTTTTGCACCACTGAAATTCAATACTGCTTGGTGTTAATTTTAAAGATCTTCTCCTACAACTGTGTGTGTGTGACAGCTTATGTCCTCGGTACGTCTGGGCCAACCTAATTAGCACTGAATATTTCTCCTTCCCACAATTCAAACGTCAATTATTTTTTGTGATTGAAATAGTGAGGTTTCTCATCTTGACACATGATATTGCTGATAACCAGAACACCACTTCATGCAAAACAGCAAGACCTCACCTAAAGAAATAATAAAAGGGTGAATGACTTTGCGGGTTCTGTACAAAGTCAGATTAAAGAAAGATTCAGTAGCATGCTGCATGATGTTTCACCCATAGGTTTGAACAACATGTGAGTATTATAGAGATCGGGAAGCCTGGAGGAAAGGGAACTTTCTTTTTTAGGAGCACTGTTGAAAAAATTTAGAGAACCACTATTTGAAGCTGACTGCACAACGATCCTACTGTTGGCAACATACATTTCACGTAAGATAGAGAGAAATTAGGGCTTGAATGGAGCAATTCAGATAATTGTTTTCCCTTCACTCTGTTTCCCAGTTGAACAGAAATAGTTATGACTACTAGAATTATGGGATACTTTCAACCATGCACTACACCGTGGCTTGCCGAGTATGTATGTAGGTGTAGATGTATACAAAATGAAACAACATGTATCAGATACCATCCCCATATATCATCATGATGTAAAAAGTGATTTGCTACAAAGTCTGCTCTGTTTAACCCGTCCAGTGGCTAATAGTGCTTCCTCTGGATTACAGGATCCTGGGTTCGATTCCTGGGCTGGTTGGGTATTTTCTCCACATGTGGACTGTGTTTGTATAGTTTTCATCATCATTCATGAAAGTGGTGAGATTGGATAGAGTAAATTTAAGGATTTGTACAGGCACTGATAACTGCCCAGTTGAGCACAACACAAACAAATCATCATCATCATCATGTGTTCTACCCTGTCTGTTGACTCAACTATCACCTGTGTCATCATCTTTGTAATTGTTGTCATTGGTGGTGTTGCTTTTGTTGTTATGAGGTACTGTCTCCCACAGGATTATTTCCTCATCGTGCAGATCCAATCTCGACAATTTTTTTCTACTCATAGCCATTTCTACTGAACCTACTGCCATAATTGTTGTCATTGTGCATTTTTGGCATCTGAGGCTACTGATCTCTGAATTGTACTCATTTAGAAATCTTCGTGTTTGATTTCCAGTTACTTGGTCTGTATGGCTGTGGCAACACCTCTACCTTCCATCAGTGACGGAAGAATGACGATCAAAAATTCAAGTCGTAATACTCCAGTTTTTGTAGATACCTTTGAAATGCTTAAATATTATCTTTGCAATAGCTTGCTTGTATAATGTGCCTTAACTGTAGGTGAGACATTCAAAAATTTACTTACAAGGTACATGCACTGACATACAAATTTCTGCCCATGAGCCTAAGATGCGTGAGCCTATTTTGAAAATTGCTCTTGTTACACATTAACAGCCTTTGTGATGTGTCACACTATCTTTGTGTGCAGCCCATAAATGAGCAGCAGCAGGCTGACAATGTCATAGCAGTGCAGCGGAAAGTGACAAATGTAAGCTGTCCTAATTTTAATCTGACCATAATTGAGATATCTTGTCACAAAACACAGTTTCCAGATTTTGTCCATGTTGTCTTCAGTCGAAAGTATGGTTTGATGCAGCTTTCTTTAACAACACACAGATACCGTTTACTGTGAGCTTTATTTTTGAACTGCTGAAATTGATCAGGGCTTCTTGTTCACTTAAATAATCTACCCTTAAAATTGTGTGTTGGGTAAGGAGTGCAATAGTGAGAAAAGTTGCTGCTAACTTAGGTCATTGCCACATGTAGTTCAAAGTAATTCACATTCAACCTTTCCTCCTCCCTCACAATTGTTCCCTTAAATTTATTTCATTATTGGTTGTAATTGATTTGGCCAGACGCCATCTTTCTCGCACCTACCATATGCAATATCACTAAAAGAGCGAAACCAGTTTTTAATAACCCTGCCCTCTGTCCTCACTGTTGTCAATTACCACTTGGCTTGTCACTGTTGGGAGAGACTTACTCTCGAATGATTATTTCCTGGGGTCATGAATGTAACCTTAACAATCTTAACATTATATGCCACTGATCTCTGCTAGTAATGGCTGTTTTTGCTGAACTTAACTGACATAATTGTTTTTATTCCTTTGTGGGGGTACAAGAGCCAATGCGTGTGGCAGTTGGATGGTATATAAATATCATAACCAAGTGAAATTCCGTTATTTGGTCTGTATGGCTGAAGCAAAACATTTGAGTGCCCTCCATAGCTACTCGACGTTATCAGTCAGGAAACAAATTTAACAAATTCTGGTGCAATGGTTTTCTGATATCATGTGTCTTAGACTTACAAGTAAGTTAGACAAATATGTGATAACCAGTTGTGCAGGACTACATGGATTGTCAGAAACTATTATTTCTTTGGAACCATGTATCTGAGGAAATGGGCAAGACTTCTAAACAGTCAGATTGTTGGAAATCTGAGTGATGTTGTTTGGTATCAGCTTACACTGGTTGTAATCAGGTCAAAAGTAACACATGACAGGACATATAAGGAAGAGGCCACATGCTGATACACAATTCCACTTCTAAGGAGCTGCACATCAACCTTAATATTGTGACAGGTAGAGCACAAGAGAGCCATTGAAGTCTTTTACCTGCAAGTTTTTTGTGACCTATCGAATTGTACGACGAATATTTTGCCTCTCAAAATGATAGTACTCAGAGGAGCTCGTCGTAATGTTGGGAGACGTGTCGTTCATTATGGCACCCATCATTGCTTGCTACCACTGTACTATCCTCTGTTGATGACCAAAATTTTGTTCCACCTCCATCAATTGAACTAGAAGAATGTTGATTAAATTGGGTCCTGAGTCTGATGGCATGGGGGATCTGGCACCCCTGGCATCATCATGGGGTAGAATTCTCCTGAGGTCACTCCTTTTACTACTCTTTAATTACTTTAAAGTACTGGAGCATTAGAGGACTTAGCTGCTGCAGCAGTAGGATCTGACAAGGAACCAGCAGCTGTGGGACCTGTTGTCCATATCTTATTCATCTATTGGCATTTGTCAGGTTACTGTGCAACCTAATGCTTTTGTTCATAGTAACAAAATTGTAAAGCGAAAATAAGCAAATGAAACTACAGTAGTGTATGTGTTCTCCAGTGGTTTTATAGTAACAACCTACATACTGAGACTCTATGAAGTGCTGTTAGCTTTTGGGGAATACTGAGTGGGCTGTGGCATGAATCGGAGTTCAGATTGAGGAGTGAAGCATGCAGGATAATTGGTGAGGTTATGCAAAACCACTTTGCCATCTTATTAACTATAGTGGTTAGCACATCTGCCTAATGAGCAGGGGGCTTGGGTTCAAATCCTGCCTTTCACAATTAATATTCATTCTTTTGAGTCTCCATGTATATATCATTGGTGTTTGAGGCCTCTGGAACTATATAGTTCCACTAGAGTAAATTCTGTTGCTTTAGTGTTTTCACTAATAACGTAGGTGTCTGGTTGCATAACCTTCCATTGTGCCCTAAAGAAATATGAGAATCACAAGGGAAAGTCAATGACTATATTGCAAAACACCAATAAATGTCGAATATTAAACCGGATGATATGGTAACAGGCTATTAGGGTAGGGATGTACTGACAACTACAGAGCTTAATATTATAGATAGTGCAATAAATGTGATTTGAAATAGCAGTGCAGTCAGAAGAAGCAGAGCGTGTACAGGCAGCATTGAGCGTATGCCAGTGTCCTTGTGCTGTGTGCCACAACTTGGACAGGAAAAATTAATCACTTTTAATAGTTATTGCTGAATTGCTATTCAGTACCAAAAATCAGTATTCAGAATGAATACACATTACCAAGTTCCAAACCGATGCACTGACCACTTCAGCACACAGGTGACACATATGCTGAAGCTCTTAATGCATTACTCAGGCAAGAACAGAGACCAAAAGACGCCGACACATGCTCGACCTGCTCCCTCCTCAACTACACTCCTGGAAATTGAAATAAGAACACCGTGAATTCATTGTCCCTGGAAGGGGAAACTTTATTGACACATTCCTGGGGTCAGATACATCACATGATCACACTGACAGAACCACAGGCACATAGACACAGGCAACAGAGCATGCACAATGTCGGCACTAGTACAGTGTACATCCACCTTTCGCAGCAATGCAGGCTGCTATTCTCCCATGGAGACGATCGTAGAGATGCTGGATGTAGTCCTGTGGAATGGCTTGCCATGCCATTTCCACCTGGCGCCTCAGTTGGACCAGCGTTCGTGCTGGACGTGCAGGCCGCGTGAGACGACGCTTCATCCAGTCCCAAACATGCTCAATGGGGGACATATCCGGATATCTTGCTGGCCAGGGTAGTTGACTTACACCTTCTAGAGCACGTTGGGTGGCACGGGATACATGCGGACGTGCATTGTCCTGTTGGAACAGCAAGTTCCCTTGCCGGTCTAGGAATGGTAGAACGATGGGTTCGATGACGGTTTGGATGTACCGTGCACTATTCAGTGTCCCCTCGGCGATCACCAGTGGTGTACGGCCAGTGTAGGAGATCGCTCCCCACACCATGATGCCGGGTGTTGGCCCTGTGTGCCTGGGTCGTATGCAGTCCTGATTGTGGCACTCACCTGCACGGCGCCAAACACGCATACGACCATCATTGGCACCAAGGCAGAAGCCACTCTCATCGCTAAAGACGACACGTCTCCATTCGTCCCTCCATTCACGCCTGTCGCGACACCACTGGAAGCGGGCTGCACGATGTTGGGGTGTGAGCGGAAGACGGCCTAACGGTGTGCGGGACCGTAGCCCAGCTTCATGGAGACGGTTGCGAATGGTCCTCGTCGATACCCCAGGAGCAACAGTGTCCCTAATTTGCTGGGAAGTGGCGGTGCGGTCCCCTACGGCACTGCGTAGGATCCTACGGTCTTGGCGTGCATCCGTGCGTCGCTGCGGTCCGGTCCCAGGTCGACGGGCACGTGCACCTTCCGCCGACCACTGGCGACAACATCGATGTACTGTGGAGACCTCATGCCCCACGTGTTGAGCAATTCGGCAGTACGTCCACCCGGCCTCCCGCATGCCCACTATACGCCCTCGCTCAAAGTCCGTCAACTGCACATACGGTTCACGTCCACGCTGTCGCGGCATGCTACCAGTGTTAAAGACAGCGATGGAGCTCCGTATGCCACGGCAAACTGGCTGACACTGACGGCGGCGGTGCACAAATGCTGCGCAGCTAGCGCCATTCGACGGCCAACACCGCGGTTGCTGGTGTGTCCGCTGTGCCGTGCGTGTGATCATTGCTTGTACAGCCCTCTCGCAGTGTCCGGAGCAAGTATGGTGGGTCTGACACACCGGTGTCAATGTGTGCTTTTTTCCATTTCCAGGAGTGTATCTTGCCAATGACATCCTTCATCCACAGTTAGCACATGCGTGACCACCATTCCAAATTTCATATTGATTTTCATATATCGCAAATGTGAAGAACACAGTTCAGATAGTAGCAACTGAGCACCATTAGTTGTTGTTGTTGTTGTCTGCAGTCCTGAGATTGGTTTGATGCAGCTCTCCATGCTACTCTATCCTGTGCAAGCTTCTTCACCTCCCAGTACCTACTGCAGCCTACATTCTTCTGAATCTGCTGTCCTCCACGCTGTCCTCCAATACTAAATTGGTGATCCCTCGATGTCTCGGAACATGTCCTACCAACCGATCCCTTCTTCTAGTCAAGTTGTGCCACAAGCTCCTCTTCTCACCAATTCTATTCAATACCTCCTCATTAGTTATGTGATCTACCGATCTAATCTTCAGCATTCCTCTGTAGCACCACGTTTCAAAAGCGTCTATTATTTACTTGGCTAAACTATTTATCACCCACATTTCACTTCCATATGTGGCAACACTCCATACAAATACTTTCAGAAACGACTTCCTGACACTTAAATCTATACTCGATGTTAACAAATTTCTCTTCTTCAGAAACTCTCTCCTTGCCATTGCTAGTCTACATTTTACATCCTCTCTCTTCGACCATCAGTTATTTTGCTCCCCAAATAGCAAAACTCCTTTACTACTTTAAGTGTCTCATTTCCTAATCTAATTACCTCAGCATCACCCGAATTAATTAGACTACATTCCATTATCCTTGTTTTGCTTTTCTTGATGTTCATCTTATACCCTCCTTTCAAGACACTGTCCATTCTGTTCAACTGCTCTTCCAAGTCTTTTGCTGTCCCTGACGTTCGCCGATGACATTGTAATTCTGTCAAAGTTTTTATTTCTTCTCCGTGTATTTTAATACCTACTCCGAACTTTCCTTTTGTTTCCTTTATTGCTTGCTCAATATACAGATTGAATAACATCGGGGATAGGCTACAACCCTGTCTCACTCCCTTCCCAACCACTGCTTCCCTTTTATACCCCTCGACTCTTATATCTGCCATCTGCTTTCTGTAGTAATTGTAAATAGCTTTTCGCTCCCAGTATTTTACCCCTGCCACCTTCAGAATTAGAAAGAGAGTATTCCAGTCAACATTATTAAAAACTTCCTCTAAGTCTACAAATGCTCGAAATGTAGGTTTGCCTTTCTTTAAACTTTCTTCTAAGATAAGTCGTAGGGTCAGTATTGCCTCACATGTTCCAACATTTCTACGGAATCCAAACTGATCTTCATCGAGTTCAGCTTCTATCAGTTTTTTCATTTGTTAGTGAAGAATTCACATTAGTAATTTGCAGCTGTGACGAATTAAACTGAGAGTTCGGTAATTTTCACATCTGTCAATGCCTGCTATCTTCGGAATTGGAATTATTATATTCTTCTGGAAGTCTGAGGGAATTTCGCCGGTCTCATACATCTCGCTCACCTGATGGTAGAGTTTCATAAGGACTGGCTCTCCCAAGGCTGTCAGTAGTTCTAATGGAATGTTATCTATTCCTGGGGCCTTGTTTCGACTTAGGTCTTTCAGTGCTCTGTCAAACTCTTCACGCAGTATCATATCTCCCATTGCATCTTCATCTACATCCTCTTCCATTTCCATAATATTGTCTTCAAGTACATTGCCCGTGTATAGACCCACTATATACTCCTTCCACCTTTCTGCTTTCCCTTCTTTGCTTAGAACTGGGTTTCCATCTGAGCTCTTGATATTCATGCAAGTGGTTCTCCTTTCTCCAAAGGTCTCTATAATTTCCCTGGAGGCAGTATCTATCCTACCTCTAGTGAGATAAGCCTCTACATCCTTACATTTGTCCACTAGCCATCCCTTCTTAGCCATTTTGCACTTCCTGTCAATATCATTTTTGAGATGTTTGTATTCCTTTTTGCCTGCTTCATTTACTGCATTTTCATATTTTCTCCTTTAATCAATTAAATTCAATATTTCTTCTGTTATCCATGGATTTCTACTAGCCCTCGTCTTTTTACCTACTTAATCCTCTGCTGCCTTCACTATTTCATCCCTCAAAGCTACCCATTCTTTTTCTACTGTATTTCTTTCCCCCATTCCTGTCAATTGTTCCCTATTGCTCTCCCTGAAACTCTGTACTCCAGGGAGACCAGTATTAGATTCCGATGCACCAGTGCAGGTTTACTGTATCTCTTCGACCTTCACATTGACCAAGAAACACAGAAATCGCATCGGGATTGAATACAAAAGGCACAATGCCGACTGTAGTACGATAAGAGTGTATCTTCTAAGCGTTAGTGCTATGAGCGCCTCCTGGGAGACCAGTATTAGATTCCGATGAACCAGTGCAGGTTTACTGTATCCCTTGGACCTTCACATTTCCCATGAAACACAGAACTCGCATCGGGATTGAATACAAAATGCACAATGCCGACGTATGTACAAGAAGAGTGAATCTTCTAAGAGTTTGTGCTTTGAGCGGTTCCAGGGAGACCATAAATTGATTCCTTTTGTGGCGGTGTTCGTAGCGACAAGCAATTCGCTGTAGAAACGGCTTACGAAGTCACCGCCACACTTTTAATAGCGGGCCGACCGGTCCGCTGGAACAGTGAACAGAAAGATGAAAACCCAAACACTCTGATTAAATAAAGTCGGTGCTTATTATTAACGAAGATACAGAACACAGTAGTGAACGCCGTGTCTACAGAGATCTGTCTAGTTCGAGTCGGAGCGGCTAGGTCAGCGTCGGCTGACGACAGACAACTACTCTGCTGCGATGAACACACAATTGACTAACAAGTACACAATTCGGTGGCGAGTATACAACTGAGCAGCGAATACAGAACTGTCCTAGCGCTCGCGACTCCAGCGCTTAAGAAGCTAGAAGCCAGCGGTGGCGCGCTCATATTTACGGCGATTTCCTGTATCGCTGGCGCTGCTTATGCGGACGGCGTCCGGACTTTGATGCTGCCAACCTTTTGGCAGCGGGCTCGGTTGGCATTACTGGCTAGGATATAACACTCCTCCCCCCCAAATCGCCGCACCGTCGTTGAATAATGACGTGGCTAGCGTCGACGGCGGGGGAAGGGTCTGGCCGCAGGCGTAGCAGAAGAGACCGGGGCGGAGACTGTTGTCGGTGGCAGTCCCCGGTCCGCACCCCAGCATTGGCCACGCGGGGCCTCGGGAAACACCTACTGTAAACCGAGGTCAGGGTGCACGCCTGTGACCACGGGCGCAGCTACTTGGACTGGACGCGACGGGGCGTCGGGACCCACGAAGAGAGGCAGCGACTCCTGACGCTGCGTCGACGGCTGCTGAGTGGGCGCCGGACAAGGCGCTGCGGTGTCAGACTCCTTGGGGGTGCCCAAGGAAAGCGGCTGCAGGACAGGCTGCACAGCCACCACATGGGAAGGCGGCCCGGCTGAGGGGTCGACGTCCATCAGCTCCGAAGGCGGTGGCGACTGAAGAGGGACCGCAGGCGCCGGAGCGACCACCTGGGGCGCTCCCGGATGAAGCTGCGCGGGAGGCATCAACGGGACGGGCTGTCGGCGTGGTAGCGGCGACGGCTGCTGCTGCTGCTGCCCTGGGGGCGGCAGCGAAGTCGGAAGGCGCGGCTGGAACCCGCCGCGGACCAAATCTGTGGACAAAGAACGAGCGGCAGAATCCGGGCGGCCAGCGCGGCGCAACTGGTTCTGATGCCTCCTGTGCACCCCAGTAGCACCTTGAACAGTATAAAAACCTCGACCCTGGACACTTATCACGGTACCACGTTCCCAACGACGGCGACCGTGATAAACTCTGAAAAAAACGGCGTCGTTGCGCTGAAAACGCGTGCGATGCTCATAAGCGGCGGGTCGATCCGGGGGGTGCAACAACCGTAGTAGGGTGCCATGACGACGGCCGTGGAGAAGCTCCGCAGGCGAAGGGCCGTCGCGTGGCGTGGTCCGGTACTTTTTTTTTTTTTTTTTGTGGTTTTAGGGCGCACAACTTCAATGGTCATTAGCGCCCTGACTACTCTAAGAATACACCGCGAGGCACAAGTTGACCACAACAACTAAAAGGGAAAACACGATAAAAGACAGACTGACAGGCATAGGATTAAAAAACAGCATCACCAAATGTCCTTAGCGAGGTTTGTCAAATTGATAAAACGAAGAACACGAGCAGCTGCTCGTGGGTCATCCGCTAAAATGGCATTGAAAATATTTGGCAGGTTAAGATCGAGGCGCAGTATGTTAAGATCTGGACAGGACATTAAAATGTGTCTAACCGTCAGCAAGTGCCCACATGGGCAGAACGGCGCCGGCGCAGCCGTCAGCCGTCAGCAGATGGCGATGGCTGAACCGGCAGTGTCCAATTCTTAACCGGGCTAAAACGACCTCCTCCCGCCGAGAAGGGCGTGAGGAGGACGTCCAAGCCACGGGAAGAGGTTTTAAGGCCCGAAGCTTGTTGTCAGTAAGTGCAGCCCAATCGGCATGCCACAGAGATAAGATGCGCCGACAGATCACCCTGCTAAAATCGGACGAAGGGACGCAACAAAAAGCTGTCCGAGGCTGGAGGACCGCAGCCTTGGCCGCGGCATCTGCAGCTTCGTTCCCAGGGATACCGACATGGCCAGGAACCCACATAAAGCTAACTGGAGAACCGACGTCCACCAGCTGCTGAAGAGAGCGTTGGATCCGGTGTACGAAAGGGTGAACCGGGTACGGATCACTGAGGCTCTGGATGGCGCTCAGGGAATCTGAGCAGATGACATAAGCAGAATGTCGGTGGCGGCAGATGTAAAGAACAGCCTGGTAGAGGGCAAAGAGCTCAGCTGTGAAGACAGAACAATGGCCATGGAGCCGGTATTTGAAACTTTGTGCCTCGACAATAAACGAACACCCGACCCCGTCATTGGTCTTAGAGCCATCTGTATAAATGAAAGTCATGTCGATGAACTTCGAACGAAGTTCCAAAAAACGGGAGTGGTAGACCGAACCGGGAGTGACCTCTTTTGGGAGCGAGCTGAGGTCAAGGTGAACGCGGACCTGAGCCTGGAGCCAAGGTGGCGTGCGGCTCTCGCCCACTCGAAAGGTTGCAGGGAGTGAAAAATTAAGGTGTTGAAGGAGGCGACGAAAGCGAACTCCAGGGGGTAGCAGGGCAGAGACATACAACCCGTATTGACGGTCAAGAGTCGTCAAAAAAGGAACGATAAGACGGATGGTCGGGCATTGACAGTAGCCGACAGGCATACCGACAAAGCAGTATATCGCGCCGGTAGGTGAGTGGCAATTCGCCAGCGTCAGCATGAAGACTCTCTATGGGACTGGTATAAAATGCTCCGATCGCAAGTCGTAAACCCCGATGTTGTATGGAGTTGAGGCGGCGTAAGATGGATGGCCGTGCAGAGGAGTATACGAAGCTCCCATAATCCAGCTTGGAGCGGACGATCGACCGATATAGCGAAGTAGGACGGTTCGATCCGCTCCCCACGACAGACCACTGAGAACACGGAGGACATTTAAAGAACGGGTACAACGGGCGGCCAAATATGACACATGTGGAGACCAGCTAAGTTTCCTGTCAAATGTAAGGCCTAAAAATTTGGTTGTCTCCACGATTGGGAGAGCAACGGGACCGAGTCGTAAGGACGGTGGGAGAAACTCTTTGTAGCGCCAGAAGTTGATACAGACCGTCTTCTCGGCAGAAAAACGGAAGCCATTGGCGGCACTCCAGGAGTAAAGACGGTCAAGAGAACGCTGAAGACAGCGCTCCAGGACACGTGTACACTGCGCGCTGCAATAGATGGTAAAATCGTCCACGAAAAGGGAGCCAGATACATCAGCTGGGAGGCAATCCATTATTGGATTGATCGCGATGGCGAAGAGAGCGACGCTCAAGACTGAGCCCTGTGGCACCCCATTCTCCTGGCGAAAGGTGTCGGACAGGACAGAACCCACACGTACCCTGAACTGTCGATCCATTAAAAAGGAACGAATAAAAAGAGGGAGGCGACCGCGAAGGCCCAATGTATGCATGGTGCGGAGAATGCCCGCCTTCCAACAGGTGTCGTAAGCCTTCTCCAAATAAAGAACACAGCCGCGGTCGGGCGCTTCCGCAAGAAGTTATTCATAATGAAGGTCGACAAGGTAACCAGATGGTAAACAGCAGAGCGGCGCCTACGAAATCCACATTGTACATTGGTAAGTAGGCGTCGAGACTCTAGCAGCCAAACCAATCGAGAGTTAACCATTCGCTCCATCACTTTACAAACACAGCTGGTAAGCGAGATAGGTCGATAACTGGAAGGAAAGTGCTTGTCCTTCCCCGGCTTAGGAATCGGGACAACAATAGACTCACGCCAGCATGGGGGAACATGTCCCTCAATCCAGATGTGATTGTATGTACGAAGAAGAAAACCTTTACCCGCAGGAGAAAGGTTCTTCAGCATCTGAATATGAATAGAATCAGGCCCTGGAGCGGAGGACCGTGATCGACCAAGTGCGGTTTAGAGTTCCCGCATGGTGAATGGGGCATTATAATTTTCACAATTCGAGGAGCGGAAGTTAGGTGGCCTAGCCTCCTCTGCCTGTTTGCGGGGGAGGAAGGCAGGGTGGTAATGAGCGGAGCTCGAAACCTCGGCGAAAAAGCGGCCGAAGGCATTGGAGACGTCCTTGTAGCCCCTGAGGCTGTCATTCGCGACCTTCAAGCCAGAAACTGGTGAGTGGACCTTAGTGCCAGATAGCCGGCGCAGGCTACCCCAGACAACAGAAGGAGTAAAACTGTTGAAGGTGCTTGTGAAAGCAGCCCAGCTGGCTTTCTTGCTTTCTTTGATAATACGACGACACTGAGCACGTAATCGTTTATAATTGATACAATTCGCCACTGTAGGGTGGCGTTTAAATGTGCGTAAAGCAGGTCGACGAGCACGTAAAGCGTCTCTACATGCCGCGGTCCACCAGGGGACCGGTACGCGACGTGGAGAAGGAGGGTGAGGGATGGAATATTCAGCAGCAGCGAGAATGACTTCCGTGAGGTGTGCGACCTGACGATCGCAGCTTGTAAAGGTTTGATCCTGAAAGGTCGCCCTGGAAGAGAAGAGCCCCCAGTCTGCCTTGGAGATGGTCCAATTAGAGAAGCACGGAGAGGGGGTATGCTGCAGGAGATGGATAACACACGGGAAGTGGTCGCTCGAATATGTATCAGAAAGTGCATACCACTCAAACCGGCGTGCAAGTTGGGGAGTACATATAGAGAGGTCTAAATGGGAATAGGTGTGAGATGTGTCCGAAAGAAAAGTAGGGGCGCCAGTATTGAGGCAGACAAGATCGAGCTGGTTGAAAAGGTCTGCTAACAAGGAGCCCCTCGGGCAGGATGCTGGAGAGTCCCAAAGGGGGTGGTGGGGATTGAAGTCTCCAGTTAACAAAAATGGTGCAGGTAGCTGAGCAATAAGTTGCATGTCGATGAACTTCGAACGAAGATCCAAAAAACGGGAGTGGTAGACCGAACCGGGAGTGACCTCTTTTGGGAGCGAGCTGAGGTCAAGGTGAACGCGGACCTGAGCCTGGAGCCAAGGTGGCGTGCGGCTCTCGCCCACTCGAAAGGTTGCAGGGAGTGAAAAATTAAGGTGTTGAAGCCACAATGCCGACTTAAGTACAAGAAGACTGACCCTTCTTACTGTCTACGTTTTTAACCTATCCTGTGAGACCAGTTTTAGATTCAGATGCTCACTTTAGGTTTACTGTATCCCTTGGACCTTCTTGTTGACGATGAAACACAGAAATTGCATCGGAATTAAATACAAAAGGCACAATGCCGACTTAAGTACAAGAAGACTGACTCTTCTTACATTCTATGATTTGAGCCTTTCCTGTGAAACAACTTTCAGATTCCGATGCTTCACTTCAGATGTATTGTATCCCTTGAACCTTCTTATAGACGATGAAACACAGAAATTGCATCGGTATTAAATACAAAAGGCACAATGCCGACTTAAGTACAAGAAGACGGGCTCTTCTTACTAACTATGTTTGAGCCATTCCTGTGATACGAGTTTTGGATTCCAAAGCTTTACTTGAGGTTTACTACATCCCTTGGACCTTCTTATTGACGATGAAACACAGAGATTGAATCGGAATTAAATACAAAAAACACAATGCCGACTTAAGTAATAGAAGACTGACTCTTCTTACTGTCTATATTTAGAACTTTTCCAGTGAGACCAGTTTTAGATTCCGATGCTTCACTTCAGGTTAACTGTATCACTTGGACATTCTTATTAGCGATGAAGCACAGAAATTGCATCGGAATTAAATACAAAAGGAAAAATGCCGACTTAAGTACAAGAAGACTACCTCTTATTACTGTCTATGTTTGAACCGTTCCTGTGAGACCAGTTTTAGATTCAGATGCTACACTTAAGGTTTGCTGTATCCCTTGGACCTTCATAATGATGATGAAACACAAAATTTAATCGCCATTACATACAAAAGGCACAATGCCGACTTACGTACAAGAAGACTGACTCATCTTACTGTCTATGTTTTGAACCATTCCAGTGAGACAGTTTTGGATTCCGATGCTTCACTTCAGGTTTACTGTATCCCTTGGACCATCTTATTGACGATTAAACACAGAAATTGCATTGGAATTAAATACAAAAGGCAGAATGCCGACATAAGTACAAGAGGACAGACTCTTCTTACATTCTATTATATGAGCCTTTGCTGTGTGACCAGTTTTAGATATCGACTCTCCACTTCAGGTTCACTGTATCCCCTGGACCGTCTTATTGACGATGAAACACAGAAATTGCATCAGAATTAAATACAAAAGGCACAATCCCTACTTAAGTACAAGGGGGACTGTCTCTTCTTTCATTCTATGAGTTGAGCCTTTCCTGTGAGACCAGTTTTAGATATCGATGCTTTACTTCACGTTTACTGTATCCCTTGGCCCTAATTATTGACGAAGAAACACAGAAATTGCATCGGAATTCAATAGCAAGACCGCAATGCCGACATAAGTACATGAGAACTGACTCTTCTTACTGTCTATGTTTTGAATCTTTCCTGTGAGACCAGTTTTAGATTCACATGTTTCACTTCAGGTTTACTGTATCACTTGGACTTTCTTATTGACGATGAAACACAGAAATTGATAGGAATTAAATTCCAAAGGTACAATGGCGACTTACGTACAAGAAGACTGAATCTTCTTACTGTCCATGTTTTGAACCTTTCCTGTGAGACCAGTTTTACATTCCGATGCTTCACTTCAGGTTTACTGTATCCCTTGGACCATCTTATAGACGACGAAACACAGAAATTGCAGGGGAATTAAAAACAAAAGGCACAGTGCCGACTTAAGTAAAGAAGACTGACTCTTCTTACTGTCTACGTTTTGAACCATTCCTGTGAGACCAGTTTTAGATTCCGATGTTTCTCTTCAGGTTTACTGCATCCCATGGACTTTCTTATTGACGATGAAACACAGAAATTGCATCGGAATTAAATACAAAAGGCACAAAGCCGACTTAAGAACAAGAGGAGTGACTCTTCTTACATTCTATTATTTGAACCTTTCCTGTGAGACCAGTTTTAGATATCGATGCTTCACTTCAGGTATACTGTATCCCTTGGACCTTCATATTGACGACGAAACACAGAAAGTGCATCAGAATTAAATACCAAAGTCACAATGCCGACTTAAGTACAAAAAGACTTACTCTTCTTACTGTCTATGTTTGAACCTTTCCTGTGAGACCAGTTTTAGATTCAGATGTCTCACTTCAGATTTGCTGTATCCCTTGGACATTCTTATTGACGATGAAACACAGAAATTGCATCGGAAATAAATACAAAAGGCACAATGCCGACTTAAGTACAAGATGAATGACTCTTCTTACTCTCTATGTTTTGAACCTATCCAGTGAGAGCAGTCTTAGATTCCGATGCTTCACTTCAGGTTTACTGTATCCCTTGGACCTTCTTATTGACGATGAAACACAGAAATTGCATCGGAATTAAATACAAAAGGCAAAATGGCGACTTCGTACAAGCAGACTGACACTCCTTACCGTCTATGTTTTGAACCTTTCCTGTGAGACCAGTTTTAGATTAAGATGCTTCACTTCAGGGTTTCTTTATCCCTTGGACCTTCTTATCGACAATGAAACGCAGAAATTGAATCCGAATTTAATACAATAAGCACAATGCCGACTTTAGTACAAGAGGACTGCCTCTTCTTACATTCTATGGGTTGAGCCTTTCCTGTGAGACCAGCTTTCGATATCGATGCTTCACATCAGGTTTACTGTATCCCTTGGACCTTCTTATAGACGATGAAACACAGAAATTGCACGGAAATTAAATACAAAAGGCACAATGACGACTTAAGTACATGAGGAATGTCTCTTCTCACTGTCTATGTTTTGAACCTGTCCCGTGAGACCAGTTTTAGATTCCGATGCTTCACTTTAGGTTTTCTGTATCCCTTGGACCTACTTATTGATTATGAAACACAGAAATTGCATCGGAATCAAATACGAAAGGTACAATGCCGACTTAAGTACAAGAAGACTGACTCTTCTTACTGTCTATATATTAAAACTTTCCTGTGAGACCGGTTTTTGATTCCGATGCTTCACTTCAGGTTTACTGTATCCCTTGGACCTTCTTATTGACGATGAAACACAGAAATTGCATCGGAAATAAATACAAAACGCACAATGCCGACTGAAGTACATGAAGAATGACTCTTCTTACTGTCTATGATTTGAACCTTTCCTGTGAGACCAGTCTTAGATTCCGATGCTTCACTTCAGCTTTACTGTATCCCTTATACCTTCTTATTGACGATGAAACACAGAAATTGCATCGGAATTAAATACAAAAGGCAAAATGGCGACTTCGTACAAGCAGACTGACACTCCTTACCGTCTATGTATTGAACCTTTCCTGTGAGACCAGTCTTAGATTCCGATGCTTCACTTCAGGTCTACTGTATCCCTTGGACCTTCTTATTGACCATGAAACACAGAAATGGCATCGGAATTAAATACAAAAGGCAAAATGGCGACTTACGTACAAGAAGACTCACTCTTCTTACTGTCTATGTTTTGAACCTTTCCCGTGAGACCAGTTTTAGTTTCCGATGCTTCACTTCAGGTTTACTGTATCCCTTGGACCTTCTTGTTGACAATGAAACACCTTAATTGCATCGAAATTCAATACAAAATGCACAATGCTGACTTAAGTACAAGAAGACTGACTCATCTTACTGTCTATGATTTGATCCTTTCCTGTGAGACCAGTTTTAGATTCCGATGCTTCACTTCAGGGTAACTGTATCCCTTGGAGCTTCTTATTAACGATGAAACACAGAAATTGCATCGGAATTAAATACAAAAGGCACAATGCCGACTTCAGTACAACAGGACTGACTCTTATTACATTCTATGAGTTGAGCCTTTATTGTGAGTACAGTTTTGGATATCGATGTTTCACTTAAGGTTTACATTATCCCTTGGACCTTCTTATTGACGATGAAACACAGAAATTGCATCGGAATTAAATACAAAAGTCACAATGCCGACTTAAGTATAAGAGGACTGACTCTTCTTACATTCTATGATTTGAGCCTTTCCTGTGTGACCAGTAAACCTGAAGTGAACCATCGGAATCTCACATTGGTCCCACAGGAAATGTTCAAAACAATGACAGTAAGAAGGGTCAGTCTTCTTGTACTTAAGTCGGCATTGTGCCTTTTGTAGTTAATTCCCATGCTGGTACTGTGTTTCATCTTCAAAAAGAAGGTCCGAGGGATACAGTATTCCTGAAGGGAAGCATCGGAATCTAAAACTGCTCTCACAGGAAAGGCTGAAATCATAGAATGTTAGAAGAGTCAGTCTTCTTTAACTTAAGTCGGCATTGAGTCTTTTGTATTTAATTCCGATGCAATTTCTGTGTTTCAACGTCAATGCGAGGGTCCAAGGGATACAGGAAACCTAGAGTGAAGCAGCGGAATCTAAAACTGGTCTCACAGGAAAGGTTCCAATCATAGAAAGTAAGAAGAGTCAGTCTCCTTGTACTTAAGTCAGCATTGTGCCTTTTGTATTTAATTCCGATGCAATTTCTGAGTTTCATCGTCAATAAGAAGGTCCAAGTGATACAGTAATCCTGAAGTGAAGCATCGGAATCTAAAACTGGTCAAACAGGAAAGGCTCGAAGCATAGACAGAAGAGTAAGTCTTCTTGTACTTAGGTCCGCATTGTGCCTTTTGTACTTACTTCCGATGCAGTTTCTGTGTTTCATCGTCAGTAAGAAGGTCCAAGGGTACAGTAAAAATGAAGTGAAGCATCGGAATCTAAAACTGGTCCCAGAAGAAAGGTTCGACACATAGGCCGTTAGGAGAGTCAGTCTTCTTGTACGTAAGTCGGCATATTGCCTTTTGTATTTAATTCCGATGCAATTTCTTTGTTTCATCGTCAATAAGAGGGTCCAAGGGATACAGTAATCCCGAAGTGAAGCATTGGAATCGAAAACTGGTCCCAGAGGAAGAGATCAAAACATAGACAGTAAGAAGAGTCAGTCTTCTTGTACTTAAGTCGGCATTGTACATTTTGTATTTAATTCCGATGCAATTTCTGTATTTCATCGTCAATAAGATGGTCCAAGGGATACAGTAATCCTGAAGTGAATCACCGGAATCTAAAACTGGTCTCACAGAAAAGGTTCAAATGCTAGAATATAAGAAGAGTCAGTCCTCTTGCACTTAATCGGCATTGTGCCTTTTGTGTTTTGCTCCGATGCAATTTCTGTGTTCCATCGTCAATATGATGGTCCAAGGGATACAGTATTCCAGAAGTCAAGCATCGGAATCTATAACTCGTCTCACAGGAAATGTTCAAATCATCGAATGTAAAAAGAGTCAGTCCTTTTGTACTTAAGTCGGCTTGTGCCTTTTGTATTTAATTCCGATGCAATTTCTGAGTTTCATCGTCAATATGAAGGTCCAATGGATACAGTAAACCTGAAGTGAAGCATCTGAATCCAAAACTGGTCTCACAAGAAATTTTCAAAACATAGACAGTAAGAAGAGTCAGTCTTCATGTACTTAACTCGGCATTGTGCCTTTTGTATTTAATTCCGATGCAATATCTGTGTTTAATGGTCAATAAGAAGGTCGAAGAGATACAGTAAATCTGAAGGGATGCATCGGAATCTGAAACTGGTCTCACAGGAAAGGCTCAAATCATAGACATTAAGAAGAGGCAGTCTTCTTGTACTTAAGTCGGCATTGTGCCTTTCGTATTTAATTCCGATGCAATATCTGTGTTTAATTGTCAATAAGAAGGTCGAAGGGATACAGTAAATCTAAAAGGATGCATCGGAATCTAAAACTGGTTTCACAGGAGAGGTTCAAAACATAGACAGTAAGAAGAGTCAATCTTCTTTTACTTAAGTCGGCATTGTGCCTTTTGTATTTAATTCCGATGCCATTTATGTGTTTCATCGTCAATAAGAAGGTCCAAGCGAAACAGTACACCTGAAGTGACGCATCGGAATCTGAAACTGGTTTCACAGGAACGGCTCAAATCATAGACATTAAGAAGAGTCCGTCTTCTTGTACTTATGTCGGCATTGTGCCTTTTGTATTTAATTCCGATGCAATTTCTGTTGTTCATCGTCATCAAGAAGGTCCAAGGGTTACAGTAAACCTGAAGTATAGCTTCGGAATCTTAAACTGGTCTCGCAGGAAAGGTTCAAAACATAGACAAGAAGAAGAGTCAGTCTTCTTGTACTTATGTCGGCATTGTGCCTTTTGTATTTAATTGCACTGCAATTTCTGTGTTTCATCGACAATAAGAAGGTCCAAGGGATACAGTACACCAGAAGTCAAGCATCGGAATCTAAAACTGGTATCACAGGAAAGGCTCAAAACATAGACAGTAAGAAGAGTCAGTCTTCCTGTACTTAAGTGGGTATTGTGCCTTTTGTATTTCTTTCCGATGCAATGTCTGTGTTTGATCGTCAATAAGAAGGTCCAAGGGATACAGTAAACCTGAAGTGAAGCATCGGAATCTAAAACTGGTCTCACAGGAAAGGATCAAAACATAGACAGTAAGAAGAGTCAGTCTTCTTGTTCTTAAGTCGGCATTGTGCCTTTTGTCTTTAATTCCGATGCAATTTCTGTGTTTCATCGTCAATGAGAATTTCAGAGCGATACAATAAACCTGAAGTTAAGCATCGGAATCGGAAACTGGTCTCACAGGAAAGGTTCAAACCGTAGACAGAAAGAAGATTCAGTCTTCTTGTACTTGAGTCGGCATTCTGCATTTTGTATTTAATTCCGATGCAATTTCTGTGTTTCATCGTCAATAAGAGGGTCCAAGGGATACAGTACACCAGAAGTGAAGCATCGGAATCTAAAACTGGTTTCACAGGAAAGGTTCAAATCATTGAATGTAAGAAGAGTCAGTCCTCTGGTACTTAACTCGGCATTGTGCTTTTGTATATAATTCCGATGCCATATCCGTGTTTCATCGTCAATAAGAAGATCCAAGGGATATAGTCAACCTGAAGCGAAGCATCCGAATCTAAATCTGGTCCCACAGGAAAGGTTCAAATCATAGACAGTAAGAAGGGTCAGGCTTCTTGTACCTAAGTCGGCATTGTGCCTTTTGTATTTAATTCCGATGCAATTTCTGTGTATCATCGTCAATAAGAAGGTCCAAGTGATACAGTAAACCTGAAGTGAAGCATCGTAATCTAAAACTGGTCTCACAGAAAAGGTTCAAATCATAGACAGCAAGTAGAATCAGTCTTCTTGTACTTAAGCCGGCATTGTGCCTTTTGTTTTTAATTCCGATGCAATGTCTGTGTTTCATCGTCAATACGAAGGTCCAAGGGATACAGTAAACCTGAAGTGTAGCATCGGAATCTAAAACTGGTCTCACAGGAAAGGATCAAAGCATAGACAGTAAGGAGAGTCAGTCTTCTTGTACTTAAGCCGGCATTGTGCCTTTTGTATTTAATTCCGATTCGATATCTGTGTTTCATAGTCAAAATGAAGGTCCAAGGGGTACAGTAAACCTGAAGTGACGGATCAGAATCTAAAACTGGTCTCACAGGAAGGTTTCAAAGCTAGACAGAAAGAAGAGTCAGTCTTCCTGTACTTAAGTCGGCATTGTTGCTTTTGAATTTAATTCCGATGCAATTTCTGTATTTTGTTATAAATAAGAAGCTCCAAGGGATACAGTAAACCTGACGTGAAGCATCGGAATCTAAAACTGGTGTCACAGGAAAGTTTCAAAACATAGAGAGTAAGAAGAGTCAGTCTTCTTGTACTTAAGTTGTCATTGTGCCTTTTGTATTTACTCCCGATGCAATTTCTGTGGTTCATCGTCAATATAAAGGTCCAAGGGATACAGTAAACCTGAAGTGAAGCACCGGAATCTAAAACTGGTCTCACAGGAAAGGTTCTAATCGTAGATTGTAAGAAGAGTCAGTCCTCTTGTACTTAAGTCATCATTGTTCCTATTTTATTTAATTCCGATGCAATTTCTGTGGTTCATCGTCAATATAAAGGTCCAAGGGATACAGTAAACCTGAAGTGAAGCATCGGAATCTAAAACTGGTCTCACAGAAAAGTTTCAAAACATAGAGAGTAAGAAGAGTCAGTCTCCTTCTACTTAAGTCGGCATTGTGCCTTTTGTATTTAATTCCGATGCAAGTTTCATTGTCAGTAAGAAGTTCCAGGGGATACAGTAAACCTGAAGTGTGGCATCGGAATCTAAAACTACTCTCACACGAAAGGTTCAAAACATAGACAGTAAGAAGAGTCAGTACTCTAGTACTTAACTCGGTATTGAGCATTTTGTATTTAATTCCGATGCAATTTCTGTGTTTCATCGTCATTAAGAAGGTCCAAGGCATACAGTAATCCTGTAGAGAAGCATCGGAATCTAAAACTGGTTTGACAGGAAAGGCACAAATCACAGATTGTAAGAAGAGTCAGTCTTCTTGTGCTTAAGACGGCATTGTGCCTTATGTATTTAATTCCGATGCAATTTTTGTGTTTCATCGTCAATAAGAAGGTCCAAGGGACACAGTAAACCTGAAGTGAAGCAACGGAATTTGAAACTGGTCTCACAGGAAAGGATTTAACATAGATAGCAGGAAGAGTCAGTCTTCTTGTATTTAGGTCGGCATTGTGCCCTTTGTACTTAATTCCGATGCAATTTTTGTGTTTCATAGTCAATAAGGTGGTCCAAGGGATAAAGTAAACCTGAAGTAACGCATTAGAATCCAAAACTGGTCTCACAGGAAATGTTCAAATCATATAAGGTAAGAAGAGTCAGTCCTCTTGTACTTAAGTCGGAATTGTGCCTTTTGTATTTAATTCCGATGCAATCCGTGTTTCATCGTCAATAAGAAGGTCCAAGGGATACAGTACACCTGAAGTGAGGCTTCGGAATCTAAAACTGGCCTTACAGGAAAGGTTCAAAGCAATGGCAGTATGAAGAGTCAGTCTTCTTCTACTTAAGTCGGCATTGTGCTCTTTATATTTAATTCCGATGCAATATCTGTGTTTCATCGTCAATAAGAAGCTCTAAGGGATATAGTAAACCTGAAGTGAAGCATCGGAATCTAAAACTGGTCTCACAGGAAAGGTTCAAAACATAGACAGTAAGAAGGGTCGGTCTTCTTGATCTTTAGTTGGCATTGTGCCTTATGTATTTAATTCCGGTGCAATATCTGTGTTTCATCGTCAATATGATGCCCCAAGGGATACAATAAACCTAAAGGAAAACATCGGCATCTAAAACTGGTCACACAGGAAAGGTTCAAATCATAGACAGTAATGAGGGTCAGTCTTCTTGTATTTAAATCACTAATGTGCCTCTTGAATTAAATTCCCATGCAATCTCTGTGTTTCTTCGTCAATAACAGGGTCCAAGGGATACAGTACACCTGAAGTGAAGCATCGGAATCAAAACTGGTACACTGGAAAATTTCGAATCATAGAATGTAAGAAGAGTCAGTCCTCTTGTACTTAAGTCGGGATTGTGACATTTGTTTTTAATTCCAATGCAATATCTGTGTTTCATCGACAGTAAGGAAGGTCCAAGGGATACAGTAAACCTGAAGTGAAGCATCGGTATCTAAAACTAGTCTCACAGGAAAGGTTCAAATCATAGACAGAAAGAAGAGCCAGTCTTCTTGTACTTAAGTCGGCATTGTCCCCTTTGTATTTAATTCCGATGCAAATACTGTGTTTCATCGTCAACAAGAAGGTCCAAGGGATACAGTAAACCTGAAGTGTAGCATCGGAATCCAAAACTAGTCTCACAGGAAAGGTTCAAATCATAGACAGAAAGAAGAGCCAGTCTTCTTGTACTTAAGTCGGCATTGTGCCTCTTGTAATTAATTCCGATACAATTTCTGTCTTTCATCGTCATTAAGAAGGTCCAAGGGATACAGTACTCCTGAAGAGGAGCATCGGAATCTGAAACTGGTTTCACAGGAAAGGCTCAAATCATAGAATGTAAGAGGAGACAGGCTTCTTGTACTTAAGTCAGCATTGTGCCTTTTGTATTTAATGCCGTTGCAGTTTCTGGCTATCATCGTCAATATGAAGGTTCAAGGGATACAGTACACCTGAAGTGAAGAATCGGAATCTAAAACTAAGCTTACAGGAACGGTTCAAAGCATAGACAGTAAGAAGAGTCAGTCTTCTTCTTCTTAAGTCGAAATTGTGCCTTTTGTATTTAATTCCGATGCAATTTCTGTATTTTATCGTCAATAAGAATGTCCAAGGGATACAGTACACCTGATGTGAAGCTTCGGAATCTAAAACTGGTCTTACAGGAAAGGTTCAAAGCAATGGCAATATGAAGAGTCAGTCTTCTTCTACTTAAGTCGGCACTGTGCCCTTTGTATTTAATTCCGATGCAATATCTGTGTTTCATCGTCAACAAGAAGCTCTAAGGGATACAGTAAACCTGAAGTGAAGCATCGGAATCTAAAACTGGTCTCACAGGAAAGGTTCAAAACATAGACAGTAAGAAGGGTCTGTCTCCTTGTACTTAAGCCGGCATTGTGCCTTTTGCATTTAATTCCGATGCAATTTCTGTGCTTTATCGTCAATAAGAAGGTCCAAGGGATACATTGAACCTGAAGTGAAGCTTCGGAATCTAAAACTGGTCTTACAGAAAAGGTTCAAAATATAGACAGTAAGAAGAGTCAGTCTTCTTTTGCTTAAATCGGCATTGTGCTTTGTATTTAATTCCGATGCAATTTCTGTTTTTCATCGACAACAAGAAGGTCCAAGGGATACAATAAACCTGAAGTGAAGCATCGATACCTAAAACTGGTCTCAGAGGAAAGGCTCAAAACATAGATTGTGAGAAGAGTCAGTCCTCATGTACTTAAGTCGGGATATTGCTTTTTGTATTTAATTCCGATGCAATTTCTGTGTTTCATCGTCAATAAGAAGGTCCAAGAGATAACGTAATCCTGAAAAGAAGCATCGGAAATTAAAAATGGTCCCACAGGAAAGGGTCAAAACATAAACAGTAAGAAGTGTCAGAGTTCTTGTACTTAAGACGGCATTGCGCGTTTTGTATTTAATTCCGATGCAATTTCTGTGTTTCATCGTAAATAAGAAGGTCCAAGGGATACAGTAATCCTGAAATGGAGCATCGGAATCTAATACTGGATTCACAGGGAAGGTTCAATTCTTAGCCAGTAAGAAGTGTCAGTCTTCTTGTACTTACGTCGACATTGTGCTTTTGTATTTAATTCCGATGCAATTTCTGCGTTTCATCGTCAATAACATGGTCCAAGGAATACAGTAAACCTGAAGTGAAGCATCGGAATTCAAAACTGGTCTCACAGGAAAGGCTCAAACATTGACAGTAAGAAGAGTCTGTCTTCTTGTAGTTAAGTCGGCATTGTTCCTTTTGTATTTAATTACGATGCAATTTCTGTGATTCATCGTCTATAGGAAGGTCCAAGGGATGCAGTAAACATGAAGTGAAGAATCGGAATCAAAAACTGGTCTCACAGGAAAGGTTTAAAACATAGGCTGTAAGGAGAAACAGTCTTCATGTACTTAAGTCGGCATTGTGCCTTTTGTATTAAATTACGGTGCAATTTCACTGTTTCATCGACATTAAGAAGGTCCAAGAGATACAATAAACCTGGAGTGAAGCATCGGCATCTAAATCTGGTCTCAGAGGAAAGGCTCAAGACATAGACGGTAAGAAGAGTCATTCGTCTTGTACTTAAATCGGCATTTTGCCTTTTGTATTTAATTGCGATGCAATATCTGTGTCTCATCGTCAATAAGAAGGTCCAAGGGATACAGTAAAAATGAAATGAAGCATCGGAATCTAAAACTGGTCTCACAGGAAAGGCTCAAAACATAGACAGTAAGAAGAGTCAGTCTTCGTGTACTTAAATCGGCATTGATCCTTTTGTATTTAATTCCGATGCAATTTCTGTGTTTCATCGTCAATAAGAAATTCCAAGTGATACAGTAAACCTGAAGTGAAGCATCGGAATCTAAAACTGGTCTCACAGGAAAGCTTCAAAACATAGACAGTAAGAAGAGTCAATCTTTTGTACTTAAGTCGGCATTGTGCCTTTTCTATGTAATTTCGTTGAAATTTCTGTGTTTCATCGTCAACAAGAACGTCCAAGGGATACAGTAAACCTGATGGAAGCATCAGAATCTAAAACTGGTCTCACAGGAACGGTTCGAATCATAGAGATTAAGACGCGTCAGTCTTCTTGTACTTAAGTCGGCATTGTGCCTTTTGTATGTATTTCCGGTGCAATTTCTGTGTTTCATTGTTAATAAGAAGGTCCAAGGGAATCAGTAAACCTGAAGAGAAGCATCGGAATCTATAACTCGTCTCACAGGAAAGGTTCAAAACATAGACAGTAAAAAGAGTCATTCTTCTTGTACTTAAGTCGGCATTGTGAATTTTGTATTTAAGTCCTATGCAATTTCTGTGTTTCGTCGTCAATAAGAGGGTCCAAGGGATACAGTAATCATGAAGTGAGGCATCGGAATCTAAGACTGGACTCACAGGAAAGGTTCAAAGCATAGTCAGTACGAAGGGGCAGTCTTCTTGAACTTAAGTGGGCATTGTGCCTTTTGTATTTAATTCCAATGCCATTTCTGTGTTTCATCGTCAATAAGAATGTCCAAGGGATACAGTAAACCTGAAGTGAAGCATCGGAGTCTAAAACTGGTCTCATAGGAGAGGTTCAACAATAGACAATAAGAAGAGTCAGTCTTCTTGTACATAACTCGGCATTGTGCCTTTTGTATTTCATTCCGATGCAATTTCTGTGCTTCCTCGTAAATAAGAAGGTCCAAGGGATGCAGTAAACCTGAAGTGCAGCATCGGAATCTAAAACTGGTCTCACAGGACAGGTTCAAAGCATAGACTGTAAGAAGAGTCAGTCTATTTGTACTTATGTCGGCATTGTTCCTTTTGTATTAAATTCCTATGCAATTTCTGTGTTTCATCGTTAATAAGAAGGTCCAAGGGATACAGTTACCCTGAAATGAACATCGATATCAAAAACTGGTCTCATAGGAAAGACTGAAAACATAGACAGTAAGAAGAGTCAGTCTTCTTGTTCTAAAGTCGGCATTGTGCTTTTTGTATTAAATTCCGATGCAATTTCTGTGTTTCATCGTCAAGAAGAAGGTCCAAGGGGTAAAGTAAACCTGAAATGAACATCGAAATCTGAAACTGGTCTCACAGGAAAGGTTCAAAACATAGACAGTAAGAAGAGTCAGTCTTCTTTTACTTAAGTCGGCATTGCGCCTTTTGTATTAAATTCCGATGCAATTTCTGAGTTTCATCGTCAATAAGAAGGTCCAAGGGATAGAGTAAACCTGAAGTGAAGCATCGGAATCTAAAACTGGTCTCACAGGAAACGTTCAAAGCATAGTCAGTACGAAGAGTCAGTCTTCTAGTACTTAAGTGGGCATTGTGCCATTTGTATTTAATTCCGATGCCATTTCTGTGATTCATCGTCAATAAGAAGGTCCAAGGGGTAAAGTAAACCTGAAATGAACATCGAAATCTGAAACTGGTCTCACAGGAAAGGTTCAAAACATAGACAGTAAGAAGAGTCAGTCTTCTTTTACTTAACTCGGCATTGTGCCTTTTGTATTTCATTCCGATCCAATTTCTGTGTTTCCTCGTAAATAAGAAGGTCCAAGGAATTCAGTAAACGTGAAGTGAAGCATCGGAATCCATAACTGGTCTCACAGGACAGGTTCAAAGCATAGACTGTAAGAAGAGTCAGTCTTCTTGTACTTAAGTCGGCATTGTGAATTTTGTATTTAATTCCGATGCAATTTCTGTGTTTTATCGTCAATAAGAAGGTCTAAGGGACACAGTAAACTGGAAGTGAAGTATCGGAATCTATAACTGGTCTCACAGGAAAAGCTCAAAGCATAGACTGTAAGAAGAGTCAGTCTATTTGTACTTATGTCGGCATTGTTCCTTTTGTATTAAATTCCGATGCAATTTCTGTGTTTCATCGTCAATAAGAGGGTCCAAGGGATACAGTAACCCTGAAATGAACATCGATATCTATAACTGTTCTCATAGGAGAGATTGAAAACATAGACAGTAAGACGAGTCAGTCTTCTTGGTCTTAAGTCAGCATTGTGCCTTTAGTATTTGATTCCGATGGAATTTCTGTGTTTCATCGTCAATAAGGAGGTCGAAGGGATACAGTTAACCGGAAGTGAAGCATCGGAATCTATAACTGGTTTCACAGGAAAGGTTCAAACATAGACAGTAAGAGGAGTCAGTCTCCTTGTACTCAAGTCGTCTTTGTTGCTGTTGTATTTAATTGCGATGCAATTTCTGTGTTTCATTGTCAATAAGAAGAACCAAGGGATACAGTAAACCTGAAGTGAAGCATCGGAATCTATAACTGATCTCACAGGAAAGGTACGAAACATAGACTGTAAGAAGAATCAGTCTTCTTGTACTTAAGTCCGCATTGTGCATTTTGTATGTAATTCCGATGCAATATCTGTGGTTCGTCGTCAATAAGAAGGTCCAAGGGGTACAGTAACCCTGAAATGTACATCGAAATCTAAAACATGTCTCATAGGAAAGATTCAGTACATAGACAGTAAGAAGAGTCAGTCGTCTTGTACTGAAAATGGCATTGTGCCTTTAGTATTTAATTCCGATGGAATTTCTGTGTTTTATCGTCAATAAGAAGATCCAAGTGATACAGTAAACCGGAAGTGAAGCATCGGAATCCATATCTGGTCTCACAGGAAAGGTTCAAAAATTAGACAGTAAGAAGAATCAGTGTTCTTGTACCTAATTCGGCTTTGTTCCTTTTGGATTTAATTCCGAAGCAATTACTGTGTTTCGTCGTCAATATGAAGGTCCAAGGGATACAGTAAACCTGAAGTGAAGAATCGCAAACTATAACTGGTTTCAAAGGAATGGTTCAAAACATAGACAGTAAGAAGTGTCAGTCTTCTTGTACTTAAGTTGGCATTGTGCCTTTTGTATGTAATTCCGACGAAATATCTGTGTTTCATCGTCAATAAGAATGTCCAAGCAATACAATAAACCTGAAGTGAAGCGTCGGAATCTAAAACTGGTCTCACACGAAAGTTTCAAATCATAGGATGTATGAAGAATTAGTCCTCTTGTACTGAAGTCAGTATTGTGCCTTTTGTATTTAATTCCGATGCAATTTTTGTCTTTCATCCTTAATATGAAGTTCCATGGGATACAGTAAATCTGAAATGAAGCATAGGAATCTAAAGCTGGTGTCACAGGAAGGGCTCAATTCGTAGAATGTAAGAAGAGTCAGTCTTCTTATTGTTAAGTCGGCATTGTGCCTTTTGTATTTAATTCCGATGCAATTTCTGTGTTTCATCCTCAATAAGAAGGTCCAAGAGATAGAGTATACCTGAAGTGAAGCATCGGAATCTAAAACTGGTCTCACAGGAAAAGTTCTAAACATAGACAGTAAGAAGAGTCATTCTTCTTGTACTTAAGTCGGCATTGTGCCTTTTGTATTTAATCCCTATGCAATTTCTGTGTTTCATCGTCAACAAGAAGTTCGAAGGGATACAGTAAACCTGAAGTGAGGCATCGGAATCTAAAACTGGTCTTACAGGAAAGATTCTAATCATAGACAGTAAGATGAGTCAGTCTACTTGTACTTAAGTGGGCATTGTTCCTTTTGTATTTAATTCCGATGCAATTTCTGTGTTTCATCGTCAATAAGAAGGTCCAAGGAATAAAGTAAACCTGAAGTGAAGCATCGGAATCGAAAACTGGTCTCACAGGAATGGCTCAAAACATAGACAGTAAATAGAGTCAGTCTTCTTGTCCTTAAATCGGCATTATGCCTTTTGTATTTAATTCCGATGCAACTTCTGTGTTTCATCGTCATTAAGAAGGTCCAAGGGATAAAGTAAACCTGAAATGAACATCGAAATCTAAAACTGGGTCACAGGAAAGGTTCAAAACATAGACAGTAAGAAAAGTCAGTCTTCTTGTACTTAAGTCGGCATTGTGCCTTTTGTATTTAATTACGATGCTATTTCTGTTTTTCATCGTCAATATGAAGGCCCAAGATATACAGTAAACCTGAAGTGAAACATCGGAACCTAAAACTGGTCTCACAAGAGAGGTTGAAATCATAGAATTTAAGAAGAGTCAGTCCTCTTCTACTTATGTGGGCTTTGTGCCATTTGTATTTAATTCCAAAGCACTTTCTGTGTTTCATCGTCAATAAGAAGGTCCAAGGGATACAGTAAACCTGAAGTGAAACATTGGAATCTATAACTGGTCTCACAGGAAAGGTTCTAAACATAGACAGTTGGAAGAGACATTCTTCTTGTACTTAAGTCAGCATTGTGCCTTTTGTATTTATTCCCGATGCAATTTCTGTGTTATATCGTCAATAAGAAGGTACAAGGGATGCAGTAAACCTGAAGTGAAGCAGCGGAATCTAAAACTGGTCTCACAGGAAAGGTTCTAAACATAGACAGTAAGAAGAGTCAGTCTTCTTGTACTTAAGTCGGCATTGTTCCTTTTGTATTTAATTCCGATGCAATTTCTGTGTTTCATCGTCAATAAGAAGGGCCAAGGGTTGCAGTAAACCTGAAGTGAAGCATCGGAATCAAAAACTGGTCTCACAGGAAACGTTCAAATCATTGACAGTAAGAAGAGTCGGTCTTCTTGTACTTAATTCGGCATTGTGCCGTTTGTATTTAATTCAGATGCAATTTCTGTGTTTCATCGTCAATAGGAAGGTCCAAGGGATACTGTAAACCAGAAGTGATGCATCGGAATCTATAACTGGTCTCACAGGAAAGGTTCAAAACATAGACAGTAAGAAGAGTCAGTCTTCTTGTACTTAAGTCGGCATTGTTCCTTTTGTATTTAATTCCGATGCAATTTCTGTGTTTCCGCGTCAATATGAAGGTCCAAGAGTTACAGTAAACCTGAAGTGAAGCATCGGAATGTAAAACTGGTCTCACAGGAAAGGTTCAAGTCATAGACAGTAAGAAGAGTGAGTCTTCCTGTACATAAGTCGGCATTGTTCCTTTGTATTAAATTCCGATGCAATTTCTGTGTTTCATCGTCAATAAGAAGGTCAAAGGGATGGAGTAAACCTGAAGTAAAGCATCGGAATCTAAAACTGGTGTCACAGGAAATGTTCAAATCATAGACAGTAAGAAGAGTCAGTCTGCTTGTACTTAAGTCGGCAATGTCCTTTTAGAATTTAATTCCGATGCAATTTCTGTGTTTCATCTTCAATAAGAAGATCCAATGGGATACAGTAAACCTGAAGTGAAGCATGGGTATCTAAAACTAGTCTCACAGGAGAGGTTCAAATCATAGAATTTAAGAAGAGTCAGTCCAATTCTACTTATGTCGGCATTGTGCATTTTGTATTTAATTCCAAAGCACTTACTGTGTTTCATAGTCAATAAGAAGGTCCAAGGGATACAGTAAACCTAAAGTGAAACATTGGAATATATAACTGGTCTCACAGGAATGGTTCAAAACATAGACAGTAAGAAGAGTCTGTCTCCTCGTACTTAAGTCGGCATTGTGCCTTTTGTATTTAATTCCGATGCAATTTCTCTGTTTCATCGTCACTAAGAAGGGCCAAGGGTTGCAGTAAACCTGAAGTGAAGCATCGGAATCAAAAACTGGTCTCACAGGAAACGTTCAAAACATAGACAGTAAGAAGATGTTGTCTTCTTGTACTTAATTCGGCATTGTGCCTTTTGTATTTAATTCCGATGCAATTTCTGTGTTTCATCGTCAGTAAGAAGGTCCAAGAAATACAGTAAACCTGAAGTGAAGCATCGGAATCTAAAACTGCTCTCACAGGAAAGGTTCTAAACATAGACTGTAGGAAGAGTCATTCTTTTTGTACTTAAGTCAGCATTGTGCCTTTTGTATTTAATCCCGATGCAATTTCTGTGTTTCATCGCCAATAAAAAGGTCCAAGGGATACAGTAACCCTGAAAAGAACAACGAAATCTGAAACTGGTGTCATAGGAATGATTCAAAACATAGACAGTAAGAAGAGTCAGTGTTCTTGTGCTTAAGTCGGCATTGTTCCTTTTGTATTAAATTCCGATGCAATTTCTGTGTTTCATCGTCAATAAGAAGGTCCAAGGGATACAGTAAACCTGAAGCGAAGCATCGGAATCTAAAACTGGTCACACAGAAAAGGTTCAAAACATAGACAGTAAGAAGTGTCAGTCTTCTTGTACATAAGTCGGCATTGTTTATTTTGAATTTAATTCCGATGCAATTTCTGTGTTTCATCGTCAATAAGAAGGTCCAACGGATACAATAAAACTGAAGTGAAGCATCGGAATCTAAAACTGGTCTCAAACGAAAGTTTCAAATCATAGGATGTAAGAAGAATCAGTCCTCTTGTACTTAAGTCAGCATTGTGCCTTTTGTAATTAATTCCGATGCAATTTCTGTCTTTAATCGTCAATAAGAAAGATCCAAGGGATACAGTATACCTGAAGTGAAGCATAGGAATCTAAAACTAGTCTCACAGGAGAGGTTCAAATCATAGAATTTAAGAAGAGTCAGTCCAATTCTACTTATGTCGGCATTGTGCCTTTTGTATTTAATTCCAAAGCACTTACTTTGTTTCATCGTCAATAAGAAGGTCCAAGGGATACAGTAAACCTGAAGTGAAACATTGGAATATATAACTGGTCTCACAGGAAAGGTTCAGAACATAGACAGTAAGAAGAGTCAGTCTTCTTGTTCTTAAGTCGGCATTGTGCCTTTTGTATTTAATTCCGATGCAATTTCTGTGTTTCATCGTCAGTAAGAAGGTCCAAGAAATACAGTAAACCTGAAGTGAAGCATCGGAATCTAAAACTGCTCTCACAGGAAAGGTTCTAAACATAGACAGTAGGAAGAGTCATTCTTTTTGTACTTAAGTCAGCATTGTGCCTTTTGTATTTAATCCCGATGCAATTTCTGCGTTTCATCGTCAACAAGAAGTTCCAAGGGATACAGTAAACCTGAAGTGAGGCATCGGAATGTAAAACTGGTCTTACAGGAAAGGTTCTAATCATAGACAGTAAAAAGAATCAGTCTACTTGTACTTAAGTGGGCATTGTGCCTTTCGTATTTAATTCCGAAGCAATTTCTGTGTTTCATCGTCAATAAGAAGGTCCAAGGGATACAGTAAAGGTGATGTGAAGCATCGGAGTCAAAAACTGGTCTCAGAGGAAAGGTTCAAAACATAGACAGTAAGAAGAGTCAATCTTCTTGTACATAAGTCGGCATTGTTCCTTTTGTATTTAATTCCGATGCAATTTCTGTGTTTCATCGTCAATAAGAAGGTCCAAGGGATACAGTACACCTGAACTGAACACCGAAATCTAAAACTGGTCTCACAGGAAAGATTCAAAACATAGACAGTATAAAGAGTCAGTCTGAAACGTCCCCTTTGAACAATTTATACATGACTGTGCTTATACTGACACACAATATTTTGTTAGCGCAACGCAATCTGACTTTCAAAATTCCCTACAAAAGAATGGCCCTGACTAACTTTAATCTATACCTTTCACAAATCACTTACCTCACAAAAATCTTCGCTGCTCAAGCTACTGCAATACAGCGAGCGCCACTACTGCCAGCTAAATAAAAGATTCAAACTACTGAAGGCACTAACTACTGATAGGGATAGTTAGCAAATGAAAGATATTAATAGAGAACAAACAATGTATTTAGCTTGATATCATCATATATAAATATAGCAGATCATGACAAATTTCAAAACTCCGCCATCTCTCTCCCCACATCCACCACTGCTGGCGGCTCACCTCCAACTGCGCAACGCTACGCGCTATTCACAGCCAGCTGCCTAACACTACAATGGCAGACAACAATGCAAACTAGCCACAGACTGCACACAGCACAGCCAGTGATTTTCATACAGAGGTGGCGTTACCAATAAGAAAACCTAAACAGCCTACTTACATAGCCCCCATGCTCCCCACAAAAATTTTTACAAATTGGATTGGGCAGTGGCCAATACAGATTTGAAAAAAATTTTTCATAATTACAATAACAAAGAAATCAAATGCACACACTTATTGATACAATGTTGGTCAAAAGCTAAAAATTTCTCACAGTCCATAAAGACAGTCCACATTGTTCATCACAGTAAAAATGCAGAGTTTTTCTCAAAGTCTGAGCAGTAAAAGAAAATGCACACAGAAGTAGTGGATTTCCATGCAGTCTTGAAGAAGTAGTGTTGTCCTTCCAACGGAAAAACAGTGCTGACTCTTGACATGCAGGCAGGTAATGCTCCACAACAGAGCAAACCCACAGCAGAGTCATTCGACGTTTTGAAGAATATTGGTAGGTAGGTCATCACAGAACAGACCCACTGTAGTCCTGGTAGAGATTACGATATTGGTGGGCCACCAGAGGTGCAGACCCACTGCAGGCCTTGTAGAAATAATGGTACTGGTGAGTCAGGAAAGGTGTAGACCCACTGTAGTCCTTGTAGAGATGGCCTGCAGCCATCTGTTGCGATTGTGCAGGTGTACATTCACCATCGAAGAGTCTTGCGGAGAATATAGCAAGTCCATAAACCACCACTTGTGCACTCACAAAGTTTTTGGAATTGTCCTTAGAACCAGCAATGCTGTTATCCAGTCCCTTGCTGAATTATTAACACACGTGCAAACACTAACAGTCCCAACTTCTCACATATTGTCCATATACTATGACCAACAGAAACGTGTGCAGTGAAATGTAACTAACAGGTTAATAATATCAAGAACTGGTGACAATTACAATTTTATAACATAAGAATACAATAACAAAGGTACAAAATACATCATTAAAAACATAACAATACAGATAACATTTGTAGTACAGGCTTTACAAAAGAATCGAACTATCATATACATCAGTGGAATTATGACATGAGTACATACATAAAAGATCAGAGTAACTTTCGAAACATCAACTTCACACATGAGCATTAAACAGAACAGAATTAATAATATCTAACATCTTTACAAAGTAAATAACATATTATTAATGCCAATTATATTCGAGGATAACAGTATTCCTCATCATAGTGAATGTAGCTTAATATTAAAAGAAGAAAAAAATTCTATGAAATTACACAGAGACAGAAAGAAAACAAATACACAAGGGTACACAAACATATAGTGGGATAACACAAAAGGAAAGGACAGGATTCGTTTTCAGTGTAACATGTGGTACTGCAGTCCAACCCAAAACTAAATATATCTTTCCTCTTATTTCATCCTTTGTTTCCACCAAAAAAATTCTATCTAAGCATGCTTTCTGTATTTATATGTTCACACATTTCTTACCTCAGCATTTATTTCCAAGAAAATCCTACCTAAACCTGTTTTCTGTACTTTTTTTCGTATAACTTCTCAATGCATTTCTTCCAATTCATCACAACTCATTCTCTTAGAGGCTACCCCCTCTTAAGCTAACTTAAATCTACTGAGCTCAGATGCTAAACTAAGGGACGAGGCAATGCAGCATCACATAACAAATTATCACAAACAGCAATGACAAAAAAATGCCAATTTGCAAAGCAAGCAGCAGCAAATCTAAATTAACAGATTTATACATGAAACGTCCCCTTTGAACAATTTATACATGACTGTGCTTAAACTGATACACAATATTTTTAGCGCAACGCAATCTGACTTTCTAAATTCCCTACAAAAGAATGGCCCTGACTAACATTAAACTATAAATTTCACAAATCACTTACCTCACAAAAATCTTCGCTGCTCAAGCTACTGCAATACAGCGAGCGCCCCTAACACTACAATGGCAGACAACAATGCAAACTAGCCACAGACTGCACACAGCACAGCCAGTCATTTTCATACAGAGGTGGCGTCACCAATAAAAAAACCTAAACAGCCTACTTACAAGTCTTCTTGTACTTAAGTCGGCATTGTGACGTTTGTATTATATTCCGATGCAATTTCTGTGTTTCATCGTCAATAAAAGGTCCAAGGGATACTGTAAACCGGAAGTGAGGCATCGGAATCTATAACTGGTCTCACAGGACAGGTTCAAAACATAGACGGTAAGAAGAGCAGTCTTCCTGTACTTAAGTCGGCATTGTTCCTTTTGTATTTAATTCCGATGCAATTTCTGTGTTTCATCGTCAATTAGAAGGTCCAAGGGATACAGTCAACCTGAAGTGAAGCATAGGAATCGAAAAGTGGTCTCACAGAAAAGGTTAAAATCATACAGTAGGAAGAGTCAGTCTTCTTGTACTCAAGTCAGCAATGTGCCTTTTGTATTTAATTCCGATACAATTTTTGTGTTTCATCGTCAATAAAAAGGTCCAAGGGATACAATAAACCTGAAGTGATACATCGGAATCTAAAACTGGTCTCACACGAAAGGTTCAAAGCATAGACAGTAAGAAGAGTCAGTCTTCCTGTACTTAAGTCGGCATTGTGCCTTTTGTAATTAATTCCGTGGCGATTTCTGTCTTTCGTCGTCAATAAGAAGGTCAAAGGGATACAGTATACCTGAAGTGAAGCATCGGAATCTAAAACTGGTCTCACAGGAATGGCTCAAAACATAGACAGTAGGAAGAGTCAGTCTTCTTGTACTTAAGTCGGCATTGTGCCTTTTGTAATTAATTCCGATGCAATTTCTGTGTTTCGTCGTCAATAAGAAGGTCCAAGGGATACAGTAACCCGGAAATGAACATCGAAATCTAAAACTGGTCTCATAGGAAAGATTCAAAACATAGACAGTAAGAAGAGTCGGTCTACTTGTACTTAAGTCGGCATTGTGCCTTTAGTATTTAATTCCGATGGAATATCTGTGTTTCATCGTCAATAAGAAGGTCCAAGGGATACAGTAAACCGGAAGTGAAGCATCGGAATCGATAACTGGTCTCACAGAAAAGGTTCAAAACATTGGCCGTAAGAGGAGTCAGTCTTCTTGTACTTAAGTCAGCTTTCTTCCTTTTGTCTTTAATTCCGATGCAATTTCTGGCTTTCATCGTCAATAAGAAGGTCCAAGGGATACAGTAAACCTGAAGTGAAGCATCGGAATCTAAAACTGGTCTCACAGGAAAGGATCAATACATACACAGTAATAAGAGTCAGTCTTCTTGTACTTAAGTCGGCATTGTGCCTCTTGTATTTAATTCCGATGCAATTTCTGTGTTTCATCGTCAATACGAAGGTCCAAGGGATACAATAAACCTGAAGTGAAGCATCGGAATCTAAAACTGGTCTCACACGAAAGATTCAGATCATAGAATGTAAGAAGAATCAGTCCTCTTGTAAATAAGTCAGCATTGTGCCTTTTGTATATAATTCCGATGCAATTTCTGTGTTTCATCGTCAATAAGAAGGTCCAAGGGATGCAGTGAACATGAAGTGAAGCATCGCAATCTAAAACCGGTCTCACAGAAATGGTTCAAATCATAGAATGTAAGAAGAGTCAGTCCTCTTCTACTTATGTTGGCACTGTACTTTTGTATTTAATTCCGATGCAAATTCTGTGTTTCATCGTCAATAAGAGGGTACAAGAGATACAGTAAACCTAAAGTGAATCATCGGAATCTGTAACCGGTCTCACAGGAAAGGTTCAAAACATAGACAGTAAGAATTGTCAGTCTTTTTGTACTTAAGTCGGCATTGTGCCTTTTGTATTTAATTCCAATGCAAATTCTGTGTTTCATCGTCAATAAGAAGGTCCAAGGGATACAGTAAACCTAAAGGGAAGCAGCGGAATCAAAAACTGCTGTCACATCAAAGGCTCAAATCATAGATTTTAGGAAGAGTCAGCCTTCTTCTACTTAAGTCGGCATTGTGCTTTTGTATTTTATTCCGATGCAATATCTGTGTTTCATCGTCAATAGGAAGGTCCAAGGGATACAGTAAACCTGAAGTAAAGCATGGGAATCAAAAAGTGGTTTCACAGGAAATGTTCAAATCATAGCATGCAGGAAGAGACAGTCCTCTTCTACTTATGTTGGCATTGTAACTTTTGTATTTAATTCCGATGCAATTTCTGTGTTTAATCGTCAACAAGATTGTCCAAGGGATACCGTAAACCTGATGTGAAGCATTGGAATCTGTAACTGGTCTCACAGGAAAGGCTCAAAACATAGAATGTAAGAAAAGTAATTTTTCTTGTATTTAAGTAGGCAATGTGCCTTTTGTATTTAATTCCGATGCAATTTCTGTGTTTCATCGGCAATAAGAAGGTCCAAGGGATACAGTAAGCCTGAAGTGAAGCATCGGAATCTAAAACTGGTCTCACAGGAAACGTTCAAATCATAGGCAGTAGGCAGATTCAGTCTTCCTGCACTTAAGTCAGCATTGTGCCTTTTGTATATAATTCCGATGCAATTTCTGTGTTTCATCGTCAATATGATGATCCAAGGGATACAGTAAACGTGAAGTGAAGCATAGGAATCTAGAACTGGTCTCACAGGAAAGGCTCAAATCTTAGAGTGTAACAAGAGTCAGTCATCTTGTACTTATGACGGCATTGTGCCTTTTGTCTTAAATTCCGATGCAATTTCTGTGTTTCATCGTCAATAAGAAGGTCCAAGGGATACAGTAACTTCGAAGTCAAGCATCGGAATCCAAAACTGGTCTCACAGGAAAGGTTCAAATCATAGGCAGTAGACAGAGTCAGTCTTCTTGTACTTAAGTCGGCATTGTGCCTTATGTATTTAATACCGATGCAAATTCTGTGTTTCATCATCAATAAGAAGGTCTAAGGGATACAGTAAACCTGAAGTGAAGCATCGGAATCTAAAACTGGTCCAGACTGTAAGAGGAGTCAGTCTTCTTGTACTTGAGTTGCATTGTGCCTTTTGTATTTAATTCCGACGCAATTTCTGTGTGGACCTTGCCGTTGGTGGGGAGGTTTGCGTGCCTCAGCGATACAGATGGCCGTACCATAGGTGCAACCACAACGGAGGGGTATCTGTTGAGAGGCCAGACAAACATGTGGTTCCTGAAGAGGGGCAGCAGCCTTTTCAGTAGTTGCAGGGGCAAGAGTCTGGATGATTGACTGATCTGGCCTTGTAACATTAACCAAAACGGCCTTGCTGTGCTGGTACTGCGAACGGCTGACAGCAAGGGGAAACTACAGCCGTAATTACTCCCGAGGACATGCAGCTTTACTGTATGATTAAATGATGATGGCGTCCTCTTGGGTAAAATATTCCAGAGTTAAAATAGTCCCCCATTCGGATCTCCGGGCGGGGACTACTCACGAGGACGTCGTTATCAGGAGAAAGAAAACTGGCATTCTACGGATCGGAGCGTGGAATGTCAGATCCCTTAATCGGGCAGCTAGGTTAGAAAATTTAAAAAGGGAAATGGATAGGTTAAAGTTAGATATAGTGGGAATTAGTGAAGTTCGTTGGCAGGAGGAACAAGACTTCTGGTCAGGTGATTACAGGGTTATAAATACAAAATCAAATAGGGGTAATGCAGGAGTAGGTTTAATAATGAATAAAAAAATAGGAGTGCGGGTTAGCTACTACAAACAGCATAGTGAACGAATTATTGAATTATTGTGGCCAAGATAGACACAAAGCCCATGCCTACTACAGTAGTACAAGTTTATATGCCAACTAGCTCTGCAGAAGATGAAGAAATTGATGACATGTATGACGAGATAAAAGAAATTATTCAGGTAGTGAAGGGAGACGAAAATTTAATAGTCATGGGTGACTGGAATTCGTCAGTAGGAAAAGGGAGAGAAGGAAACATAGTAGGTGAATATGGATTGGGGGGAAGAAATGAAAGAGGAAGCCGCCTTGTAGAATTTTGCACAGAGCATAACTTAATCATAGCTAACACTTGGTTCAAGAATCATGAAAGAAGGTTGTATACCTGGAAAAATCCTGGAGATACTAAAAGGTATCAGATAGATTACATAATGGTAAGACTGAGATTTAGGAACCAGGTTTTAAATTGTAAGACATTTCCAGGGGCAGATGTGGATTCTGACCACAATCTATTGGTTATGAGCTGCAGATTGAAACTGAAGAAACTGCAGAAAGGCGGGAATTTAAGGAGATGGGACCTGGATAAACTGAAAGAACCAGAGGTTGTACAGAGTTTCAGGGAGAGCATAAGGGAACAATTGACAGGAATGGGGGAATGAAATACAGTAGAAGAAGAATGGGTAGCTCTGAGGGATGAAGTAGTGAAGGCAGCAGAGGATCAAGTAGGTAAAAAGACGAGGGCTAATAGAAATCCTTGGGTAACAGAAGAAATATTGAATTTAATTGATGAAAGGAGAAAATATAAAAATGCAGTAAATGAAGCAGGCAAAAAGGAATACAAACGTCTCAAAAATGAGATCGACAGGAAGTGCAAAATGGCTAAGCAGGGATGGCTAGAGGACAAATGTAAGGATGTAGAGGCTTGTCTCACTAGGGGTAAGATAGATACTGCCTACAGGAGAATTAAAGAGACCTTTGGAGAGAAGAGAACCACTTGTATGAATATCAAGAGCTCAGATGGCAACCCAGTTCTAAGTAAAGAAGGGAAGGCAGAAAGGTGGAAGGAGTATATAGAGGGTTTATACAAGGGCGATGTACTTGAGGACAATATTATGGAAATGGAAGAGGATGTAGATGAAGATGAAATGGGATATAAGATACTGCGTGACGAGTTTGACAGAGCACTGAAAGACCTGTGTCGAAACAAGGCCCCGGGAGTAGACAACATTCCATTAGAACTGCTGATGGCCTTGGGAGAGCCAGCCACGACAAAACTACCATCTGGTGAGCAAGATGTATGAGACAGGCGAAATACCCGCAGACTTCAAGAAGAATATAATAATTCCAATCCCAAAGAAAGCAGGTGTTGACAGATGTGAAAATTACCGAACTATCAGTTTAATAAGTCACAGCTGCAAAATACTAACGCGAATTCTTTACAGACGAATGGAAAAACTGGTAGAAGCGGACCTCAGGGAAGATCAGTTTGGATTCCGTAGAAATGTTGGAACACGTGAGGCAATACTAACCTTACGACTTATCTTAGGAGAAAGATTAAGAAAAGGCAAACCTACGTTTCTAGCATTTGTAGACTTGGAGAAAGCTTTTGACAACGTTAACTGGAATACTCTCTTTCAAATTCTGAAGGTGGCAGGGGTAAAATACAGGGAGCGAAAGGCTATTTACAATTTGTACAGAAACCAGATGGCAGTTACAAGAGTCGAGGGGCATGAAAGGGAAGCAGTGGTTGGGAAAGGAGTGAGACAGGGTTGTAGCCTCTCCCCGATGTTATTCAATCTGTATATTGAGCAAGCAGTAAAGGAAACAAAAGAAAAATTCGGAGTAGGTATTAAAATTCATGGAGAAGAAGTAAAAACTTTGAGGTTCGCCGATGACATTGTAATTCTGTCAGAGACAGCAAAGGACTTGGAAGAGCAGTTGAACGGAATGGAAATTGTCTTGAAAGGAGGATGTAAGATGAACACCAACAAAAGCAAAACGAGGATAATGGAATGTAGTCAAATTAAATCGGGTGATGCTGAGGGGATTAGATTAGGAAATGAGACACTTAAAGTAGTAAAGGAGTTTTGCTATTTAGGGAGTAAAATAACTGATGATGGTCGAAGTAGAGAGGATATAAAATGTAGACTGGCAGTGGCAAGGAAATCGTTTCTGAAGAAGAGAAATTTGTTAACATCGAGTATAGATTTAAGTGTCAGGAAGTCGTTTCTGAAAGTATTTGTATGGAGTGTAGCCATGTATGGAAGTGAAACATGGACGATAACCAGTTTGGAAAAGAAGAGAATAGAAGCTTTCGAAATGTGGCGCTACAGAAGAATGCTGAAGATAAGGTGGGTAGATCACGTAACTAATGAGGAGGTATTGAATAGGATTGGGGAGAAGAGAAGTTTGTGGCACAACTTGACTAGAAGAAGGGATCGGTTGGTAGGACATGTTTTGAGGCATCAAGGGATCACAAATTTAGCATTGGAGGGCAGCGTGGAGGGTAAAAATCGTAGAGGGAGACCAAGAGATGAATACACTAAGCAGATTCAGAAGGATGTAGGTTGCTGTAGGTACTGGGAGATGAAGAAGCTTGCACACGATAGAGTAGCATGGAGAGCTGCATCAAACCAGTCTCAGGACTGAAGACCACAACAACAACAACAATCGTCAATAAAAAGGTCCAAGGGATTCAGTAAACCTGAAATGAACCTCGAAATATAAAAGTGGTCTCACAGGAAAGGTTCAAAACGTAGACAGTAAGAAGAGTCAGTCTTCTTGTACTTAAGTCGGCATTGTGCATTTTGTATTTAAATCCGAAGCAATTTCTGTGTTTCATCGTCAATAATAAGGTCCAAGGGATACAGAAAACCTGAAGTGAAGCATCGGAATCTAAAACTGGTCTCACAGGAAAGGTTCAAATCTTAGAATGTAAGAAGAGTCAGTGTTCTTGTACTTAAGTCGGCATTGTGCCTTTCGTATTTAATTCCGATGCAATTTCTGTGTTTTGTCGTCAATGAGAAGGTACATTGAATACAGCAAACCTAAAATGAACATCGGAATCTAAAACTGGTCTCACAGGAAAGGTTCAAAGCATAGACAGTAAGAAGAGTCAGTCTTCTTGTACTTAAGATAGACCGGAACTTTTCGACTCCGTGAATGTAGAAGAGGGTATAAGTGATCATAAGTCAGTGGTTGCATCAATGACTACAAGTGTAATAAGAAATGCCAAGAAAGGAAGGAAAATATATTTGCTTAACAAGAGTGATAGGGCACAAATCGCAGAATATCTGAGTGACCACCATCAAACGTTCATTTCTGAGGAAGAGGATGTGGAACAAAAATGGAAAAAATTCAGAAACATCGTCCAGTACGCCTTAGATAAGTTCGTACCGACTAAGGTCCAAAGCGAGGGGAAAGATCCACCGTGGTATAACATTCATGTACGAAAGGTACTACGGAAACAAAGAAAGCTTTATCATAGGTTTAAGAGTAGTCGAATCATAGCTGATACGGAAAAGCTGAACGAAGCGAAAAAGAGCGTAAAGAGAGCAATGAGAGAAGCATTCAACGAATTCGAACATAAAACATTGGCAAACAATCTAAACAAGAACCCTAAAAAGTTTTGGTCATATGTAAAATCGGTAAGCGGATCTAAATCCCCTATTCAGTCACTTGTTGACCACGATGGCACCGAAACAGAGGACGACCGAAGAAAGGCAGAAATACTGAATTCAGTGTTCCGAAACTGTTTCACTGCGGAAAATCGTAACACGGTCCCTGACTTCAGCCGTCGCACGGACGCCAAAATGGAAAATATTGAAATAAACGATATCGGAATTGAAAAACAACTGCTATCACTTAGTAGCGGAAAAGCATCCGGACCAGACGAGATACCCTTAAGATTCTACAGTGATTATGCTAAAGAACTTGCCCCCTTTCTATCAGCAATTTATCGTAGATCGCTGGAAGAACGTAAAGTACCTAGCGACTGGAAGAAAGCGCAGGTCGTTCCCATTTTCAAGAAGGGTCATAAATCAGATGCGAATAATTATAGGCCTATTTCGCTTACGTCAATCTGTTGTAGAATAATGGAACATGTTTTGTGTTCTCGTATTATGACGTTCTTAGATAATACAAATCTCCTTCATCATAACCAACATGGATTCCGCAAACAGAGATCATGTGAAACTCAGCTCGCCCTATTTGCCCAAGAAATTCACAGTGCCGTAGACACTGGCGAGCAGATTGATGCCGTATTCCTGGACTTCAGGAAGGCATTTGATACGGTTCCGCACTTACGTTTAGTGAAAAAAATACGAGCTTACGGAATATCGGACCAGGTTTGTGATTGGATTCAGGATTTCCTAGAAGAAAGAACACAACATGTCATTCTTAACGGTTCAAAATCTGCAGATGTAGAGGTAATTTCGCGAGTACCGCAGGGAAGCGTGATAGGACCTTTATTGTTTACAATATACATAAATGACTTAGTTGACAACATCGGTAGCTCCGTGAGGCTATTTGCAGATGACACGGTTGTCTACAAGAAAGTAGCAACATCAGAAGACTCGTACGTACTCCAGGAGGACCTGCAGAGGATTAATGCATGGTGCAACAGCTGGCAGCTTTCCCTAAACGTAGATAAATGTAATATAATGCGCATACATAGGGGCAGAAATCCATTCCAGTACGATTATGCTATAGGTGGTAAATCATTGGAAGCGGTAACGACCGTAAAATACTTAGGAGTTACTATCCGGAGCGATCTGAAGTGGAATGATCACATAAAACAAATAGTGGGAAAAGCAGGCGCCAGGTTGAGATTCATAGGAAGAATTCTAAGAAAATGTGACTCATCGACGAAAGAAGTAGCTTACAAAACGCTTGTTCGTCCGATTCTTGAGTATTGCTCATCAGTATGGGACCCTTACCAGGTTGGATTAATAGAAGAGATAGACATGATCCAGCGAAAAGCAGCGCGATTCGTCATGGGGACATTTAGTCAGCGCGAGAGCGTTACGGAGATGCTGAACAAGCTCCAGTGGCGGACACTTCAAGAAAGGCGTTACGCAATACGGAGAGGTTTATTATCGAAATTACGAGAGAGCACATTCCGGGAAGAGATGGGTAACATATTACTACCGCCCACATATAACTCGCGTAATGATCACAACGAAAAGATCCGAGAAATTAGAGCAAATACGGAGACTTACAAGCAGTCGTTCTTCCCACGTACAATTCGTGAATGGAACAGGGAAGGGGGGATCAGATAGTGGTACAAAAAGTACCCTCCGCCACACACCGTAATGTGGCTCGCGGAGTATAGATGTAGATGTAGATGTAAGTCTGCATTGTTCCTCTTGTATCTAATACCGATGCAATTTCTGTGTTTCATCGTCAATAAGAAGGTCCAAGGGATACAGTAACTTCGAAGTCAAGCATCGGAATCTAAAACAGGTCTCACAGGAAAAGTTCAAATCATAGAATGTCGGAAGAGTCAGTCCTCTTGTACTTACGTCGGCATTGTGCCTTTTGTATTTAATTCCGATGTAATTACTCTGTTTCATCGTCAATATGAAGGTCCAAGGGATACAGTAAGCCTGAAGTGAAGCATCGGAATCCAAAACTGGTCTCACAGGAAAGGTTCAAATCATAGGTAGTAGACAGAGTCAGTCTTCTTGCACTTAAGTCTGCATTGTGCCTTTTGTATTTAATTCCGATGCAATTTCAGTGTTTCATCGTCAATTTGAAGGTCCAAGGGATACAGTAAACCTGCAGTGAAACATTGAAATCTATAACTGGCACAGAGGAGAGGTTCAAATCATAGAATTTAAGAAGAGTCAGTCTTCTTGTACTTAAGTCGGCATTGTGCCTTATGTATTTAATACCGATGCAAATTCTGTGTTTCATCATCAATAAGAAGGTCTAAGGGATACAGTAAACATGAAGTGAAGCATCGGAATCTATAACTGGTCTCACAAAAAAGGTTGAAAACATAGACAGTAAGAAGAGGCAGTCTTCTTGTACTTAAGTCGGCATTGTGACTTTTGTATTTAAATCCGAAGCAATTTCTGTGTTTCATCGTCAATAATAAGGTCCAAGGGATACAGAAAACCTGAAGTGAAGCATCGGAATCTAAAACTGGTCTCACAGGAAAGGTTCAAATCTTAGAATGTAAGAAGAATCAGTCCTCTTGTACTTAAGTCGGCATTGTGCTTTTGTATTTTATTCCGATGCAATTTCTGTGTTTCATCGTCAATAGGAAGGTCCAAGGGATACAGTAAACCTGAAGTAAAGCATGGGAATCAAAAAGTGGTTTCACAGGAAATGTTCAAATCATAGCATGTAGGAAGAGTCAGTCCTCTTCTACTTATGTAGGCATTGTAACTCTTGTATTTAATTCCGATGCAATTTCTGTGTTTCATCGTCAATAAGATTGTCCAAGGGATACCGTAAACCTGATGTGAAGCATTGGAATCTGAAACTGGTCTCACAGGAAAGGCGCAAAACATAGAATGTAAGAAGAGTCAGTCCTCATGTACTTAAGTCTGCATTGTGCCTATTGTATTTAATTCCGATGCAATTAATGTGTTACATCGTCAATAAGAAGGTCCAAGGGATACGGTAAACCTGAAGTGAAGCATCTGAATCTAAAACTGGTCTCATAGGAAAGATTCAAAACATAGACTGACTCTTGTTTCTGTCTATGTATTGAACCTTTCCTGTGAGACCAGTTTTAGATTCCGATGCTTCACTTCAGGTTTACTGTATCCCTTGGACCTTCTTATTGGCGTTGAAACACAGAAATTGCATCCGAATTTAATACAAAAGGCACAATGCTGACTTAAGTACAAGAGGACTGACATTCTAACTTTCTATGATATGAACATCTCCTGTGAGTACAATTTTAGATTCCGATGCTTCACTTCAGGTTTGCAGCATCCCTTGGACCTTCTTATTGACGATGAAACACAGAAATTGCATCCGAATTTAATACAACAGGCACAATGCCGACTTAAGTACAAGAGGACTGACACTCTAACTTTCTATGATTTGAACCACTCCTGTGAGTCCAGTTATAGATTCCGATGCTTCACTTCAGGTTTACTGTATCCCTTCGACCTTCTTTTTGACGATGAAACACAGAAATTGCATCCAAATATAATACAAAAGGACAATGCCGACTTAAGTACAAGAGGACTGACACTCTAACTTTCTATGATATGAACCTCTCCTGTGAGTCCAGTTTTAGATTCCGATGCTTCACTTCAGGTTTACTGTATACATTGGACCTTCTTATTGACGATGAAACACAGAAATTTCATCTGAATTTAATACAACAGGCACAATGCCGACTTAAGTACAAGAAGACTGACACTCTAACTTTCTATGATTTAAACCTTTCCTGTGAGTCCAGTTTTAGATTCCGATGCTTCAATTCAGGTTTACTGTATCCCTTGGACCTTCTTATTGACGATGAAACACAGAAATTGCTATCGAATTTAATACAAAAGGCACAATGCAGACTTAAGTACAACAGGACTGACACTCTAACTTTCTTTGATTTGAACCTCTCCTGTGATTCCAGTTTTAGATTCCGATGCTTCACTTCAGGTTTACTGTATCCCTTGGACCTTCTTATTGACCATGAAACACAGAAATTGCATCCGAATTTATTACAAAAGGCACAATGCCGACTTAAGTACAAGAGGACTGACACTCTAACTTTCTATGATATGTACCCCTCCTGTGAGTACAATTTTAGATTCCGATGCTTCACTTCAGGTTTACTGCATCCTTTGTACCTTCTTATTGACGATGAAACACAGAAATTTCATCCGAATTTAATACAACAGGCACAATGCCGACTTAAGTACAAGAGGACTGACACTCTAACTTTCTATGATTTGAACCTCTCCTTTGAGTCCACTTTTAGATTCCGATGCTTAACTTCTGGTTTACTGTATCCCTTCGACCTTCTTATTGACGATGAAACACAGAAATTGCATCCGAATTTAATACAAAAGGCACAATGCCGTCTTAAGTACAAGAGGACTGACACTCTAACTTTCTATGATTTGAACCTCTCCTGTGAGTCCAGTTTTAGATTCCGAGGCTTCACTTCAGATTTACTGTATCCCTTGGACCTTCTTATTGGCGATGAAACACAGAAATTGCATCCGAATTTAATACATAAGGCACAATGCTGACTTAAGTACAAGAGGACTGACACTCTAACTTTCTATGATTTGAACCACTCCTGTGAGTCCAGTTATAGATTCCGATGCTTCACTTCAGGTTTACTGTATCCCTTCGACCTTCTTATTGACGATGAAACACAGATATTGCATCCAAATATAATACAAAAAGACAATGCCGACTTAAGTACAAGAGGACAGACACTCTAACTTTCTATGATTTGAACCTCACCTGTGAGTCCAGTTTTAGATTCCGATGCTTCACTTCAGTTTTACTTTATACCTTGGACCTTCTTATTGACGATGAAACACAGAAATTGCATCCGAAATTATTACAAAAGGCACAATGCCGACTTAAGTACAAGAGGACTGACACTCAAACTTTCTATGATTTGAACATCACATGTGAGTCCAGTTTTAGATTTCGATGCTTCACTTCAGGTTTACTGAATCCCTTGTACCTTCTTATTAACAAGGAAACACAGAAATTGCATCCGAATTTAATACAAAAGGCACAATGCCGACTTAAGTACAAGAGGACTGACACTCTAAGTTTCTCTGATTTGAACCTCTCCTGTGAGTCCAGTCTTAGATTCCGATGCTTCACTTCAGGTTTACTGTATCCCTTGGACCTTCTTATTGACGATGAAGCACAGAAATTGCATCCGATTTTAATAGAAAAGGCACAATGCCGACTTAAGTACAAGAGGACTGACACTCTAATTTTCTATGATATGAACCTCTCCTGTGAGTACAATTTTAGATTCCGATGCTTCACTTCAGGTTTACTGCATCCTTTGTACCTTCTTATTGACGATGAAACACAGAAAGTGCATCCGAATTTAATACAACAGGCACAATGACGACTTAAGTACAAGAGTACTGACACTCTAACTTTCTATGATTTGAACCACTCCTGTGAGTCCAGTTATAGATTCCGATGCTTCACTTCAGGTTTACTGTATCCCTTCGACCTTCTTATTGACGATGAAACACAGATATTGCATCCAAATATAATACAAAAAGACAATGCCGACTTAAGTACAAGAGGACTGACACTCTAACTTTCTATGATTTGAACCTCTCCTTTGAGTCCACTTTTAGATTCCGATGCTTAACTTCTGGTTTACTGTATCCCTTGGACCCTCTTATTGACGATGAAGCACAGAAATTGCATCCGAATTTAATACAAACGGCACATTGCCGACTTAAGTACAAGAGGACTGACACTGTCACTTTCTATGATTTGAACCTCTCCTGTAAGTCCAGTTTTAGATTCCGATGCTTCACTTCAGGTTTACTGTATACCTTGCACCTGCTTATTGACGATGAAACACAGAAATTGCATCCGAATTTAATACAAAGGGCACATTGCCGACTTAAGTACAAGAGGTCTGACACTCTCACTTTCTACGATTTGAACCTCTCCTGTGAGCCCAGTTTTAAATTCCGATGCTTCATGTCAAGATTACTGTATACCTTGCACCTTCTTATTGACGATGAAACACAGAAATTGCATCCGAATTTAATACAAAAGGCACAATGCCGACTGAAGTACAAGAGGACTGACATTCTCAGTTTCTATGATTTGAACCTCTCCTGGGTGTCCAGTTTTAGATTCCGATGCTTCACTTCAGGTTTACTGTATACCTTGCACCCTCTTATTGACGATGAAACACAGAAGTTGCATCGGAATTTAATACAAAAGGCACAATGCCGACTTAAGTTCAAGAGGACAGACACTCTCACTTTCTACGATTTGAACCTCTCCTGTGGGTCCAGGTTTAGAATCCGATGCTTCACTTCAGGCTTACTGTATACCTTGCACCTTCTTATTGACGATGAAGCACAGAAATTGCATCCAATTTTAATACAAAAGGCAAATTGCCGACTTAAGTACAAGAGGACTGACACTCTCACTTTCTATGATTTGAACCTCCCCTGAAAGTCCAGTTTTAGATTCCGATGCTTCACTTGCGGTTTACTGTATACCTTGCACCTGCTTTTTGACGATGAAACACAGAAATTGCAACTGAATTTAATACAAAAGGCACAATGCCGACTTAAGTACAAGAGGACTGACACTCTCACTTTCTACGATATGGACCTCTCCTGTGAGTCCAGTTTTAGGTTCCGATGCTTCACTTCAAGTTTACTGTATACCTTGTACCTTCTTATTGACGATGAAACACACAAATTGCATCCGAATTTAATACAAAAAGCACAATGCCGACTGAAGTACAAGAGGACTGACACTCTCAGTTTCTATGATTTGAACCTCTCCTGGGTGTCCAGTTTTAGATTCCGATGCTTCACTTCAGGTTTACTGTATACCTTGCACCTTCTTATTGACGATGAAACACAGAAATTGCATCCGAAATTAGTACAAAAGGCCAAATGCCGATTTAAGTACAAGAGGACTGACTCTCTCACTTTCTACGATTTGAACATCTCCTGTGAGTCCAGTTTTAGATTCCGGTGCTTCACTTCAGGTTTACTATATACCTTGGACCTTCTTATTGACGATGAATCACAGAAATTGCATCGGAATTTAATATAAAATGCACAATTCCGACTTAAGTACAAGAGGACTGACACTCTCACTTTCTACGATTTGAACCTCTCCTGTAAGTCCAGTTTTGGGTTCCGATGCTTCACTTCAAGTTTACTGTATACCTTGGTCCTTCTTATTGACGATGAAACACAGAAATTGCATCCGAATTTAATACAAAAGGCACAATGCCGACTGAAGTACAAGAGGACTGACACTCGCAGTTTCTATGATTTGAACCTCTCCTGGGTGTCCAGTTTTAGATTCCGATGCTTCACTTCAGGTTTACTGTATACCTTGCACCTGCTTATTGACGATGAAACACAGAAATTGCATCCGAATTTAATAGAAAAGGCACATTGCCGACTTAAGTACAAGAGGTCTGACACTCTCACTTTCTACGATTTGAACCTCTCCTGTGAGCCCAGTTATAGATTCCGATGCTTCACGTCAAGATTACTGTATACCTTGCACCTTCTTATTGACGATGAATCACAGAAATTGCATCCGAATTTAATACAAAAGGCACAATGCCGACTTAAGTACAAGAGGACTGACACTCTCAGTGTATATGCTTTGAACCTCTCTTGTGTGTCCAGTTTTAGATTCCGATGCTTCACTTCAGGTTTACTGTGTACCTTGCACCTTCTCATTGACGATGAAACACAGAAATTGCATCGGAATTTAATACAAAAGGCACAATGCCGACTTAAGTACAAGAGGACTGACACTCTCACTTTCTACGGTTTGAACCTCTCCTGTGAGTCCAGTTTTAGATTCCGATGCTTCACGTCTAGATTACTGTATACCTTGCACCTTCTTCTTGACGATGAAACACAGAAATTGCATTAGAGTTTAATACAAAATGCACAATCCCGACTTAAGTAGAAGAGGACTGACACTCTAACTTTCTATGATTTGAACCGCTCCTGTGATCCAGTTTTTGATTCCGATGCTTCACTTCAGGTTTACTGTATCCCTTGGACCTTCTTATTGACGATAAAACACAGAAATTGCAGCCGAATTTATTACAAAAGGCACAATGCCGACTTAAGTACAAGAGGACTGACACTCTCACTTTCTACGATTTGAACCTCTCCTGTGAGTCCAGTTTTAGATTCCGATGCTTCACTACGAGTTTACTGTATACCTTGCACCTTCTTATTCACGATGAAACACAGAAATTGCATCCGAATTTAATACAAAAGGCCCATTGCCGACTTAAGTACAAGAGGACTGACACTCTCACTTTCAATGATTTGAACCTCTCCTGTGAGTCCAGTTTTAGATTCCGATGCTTCACTTCAGGTTTACTGTATACCTTGGACCTGCTTATTGACGATGAAACACAGAAATTGCATCCGAATTTAATAGAAAAGGCACATTACCGACTTTAGTACAAGAGGTCTGACACTCTCACTTCCTACGATTTGAACCTCTCCTGTGAGCCCAGTTTTAGATTCCGATGCTTCACGTCAAGATTACTGTATACCTTGCACCTTCTTATTGACGATGAAAGACAGAAATTGCATCCGAATTTAATACAAAAGGCACAATGCCGACTTAAGTACAAGAGGACTGACACTCTCACTATCTATGATTTGAACCTCTCCTGTGAGTCCAGTTTTAGATTCCGATGCATCACTTCAGGTTAACTGTATACCTTGCACATTCTTATTGACGATGAAACACAGTAATTGTATCCGAATTTAATACAAAAGGGACAATGCCGACTTATGTACAAGAGGACTGACACTCTCACTTTCTACTGTTTGAACCTCACTTGTGAGTCCAGTTTTAGATTCCTATGCTTCACTTCAGGTTTACTGTATTCCTTGGACCTTCTTATTGACGATAAAACACAGAAATTGCAGCCGAATTTATTACAAAAGGCACAATGCCGACTTAAGTACAAGAGGACTGACACTCTCACTTTCTACGATTTGAACCTCTCCTGTGAGTCCAGTTTTAGATTCCGATGCTTCACTTCGAGTTTACTGTATACCTTGCACCTTCTTATTCACGATGAAACACAGAAATTGCATCCGAATTTAATACAAAAGGCCCATTGCCGACTTAAGAACAAGAGGACTGACACACTCAGTGTCTATGATTTGAACCTCTCTTGTGTGTGCAGTTTTAGATTCCGATGCTTCACATCGGGTTTACTGTATACCTTGCACCTTCATATTGACGATGAAACACAGAAATTGCATCCGAATTTAATACAAAATGCACAATGCCGACTTAAGTACAAGAGGACTGAGACTTTCACCTTCTACGATTTGAACCTCTCCTGTGAGTCCAGTTTTAGATTCCGATGCTTCAATTCAGGTTTACTGTATACCTTGTACCTTCTTATTGACGATGAAACACAGAAATTGCATCGGAATTTAATACAAAAGGCACAATGCTGACTTAAGAAGAAGGGGACTGACACTCTCACTTTCTACGATTTGAACCTCCCCTGTGAGTCCAGTTTTAGATTCTGATGCTTAACTTTAGGTTTACTGTATACCTTGGACCTTCTTATTGACGATGATACACAGAAATTGCATTCGAATTTAATACCAAAGGCACAATGCCGACTTAAGTAGTAGAGGACTGACACTCTAACTTTCTATGATTTGAACCGCTCCTGTGAGTCCAGTTTTAGATTCCGATGCTTCACTTCAGGTTTACTGTATCCCTTGGACCTTCTTATTGACGATAAAACACAGAAATTGCAGCCGAATGTATTACAAAAGGCACAATGCCGACATAAGTACAAGAGGACTGACACGCTACCTTTCTATGGTTTGAACCTCTCCTGTGAGTACAGTTTTAGATTCCGATGCTTCACTTCAGGTTTACTGTATACCTTGCACATTCTTATTGTCCATGAAGCACAGAAATTGCATCCGAATTTAATACAAAAGGCATATTGCCGACTTAAGTACAAGAGGACTGACACTCTCACTTTCTACGATTTGAACCTCTCTTGTGAGTCCAGTTTTAGATTCCGATGCTTCACTTCAGGTTTACTGTATACCTTGCACCTTCTTATTGACTATGAAACACCGAAATTGGATCCGAATTTAATACAAAAGGCACAATGGCGACTTAAGTAAAATAGGACTGACACTCTCACTTTCTATGATTTGAACCTCTCCTGTGAGTCCAGTTTTAGATTCCGATGCTTCACTTCAGGTTTACTGTATACCTTGGACCTTCTTATTGACGATGAAACACAGAAATTGAATCCGAATTTAATACAAAAGGCACAATGCCAACTTAAGTACAAGAGGACTGACACTCTCACTATCTATGATTTGAACCTCTCCTGTGAGTCCAGTTTTAGATACCGATGCTTAACTTCAGGTTTACTGTATACCTTGCACCTTCTTATTGACGATGAAACACAGTAATTGCATCCGAATTCAATACAAAAGGCACAATGCCGACTTAAGAACAAGAGGATTGACACTCTCACTTTCTACGATTTGAACCTCTCCTGTGAGTCCAGTTTTAGGTGCCGATGCTTCAGTTCAAGTATACTGTATACCTTAAACATTCTTATTGACGATGAAGCACAGAAATTGCATCCGAATTTAATACAAAAAGCAAATTGCCGACTTAAGTACATGAGGACTGACACTCTCACTTTCTACGGTTTGAACCTCTCCTGTGAGTCCAGTTTTAGATTCCGATGCTTCACGTCTAGATTACAGTATACCTTGCACCTTCTTATTGACGATGATACACTGAAATTGCATCCGAATTTAATACAAATGCACAATCCCGACTTAAGTAGAAGAGGACTGACACTCTCACTTTCTACGATTTGAACCTCTCCTGTGATTCCAGTTTTAGATTCCGATGCTTCACTTCGAGTTTACTGTATACCTTGCACCTTCTTATTGACGATGAAATACAGAAATTGCATCGGAATTTAATACAAAAGGCACAATGCCGTCTTAAGTACAAGAGGACAGACACTCTCACTTTCTACGATTTGAACCTCTCCTGTGAGTCCAGTTTTAGATTCTGATGCTTAACTTTAGGTTTACTGTATACCTTGGACATTCTTATTGACGATGAAACACAGAAATAGCATCCGAATATAATACAAAACGCACTATGCCAACTTAAGTACAAGAGGACTGACGCTCTAACTTTCTACGGTTTGAACCTATCCTGTGAGTCCAGTTTTATATTCCGATGCTTCACGTCTAGATTACTCTATACCTTGCACCTTCTTATTGACGATGAAACACAGAAATTGCATCCGAATTAAATACAAAATGCACAATGCCGACTTACGTAGAAGAGGACTGACACTTTAACTTTCTATGATTTGAACCGCTCCTGTGAGTCCAGTTTTAGGTTCCGATGCTTCACTTCAAGTTTACTGTATACCTTGCACATTCGTATTGACGGTGAAGCACAGAAATTGCAACCGAATTTAATACAAAAGGCACAGTGCCGACTTAAGTACAAGAGGACTGACACTCTCACTTTCTACGGTTTGAACCTCTCCTGTGAGTCCAGTTTTAGATTCCGATGCTTCACGTCTAGATTACTATATACCTTGCACCTTCTTATTGACGATGAAACACAGAAATTGCATTCGAATTTAATACAAAATGCACAATGCCGACTTAAGTAGAAGAGGACTGACAATCTAACTTTCTAGGGTTTGAACCGCTCCTGTGAGTCCAGTTTTGGATTCCGATGCTTCACTTCAGGTTTACTGTATCCCTTGGATCTTCTTATTGACGATAAAACGCAGAAATTGCAGCCGAATTTGTTACAAAAGGCACAATGCCGACTTAAGTACAAGAGGACTGACACTGTAACTTTCTATGATTTGAACCTCTCCTGTGAGTTCAGTTTTAGATTCCGATGCTTCACTTCAATTTTACAATATACCTTGGACCTTCTTATTGACGATGAAACACAGAAATTGCATCAGAATTTAATACAAAATTCACAAAGCCGACTTAAGTAAAAGAGGACCGACAGTCTCACTTTCTATGATTAGAACCTCTCCTCTGAGTCCAGTTTTAGATTCCGATGCGTCACTTCAGGTTAACGTATAGCTTGCACCTTATTATTGACGATGAAACACAGAAATTGCATCGGAACTTAATACAAAAGCCACAATGCCGACATAAGTGCAAGCGGACTGACACTCTAACTTTCTATGATTAGAACCTCTCCTGTGAGTCCAGTTTTAAATTCCAATGCTTCACTTCAGGTTTACTGTATACCTTGCACCTTCTAATTGACGAAAAAAGACAGAAATTGCATAGGAATAAAATTCAAAAGGCACAATGCCGACTTAAGTACAAGAGTACTGGCACTCTCACTTTCTATGATTTGAACCTCTCCTGTGAGTCCACTTTTAGATTCCGATACTTCACTTCAGGTTTACTGTATCCCTTGGTCCTTCTTATTGACGATGAAACACAGAAATTGCATTCGAATTTAATACAAATGGCACAATGCCGACTTAAGTACAAGAGGACTGACACTCTCACTTTCTATGATTTGAACCTCTCCTGTGAGTCCAGATTTAGATTCCGAAACTTCACTTCAGGTTTAGTGTATCCCTTGGACCTTCTTATTGACGATGAAACACAGAAATTGCATCCGAAATTAATACAAATGGCACAATGCCGAATTAAGTAAAAGAGGACCGACACTCTCACTTTCTATGATTTGAACTTCTCCTGTGGGTCCAGTTTTAGATTCCGATGCGTCACTTCAGGTTTACCGTATAGCCTGCAGCTTATTATAGACGATGAAACACAGAAATTGCATCGGAATTTAATACAAAAGGCACAATGCCGACATAAGTACAAGAGGACTGACACTCTAACTTTTTATGATTTGAACCTCTCCTGTGAGTCCAGTTTTAGATTCCGATGCTTCACTGCAGGTTTACTGTATCCCATGGACCTTATTACTGACGATAAAATACAGAAATTGCATCCGAATTTAATACAAAAGGCACAATGCCGACTTAAGTAAAAGAGGACCGACACTCTCTCTTTCTATGATTTGAACCTCTCCTGTGAGTCCAGTTTTAGATTCCGATGCTTAACTTCAGGTTTACTGTATACCTTGAACCTTCTTATTGACGATGAAACATAGAAATTGCATCGGAATTAAACTCAAAAGGCACAATGCCGACTTAAGTACAAGAGGACTGACACTCTAAGTCTCTATGCTTTGAACCTCTCCTGTGCGTCCAGTTTTAGATTCCGTTGCTTCACTTCAGGTTTACTGTATACCTTGTACCTTCTTATTGACGATGAAACACAGAAATTGCATCGGAATTTAATACTAAAGGCACAAAGCCGACCTAAGTACAAGAGGACTGACACTCTAACTTTCTATCATTAGGACATCTCCTGTGAGTCCAGCTTTAGATTCCGATACTTCACTTCAGGTTTACTGTATACCTTGAACCTTCTTATTGACGATGAAACATAGAAATTGCATCGGAATTAAACTCAAAAGGCACAATGCCGACTTAAGTACAAGAGGACTGACACTCTAAGTCTCTATGCTTTGAACCTCTCCTGTGCGTCCAGTTTTAGATTCCGTTGCTTCACTTTAGGTTTACTGTATGCCTTGGACCTTCTTAGTGACGATGAGACACAGAAATTGCTTCCGAATTTAATATAAAGGCACAATGCCGACTTAAGTACAAGAGGACCGACACTCTTACTGTCTATGTTTTCAACCTCTCCTGTGAGTCCAGTTTTAGATTCCGATGCTTCACTTCAGGTTTACTGTATCCCTTGGACCTTCTTATTGACGAAGAAACACAGAGTTTGCAACCGAATTTAATACAAAAGGCACAATGCCGACTTAAGTACAAGAGGACAGACACTCTCACTTTCTATGATTTGAACCTCTCCTGTGAGACCAATTTTAGATTCCGATGCTTCACTTCAGGTTTACTGTATACCATGGACCTTCTTATTGACGGTGAAACACACAAATTGAATCCGAATTTAATACAAAAGGCACAATGCCGACTTAAGTAAAAGAGGACTGACACTCTAACTCTCTATGATTTGAACCTCTGCAGTTAGTCCAGTTTTAGATTCCGATGCTTCACTTCAGGTTTACTGTATACCTTGCACCCTCTTATTGACGATGAAACACAGAAATTGCATCCGAATTTAATACAATAGGCACAATGCCGACTAAAGTAAAAGAGGATTGACACTCTAACTTTCTAAGATTTGACCCTCTCCTGTTAGTCCAGTTTTAAATTCCGATGCTTCACTTCAGGTTTACTGTATTGCTTGGACCTTCTTATTGACGGTGAAACATAGATAACGCATCCGAATTTAATACAAAAGGCACAATGCCGACATAAGTAAAAGAGGACTGACACTCTCACTTTCTATGATTTGAACTTCTCCTGTGAGTTCAGTTTTAGATTCCGATGCTTCACTTCAATTTTACAATATACCTTGGACCTTCTTATTGACGATGAAACACAGAAATTGCATAAGAATTTAATACAGAATTCACAATGCCGACTTAAGTAAAAGAGGACTGACACTCTCACTTTCTATGATTAGAACCTCTCCTCTGAGTCCAGTTTTAGATTCCGATGCTTCACTTCAGGTTTACTGTATCCCATGGACCTTCTTATTGACGATGAAACACAGAAATTGCATACGAATTCAATACAAAAGGCAGAATGCCGACTTAAGTACTAGAGGACTGACACTCTCACTGTCTATGATTTGAACCTCTCCTTCGAGTCCAGTTTTAGATTCCGATGCTTCACTTCAGGTTTACTGTATCCTTTGGACCTTCTTATTGACGATGAAATACAAAGTTTGCATCTGAATTTAATACAAAAGGCACAATGCCGACTTATGTACAAGAGGACCGACACCTTAACTGTCTATGTTTTGAATCTCTCCTGTGAGTCCAGTTTTAGATCTGATGCTTCACTTCAGGTTTACTGAATCCCTTGGACCTTCTCACTTACGATGAAACACAGAGTTTGCATCCGAATTTAATACAAAAGGCACAATGCCAACTTAAATACAAGAGGACTGACACTCTAACTTTCTATGATTTGAACCTCTCCTGTGAGTCCAGTTTTAGATTCCCATGCTTCATTTCAGGTTTACTGTATCCCATGAACCATATTATTGACGATGAAATACAGAAATTACATCCGAATTTAATACAATAGGCACAATGCCGACTTAAGTAAAAGAGGACTGACACTCTCACTTTCTATGATTTGAACTTCTCCTGTGAGTCCAGTTTTAGATTCCGATGCGTCACTTCAGGTTTACCGTATAGCTTGCACCTTATTATTGACGATGAAACACAGAAATTGCATCGAAATTAAATTCAAAAGGCACAATGCCGACTTAAGTACAAGAGTACTGACACTTTCACTTTCTATGAATTGAAACTCTCCTGTGAGTCCAGTTTTAGATTGCGATGCTTCACTTCAGGTTTACTGTATACCTTGGACCTTCTTATTGACGATGAAACACAGAAATTGCAACCGAATTTAGTACAAAAGGCACAATGCCGACTTAAGTACAAGAGGACTGACACTCTAACTTTCTATGATTTGAACCTCTGCAGTTAGTCCAGTTTTAGATTCCGATGCTTCAATTCAGGTTTACTGAATCTCTTGGACCTTCTTATTTACGATGAAACACAGAGTTTGCATTCGAATTTAATACAAAAGGCACAATGCCGACTTAAGAACAAGAGGACTGACATTCTCACTCTCTATGATTTCAACCTGTTTGTGAGACCAGTCTTACATTCCGATGCTTCACTTCGGGTTTACTGTATTCCTTGGATCTTCTTATTGACAATGAAACAGAGAAATTGCATCCGAATTTAATACAAAAGGCACAACGCCGACTTAAGTAAAAGATGACTGACTCTCTAACATTCTATGATCTGAACCTCTGCAGTTAGTCCAGTTTTATATTCCGCTGCTTCACTTCAGGTTTACTGTATACCTTGCACCTTCTTATTGACGATGATACACAGAAATTGCATTCGAATTTAATACAAAAGGCACAATGCCGACTTAAGTAAAAGAGGACCGACACTCTCACTTTCTGTGATATGAACCTCTCCTGTGAGTCCAGTTTTAGATTCCGATGCTTCACTTCAGGTTTACTGTATTCCTTGGACCTTCTTGTTGACGATGAGACACAGAAATTGCATCTGAATTTAATACAAAAGGCACGATGCCGACTTAAGTACAAGAGGACCGACACTCTAACTGTCTATGTTTGAACCTCTCCTGTGAGTCCAGTTTTAGATTCTGATGCTTCACTTCAGGTTTACTGAATCCCTTGGACCTTCTCATTTACGATGAAACACAGAGTTTGCATCCGAATTTAATACAAAAGGCACAATGCCGACTTAAGTAAAAGAGGACTGACACTCTCACTTTCTATGATTTGAACTTCTCCTGTGAGTCCAGTTTTAGATTCCGATGCGTCACTTCAGGTTTACCGTATAGCTTGCACCTTATTATTGACGATGAAACACAGAAATTGCATCGAAATTAAATTCAAAAGGCACAATGCCGACTTAAGTACAAGAGTACTGACACTTTCACTTTCTATGAATTGAAACTCTCCTGTGAGTCCAGTTTTAGATTGCGATGCTTCACTTCAGGTTTACTGTATACCTTGGACCTTCTTATTGACGATGAAACACAGAAATTGCAACCGAATTTAGTACAAAAGGCACAATGCCGACTTAAGTACAAGAGGACTGACACTCTAACTTTCTATGATTTGAACCTCTGCAGTTAGTCCAGTTTTAGATTCCGATGCTTCACTTCAGGTTTACAGTATACCTTGCACCCTCTTATTGACGATGAAACACAGAAATTGCATCCGAATTTAATACAATAGGCACAATGCCGACTAAAGTAAAAGAGGATTGACACTCTCACTTTCTAAGATTTGACCGTCTCCTGTTAGTCCAGTTTTAGATTCCGATGTTTCACTTCAGGTTTACTGTATTGCTTGGACCTTCTTATTGACGGTGAAGCACAGAAAACGCATCCGAATTTAATACAAAAGGCACAATGCCGACATAAGTAAAAGAGGACTGACACTCTCACTCTCTATGATTTGAACCTCTCCTGTGAGTTCAGTTTTAGATTCCGATGCTTCACTTCAATTTTACAATATACCTTGGACCTTCTTATTGACGATGAAACACAGAAATTGCATCAGAATTTAATACAAAATTCACAATGCCGACTTAAGTAAAAGAGGACTGACACTCTCACTTTCTATGATTAGAACCTCTCCTGTGAGTCCAGTTTTAGATTCCGATGCTTCACTTCAGGTTTAATGTATCCCTTGGACCTTTATATTGACGATGAAACACAGAAATTGCATCCGAATTTAATACAAAAGGCACAATGCCGACTAAAGTAAAAGAGGACTGACACTCTCACTTTCTATGATTTGAACCTCTCCTGTAGTCCAGTTTTAGATTCCGATGGTTCACTTCAGGTTTACAGTATCGCTTGGACCTTCTTATTCACGATGAAACACAGAAATTGCATCCGAATTTAATACAAAAGGCACAATGCCGACTTAAGTACAAGAGGACTGACACTCTAAATTTCTATGATCTGAACCACTCTTGTGAGTCCAGTTTTAGATTCCGATGCTTCACTTCAGGTTTACTGTATCCCTTGGACCCTCTTATTGACGATGAAACACAGAAATTGCATCCCAATTTAATACAAACGGCACAATGCCGTCTTAAGTAAAAGAGGACTGACACTCTCACTTTCTGTGATTTGAACCTCTCCTGTGAGTCTAGTTTTAGATTCCGATGCGTCACTTCAGGTTTACTGTATGCCTTGGACCTTCTTGTTGACGATGAGACACAGAAATTGCATCTGAATTTAATAGAAAAGGCACAATACCGACTTAAGTACAAGAGGACCGACACTCTAACTGTCTATGTTTTGAACCTCTCCTGTGAGTCCAGTTTTAGATTCTGATGCTTCACTTCAGGTTTACTGAATCCCTTGGACCTTCTCACTTACGATGAAACACAGAGTTTGCATCTGAATTTAATACAAAAGGCACAATGCCGACTTAAGTAAAAGAGGACTGACTCTCTCACTTTCTATGATTTGAACTTCTCCTGTGAGTCCAGTTTTAGATACCGATGCGTCACTTCAGGTTTACCGTATAGCTTGCACCTTATTATTGACGATGAAACACAGAAATTGCATCGGAACTTAATACGAAAGATACAATGCCGACATAAGTACAAGCGGACTGACACTCTAACTTTCTATGATTAGAACCTCTCCTGTGAGTCCAGTTTTAGATTCCGATGCTTCACTTCAGGTTTACTGTATACCTTGCACCTTCTAATTGACGATGAAAGACAGAAATTGCATCGGAATAAAATTAATAAGGCACAATGCCGACTCAAGTACAAGAGTACTGACACTCTCACTTTCTATGATTTGAACCTCTCCTGTGAGTCCAGATTTAGATTCCGAAACTTCACTTCAGGTTTACTGTATCCCTTGGACCTTCTTATTGACGATGAAACACAGAAATTGCATCCGAATTTAATACAAATGGCACAATGCCGACTTAAGTAAAAGAGGACCGACACTCTCACTTTCTATGATTTGAACTTCTCCTGTGAGTCCAGTTTTAGATTCCGATGCGTCACTTTAAGTTTACCGTATAGCTTGCACCTTATTATTGACGATGAAACACAGAAATTGCATCGGAATTTAATACAAAACGCACAATGCCGACTTAAGTACTAGTGGACTGATACTCTCACTTTCTGTGATTTGAACCTCTCCTGTGAGACCAATTATAGATTCCGATGCTTCACTTCAGGTTTACTGTATACCATGGACCTTCTTATCGACGGTGAAACACACACATTGCATCCGAATTTAATACAAAAGGCACAATGCCGACTTAAGTACAAGAGGACAGACACTCTCACTTTCTGTGATTTGAACCTCTCCTGTGAGTCCAGTTTTAGATTCCGATGCTTCACTTCAGGTTTACTGTATGCCTTGGACCTTCTTGTTGACGATGAGACACAGAAATTGCATCTGAATTTAATACAAAAGGCACGATGCCGTCTTAAGTAAAAGAGGACTGACACTCTCACTTTCTGTGATTTGAACCTCTCCTGTGAGTCTAGTTTTAGATTCCGATGCTTCACTTCAGGTTTACTGTATGCCTTGGACCTTCTTGTTGACGATGAGACACAGAAATTGCATCTGAATTTAATACAAAAGGCACAATGCCGACTTAAGTACAAGAGGACCGACACTCTAACTGTCTATGTTTTGAACCTCTCCTGTGAGTCCAGTTTTAGATTCTGATGCTTCACTTCAGGTTTACTGAATCCCTTGGACCTCCTCACTTACGATGAAACACAGAGTTTGCATCCGAATTTAATACAAAAGGCACAATGCCGACTGAAGTAAAAGAGGACTGACACTCTCACTTTCTATGATTTGAACCTCTCCTGTGAGTCCAGATTTAGATTCCGAAACTTCACTTCAGGTTTACTGTATCCCTTGGACCTTCTTATTGACGATGAAACACAGAAATTGCATCCGAATTTAATACAAATGGCACAATGCTGACTTAAGTAAAAGAGGACCGACACTCTCACTTTCTATGATTTGAACTTCTCCTGTGAGTCCAGTTTTAAATTCCGATGCGTCACTTTAGGTTTACCGTATAGCTTGCACCTTATTATTGACGATGAAACACAGAAATTGCATCGGAATTTAATACAAAAGGCACAATGCCGACATAAGTACAAGACGACTGACACCCTAACTTTTTATGATTTGAACCTCTCCTGTGAGTCCAGTTTTAGATTCCGATGCTTTACTTTAGGTTTACTGTATGCCGTGGACCTTCTTATTGACGATGAGACACAGAAATTGCATACGAATTCAATACAAAAGGCAGAATGCCGAATTAAGTACTAGAGGACTGACTCTCTCACTTTCTATGATCTGAACCTCTCTTGTGAGTCCAGTTTTAGATTCCGATGCTTCACTTCAGGTTTACTGTATGCCTTGGACCTTCTTGTTGACGATGAAACACAGAAATTGCATCCGAATTTAATACAAAAGGCACAATGCCGACTTAAGTAAAAGAGGACTGACACTCTAACTTTCTATGATTAGAACCTCTCCTGTGAGTCCAGTTTTAGATTCCGATGCTTCACTTCAGGTTTACTGTATACCTTGCACCTTCTAATTGACGATGAAAGACAGAAATTGCATCGGAATAAAATTCAAAAGGCACAATGCCGACTTAAGTACAAGAGTACTGACACTCTCACTTTCTATGATTTGAACCTCTCCTGTGAGTCCAGATTTAGATTCCGAAACTTCACTTCAGGTTTACTGTATCCCTTGGACTTTTTTATTGACGATGAAACACAGAAATTGCATCCGAATTTAATACAAATGGCACAATGCCGACTTAAGTAAAAGAGGACCGACACTCTCACTTTCTATGATTTGAACTTCTCCTGTGAGTCCAGTTTTAGATTCCGATGCGTCACTTCAGGTTTACCGTATAGCTTGCACCTTATTATTGACGATGAAACACAGAAATTGCATCGGTATTTAATACAAAAGGCACAAAGCCGACATAAGTACAAGAGGACTGACACTCTAACTGTCTATGTTTTGAACCTCTCCTGTGAGTCCAGTTTTGGATTCCGATGCTTAACATCAGGTATACTGAATCCCTTGGCCTTTCTTATTTACGATGAAACACAGAGTTTGCATCCGAATTTAATACAAAAGGCACAATGCCGACTTAAGTGAAAGAAGACTGACACTCTCACTTTCTATGATTTGAACCTCTCCTGTGAGTCCAGTTTTAGATTCCGATGCTTCACTTCAGATTTACTGTATACCTTGCACCATCTTATTGACGATGAAACACAGAAATTGCATCGGAATTTAATACAAAAGGCACAATGCCGACTTAAGTACAAGAGGACAGACACTCTCACTTTCTACGATTTGAACCTCTCCTGTGAGTCCAGTTTTAGATTCCGATGCTTCAGGTTTACTGTATAGCTTGCACCTTCTTATTGACGATGAAACACAGAAATTGCATCCGAATTTAATACAAAAGGCACAATGCCGACTAAAGTAAAAGAGGACTGACACTCTCACTTTCTATGATTTGAACCTCTACTGTAGTCCAGTTTTAGATTCCGATGTTTCACTTCAGGTTTACAGTATCGCTTGGACCTTCTTATTCACGATGAAACACAGAAATTGCATCCGAATTTAATACAAAAGGCACAATGCCGACATACGTAAAAGAGGACTGACACTCTCACTTTCTATGATTTGAACCTCACCTGTGAGTCCAGTTTTAGATTCCGATGCTTCACCTCAGGTTTACTATATACCTTGGACCTTCTTGTTGACGATGAAACACAGAAATTGCATCCGAATTTAATACAAAAGGCACGATGCCGTCTTAAGTAAAAGAGGACTGACACTCTCACTTTCTGTGATTTGAACCTCTCCTGTGAGTCTAGTTTTAGATTCCGATGCTTCACTTCAGGTTTACTGTATGCCTTGGACCTTCTTGTTGACGATGAGACACAGAAATTGCATCTGAATTTAATACAAAAGGCACAATGCCGACTTAAGTACAAGAGGACCGACACTCTAACTGTCTATGTTTTGAACCTCTCCTGTGAGTCCAGTTTTAGATTCTGATGCTTCACTTCAGGTTTACTGAATCCCTTGGACCTCCTCACTTACGATGAAACACAGAGTTTGCATCCGAATTTAATACAAAAGGCACAATGCCGACTGAAGTAAAAGAGGACTGACACTCTCACTTTCTATGATTTGAACTTCTCCTGTGAGTCCAGTTTTAAATTCCGATGCGTCACTTTAGGTTTACCGTATAGCTTGCACCTTATTATTGACGATGAAACACAGAAATTGCATCGGAATTTAATACAAAAGGCACAATGCCGACATAAGTACAAGACGACTGACACCCTAACTTTTTATGATTTGAACCTCTCCTGTGAGTCCAGTTTTAGATTCCGATGCTTCACTTCAGGTTTATTGTATCCCTTGGACCTTCTTATTGACGATGAAACACAGAAATTGCATCCGAAATTAATACAAAAACACAATGCCGACTTAAGTAAAAGAGGACTGCCACTGTCACTTTCTGTGATTTGAACCTCTCCTGTGAGTCCAGTTTTAGATTCCGATGCTTTACTTTAGGTTTACTGTATGCCGTGGACCTTCTTATTGACGATGAGACACAGAAATTGCATACGAATTCAATACAAAAGGCAGAATGCCGAATTAAGTACTAGAGGACTGACTCTCTCACTGTCTATGATTTGAACCTCTCCTGTGAGTCCAGTTTTAGATTCCGATGCTTCACTTCAGGTTTACTGTATCCCTTGGACCTTCTTATTGACGAAGAAACACAGAGTTTGCAACCGAATTTAATACAAAAGGCACAATGCCGACTTAAGTACAAGAGGACAGACACTCTCACTTTCTATGATTTGAACCTCTCCTGTGAGACCAATTATAGATTCCGATGCTTCACTTCAGGTTTACTGTATACCATGGACCTTCTTATCGACGGTGAAACACACACATTGCATCCGAATTTAATACAAAAGGCACAATGCCGACTTAAGTAAAAGTGGACTGACACTCTCACTATCTGTGATTTGAACATCTCCTGTGTGTCCAATTTTAGATTCCGATGCTTCACTTCAGGTTTACTGTATCCTTTGGACCTTCTTATTGACGATGAAACACAGAAATTGCATACGAATTCAATACAAAAGGCAGAATGCCGAATTAAGTACTAGAGGACTGACTCTCTCACTTTCTATGATCTGAACCTCTCTTGTGAGTCCAGTTTTAGATTCCGATGCTTCACTTCAGGTTTACTGTATGCCTTGGACCTTCTTGTTGACGATGAAACACAGAAATTGCGTCCGAATTTAATACAAAAGGCACAATGCCGACTTAAGTAAAAGAGGACTGACACTCTAACTTTCTATGATTAGAACCTCTCCTGTGAGTCCAGTTTTAGATTCCGATGCTTCACTTCAGGTTTACTGTATACCTTGCACCTTCTAATTGACGATGAAAGACAGAAATTGCATCGGAATAAAATTCAAAAGGCACAATGCCGACTTAAGTACAAGAGTACTGACACTCTCACTTTCTATGATTTGAACCTCTCCTGTGAGTCCAGATTTAGATTCCGAAACTTCACTTCAGGTTTACTGTATCCCTTGGACTTTTTTATTGACGATGAAACACAGAAATTGCATCCGAATTTAATACAAAAGGCACAATGCCGACTAAAGTAAAAGAGGACTGACACTCTCACTTTCTATGATTTGAACCTCTCCTGTAGTCCAGTTTTAGATTCCGATGTTTCACTTCAGGTTTACAGTATCGCTTGGACCTTCTTATTCACGATGAAACACAGAAATTGCATCCGAATTTAATACAAAAGGCACAATGCCGACATACGTAAAAGAGGACTGACACTCTCACTTTCTATGATTTGAACCTCACCTGTGAGTCCAGTTTTAGATTCCGATGCTTCACCTCAGGTTTACTATATACCTTGGACCTTCTTATTGACGATGAAACACAGAAATTGCATACGAATTCAATACAAAAGGCAGAATGCCGAATTAAGTACTAGAGGACTGACTCTCTCACTTTCTATGATCTGAACCTCTCCTGTGAGTCCAGTTTTAGATTCCGATGCTTCACTTCAGGTTTACTGAATCCCTTGGACCTTCTTATTTACGATGAAACACAGAGTTTGCATCCGAATTTAATACAAAAGGCACAATGCCGACTTTAGTAAGAGAGGACTGACACTCTCACTTTCTATGACTTGAACCTCTCCTGTGAGTCCAGTTTTGGATTCCGATGCTTCACTTCAGGTTTACTGTGTCGATTGGACCTTCTTATTGACGATGAAACACAGAAATTGCATCCGAATTTAATACAAAAGGCACAATGCCGACTTAAGGAAAAGAAGGACTGATACTCTACCTTTCTGTGATTTGAACCTCTCCTGTGAGTCCAGTTTTAGATTCCGATGCTTCACTTCAGGTGTACTGTTTGCCTTGACCATCTTATGGACGATGAGACACAGAAATTGCATCTGAATATAATACAAAAGGCACAATGCCAATTTAAGTACAAGAGGACCGACACTCTAACTGTCTATGTTTTGAACCTCTCCTGTGAGTCCAGTTTTAGATTCCGATGCTTAACTTCAGGTATACTGAATCCCTTGGGCTTTCTTATTTACGATGATACACAGAGTTTGCATCCGAATTTAATACAAAAGGCACAATGCCGACTTAAGTGAAAGAAGACTGACACTCTCACTTTCTATGATTTGAACCTCTCCTGTGAGTCCAGTTTTAGATTCCGATGCTTCACTTCAGGTTTACTGTATACCTTGCACCATCTTATTGACGATGAAACACAGAAATTGCATCGGAATTTAATACAAAAGGCACAATGCCGACTTAAGTACAAGAGGACAGACACTCTCACTTTCTACGATTTGAACCTCTCCTGTGAGTCCAGTTTTAGATTCCGATGCTACAGGTTTACTGTATACCTTGCACCTTCTTATTGACGATGAAACACAGAAATTGCATCCGAATTTAATACAAAAGGCAGAATGCCGACTAAAGTAAAAGAGGACTGACACTCTCACTTTCTATGATTTGAACCTCTCCTGTAGTCCAGTTTTAGATTCCGATGTTTCACTTCAGGTTTACAGTATCGCTTGGACCTTCTTATTCACGATGAAACACAGAAATTGCATCCGAATTTAATACAAAAGGCACAATGCCGACATACGTAAAAGAGGACTGACACTCTCACTTTCTATGATTTGAACCTCTCCTGTGAGTCCAGGTTTTGATTCCGATGCTTCACTTCAGGTTTACTGTATGCCTTGGACCTTCTTGTTGACGTTGAGACACAGAAATTGCATCTGAATTTAATACAAAAGGCACAATGCCGACTTAAGTACAAGAGGACCGACACTCTAACTGTCTATGTTTTGAACCTCTCCTGTGAGTCCAGTTTTAGATTCTGATGCTTCACTTCAGGTTTACTGAATCCCTTGGAACTTCTCATTTACGATGAAACACAGAGTATGCATCCGAATTTAATACACAAGGCACAATGCCGACTTAAGTAAAAGAGGACTGACACTCTCACTTTCTATGATTTGAACTTCTCCTGTGAGTCCAGTTTTAGATTCCGATGCGTCACTTCAGGTTTACCGTATAGCTTGCACCTTATTATTGACGATGAAACACAGAAATTGCATCGGAATTTAATACAAATACACAATGCCGACTTATGTAAAAGAGGACTGACACTCTCACTTTCTATGATTTGAACATCTCCTGTGAGTCCAGTTTTAGATTCCGATGCTTCACTTCAGGTTTGCTGTATCCTTTGGACCTTCTTATTGACGATAAAACACAGAGTTTGCATTCGAATTTAATACAAAATGCACAAGCCGACTTAAATACAAGGGGACTGACACTCTAACTTTCTATGATTTGAACCTCTCCTGTGAGTCCAGTTTTAGATTCCGATGCTTCATTTCAGGTTTACTGTATCCCATGAACCATATTATTGACGATGAAATACAGAAATTGCATCCGAATTTAATACAATAAGCACAATGCCGACTTAAGTAAAAGACGACTGACACTCTCACTTTCTATGATTTGAACTTCTCCTGTGAGTCCAGTTTTAGATTCCGATGCTTCACTTCAGGTATACTGTATACCTAGCACGTTCTTATTGACGATGAAACACAGAAATTGCTTCCGAATTTAATACAAAATTCACAATGCCCACTTAAGTAAAAGAGGACTGACAATCTCACTTTCTATGATTAGAACCTACCCTGTGAGTCCAGTTTTAGATTCCGATGCTTCACTTCAGGTTTACTGTATCCTTTGTACCTTCTTATTGACGATGAAATACAGAGTTTACATCCGAAATTAATACAAAAGGCACAATGCCGACTTAAGTAAAAGAGGACTGACACTCTCACTTTCTGTGATTTGAACCTCTCCTGTGAGTGCAGTTTTAGATTCCGATGCTTCACTTCAGGTTTACTGTATGCCTTGCACCTTCTTGTTGACGATGAGACACAGAAATTGCATCTGAATTTATTACAAAAGGCACAATGCCGACTTAAGTACAAGAGGACCGACACTCTATCTGTCTATGTTTTGAACCTCTCCTGTGAGTCCAGTTTTAGATTCTGATGCCTCACTTCAGGTTTACTGAATCCCTTGGACCTTCCCATTTACGATGAAACACAGAGTTTGCATCCGAATTTAATACAAAAGGCACAATGCCGACTTAAGTAAAAGAGGACTGACACTCTCACTTTCTATGATTTGAACCTCTCCTGTGAGTCCAGTTTTAAATTCCGAAGCTTCACTTCAGATTAACTGTATACCTTGCACCTTCTAATTGACGATGAAAGACAGAAATTGCATAGGAATAAAATTCAAAAGGCACAATGCCGACTTAAGTACAAGAGTACTGGCACTCTCACTTTCTATGATTTGAACCTCTCCTGTGAGTCCACTTTTAGATTCCGATACTTCACTTCAGGTTTACTGTATCCCTTGGTCCTTCTTATTGACGATGAAACACAGAAATTGCATTCGAATTTAATACAAATGGCACAATGCCGACTTAAGTAAAAGAGGACTGACACTCTCACTTTCTGCGATTTGAACCTCGCCTGTGAGTCCAGTTTTAGATTCCGATACTTCACTTAAGGTTTAATGTATCCCTTGGACCTTCTTATTGACGATGAGACACAGAAATTGCATCTGAATTTAATACAAAAGGAACAATGCCGACTTAAGTACAAGAGGACCGACACTCTAACTGTCTATCATTTGAACCTCTCCTGTGAGTCCAGTTTTAGATTCTGATACTTCACTTCAGGTTTACTGTATACCTTGCACCTTCTTATTGACGATGAAACACATAAATTGCATCGGAATTAAGTTCAAAAGGCACAGTGCCGACTTAAGTACAAGAGTACTGACACTTTCACTTTCTATGAATTGAAACTCTCCTGTGAGTCCAGTTTTAGATTCCGATGCTTCACTTCAGGGTTACTGTATACCTTGGACCTTCTTATTGACGATGAAACACAGAAATTGCATCCGAATTTAGTACAAAAGGCACAATGCCGACGCAATTACAAGAGGACTGACACTCTCACTTTCTATGATTTGAACCTCTCCAGTGAGTCCAGATTTAGATTCTGAAACCTCACTTCAGGTTTACTGTATCCCTTGGACCTTCTTATTGACGATGAAACACAGAAATTGCATCCGAAATTAATACAAATGGCACAATGCCGACTTAAGTAAAAGAGGACGGACACTCTCACTTTCTATGATTTGAACTTCTCCTGTGGGTCCAGTTTTAGATTCCGATGCTTCACTTCAGGTTTACCGTATAGCCTGCAGCTTATTATAGACGATGAAACACAGAAATTGCATCGGAATTTAATACAAAAGGCACAATGCCGACATAAGTACAAGAGGACTGACACTCTAACTTTTTATGATTTGAACCTCTCCTGTGAGTCCAGTTTTAGATTCCGATGCTTCACTGCAGGTTTACTGTATCCCATGGACCTTATTATTGACGATAAAATACAGAAATTGCATCCGAATTTAATACAAAAGGCACAATGCCGACTTAAGTACAAGAGGACCGACACTCTAACTGTCTATGTTTTGAACCTCTCCTGTGAGTCCAGTTTTAGATTCTGATGCTTCACTTCAGGTTTACTGAATCCCTTGGACCTTCTCACTTACGATGAAACACAGAGTTTGCATCCGAATTTAATACAGAAGGCACAATGGCGACTTAAGTAAAAGAGGACTGACACTCTAACTCTCTATGATTTGAACCTCTTCTGTGCGTCCAGTTTTAGATTCCGATGCTTCACTTCAGGTTTACTGTATCCCTTGGACCTTCTTATTGACGATGAAACACAGAAATTGCATCCGAAATAAATACAAAAACACAATGCCGACTTAAGTAAAAGAGGACTGCCACTGTCACTTTCTGTGATTTGAACCTCTCCTGTGAGTCCAGTTTTAGATTCCGATGCTTCACTTTAGGTTTACTGTATGCCTTGGACCTTCTTATTGACGATGAGACACAGAAATTGCATCCGAATTTAATATAAAGGCACAATGCCGACTGAAGTACAAGAGGACCGACACTCTAACTGTCTATGTTTTCAACCTCTTCTGTGAGTCCAGTTTTAGATTCCGATGCTTCACTTCAGGTTTACTGTATCCCTTGGACCTTCTTATTGACGAAGAAACACAGAGTTTGCAACCGAATTTAATACAAAAGGCACAATGCCGACTTAAGTACAAGAGGACAGACACTCTCACTTTCTATGATTTGAACCTCTCCTGTGAGACCAATTATAGATTCCGATGCTTCACTTCGGGTTTACTGTATACCATGGACCTTCTTATCGACGGTGAAACACACACATTGCATCCGAATTTAATACAAAAGGCACAATGCCGACTTAAGTAAAAGTGGACAGACACTCTCACTTTCTGTGATTTGAACATCTCCTGTGTGTCCAGTTTTAGATTCCGATGCTTCACTTCAGGTTTACTGTATCCTTTGGACTTTCTTATTGACGATAAAACACAGAGTTTGCATCCGAATTTAATACAAAAGGCACAATGTCAACTTAAATACAAGAGGACTGACGCTCTAACTTTCTATGATTTGAACCTCTCCTGTAAGTCCAGTTTTAGATTCCCATGCTTCATTTCAGGTTTACTGTATCCCATGAACCATATTATTGACGATGAAATACAGAAATTGCATCCGAATTTAACACAATAGGCACAATGCCGACTTAAGTAAAAGACGACTGACACTCTCACTTTCTATGATTTGAACTTCTCCTGTGAGTCCAGTTTTAGATTCCGATGCTTCACTTCAGGTTTACTGTATACCTAGCACCTTCTTATTGACGATGAAACACTGAAATTGCATCGGAATTAAATTCAAAAGTCACAATGCCGACTTAAGTACAAGTGTACTGACACTCTCACTTTCTGTGATTTGAACCTCTCCTGTGAGACCAGTTTTAGATTCCGATGCTTCACCTCAGGTGTACTGTATGCCTTGGACCTTTTTATGGACGATTAGACACAGAAATTGCATCTGAATATAATACAAAAGGCACAATGCCAATTTAAGTACAAGATGACCGACACTCTAACTGTCTATGCTTTGAACCTCTCCTGTGAGTCCAGTTTTAGATTCCGATGCTTCACTTCAGGTTTACTGAATTCCTTGGACCTTCTTATTTACGATGAAACACAGAGTTTGCATCCGAATTTAATACAAAAGGCACAATGCCGACATTAGTAAACGAGGACTGACACTCTCACTTTCTATGACTTGAACCTCTCCTGTGAGTCCAGTCATAGATTCCGATACTTCACTTCAGGTTTACTGTATACCTTGCACCTTCTTATTGACGATGAAACACAAAAAGTGCATCCGAATTTAATACAAAAGGCACAATGCCGACTAAGGTAAAAGATGACTGACACTCTCACTTTCTATGATTTGAACCTCTCCTGTTAGTCCAGTTTTGGATTCCGATGCTTCACTTCAGGTTTACTGTGTCGATTGGACCTTCTTATTGACGATGAAACACAGAAATTGCATCCGAATTTAATACAAAAGGCACAGTGCCGACATAAGAAAACAGAGCTTACACTCTCACTTTCTATGATTTGAACCTCTCTTGTGAGTCCAGTTTTATATTCCGATGCTTCACTTCAGGTTTACTATATACCTTGGACCTTCTTATTGACGACGAAACACAGAAATTGCACCCGAAATTAATACAAAAGGCACAATGATTTCTTAAGTAAAGGAGTACTGACACTCTCACTTTCTATGATTTGAACCTCTCCAGTGAGTTTCGTTTTAGATTCCGATGCATCACTTCAGCTTTACTGTATACCTTGCACCTTCTTATTGACGATGAAACACAGAAACTGCAGCGGAATTTAATACAAAAGGCACAATGGCGACTTAAGTAAAAGAAGGACTGATACTCTACCGTTCTGTGATTTGAACCTCTCCTGTGAGTCCAGTTTTAGATTCCGATGCTTCACTTCAGGTGTACTGTATGCCTTGGACCATCTTATGGACGATGAGACACAGAAATTGCATCTGAATATAATACAAAAGGCACAATGCCAATTTAAGTACAAGAGGACCGACACTCTAACTGTCTATGTTTTGAAACATCTGCTGTGAGTCCAGCTTTAGATTCCGATGCTTTACTTCAGGTATACTGAATCCCTTGGCCTTTCTTATTTACGATGAAACACAGAGTTTGCATCCGAATTTAATATAAAAGGCACAATGCCGACTTTAGTACAAGAGGACTGACACTCTCACTTTCTATGATTTGAACCTCTCCTGCGAGTCCAGTCTTAGATTCCGATGCTTCACTTCAGGTTAACTGTATACCTTGCACCTTCTTATTGACGATGAAACACAGAAATTGCATCCGAATTTAATACAAAAGGCACAATGCCGACTAAAGTAAAAGAGGACTGACACTCTCACTTTCTATGATTTGAACCTCTCCTGTGAGTCCAGTTTTATATTCCGATGCTACACTTCAGGTTTACTATATACCTTGCACCTTCTTATTGACGATGAAACACAGAAATTGCATCGGAATTAAATTCAAAAGGCACAATGGCGACTTAAGTACAAGAGAACTGACACTCTCACTTTCTATGATTTGAACCTCTACTGTGAGTTTAGTTTTAGATTCCGATACTTCACTTCAGGTTTACTTTATTCCTTGGACCTTCTTAGTGACAATGAAACACAGAAATTGCATCCGAATTTAATACAAATGGCACAATGCCGACTTAAGTAACAGAGGACTGACACTCTCACTTTCTATGAATTGAACTTCTCCTGTGAGTCCAGTTTTAGGTTACGATGCCTCACTTCAGGTTTACCGTATAGCTTGCACCTTATTATTGTCGATGAAACGCAGAAATTGCATCGGAATTTAATACAAAAGGCACAATGCCGACTTAAGTACAAGAGGACTGACACTCTAACTTTCAATGATTTGAACCTCTCCTATGCGTCCACTTTTAGATTCCGATGCTTCACTTCAGGTTTACTGTATCCTTTGGACCTTCTTATTGACGATGAAATGCAGAGTTTGCATCCGAATTTAATAGAAAAAGCACAATGCCGACTTAAGTACAAGAGGACTGACATTCGAACTTTCTATGATTTGAACCTCTCCTGTGAGTCCAGTTTTAGATGCCGATGCTTCACTTGAGGTTTACTGTATCGCTTGCACCTTCTTATTGACGATGAAACACAGAAATTGCATCCGAATTTAATACAAAAGGCACAATGCCGACTTAAGTAAAAGAGGACTGACACTCTCACTTTCTGTGATTTGAACCTCTCCTGTGAGTCCAGTTTTAGATTATGATGCTTCACTTCAGGTTTACTGTATGCCTTGGACCTTCTTATTGACGATGAAACACAGAAATTGCATCTGCATTTAATACAAATGGCACAATTCTGACTTAAGTACAAGAGGAGCGACACTCTAACTGTCTATAATTTGAACCTCTCCTGTGAGTCCAGTTTTAGATTCCGATGCTTCACTTCAGGTTTACTGTATCCTTTGGACCTTCTTATTGACGAAGAAATAAAGAGTTTGCATCCGAATTTAATACAAAAGGCACTATGCCGCCTTAAGTACAAGAGCACTGACACTCTAACTTTCTATGATTTGAATCTCTCCTGTGAGTCCAGTTTTAGATTCCGATGCTTCACTTCAGGTTTACTGTATCCCTTAGACCTTCTTATTGACGATGAAATACAGAAATTGCATCCGAATTTAATACAAAAGCACAATGCCGACTTAAGTAAAAGAGGACTGACACTCTCTCTTTCTATGATTTGAACCTCTCCTGTGAGGCCAGTTTTAGTTTCCGATGCTTCACTTCAGGTTTACTGTATACCTTGCACTTCCTTATTGACGATGAAACACAGAAATTGCATCGGAATTTAATACAAAAGGCACAATGCCGACCTAAGTACAAGAGGACTGACACTCTAACTTTCTATGATTTGAACCTCTCCTTTGAGTCCAGTTTTAGATTCCGATGCTTCAGTTCAGGTTTACTGTATCCCTAGGACCTTCTTATTGACGATGAAACACAGAAATTGCATCCGAATTTAATACAAAAGCACAATGCCGACTTAGATACTAGAGGACTGACACTCTCACTTTCTATGATTTGAACCTCTCCTGTGAGTCCAGTTTTAGTTTCCGATGCTTCAATTCAGGTTTACTGTATCCTTTGGACCTTCTTATTGACGATGAGCCACAGAGTTTGCGTCCGAATTCAATACAAAAGGCACAATGCCGACTTAAGTACAAGAGGACTTACACTCTCACTTTCAATGATTTGAACCTCTCCTGTGAGTCCAGTTTGAGATTCCGATGCTTCACTTGAGGTTTACTGTATCCCTTGCATCTTCTTATTGACGATGAAACACAGAAATTGCATCCATATTTAATACAAAAGGCACAATGCCGACTTAAGTAAAAGAAGACTGACACTCTCACTTTCTGTGATTTTAACCTCTCCTGTGAGACCAGTTTTAGATTCCGATGCTTCACTTCAGTTTACTGTATGCCTTGGACCTTCTTATTGACGATGAGACACAGAAATTGCATGCGAATTTAATACAAATGGCACAATGCCGACTTAAGTACAAGAGGACCGACACTCTAACTGTCAATGTTTTGAACCTCTCCTGTGAGTCCAGTTTTAGGTTCCGATGCTTCACTTCAGTCTTACTGAATCTCTTGGACCTTCGTATTTACGATGAAACACAGTGTTTGCATCCGAATTTAATACAAAAGGCACAATGCTGACATAAGTACAAGAGGACTGACACTCTAACTTTCTATGATTTGAACCTCTCCTGTGAGTCCAGTTTTAGATTCCGATGCTTCACTTCAGGTTTACTTTATCCCTTGGACCTTCTTATTGACGATGAAACACAGAAATTTCATCCGAATTTAATACAAAAGGCACAATGCCGACTTAAGTAAAAGAGGACTGACACTCTCACTTTCTATGATTTGAACTTCTCCTGTGAGCCCAGTTTTGGATACCGATGCGTCACTTCAGGTTTACCGTATAGCTTGCACCTTATTATTGACGATGAAACACAGAAATTGCATCCGAATTTATTACAAAAGGCACAATGCCGACTTAAGTAAAAGAGGACTGACACTCTCACTTTCTATGATTTGAACTTCTCCTGTGCGTCCAGTTATAGATTCCGATGCTTCACTTCAGGTTTACTGTATACCTTGCACTATCTTATTGACGATGAAACGCAGAAATTGCATCGGAATTTAATACAAAAGGTACAATGCCGACCTAAGTACAAGAGGACTGACACTCTATCTTTCTATGATTTGAACCTCTCCTGTGAGTCCAGTTTTAGATTCCGATGCTTCAGTTCAGGTTTACTGTATCCCTAGGACCTTCTTATTGACGATGAAACACAGAAATTGCATCCGAATTTAATACAAATGGTACAATGCCGACTTAAGTACAAGAGGACTGGCACTGTCACTCTCTATGATTCGAACCTCTCTTGTGAGGTCAGATTTAGATTCCGATGCTTCACTTCAGGTTTACTGTATCCCTTGGACCTTCTTATTGACGATGAAACACAGAAATTGCATTCGAATTCAATACAAAAGGCACAATGTCGACTTAGATACTAGATGACTGACACTCTCACTTTCTATGATTTGAACCTCTCCTGTGAGTCCAGTTTTAGATTCCGATGCTTCACTTCAGGTTTACTTTATCCCTTGGACCTTCTTATTGACGATGAAACACAGAAATTTCATCCGAATTTAATACAAAAGGCACAATGCCGACTTAAGTAAAAGAGGACTGACACTCTCACTTTCTATGATTTGAACTTCTCCTGTGAGCCCAGTTTTAGATACCGATGCGTCACTTCAGGTTTACCGTATAGCTTGCACCTTATTATTGACGATGAAACACAGAGATTGCATCGGAATTTAATACAAAAGGCACAATGCCGACATAAGTACAAGAGGACTCACACTCTCTATGATTTGAACCTCTCCTGTGAGTCCAGTTTTAGATTCCGATGCTTCACTTCAGGTTTACTGTATACCTTGGACCCTCTTATTGACGATGAAACACAGAAATTGCATCCGAATTTATTACAAAAGGCACAATGCCGACTTAAGTAAAAGAGGACTGACACTCTCACTTTCTATGATTTGAACTTCTCCTGTGCGTCCAGTTTTAGATTCCGATGCTTCACTTCAGGATTACTGTATACCTTGCGCCGTCTTATTGACGATGAAACACAGAAATTGCATCGGAATTAAATTCAAAAGGCACAATGCCGACATAAGTACAAGAGGACTGACACTCTAACTCTCTATGATTTGAACCTCTTCTGTGCGTACAGTTATAGATTCCGATGCTTCACTTCAGGTTTACTGTATACCTTGCACTATCTTATTGACGATGAAACGCAGAAATTGCATCGGAATTTAATACAAAAGGTACAATGCCGACCTAAGTACAAGAGGACTGACACTCTATCTTTCTATGATTTGAACCTCTCCTGTGAGTCCAGTTTTAGATTCCGATGCTTCAGTTCAGGTTTACTGTATCCCTAGGACCTTCTTATTGACGATGAAACACAGAAATTGCATCCGAATTTAATACAAATGGTACAATGCCGACTTAAGTACAAGAGGACTGGCAATGTCACTCTCTATGATTCGAACCTCTCTTGTGAGGTCAGATTTAGATTCCGATGCTTCACTTCAGGTTTACTGTATCCCTTGGACCTTCTTATTGACGATGAAACACAGAAATTGCATTCGAATTCAATACAAAAGGCACAATGTCGACTTAGATACTAGATGACTGACACTCTCACTTTCTATGATTTGAACCTCTCCTGTGAGTCCAGTTTTAGATTCCGATGCTTCACTTCAGGTTTACTGTATCCTTTGGACCATCTTATTGACGATGAGCTACACAGTTTGCATCCGAATTCAATACAAAAGGCACAATGCCAACTTAAGTACAAGAGGACTGACACTCTAACTTTCTATGATTTGAACCTCTCCTGTGAGTCCAGTTTTAGATCCCGATGCTTCACTTGAGGTTTACTGTATCGCTTGCACCTTCTTATTGACGATGAAACACAGAAATTGCATCCGAATTTAATACAAAAGGCACAATGCCGACTTAAGTAAAAGAGGACTGACACTCTCACTTTCTGTGATTTGAACCTCTCCCGTGAGTCCAGTTTTAGATTTCGATGCTTCACTTCAGGTTTACTGTATGCCTTGGACCTTCTTATTAACGATGAAACACAGAAATTGCATCTGCATTTAATACAAATGGCACAGTGCTGTCTTAAGTACAAGAGGAGCGACACTCTAACTGTCTATAATTTGAACCTCTCCTGTGAGTCCAGTTTTAGGTTCCGATGCTTCACTTCAGTCTTACTGAATCCCTTGGACCTTCGTATTTACGATGAAACACAGAGTTTGCATCCGAATTTAATACAAAAGGCACAATGCCGACATAAGTACAAGAGGACTGACACTCTCACTCTCTATGATTTGACCCTCTCCTGTGAGACCAGTTTTAGATTCCGATGCTATACTTCAGGTTTACTGTATACCTTGGACCTTCTTATTGACGATGAAACACAGAAATTGCGTCCGAATTTAGTACAAAAGGCACAATGCCGACTTAGGTACAAGATGATTGACACTCTCACTTTTATGATTTGAACTTCTCCTGTGAGTCCAGTTTTAGATTCCGATGCTTCACTTCAGGTTTACTGTATGCCTTGGACCTTCATATGGACGATGAGACACAGAAATTGCATCTGAATTTGATACAAAAGGCTCAATGCCAACTTAAGTACAAGAGTACTGACACTCTAACTGTCTATGTTTTGAACCTCTCCTATGAGTCCAGTTTTAGATTCCGATGCTTCAATTCAGGTTTACTGAATCCCTTTGAGCTTCTTATTTACGATGAAACACAGAGTTTGCATCCGAATTTAATACAAAAGGCACAATGCCGACTTTAGTACAAGAGGACTGACACTCTCATTTTTTATGATTTGAACCTCTCCTGTGAGTTCAGTCTTAGATTCCGATGCTTCACTTCAGGTTTACTGTATCCTTTGGACCTTCTTATTGACGATGAAATACTGAGTTTGCATCCAAATTTACTACAAAAGGCACAATGCCGACTTAAGTACCAGAGGACTGACACTCTAACTTTCTACGATTTCAACCTCTCCTGTGAGTCCAGTTTTAGATTCCGATGCTTCACTTCAGGTTTACTTTATCCCTTGGACCTTCTTATTGACGATGAAACACAGAAATTTCATCCGAATTTAATACAAAAGGCACAATGCCGACTTAAGTTAAAGAGGACTGACACTCTCACTTTCTATGATTTGAACTTCTCCTGTGAGCCCAGTTTTAGATTCCGATGCGTCACTTCAGGTTTACCGTATAGCTTGCACCTTATTATTGACGATGAAACACCGAGATTGCATCTGAATTTAATACAAAAGGCACAATGCCGACATAAGTACAAGAGGACTGACACTCTCACTTTCTATGATTTGAACCTCTCCTGTGAGACCAGTTTTAGATTCCGATGCTTCACTTCAGGTTTACTGTATACCTTGGACCCTCTTATTGACGATGAAACACAGAAATTGCATCGGAATTTATTACAAAAGGCACAATGCCGACTTAAGTAAAAGAGGACTGACACTCTCACTTTCTATGATTTGAACTTCTCCTGTGCGTCCCGTTTTAGATTCCGATGCTTCACTTCAGGATTACTGTATACCTTGCGCCGTCTTATTGACGATGAAACACAGAAAATGCATCGGAATTAAATTCAAAAGGCACAATGCCGACATAAGTACAAGAGGACTGACACTCTCACTTTCTATGATTTGAACCTCTCCTGTGAGACCAGTTTTAGATTCTGATGCTTCACTTCAGGTTTACTGTATACCTTGGACACTCATATTGACGATGAAACACAGAAATTGCATCCGAATTTATTACAAAAGGCACAATGCCGACTTAAGTAAAAGAGGACTGACACTCTCACTTTCTATGATTTGAACTTCTCCTGTGCGTCCAGTTTTAGATTCCGATGCTTCACTTCAGGATTACTGTATACCTTGCACCGTCTTATTGACGATGAAACACAGAAATTGCATCGGAATTAAATTCAAAAGGCACAATGCCGACTTAAGTACAAGAGGACTGACACTCTAACTCTCTATGATTTGAACCTCTCCTGTGCATACAGTTATAGATTCCGATGCTTCACTTCAGGTTTACTGTATCCCTTGGACCTTCTTATTGACGATGAAATATAGAAATTGCATCCGAATTTAATACAAAAGCACAATGCCGACTTAAGTAAAAGAGGACTGACACTCTCTCTTTCTATGATTTGAACCTCTTCTGTGCGTACAGTTATAGATTCCGATGCTTCACTTCAGGTTTACTGTATACCTTGCACTATCTTATTGACGATGAAACGCAGAAATTGCATCGGAATTTAATACAAAAGGTACAATGCCGACTTAAGTAAAAGAGGACTGACACTCTCACTTTCTGTGATTTGAACCTCTCCTGTGAGTCCAGTTTTAGATTCCGATGCTTCACTTCAGGTTTACTGTATGCCTTGGACCTTCATATGGACGATGAGACACAGAAATTGCATCTGAATTTGATACAAAAGGCTCAATGCCAACTTAAGTACAAGAGTACTGACACTCTAACTGTCTATGTTTTGAACCTCTCCTATGAGTCCAGTTTTAGATTCCGATGCTTCAATTTAGGTTTACTGAATCCCTTTGAGCTTCTTATTTACGATGAAACACAGAGTTTGCATCCGAATTTAATACAAAAGGCACAATGCCGACTTTAGTACAAGAGGACTGACACTCTCATTTTTTATGATTTGAACCTCTCCTGTGAGTTCAGTCTTAGATTCCGATGCTTCACTTCAGGTTTACTGTATACCTTGCACCTTCTTATTGACGATGAAACACAGAAATTGCATCCGAATTTAATACAAAAGGCACAATGCCGACTAAAGTAAAAGAGGACTGACACACTCACTTTCTATGATTTGAACCTCTCCTATTAGTCCAGTTTTAAATTCCGATGCTTCACTTCCGGTTTACTGTATCGCTTGGACCTTCTTATTGACGATGAAACACAGAAATTGCTTCCGAATGTAATACAAAAGGAACAATGCCGACTTAAGTAAAAGAGGACTGACACTCTCAATTTCTATGATTTGAACCTCTCCTGTGAGTCCAGTTTTAGATTCCGATGCTTCACTTCAGGATTACTGTATCCCTGGGACCTTCTTATTGACGATGAAACACAGAAATTGCATTCGAATTCAATACAAAAGGCACAATGCCGACTTAAGTACTAGAGGACTGACACTCTCACTTTCTATGATTTGAACCTCTCCTGTGAGTCCAGTTTTAGATTCCGATGCTTCACTTCAGGTTTACTGTATCCTTTGGACCTTCTTATTGACAATGAGCCACAGAGTTTGCATCCGAATTCAATACAAAAGGCACAATGCTGACTTAAGTACAAGAGGACTGACACTCTAACTTTCTACGATTTGAACCTCTCCTGTGTGTCCAGTTTTAGATTCTGATGCTTCACTTGAGGTTTACTGTATACCTTGCATCTTCTTATTGACGATGAAACACAGAAATTGCATCCATATTTAATACAAAAGGCACAATGCCGACTTAAGTAAAAGAAGACTGACACTCTCACTTTCTGTGATTTGAACCTCTCCTGTGAGTCCAGTTTTAGATTCCGATGCTTCACTTCAGTTTACTGTATGCCTTGGACCTTCTTATTGACGATGAGACACAGAAATTGCATCTGAATTTAATACAAATGACACAATGCCGACTTAAGTACAAGAGGACCGACACTCTAACGGTCTATGATTTGAACTTCTCCTGTGAGTCCAGTTTTAGATTCCGATGCTTCACTTCAGGTTTACTGTATCCTTTGGACCTTCTTATTGACGATGAAATACTGAGTTTGCATCCAAATTTACTACAAAAGGCACAATGCCGACTTAAGTACCAGAGGACTGACACTCTAACTTTCTACGATTTCAACCTCTCCTGTGAGTCCAGTTTTAGATTCCGATGCTTCACTTCAGGTTTACTTTATCCCTTGGACCTTCTTATTGACGATGAAACACAGAAATTTCATCCGAATTTAATACAAAAGGCACAATGCCGACTTAAGTTAAAGAGGACTGACACTCTCACTTTCTATGATTTGAACTTCTCCTGTGAGCCCAGTTTTAGATTCTGATGCGTCACTTCAGGTTTACCGTATAGCTTGCACCTTATTATTGACGATGAAACACCGAGATTGCATCTGAATTTAATACAAAAGGCACAATGCCGACATAAGTACAAGAGGACTGACACTCTCACTTTCTATGATTTGAACCTCTCCTGTGAGACCAGTTTTAGATTCCGATGCTTCACTTCAGGTTTACTGTATACCTTGGACCCTCTTATTGACGATGAAACACAGAAATTGCATCGGAATTTATTACAAAAGGCACAATGCCGACTTAAGTAAAAGAGGACTGACACTCTCACTTTCTATGATTTGAACTTCTCCTGTGCGTCCAGTTTTAGATTCCGATGCTTCACTTAAGGATTACTGTATACCTTGCGCCGTCTTATTGACGATGAAACACAGAAAATGCATCGGAATTAAATTCAAAAGGCACAATGCCGACATAAGTACAAGAGGACTGACACTCTCACTTTCTATGATTTGAACCTCTCCTGTGAGACCAGTTTTAGATTCTGATGCTTCACCTCAGGTTTACTGTATACCTTGGACACTCATATTGACGATGAAACACAGAAATTGCATCCGAATTTATTACAAAAGGCACAATGCCGACTTAAGTAAAAGAGGACTGACACTCTCACTTTCTATGATTTGAACTTCTCCTGTGCGTCCAGTTTTAGATTCCGATGCTTCACTTCAGGATTACTGTATACCTTGCACCGTCTTATTGACGATGAAACACAGAAATTGCATCGGAATTAAATTCAAAAGGCACAATGCCGACTTAAGTACAAGAGGACTGACACTCTATCTTTCTATGATTTGAACCTCTCCTGTGCGTACAGTTATAGATTCCGATGCTTCAGTTCAGGTTTACTGTATCCCTAGGACCTTCTTATTGACGATGAAACACAGAAATTGCATCTGCATTTAATACAAATGGCACAATGCTGACTTAAGTACAAGAGGAGCGACACTCTAACTGTCTATAATTTGAACCTCTCCTGTGAGTCCAGTTTTAGATTCCGATGCTTCACTTCAGGTTTACTGTATCCTTTGGACCTTCTTATTGACGATGAGCCACACAGTTTGCATCCGAATTCAATACAAAAGGCACAATGCCGACTTAAGTACAAGAGGACTGACACTCTAACTTTCTATGATTTGAACCTCTCCTGTGAGTCCAGTTTTAGATCCCGATGCTTCACTTGAGGTTTACTGTATCGCTTGCACCTTCTTATTGACGATGAAACACAGAAATTGCATCCGAATTTAATACAAAAGGCACAATGCCGACTTAAGTAAAAGAGGACTGACACTCTCACTTTCTGTGATTTGATCCTCTCCTGTGAGTCCAGTTTTAGATTACGATGCTTCACTTCAGGTTTACTGTATGCCTTGGACCTTCTTATTGACGATGAAACACAGAAATTGCATCTGCATTTAATACAAATGGCACAATGCTGACTTAAGTACAAGAGGAGCGACACTCTAACTGTCTATAATTTGAACCTCTCCTGTGAGTCCAGTTTTAGATTCCGATGCTTCACTTCAGGTTTACTGTATCCTTTGGACCTTCTTATTGACGAAGAAATAAAGAGTTTGCATCCGAATTTAATACAAAAGGCACTATGCCGCCTTAAGTACAAGAGGACTGACACTCTAACTTTCTATGATTTGAATCTCTCCTGTGAGTCCAGTTTTAGATTCCGATGCTTCACTTCAGGTTTACTGTATCCCTTAGACCTTCTTATTGACGATGAAACACAGAAATTGCATCCGAATTTAATACAAAAGGCACAATGTCGACTTAAGTAAAAGAGGTCTGACACTATCACTTTCTGTGATTTGAACCTCTCCTGTGAGTCCAGTTTTAGATTCCGATGCTTCACTTCAGGTTTACTGTATGCCTTGGACCTTCTTATTGACTATGAGACACAGAAATTGCATCTGAATTCAATACAAAGGGCACAATGCCGACTTAAGTACAAGAGGAGCGACACTCTAACTGTCTATGTTTTGAACCTCTCCTGTGAGTCCAGTTTTAGGTTCCGATGCTTCACTTCAGTCTTACTGAATCCCTTGGACCTTCGTATTTACGATGAAACACAGAGTTTGCATCCGAATTTAATACAAAAGGCACAATGCCGACATAAGTACAAGAGGACTGACACTCTCACATTCTATGATTTGACCCTCTCTTGTGAGACCAGTTTTAGATTCCGATGCTTCACTTCAGGTTTACTGTATACCTTGGACCGTCTTATTGACGATGAAACACAGAAATTGCATCCGAATTTATTACAAAAGGCACAATGCCGACTTAAGTAAAAGAATACTGACACTCTCACTTTCTATGATTTGAACCTTTCCTGTGGGTCCAGTTTTAGATTCCGATGCATCACTTCAGGTTTACTGTATTCCTTGCACCTTCATGTTGACGATGAAACACAGAAATTTCACCGAAATTAAATTCAAAAGGCACAATGCAGACTTAAGTACAAGAGTACTGACAGTCTCACTTTCTATGATTTGAAACTCTCCTGTGAGTCAAGTTTTAGATTCCGATGCTTCACTTCAGGTTTACTGTATACCTTGGACCTTCTTATTGACGATGAAACACAGAAATTGCGTCCGAATTTAGTACAAAAGGCACAATGCCGACTTAAGTACAAGATGATTGACACTCTCACTTTCTATGATTTGAACTTCTCCTGTGAGTCCAGTTTTAGATTCCGATGCTTCACTTCAGGTTTACTGTATACCTTGCACCTTCTTATTGACGATGAAACACAGAAATTGCATCGGAATTAAATTCAAAAGGCACAAAGCCGACTTAAGTACTAGAGAACTGACACTCTCACTTTCTATGTTTTGAACCTCTCCTGTGGGTCCAGTTTTGGATTGCGATGCTTCACTTCAGGTTTAATGTTTCCTTTGGACCTTCTTATTGACGATGAAACACAGAGTTTGCAACCGAATTTAATACAAAAGGCAAAATGCCGACTTAAGTACAAGAGGACTGACACTCTAACTGTCTATGTTTTGAAACTCTCCTATGAGTCCAGTTTTAGATTCCGATGCTTCATTTCAGGTTTACTGAATCCCTTTGAGCTTCTTTTTTACGATGAAACACAGAGTTTGCATCCGAATTTAATACAAAAGGCACAATGCCGACTTTAGTACAAGAGGACTGACACTCTCACTTTTTATGATTTGAACCTCTCCTGTGAGTTCAGTCTTAGATTCCGATGCTTCACTTCAGGTTTACTGTATTCCTTGCACCTTCTTATTGACGATGAAACACAGAAATTGCATCCGAATTTAATACAAAAGGCACAATGCCGACTAAAGTAAAAGAGGACTGACAAACTCACTTTCTATGATTTGAACCTCTCCTGTGAGTCCAGTTTTAGATTCCGATGCTTCACTTCAGGTTTACTGTATCCCTGGGACCATCTTATTGACGATGAAACACAGAAATTGCATTCGAATTCAATACAAAAGGCACAATGCCGACATAAGTACTTGAGGACTGACACTCTCACTTTCTATGATTTGAACCTCTCCTGTGAGTCCGGTTTTAGATTCCGATGCTTCACTTCAGGTTTACTGTATCCTTTGGACCTTCTTATTGACGATGAAATACAGAGTTTGCATCCGAATTTAATACAAAAGGCACAATACCGACTTAAGTAAAAGAGGACTGTCACTCTCACATTCAATGATTTGAACCTCTACTGTGAGTCCAGTTTTAGATTCCGATACTTCACTTCAGGTTAACTGTATCCCTTGGACCTTCTTATTGACGATGTAACACAGAAATTGCATCCGAATTTAATACAAGTGCCACAATGCCGACTTAAGTAACAGGGGACCGACACTCTCACTTTCTATTATTTGAACTTCTCCTGTGAGTCCAGTTTTAGATTCCGATGCTTCACTTCAGGTTTACTGTATCCCTGGGACCTTCTTATTGACAATGAAACACAGAAATTGCATCCGAATTTAGTACAAAAGGCACAATGCCGACTTAAGTACAAGAGGACTGACATTCACACTTTCTATGATTTGAACCTCTCCTGTAAGTCCAGTTTTAGATTCCGATGCTTCACTTCAGGTTTACTGTATCCCTAGGACCTTCTTATTGACGATGAAACACAGAAATTGCATCCGAATTTAATACAAATGGCACAATGCCGACTTAAGTGCAAGAGGACTGGCACTGTCACTCTCTATGATTCGAACCTCTCCTGTGAGGTCAGATTTAGATTCCGATGCTTCACTTCAGGTTTACTGTATCTTTTGGACCTTCTTATTGACGATGAAACACAGAAATTGCATCTGCATTTAATACAAATGGCACAATGCTGACTTAAGTACAAGAGGAGCGACACTCTAACTGTCTATAATTTGAACCTCTCCTGTGAGTCCAGTTTTAGATTCCGATGCTTCACTTCAGGTTTACTGTATCCTTTGGACCTACTTATTGACGATGAGCCACACAGTTTGGATCCGAATTCAATACAAAAGGCACAATGCCGACTTAAGTACAAGAGGACTGACACTCTAACTTTCTATGATTTGAACCTCTCCTGTGAGTCCAGTTTTAGATCCCGATGCTTCACTTGAGGTTTACTGTATCGCTTGCACCTTCTTATTGACGATGAAACACAGAAATTGCATCCGAATTTAATACAAAAGGCACAATGCCGACTTAAGTAAAAGAGGACTGACACTCTCACTTTCTGTGATTTGATCCTCTCCTGTGAGTCCAGTTTTAGGTTCCGATGCTTCACTTCAGTCTTACTGAATCCCTTGGACCTTCGTATTTACGATGAAACACAGAGTTTGCATCCGAATTTAATACAAAAGGCACAATGCCGACATAAGTACAAGAGGACTGACACTCTCACATTCTATGATTTGACCCTCTCCTGTGAGACCAGTTTTAGATTCCGATGCTTCACTTCAGGTTTACTGTATACCTTGGACCCTCTTATTGACGATGAAACACAGAAATTGCATCCGAATTTATTACAAAAGGCACAATGCCGACTTAAGTAAAAGAATACTGACACTCTCACTTTCTATGATTTGAACCTTTCCTGTGGGTCCAGTTTTAGATTCCGATGCATCACTTCAGGTTTACTGTATTCCTTGCACCTTCTTGTTGACGATGAAACACAGAAATTTCACCGAAATTAAATTCAAAAGGCACAATGCAGACTTAAGTACAAGAGTACTGACAGTCTCACTTTCTATGATTTGAAACTCTCCTGTGAGTCAAGTTTTAGATTCCGATGCTTCACTTCAGGTTTACTGTATACCTTGGACCTTCTTATTGACGATGAAACACAGAAATTGCGTCCGAATTTAGTACAAAAGGCACAATGCCGACTTAAGTACAAGATGATTGACACTCTCACTTTCTATGATTTGAACTTCTCCTGTGAGTCCAGTTTTAGATTCCGATGCTTCGCTTTAGGTTTACTGTATACCTTGCACCTTCTTATTGACGATGAAACACAGAAATTGCATCGGAATTAAATTCAAAAGGCACAAAGCCGACTTAAGTACTAGAGAACTGACACTCTCACTTTCTATGTTTTGAACCTCTCCTGTGGGTCCAGTTTTGGATTGCGATGCTTCACTTCAGGTTTAATGTTTCCTTTGGACCTTCTTATTGACGATGAAACACAGAGTTTGCAACCGAATTTAATACAAAAGGCAAAATGCCGACTTAAGTACAAGAGGACTGACACTCTAACTGTCTATGTTTTGAAACTCTCCTATGAGTCCAGTTTTAGATTCCGATGCTTCATTTCAGGTTTACTGAATCCCTTTGAGCTTCTTTTTTACGATGAAACACAGAGTTTGCATCCGAATTTAATACAAAAGGCACAATGCCGACTTTAGTACAAGAGGACTGACACTCTCACTTTTTATGATTTGAACCTCTCCTGTGAGTCCAGTTTTAGATTCCGATGCTTCACTTCAGGTTTACTGTATCCCTGGGACCATCTTATTGACGATGAAACACAGAAATTGCATTCGAATTCAATACAAAAGGCACAATGCCGACATAAGTACTTGAGGACTGACACTCTCACTTTCTATGATTTGAACCTCTCCTGTGAGTCCGGTTTTAGATTCCGATGCTTCACTTCAGGTTTACTGTATCCTTTGGACCTTCTTATTGACGATGAAATACAGAGTTTGCATCCGAATTTAATACAAAAGGCACAATACCGACTTAAGTAAAAGAGGACTGTCACTCTCACATTCAATGATTTGAACCTCTACTGTGAGTCCAGTTTTAGATTCCGATACTTCACTTCAGGTTAACTGTATCCCTTGGACCTTCTTATTGACGATGTAACACAGAAATTGCATCCGAATTTAATACAAGTGCCACAATGCCGACTTAAGTAACAGGGGACCGACACTCTCACTTTCTATGATTTGAACTTCTCCTGTGAGTCCAGTTTTAGATTCCGATGCTTCACTTCAGGTTTACTGTATGCCTTGGATCATCTTATTGACGATGAAACACAGAAATTGCATCCGAATTTAATACAAATGCCACAATGCCGACTTAAGTAACAGAGGACTGACACTCATACTTTCTATGATTTGAACTGCTCCTGCGGGTCCAGTTTTAGATTTCGATGCGTCACTTCAGGTTTACCGTATAGCTTGCAACATATTATTGACGATGAAACACAGAAATTGCATCGGAATTTATTACAAAAGGCACAATTCCGCCATAAGTACAACAGGGGACTGACACTCTAACTTTCTATGATTTGATCCTCTCCTGTGCGTCCAGTTTTAGATTCGGATGCTTCACTTCAGGTTTACTGTATGGCTAGGACCTTCTTATTGACGATGAGACACAGATATTGCATCTGAATTTAATACAAAAGGCACAATGCCGACTTAAGTACAAGAGGACCAACACTATAACTGTCTATGTTTTCAACCTCTCCTGTGAGTCCAGTTTTAGATTCCGATGCTTCACTTCAGTTTTACTGAATCCCTTGGACCTTCGTATTTACGATGAAACACAGAGTTTGCATCCGAATTTAATACAAAAGGCACAATGCCGACATAAGTACAAGAGGACTGCCACTCTCACTTTCTATGATTTGAACCTCTCCTGTGAGTCCAGTTTTAGATTCAGATGCTTCACTTCAGTTTGACTGTATGTCTTGGACCTTTTTATTGACAATGAGACACAGAAATTGCATCTGAATTTAATACAAAAGGCACAATGCCGACTTAAGTACAAGAGGACCGACACTCTAACTGTCTATGTTTTGAATCTCTGCTGTGATTCCAGTTTTAGATTCCGATGCTTCACTTCAGGTTTACTGAATCCCTTGGACCTTCTTATTTACGATGAAACACAGAGTTTGCATCCAAATTTAATACAAAAGGCACAATGCCGACTTAAGTAAAAGAGGACTGACACTCTCACTTTCTATGATTTGAACCTCTCCTGTGAGCCCAGTTTTAGATTCCGTTGATTCACTTCAGGATTACTGAATACCTTGCACCTTCTTATTGAAGATGAAACACAGAAATTGCATCGGAATTAAATTCAAAAGGCACAATGCCGATTTAAGTACAAGAGTACTGACACTCTCATTTGCTATGATTTGAAACTCTCCTGTGAGTCCAGTTTTAGATTCCGATGCTTCACTTCAGGTTTACTATATACCTTGGGCCTTCGTATTGACGATGAAACACAGAAATTGCATCCGAAGTTAGTACAAAAGGCACAAAGCCGACTTAAGTACAAGAGGACTGACACTCTCACTTACTATGATTTGAACCTCTCCTGTGAGTCCAGTATTAGATTCCGATACTTCACTTCAGGTTTACTGTATCCCTTGGACCTTCTTATTGACGATGAAACACAGAAATTGCATCCGAATTTAATACAAATGGCACAATGCCGACTTAAGTACAAGAGGACTGGCACTGTCACTCTCTATGTTTCGAACCTCTCCTGTGACGTCAAATTTAGATTCCGATGCTTCACTTCAGGTTTACTGTATCCCTTGGACCTTCTTATTGACGATGAAACACAGAAATTGCATTCGAATTCAATACAAAAGGCACAATGCCGACTTAGATACTAGAGGACTGACACTCTCACTTTGTATGATTTGAACCTGTCCTGTGAGTCCAGTTTTAGATTCCGATGCTTCACTTCAGGTTTACTGTATCCTTTGGACCTTCTTATTGACGATGAGCCACAGAGTTTGCATCCGAATTCAATACAAAAGGCACAATGCCGACTTAAGTACAAGAGGACTGACACTCTCACTTTCTGTGATTTGAATCTCTCCTGTTAGTCCTGTTTTAGATTCCGATGCTTCACTTCAGGTTTACTGTATGCCTTGGACCTTCTTATTGACGATGAGACACAGAATTTGCATCTGAATTTAATTCAAAAGGCACAATGCCGACTAAAGTACAAGAGGACCGACACTCTGTCTATGTTTTCAACATCTCCTGTGAGTCCAGTTTTAGATTCCGATGCTTCACTTCAGTTTTACTGAATCCCTTGGACCTTCGTATTTACGATGAAACACAGAGTTTGCATCCGAATTTAATACAAAAGGCACAATGACGACATAAGTACAAGAGGCCTGCCACTCTCACTTTCTATGATTTGAACCTCTCCTGTGAGACCAGTTTTAGATTCCGATGCTTCACTTCAGGTTTACTGTATACCTTGGACCCTCTTATTGACGATGAAACACGGAAAATGCATCCGAATATATTACAAAAGGCCCAATGCCGACTTAAGTTAAAGAGGACTGACACTCACACTTTCTATAATTTGAACCTCTTCTGTGAGTCCAGTTTTAGATTCCGATGCTTCCCTTCAGGTTTACTGTATACCCTGCACCTTCTTATTGACGATGAAACACAGAAATTTCACTGAAATTAAATTCAAAAGGCACAATGCAGACTTAAGTACAAGAGTACTGACACTCTCACTTTCTATGATTTGAAACTCCCTGTGAGACCAGTTTTATATTCCGATGCTTCACCTCAGGTTTACTGCATACCTTGGACCTCCTTATTGACGATGAAACACAGAAATTGCATCCGAATATAGTACAAAAGGCACAATGCTGTCTTAAGTACAAGAGGATTGACACTCTCACTTTCTATGATTTGAACTTCTCCTGTGAGTCCAGTTTTAGTTTCCGATGTTTCACTTCAGGTTTACTGCATACCTTGCACCTTCTTATTGACGATGAAACACAGAAATTGATTCCGAATATAATACAAAAGGCACAATGCCGACATAAGTAAAAGAGGACTGACACTCTCACTTTCTATGATTTGAACCTCTCCTCTGAGTCCAGTTTTATATTCCGATGCTTCACTTCAGGTTTACTATATACATTGGACATTCTTATTGACGATGAAACACAAAAATTGCATCCGAATTTAATACAAAAGGCACAATGCCGACTTAAGTAAAAGAGGACTGACACTCTCACTTTCTATGATTTGAACCTCTCCTGTGAGTCCAGTTTTAGATTCCGATGCTTCACTTCAGTTTGACTGTATGTCTTGGACCCTCATATTGACAATGAGACACAGAAATTGCATCTGAATTTAATACAAAAGGCACAATGAGGACTTAAGTACAAGAGGACCGACACTCTCTCTGTCTATGTTTTGAATATCTCCTGTGAGTCCAGTTTTAGATTCCGATGCTTCACTTCAGGTTTACTGAATCCCTTGGACTTTCTTATTTACGATGAAACACAGAGATTGCATCCAAATTTAATACAAAAGGCACAATGCCGACTGAAGTACAAGAGGATTGACACTCACTTTTTCTATGATTTGAACCTCTCCTGTGAGACCAGTTTTAGATTCCGATGCTTCACTTCAGGATTACTGTATACCTTGGACCCACTTATTGACGATGAAACACAGAAATTACATCCGGATTTAATACAAAAGGCACAATGCCGATTTAAGTACAAGAGTACTGACTCTCTCACTTTCTATGATTAGAAACTCTCCTGTGAGTCCAGTTTTAGATTCCGATGCTTCACTTCAGGTTTACTATACACCTTGGACCTTCGTATTGACGATGAAACACAGAAATTGCATCCGAATTTAATACAAAAGGCACAATGCCGACTTAAGTAAAAGAGGACTGACACTCTCACTTTCTATGATTTGAACCTCTCCTGTGAGTCCAGTTTTAGATTCAGATGCTTCACTTCAGTTTGACTGTATGTCTTGGACCTTCTTATTGACAATGAGACACAGAAATTGCATCTGAATTTAATACAAAAGGCACAATGCCGACTTAAGTACAAGAGGACCGACACTCTAACTGTCTTTGTTTTGAATCTCTGCTGTGATTCCAGTTTTAGATTCCGATGCTTCACTTCAGGTTTACTAAATCCCTTGGACCTTCTTATTTACGATGACACACAGAGTTTGCATCCAAATTTAATACAAAAGGCACAATGCCGACTTAAGTAAAAGAGGACTAACACTCTCACTTTCTATGATTTGAACCCCTCCTGTGAGCCCAGTTTTAGATTCCGTTGATTCACTTCAGGATTACTGTATACCTTGCACCTTCTCATTGACGATGAAACACAGAAATTGCATCGGAATTAAATTCAAAAGGCACAATGCCGATTTAAGTACAAGAGTACTGACACTCTCACTTGCTATGATTTGAAACTCTCCTGGGAGTCCAGTCTTAGATTCCGATGCTTCACTTCAGGTTTACTATATACCTTGGACCTTCGTATTGACGATGAAACACAGAAATTGCATCCGAAGTTAGTACAATAGGCACAATGCCGACTTAAGTACAAGAGGACTGACACTCTCACTTACTATGATTTGAACCTCTCCTGTGAGTCCAGTATTAGATTCCGATGCGTCACTTCAGGTTTACCGTGTAGCTTGCAACATATTATTGACGATGAAACACAGAAATTGCATCGGAATTTATTACAAAAGGCACAATGCCGACATAAGTACAACAGGGGACTGACACTCTAACTTTCTATGATTTGAACCTCTCCTGTGAGTCCAGTTTTAGATTCGGATGCTTCACTTCAGGTTTACTGTATGCCTAGGACCTTCTTATTGACGATGAAACACAGAAATTGCATCCGAATTTAATACAAATGGCACAATGCCGACCTAAGTACAAGAGGACTGGCACTGTCACTCTCTATGATTCGAACCTCTCCTGTGAGGTCAGATTTAGATTCCGATGCTTCAATTCAGTTTTACTATATCCCTTGGACCTTCTTATTGACGATGAAACACAGAAATTACATTCGAATTCAATACAAAAGGCACAATGCCGACTTAGATACTAGAGGACTGACACTCTCACTATCTATGATTTGAACCTCTCCTGTGAGTCCAGTTTTAGATTCCGATGGTTCACTTCAGGTTTACTGTATCCCTTGGACCTTCTTATTGACGATGAAACACAGAAGTTGCATCCCAATTTAATACAAAAGGCACAATGCAGACTTAAGTAAAATAGGACTGCCACTCTCACTTTCTGTGATTTGAACCTCTCCTGTGAGTCCAGTTTTAGATTCCGATGCTTCACTTCAGGTTTACTGAATCGCCTGGACCTTCTTATTGACGATGAGACACAGATATTGCATCTGAATTTAATACAAAAGGCACAATGCCGACTTAAGTACAAGAGGACTGACACTCTCACTTTCTGTGATTTCAACCTCTCCTGTGAGTCCAGTTTTAGATTCCGATGCTTCACTTCAGGTTTACTGCATGCCTTGGACCTTGTTATGGACGATGAGACATTGAAATTGCATCGGAATTTAATACAAAATGCACAATGCCAACTTAAGTACAAGAGGACCGACACTCTAACTGTCTATGCTTTGAACCTCTCCTGTGAGTCCAGTTTTAGATTCCGATGCTTCACTTCAGGTATACTGAATCGCCTGGACCTTCTTATTGACGATGAGACACAGATATTGCATCTGAATTTAATACAAAAGGCACAATGCCGACTTAAGAACAAGAGGACTGACACTCTCACTTTCTGTGATTTCAACCTCTCCTGTGAGTCCAGTTTTAGATTCCGATGCTTCACTTCAGGTTTACTGTATACCTTGCACCTTCTTATTGACGATGAAACACAGAAATTGCATCGGAATTAAATTCAAAAGGCACAATGCCGATTTAAGTACAAGAGGACTGACACTCTCACTTACTATGATTTGAACCTCTCCTGTGAGTCCAGTTTTAGATTCCGATACTTCACTTCAGGTTTACTGTATCCCTTGGACCTTCTTATTGACGATGAAACACAGAAATTGCATCCCAATTTAATACAAAAGGCACAATGCCGACATAAGTAAAATAGGACTGACACTCTCACTTTCTGTGATTTGAACCTCTCCTGTGAGTCCAGTTTTAGATTCCGATGCTTCACTTCAGGTTTACTGTATGCCTCGGATCATCTTATTGACGATGAGACACAGAAATTGCATCTGAATTTAATACAAAATGCACAATGCCGACTTAAGTACAAGAGGACCGACACTCTGACTGTCTATGTTTTTAACCTCTCCTGTGAGTCCAGTTTTATATTCCGATGCTTCACTTCATTTTTACTGAATCCCTTGGACCTTCGTATTTACGATGAAACACGGAGTTTGCATCCGAATTTAATACAAAAGGCACAATGCCGACTTAAGTACAAGAGGACTGACACTCTCACTTTCTATGATTTGAACCTCTCCTGTGTGTCCAGTTTTAGATTCCGATGCTTCACTTCAGGTTTACTGTATCCTTTGGACCATCTTACTGACGATGAGCCACAGAGTTTGCATCCGAATTCAATACAAAAGGCACAATGCCGACTGAAGTACAAGAGGACTGCCACTTCACTTTCTGTGATTTGAATCTCTCCTGTTAGTCCTGTTTTAGATTCCGATGCTTCACTTCAGGTTTACTGTATGCCTTGGACCTTCTTATTGACGATGAGACGCAGATATTGGATCTGAATTTAATACAAAAGGCACAATGCCGACTTAAGTACAAGAGGACCGACACTCTAACTGTCTATGCTTTCAACCTCTCCTGTGAGTCCAGTTTTAGATTCCGATGCTTCACTTCAGTTTTACTGAATCCCTTGGACCTTCGTATTTACGATGAAACACGGAGTTTGCATCCGAATTTAATACAAAAGGCACAATGCCGACATAAGTACAAGAGGACTGCCACTCTCACTTACTATGATTTGAACCTCTCCTGTGTATCAGTTTTAGATTCCGATGCTTCACTTCAGGTTTACTGTATCGCTTGGACCTTCTTATTGACGATGAAACACAGAAATTGAATCCGAAATTAATACAAAAGGCACAATGCCGACTTAAGTACAAGAGGATCGACACTCTCTCTTTCTATGATTTGAACCTCTCCTGTTAGACCAGTTTTAGATTCCGATGCTTCACTTCAGGATTACTGTATACCTTGGACCCACTTATTGACGATGAAACACAGAAATTACATCCGGATTTAATACAAAAGGCACAATGCCGATTTAAGTACAAGAGTACTGACACTCTCACTTTCTATGATTTGAAACTCTCCTGTGAGTCCAGTTTTAGATTCCGATGCTTCACTTCAGGTTTTCTATATACCTTGGACCTTCGTATTGACGATGAAACACAGAAATTGCATCCGAAGTTAGTACAAAAGGCACAATGCCGACTTAAGTACAAGAGGACTGACACTCACACTTTCTATGATTTGAACCTCTCCTGTGAGTCCAGTATTAGATTGCGATACTTCACTTCAGGTTTACTGTATCCCTTGGACCTTCTTTTTGACGATGAAACACAGAAATTGCATCCGAATTTAATACAAATGCCACAATGCCGACTTAAGTAATAGAGGACTGACACTCTCACTTTCTATGATTTGAACTTCTCCTGTGAGTCCAGTTTTAGATTCCGATGCGTCACTTCAGGTTTACCGTAAAGCTTGCAACATATTATTGATGATGAAACACAGAAATTGCATCGGAATTTATTACAAAAGGCACAATGCCGACATAAGTACAACAGGGGACTGACACTCTAACTCTCTATGATTTGAACCTCTCCTGTGAGTCCAGTTTTAGATTCCGATGCTTCACTTCAGGTTTACTGTATCTCTTGGACCTTATTATTGACGATGCAATACAGAAATTGCATCCGAATTTAATACAAAAGGCACAATGCCGACTTAAGTAAAAGAGGACTGACACTCTCTCTATCTATGATATGAACTTCTCCTTTGAGTCCAGTTTCAGATTCCGATGCTTCATTTCAGGTTTACTGTATACCTTGCACCTTCTTATTGACAATGAGAGATAGAAATTGCATCGGAATTAAATTAAAAATGCACAATGCCGACTTAAGTACAAGAGGACTGACACTCTCACTTTCTATGATTTGAACCTCTCCTGTGAGTCCAGTTTTAGATTCCGATACTTCACTTCAGGTTTACTGTATCCCTTTGACCTTCTTATTGACGATGAAACACAGAAATTGCATCCGAATTTAATACAAATGCCACAATGCCGACTTAAGTAACAGAGGACTGACACTCTCACTTTCTATGATTTGAACTGCTCCTGTGAGTCCAGTTTTAGATTTCGATGCGTCACTTCAGGTTTACTGTATAGCTTGCAACTTATTATTGACGATGAAACACAGAAATTGCATCGGAATTTATTACAAAAGGCACAATGCCTACATAAGTACAACAGGGGACTGACACTCTAACTTTCTATGATTTGAACCTCTCCTGTGCGTCCAGTTTTAGATTCGGATGCTTCACTTCAGGTTTACTGTATGCCTAGGACCTTCTTATTGACGATGAAACACAGAAATTGCATCCGAATTTAATACAAATGGAACAATGCCGACCTAAGTACAAGAGGACTGGCACTGTCACTCTCTATGATTCGAACCTCTCCTGTGAGGTCAGATTTCGATTCCGATGCTTCAATTCAGTTTTACTATATCCCTTGGACCTTCTTATTGACGATGAAACACAGAAATTACATTCGAATTCAATACAAAAGGCACAATGACGACTTAGATACTAGAGGACTGACACTCTCACTATCTATGATTTGAACCTCTCCTGTGAGTCCAGTTTTAGATTCCGATGCTTCACTTCAGCTTTACTGAATCCCTTGGACCTTCGTATTTACGATGAAACACAGAGTTTGCATCCGAATTTAATTCAAAAGGCTCAATTGCGACTTAAGTAAAAGAGGACTGACACTCTCACTTTCTATGATTTGAACCTCTCCTGTGAGCCCAGTTTTAGATTTCGTTGATTCACTTCAGGATTACTGTATACCTTGCACCTTCTTATTGACGATGAAACACAGAAATTGCATCGGAATTAAATTCAAAAGGCACAATGCCGATTTAAGTACAAGAGTACTGACACTCTCACTTTCTATGATTTGAAACTCTCCTGTGAGTCCAGTTTTAGATTCCGATGCTTCACTTCAGGTTTACTATATACCTTGGACCTTCGTATTGACGATGAAACACAGAAATTGCATCCGAAGTTAGTACAAAAGGCACAATGCCGACTAAAGTACAAGAGGACTGACACTCTCACTTTCTATGATTTGAAGTTCTCCTGTGAGCCCAGTATTAGATTCCGATACTTCACTTCAGGTTTACTGTATCCCTTGGACCTTCTTATTGACGATGAAACACAGAAATTGCATCCGAATTTAGTACAAATGCCACAATGCCGACTTAAGTAACAGAGGACTGACACTCTCACTTTCTATGATTTGAACTTCTCCTGTGAGTCCAATTTTAGATTCCGATACGTCACTTCAGGTTCACCGTATAGCTTGCAACATATTATTGACGATGAAACACAGAAATTGCATCGGAATTTATTACAAAAGGCACAATGCCGACATAAGTACAACAGGGGACTGACACTCTAACTTTCTATGATTTGAACCTCTCCTGTGAGTCCAGTTTTAGATTCCGATGCTTCACTTCAGGTTTACTGTATCTCTTGGACCTTCTTATTGACGATGCGATACAGAAATTGCATTAGAATTTAATACAATAGGCACAATGCCGACTTAAGTAAAAGAGGACTGACACTCTCTCTATCTATGATATGAACTTCTCCTTTGAGTCCAGTTTCAGATTCCGATGCTTCACTTCAGGTTTACTGTATACCTTGCACCTTCTTATTGACAATGAGAGATAGAAATTGCATCGGAATTAAATTAAAAATGCACAATGCCGACTTAAGTACAAGAGGACTGACACTCTAACTTTCTATGATTTGAACCTCTCCTGTGAGTCCAAGTGTAGATTCCGATGCTTCACTTCAGGTTTACTGTATACCTTGCACCTTCTTATTGACGATGAAACACAGAAATTGCATCCGAATTTGATACAAACGGCATAATGCCGACATAAGTACAAGAGGACTGACACTCTCACATTCTATGATTTGAACCTCTCCTGTGAGTCCAGTTTTAGATTCCGATGCTTCACTTCAGGTTCACTGTATCCCTCGGACCTTCTTATTGACGATGAAACACAGAAATAGCATCCGAATTTAATAAAAAAGGCACAATGCCGACTTAAGTAAAAGCGGACTGACACTCTCACTTTCTATGATTTGAACCTCTCCTGTGAGTCCAGTTTTAGATTCCGATGCTTCACTTCAGGTTTACTGTATACCTTGCACCTTCTTATTGACGATGAAACACAGAAATTGCATCGGAATTAAATTCAAAAGGCACAATGCCAACTTAAGTACAAAAGGACTGACACTCTCACTTTCTATGATTTGAACCTGTCCTGTGAGTCCAGCTTTAGATTCCGATGCTTCACTTCATGTTTACTGTATCTCTTGGACCTTCTTATTGACGATGAAACACAGAAATTGCTTCCGAATTTAATACAAATGCCACAATGCCGACCTAAGTACAAGAGGACTGGCACTGTCACTCTCTATGATTCGAACCTCTCCTGTGAGGTCAGATTTCGATTCCGATGCTTCAATTCAGTTTTACTATATCCCTTGGACCTTCTTATTGACGATGAAACGCAGAAATTACATTCGAATTCAATACAAAAGGCACAATGCCGACTTAGATACTAGAGGACTGACACTCTCACTATCTATGATTTGAACCTCTCCTGTGAGTCCAGTTTTAGATTCCGATGCTTCACTTCAGGTTTACTGTATCCTATGGACCTTCTTATTGACGATGAGCCACAGACTTTGCATCCGAATTTAATACAAAAGGCACAATGCCGACTTAAGTACAAGAGGATTGACACTCTAACTTTCTATGATTTGAACCTCTCCTGTGAGTCCAGTTTTAGATTCCGATGGTTCACTTCAGGTTTACTGTATCCCTTGCACCTTCTTATTGACGATGAAACACAGAAATTGCATCCGAATTTAATACAAAAGGCACAATGCCGACTTAAGTAAAGGAGGACTGACACTCTCTCTATCTATGATTTGAACCTCTCCTGTGAGTCCAGTTTTAGATTCCGATGCTTCACTTCAGGTTTACTGTATCCCTTGCACCTTCTTATTGACGATGAAACACAGAAATTGCATTCTAATTTAATACAAAATGCACAATGCCGACTTAAGTAGAAGAGGACTGACACTCTCACTTTCTGTGATTTGGACATCTCCTGTGAGTCCAGTTTTAGATTCCGATGCTTCACTTCAGGTTTACTGTATGCCTTGGACGTTCTTATTGACGATGAGACACAGAAATTGCATCTGAATTTGTTACAAAAGGAACAATGCCGACTTAAGTACAAGAGACCCGACACTCTAACTGTCTATGATTTGAACCTCTCCTGTGAGTCCAGTTTTAGATTCCGATGCTTCACTTCTGGTTTACTGTATCCTTTGGACCTTCTTATTGACGATGAAATACAGAAATTGCATCCGAATTTAATAAAAAAGGCACAATGCCGACCTAAGTACAAGAGCACTGACACTCTCACTTTCTATGATTTGAACCTCTCCTCTGATTCCAGTTCTAGATTCCGATGCTTCACTTCAGGTTTACTGTATCCCTTGGACCTTCTTATTGACGATGAAATACAGAAATTGCATCCGAATTTAATACAAAAGGCACAATGCCGACTTAAGAAAAGAGGACTGACACTATCTCATTCTATGATTTGAACCTCACCTGTGAGTCCAGTTTTAGATACCGATGCTTCACTTCAGGTTTACTGTATCCTTTGGACCTTCTTATTGGCGATGAAACACAGAAATTGTATCCCAATTTAATACAAATGGCACAATGCCGACTTAAGTAAAAGAGGACTGACACTCTCGCTTTCTATGATTTGGACCTCTCCTGCGAGTCCAGTTTTAAATTCCGATTCTTCACTTTAGGTTTACTGTATTCCATGGACCTTTTTACTGACGATGAAACACACATATTGCAACGGATCTTAATACAAAAGGCACAATGCCAGCTTAAGTAAAAGAGGACTGACACTCTCTCTTTCTATGATTTGAACCACTCCTGTGGGTCTAGTTTTAGATTCCGATGCTTCACTTGAGGTTTACTGTATACCTTGCACCTTCTTATTGACGATGAAACACAGAAATTGCATCCGAATTTAATACAAAGAGCACAATGCCGACATAAGTACAAGAGAACTGACACTCTCACTTTCTATGATTTGAACCTCTCCTGTGAGTCCAGTTTTAGATTCTGATGCTTCACTTCAGTTTTACTGTATCCCTTGGACTTTCTTATTGACGATGAAACACAGAAATTGCATCCGAATTTAATTCAAAAGGCACAATGCCGACTTAAGTACAAGAGGACTGACACTCTCACTTTCTATGATTTGAACTTCTCCTGTGAGTCCAGTTTTTAATTCCGATGCTTCACTTCAGGTTCACTGTATCCCTTGGACATTCTTATTGACGATGAAACACAGAAATAGCATCCGAATTCAATACAAAAGGCACAATGCCGACTTAAGTAAAAGCGGACTGACACTCTCAATTTCTAAAATTTGAAACTCTCCTGTGATTCCAGTTCTAGATTCCGATTCTTCACTTCAGGGTTATTGTATCCCTTGGACCTTCTTATTGACGATGAAACACAGAAATTGCACGGGAATTAAATTCAAAAGGCACAATGCCGACTTAAATACAAGAGGACTGGCACTCTAACTTTCTATGATTTGAACCTCTCCTGTGAGTCCAAGTGTAGATTCCGATGCTTCACTTCAGGTTTACTGTATACCTTGCACCTTCTTATTGACGATGAAACACAGAAATTGCATCCGAATTTGATACAAACGGCATAATGCCGACATAAGTACAAGAGGAGTGACATTCTCACTTTCTATAATTTGAACCTCTCCTGTGAGTCCAGTTTTAGATTGTGATGCTTCACTTCAGGTTTACTGTATTCCTTGGACATTCTTATTGACCATGAAACACAGAAATTGCATCCGAATTTATTACAGAAGGCACAATGCCGACATAAGTACAAGAGGACTGACACTCTCACATTCTATGATTTGAACCTCTCCTGTGAGTCCAGTTTTAGATTCCGATGCTTCACTTCAGGTTCACTGTATCCCTCGGACCTTCTTATTGACGATGAAACACAGAAATAGCATCCGAATTTAATAAAAAAGGCACAATGCCGACTTAAGTAAAAGCGGACTGACACTCTCACTTTCTATGATTTGAACCTCTCCTGTGAGTCCAGTTTTAGATTCCGATGCTTCACTTCAGGTTTACTGTATACCTTGCACCTTCTTATTGACGATGAAACACAGAAATTGCATCGGAATTAAATTCAAAAGGCACAATGCCAACTTAAGTACAAAAGGACTGACACTCTCACTTTCTATGATTTGAACCTGTCCTGTGAGTCCAGCTTTAGATTCCGATGCTTCACTTCATGTTTACTGTATACCTTGCACCTTCTTATTGACGATGAAACACAGAAATTGTATATGAATTTAATACAAAATGCACAATACCGACTTAAGTAAAAGAGGACTGAGACTCTCTCTTTCTATGATTTGACCTCTCCTGCGAGTCCAGTTTTAGATTCCAATGCTTCACTTCAAGTTTACTGTATACCTTGGACCTTTTTAATGACGATGATACACAGAAATTGCAACGGAACTTAATACAAAAGGCACAATGCCGACTTAAGTAAAAGTGGACTGACACTCTCACTTTCTATGATTTGAACCACTCCTGTGGGTATACTTTTAGATTTCGATGCTTCACTTCAGGTTTACTGTATCCCTTGGACCTTCGTATTGACGATGAAACACAGAGTTTGCATCAGAATTTAATACAAAACGCACAATGCCGACTTAAGTACAAGAGGACTGGCACTCTAACTTTCTATGATTTGAACCTCTCGTGTGAGTCCAGTTTTAGATTCCGATTCTTCACTTCAGGTATACTGTATCCCTTGGACATTCTTATTGACGATGAAACACAGAAATTGCACCGGAATTAAATTCAAAAGGCACAATGCCGACTTAAATACAAGAGGACTGACACTCTAACTTTCTATGATTTGAACCTCTCCTGTGAGTCCAGGTGTAGATTCCGATGCTTCACTTCAGGTTTACTGTATCCCTTGGACCTCCTTATTGACGATGAAACACAGAGTTTGCATCAGAATTTAATACAAAACGCACAATGCCGACTTAAGTACAAGAGGACTGGCACTCTAACTATCAATGATTTGAACCTCTCCTGTGAGTCCAGTTTTAGATTCCGATGCTTCACTTCAGATTTACTGTATACCTTGCACCTTCTTATTGACGATGAAACACAGAAATTGCATCGGAATGAAATTCAAAAGGCTCAGTGCCGGCTTAAGTACAAGAGGACTGGCAGTCTAACTATCTATGATTTGAACCTCTCCTGTGAGTCCTGTTTTAGATTTCGATGCTTCACTTCTGGTTTACTGTATACCTTGTACCTACTTATTGACGATGAAACACAGAAATCGCATCGGAATTTAATACAAAAGCCACAATGCCGACTTAAGTAAAAGAGGACTGACACTCTCACTTTCTATGATTTGAACCTCTCCTGTGAGTCCACTTTTAGATTCCGATGCTTCACTTCAGGTTTACTGTATCCCTTGGACCTTCTTATTGACGATGAAACACAGAGTTTGCATCAGAATTTAACACAAAACGCACAATGCCGACTTAAGTACAAAAGGACTGGCACTCTAACTTTCAATGATTTGAACCTCTCCTGTGAGTCCGGTTTTAGATTCCGATGCTTCACTTCAGGTTTACTGTATACCTTGGACCTTCTAATTGACGATGAAACACAGAAATTGCACCGTTATTAAATTCAAAAGGCACAATGCCGACTTAAATACAAGAGGACTGACACTCTCAATTTCTAAAATTTGAACCTCTCCTGTGACTCCAGTTTTAGATTCCGATTCTTCACTTCAGGTTTACTGTATCCCTTGGACCTTCTTACTGACGATGAAACACAGAAATTGCACCGTTATTAAATTCAAAAGGCACAATGCCGACTTAAATACAAGAGGACTGACACTCTAACTTTCTATGATTTGAACCTCTCCTGTGAGTCCAGGTGTAGATTCCGATGCTTCACGTCAGGTTTACTGTATACCTTGCACCTTCTTATTGACGATGATACACAGAAATTGCATCCGAATTTAATACAAATGGCACAATGCCGACATAAGTACAAGAGTACTGACATTCTCACTTTCTATGATTTGAACCTCTCCTGTGAGTCCAGTTTTAGATTCCGATGCTTCACTTCAGGTTCACTGTATCCCTTCGACCTTCTTATTGACGATGAAACACAGAAATAGCATCCGAATTTAATACAAAAGGCACAATGCCGACTTAAGTAAAAGCGGACTGACACTCTCACTTTCTATGATTTGAACCTCTCCTGCGAGTCCAGTTTTAGATTCCGATGCTTCACTTCAGGTTTACTGTATACCTTGGACCATTTTATTGACGATGATACACAGAAATTGCAACGGAACAATACAAAAGGCACAATGCCGGCTTAAGTAAAAGAGGACTGACACTCTCTCTTTCTATGATTTGAACCTCTCCTGTGAGTCATGTTTTAGATTCCGATGCTTCACTTCTGGTTTACTGTATACCTTGTACCTACTTATTGACGATGAAACACAGAAATCGCATCGGAATTTAATACAAAAGCCACAATGCCGACTTAAGTAAAAGAGGACTGACACTCTCACTTTCTATGATTTGAACCTCTCCTGAGAGTCCAGTTTTAGATTCCGATGCTTCACTTCAGGTTTACTGTATACCTTGGATCTTCTTATTGACGATGAAATACAGAAATTGCTTCCGAATATAATTCAAAAGGCACAATGCCGACTTAAATACAAGAGGACTGACACTCTAACATTCTATGATTTGAACCTCTCCTGCGAGTCCAGGTGTAGATTCCGATGCTTCACTTCAGGTTTACTGTATACCTTGCACCTTCTTATTGACGATGATACACAGAAATTGCATCCGAATTTAAACAAATGGGACAATGCCGACATAAGTACAAGAGGACTGACATTCTCACTTTCTATGATTTGAACCTCTCCTGTGAGTCCAGTTTTAGATTCTGATGCTTCACTTCAGGATTACTGTATCCCTTGGAGCTTCTTATTGACCATGAAACACAGAAATAGCATCCGAATTTTATACAGAAGGCACAATGCCGACTTAAGTACAAGAGGACTGATACTCTTACATTCTATGATTTGAACCTCTCCTGTGAGTCCAGTTTTAGATTCCGATGCTTCACTTCAGGTTCACTGTATCCCTTGGACCTTCTTGTAGACGATGAAACACAGAAATAGCATCCGAATTTAATACAAAAGGCACAATGCCGACTTAAGTAAAAGCGGACTGACACTCTAACTTTCTATGATTTGAACCTCTCCTGTGAGTCCAGTTTTAGATTCCGATGCTTCACTTCAGATTTACTGTATACCTTGCACCTTCTTATTGACGATGAAACACAGAAATTGCATCGGAATTAAATTCAAAAGGCACAGTGCCGACTTAAGTACAAGAGGACTGACAGTCTAACTATCTATGATTTGAACCTCTCCTGTGAGTCCAGTTTTAGATTCCAGTGCTTCACTTCAGGTTTACTGTATCCCTTGTAAGTTCTAATTGACGATGAAACACAGAAATTGTATCTGAATTTAATACAAAAGGCACAATGCCAACTTAAGTACAAAAGGACTGACACTCTCACTTTCTATGATTTGACCCTGTCCTGTGAGTCCAGCTTTAGATTCCGATGCATCACTTCATGTTTACTGTATACCTTGCACCTTCTTATTGACGATGAAACACAGAAATTGTATATGAATTTAATACAAAAGGCACAATGAAGACTTAAGTAAAAGAGGACTGAGACTCTCTCTTTCTATGATTTGACCTCTCCTGCGAGTCCAGTTTTAGATTCCGATGCTTCACTTCAGGTTTAATGTATACCTTGTACCTACTTATTGACGATGATACACAGAAATTGCATCCGAATTTAATACAAATGGCACAATGCCGACATAAGTACAAGAGGGCTGACATTCTAGCTATCTATGATTTGAACCTCTCCTGTGAGTCCAGTTTTAGATTCCGATGCTTCACTTCAGATTTACTGTATACCTTGCACCTTCTTATTGACGATGAAACACAGAAATTGCATCGGAATGAAATTCAAAAGGCTCAGTGCCGACTTAAGTACAAGAGGACTGGCAGTCTAACTATCTATGATTTGAACCTCTCCTGTGAGTCCAGTTTTAGATTCCGATGCTTCACTTCAGGTTTACTGTATACCTTGGATCTTCTTATTGACGATGAAATACAGAAATTGCTTCCGAATATAATACAAAAGGCACAATGCCGACTTAAGTACAAGAGGACTGACACTCTCAATTTCTAAAATTTGAACCTCTCCTGTGACTCCAGTTTAAGATTCCGATTCTTCACTTCAGGTTTACTGTATCCCTTGGACCTTCTTACTGACGATGAAACACAGAAATTGCACCGTTATTAAATTCAAAAGGCACAATGCCGACTTAAATACAAGAGGACTGACACTCTAACTTTCTATGATTTGAACCTCTCCTGTGAGTCCAGGTGTAGATTCCGACGCTTCACTTCAGGTTTACTGTATACCTTGCACCTTTTTATTGACGATGATACACAGAAATTGCATCCGAATGTAATACAAATGGCACAATGCCGACATAAGTACAAGAGGACTGACATTCTCACTTTCTATGATTTGAACCTCTCCTGTGAGTCCAGTTTTAGATTCCGATGCTTCACTTCAGGTTCGCTGTATCCCTTCGACCTTCTTATTGACGATGAAACACAGAAATAGCATCTGAATTTAATACAAAAGGCACAATGCCGACTTAAGTAAAAGCGGACTGACACTCTCACTTTCTATGATTTGAACCTCTCCTGTGAGTCCAGTTTTTGATTCCGATGCTTCACTTCAGGTTTACTGTATACCTTGCACCTTCTTATTGACGATGAAACACAGAAATTGCATCGGAATTAAATTCAAAAGGCACAGTGCCGACTTAAGTACAAGAGGACTGACAGTCTAACTATCTATGATTTGAACCTCTCCTGTGAGTCCAGTTTTAGATTCCGATGCTTCACTTCAGGTTTACTGTATCCCTTGGACCTTCTAATTGACGATGAAACACAGAAATTGCATCTGAATTTAATACAAAAGGCACAATGCCAACTTAAGTACAAAAGGACTGACACTCTCAATTCCTATGATTTGAACCTGTCCTGTGAGTCCAGCTTTAGATTCCGATGCTTCACTTCATGTTTACTGTATACCTTGCACCTTCTTATTGACGATGAAACACAGAAATTGTATATGAATTTAATACAAAAGGCACAATGAAGACTTAAGTAAAAGAGGACTGAGACTCTCTCTTTCTATGATTTGACCTCTCCTGCGAGTCCAGTTTTAGATTCCGATGCTTCACTTCAGGTTTACTGTATACCTTGGACCATTTTATTGACGATGATACACAGAAATTGCAACGGAACGGTACGAAAGGCACAATGCCGGCTTAAGTAAAAGAGGACTGACACACTCTCTTTCTATGATTTGAACCTCTCCTGTGAGTCCTGTTTTAGATTCCGATGCTTCACTTCTGGTTTACTGTATACCTTGTACCTACTTATTGACGGTGAAACACAGAAATCGCATCGGAATTTAATACAAAAGCCACAATGCCGAATTAAGTAAACGAGGACTGACACTATCACTTTCTATGATTTGAACCTCTCCTGTGAGTCCACTTTTAGATTCCGATGCTTCACTTCAGGTTTACTGTATACCTTGGATCTTCTTATTGACGATGAAATACAGAAATTGCTTCCGAATATAATACAAAAGGCACAATGCCGACTTAAGTACAAGAGGACTGCCACTCTCAATTTCTAAAATTTGAACCGCTCCTGTGAGTCCAGTTTTAGATTCCGATTCTTCATTTCAGGTTTACTGTATACCTTGCACCTTCTTATTGACGATGAATCACAGAAATTGCATCCGAATTTGATACAAAAGGCACAATGCCGACTCAAGTACAAGAGGACTGACTCTCTCCCTCTCTATGATTTAAACCTCTCCTGTGAGTCCAGTTTTAGATTCTGATGCTTCACTTCAGGTTTACTGTACCCCTTGAACCTTATTATTGACGATGAAATACTGAAATAGCATCCGGATTTAATACAAAAAGCCCAATGCCGACTTAAGTAAAAGAGGACTGACACTCTCTCTTTCTACGATTTGAACCTCTCCTGTGAGTTAAGTTTTAGATTCCGATGCTTCACTTCAGGATTTACTGTATACCTTGTACCTTCTTATTGACGATGAAACACAGACATTGGTTATGAATTTAATAAAAAAGGCACAATGCCGACTTAAGTAAGAGAGGACTGAGACTCTCTCTTTCTATGATTTGACCTCTCCTGCGACTCCAGTTTTAGATTCCGATGCTTCACTTCATGTTTACTGTATACCTTGGACCTTTTTATTGACGATGATACACAGAAATTGCAACGGAACTTAATACAAAACGCACAATGCCGGCTTAAGTAAAAGAGGACTGACACTCTCTCTTTCTATGATTTGAACCTCTCCTGTGAGTCCTGTTTTAGATTCCGATGCTTCACTTCAGGTTTACTGTACCCCTTGAATCTTCTTATTGACGATGAAATACTGAAATTGCACCCGGATTTAATACAAAAAGCCCAATGCCGACTTAAGTAAAAGAGGACTGACACTCTCTCTTTCTACGATTTGAACCTCTCCAGTGAGTTAAGTTTTAGATTCCGATGCTTCACTTCAGGTTTACTGTATACCTTGCACCTTCTTATTGACGATGAAACACAGAAATTGCATCCGAATTTATTACAAAAGGCACAATGCCGATTTAAGTACAAGGGGACGGACACTCTCACATTCTACGATTTGAACCTCTCCTGTGAGTCCAGTTTTAGATTCGGATGCTTCACTTCAGGTTTACTGTATCCCTTGGACCTTCTTATTGACGATGAAATACAGAAATTGCATCCGAAATTATTACAAAAGGCACAATGCCAACTTAAGTACAAAAGGACTGACACTCTCACTTTCTATGATTTGAACTTCTCCTGTGAGTCCAGCCTTAGATTCCGATTCTTCACTTCAGGTTTACTGTATCCCTTGGACCTTCTTATTGACGATGAAACACAGAAATTGCACCGGAATTAAATTCAAAACGCACAATGCCGACTTAAATACAAGAGGACTGACACTCTAACTTTCTATGATTTGAACCTCTTCTGTGAGTCCAGGTGTAGATTCCGATGCTTCACTTCAGGTTTACTGTATACCTTGCACCTTCTTATTGACGATGAAATACAGAAATTGCATCCGAATTTAATGCATAGGGCACAATGCCGACATAATTACAAGAGGACTGACATACTCACTTTCTATGATTTGAACCTCTCCTGTGAGTCCAGTTTTAGATTCTGATGCGTCACTTCAGGTTTACAGTATCCCTTGGCCCTTCTTATTGACGATGAAACACAGAAATTGCATCCGAATTTAATACAAAAGGCACAATGCCGACTTAAGTACAAGAGGACTGACACTCTCACATTCTATGATTTGAACCTCTCCTGTGAGACCAGTTTTAGATTCCGATGCTTCACTTCAGGTTCACTGTATCCCTTGGACCTTCTTATTGACGATGAAACACAGAAATTGCATCCGAATTTAATACAAAAGGCACAATGCCGACTTAAGTAAGAGAGGACTGACACTTTTACTTTCTATGATTTGACCCTCTCCTGTGAGTCCAGGTTTAAATTCCGATGCTTCACTTCAGGTCTACTGTATACCTCGCACCTTCTTATTGACGATGAAACTCAGAAATTGCATCGGAATTAAATTCAAAAGGCACAGTGCCGACTTAAGTACAAGAGGACTGACACTCTAACTATCTATGATTTGAACCTCTCCTGTGTGTCCGGTTTTAGATTCCGATGCTTCACTTCAGGTTTTCTGTATACCTTGCACCTTCTTATTGACGATGGAACACAGAAATTGCATCCGAATTTAATACAAAGGGCACAACGCCGACATAAGTACAAGAGGACTGACATTCTCACTTTCTATGATTTTAACGTCTCCTGTGAGTCCAGTTTTAGATTCTGATGCTTCCATTCAGGTTTACTGTATCCCTTGGACCTTCTTATTGACGCTGAAACACAGAAATTGCATCCGAATTCAATACAAAAGGCACAATGCCGACTTAAGTACAAGAGGACTGACACTCTCACATTCTATGATTTGAACCTCTCCTGTGAGTCCAGTTTTAGATTCCGATGCTACACTTCAAGTTCACTGTATCCCTTGGACCTTCATATTGACGATGAATCACAGAAATTGCATCCAAATTTAATACAAAATGCACAATGACGACTAAAGTACAAGAGGACAGACTCTCTCCCTTTCTATGATTTGAACCTCTCCTGTGAGTCCAGTTTTAGATTCCCATGCTTCACTTCAGGTTTACTGTATCCCTTGAACCTTCTTATTGACGATGAAATACAGAAATTGCATCCGAAATTAATACAAAAGGCACAATGCCGACTTAAGTACAAGAGAACTGACACTCTCACTTTCTATGTTTTGAACCTCTCCTGTGAGTCCAGGTGTAGATTCCGATGCTTCACTTCAGGTTTTCTGTATACCTTGCACCTTCTTATTGACGATGAAACACAGAAATTGCATCGGAATTAAATTCAAAAGGCACAGTGCCGACTTACGTACAAGAGAACGGACACTCTAACTATCTATGATTTGAACCTCTCCTGTGAGTCCAGTTTTAGATTCCGATGCTTCACTTCAGGATTACTGTATCCCTTGGACCTTCTAATTGTCGATGAAACACAGAAATTGCATCTGAATTTAATACAAACGGCACAATGCCGACTTAAGTACAAGGGGAATGACACTCTCACTTTCTATGATTTGAACCTCTCCTGTGAGTCCAGTTTTAGATTCCGATGCTTCACTTCAGGTTTACTGTACCCCTTGAACCTTCTTATTGACGTTGAAATACTGAAATTGCATCCGGATTTAATACAAAAAGCCCAATGCCGACTTAAGTAAAAGAGGACTGACACTCTCTCTTTCTATGATTTGAACCCCTCCTGTGAGTCCAGTTTTAGATTCCGATGCTTCACTTCAGGTTTACTGTATCCCTTGGATCTTGTTATTGACGATGAAACACAGAAATTGCATCCGAATTTAATACAAAGGGCACAATTCCGACTTAAGTAAAAGAGGAATGACACTCACACTTTCTGTGATTTGAACCTCTCCTGTGAGTCCAGTTTTAGATTCCGATGCTTCACTGCAGGTTTACTGTATCCCTTGGACCTTTACTGTATCCCTTGGACCTTCTTCTTGACGATGAAACACAGAAATTGCATCGGAAATAAATTCAAAAGGCACAGTGCCGACTTAAGTACAAGAGGACTGCCAGTCTAACTATCTATGATTTGAACCTCTCCTGTGAGTCCAGTTTTAGTTTCCGGTGCTTCACTTGAGGTTTGCTGCATCACTTGGACCATATAAATGACGATCAAACACAGAAATTGCATCTGAATGTAATACAAAAGGCACAATGCCGACTTAAGTACAAATGGACTGACACTCTCACTTTCTATGATTTGAACCTCTCCTGTGAGTCCAGCCTTAGATTCCGATGCTTCACTTCATGTTTACTGTATACCTTGCACCTTCTTATTGAGGATGAAAGACAGAAATTGTATCCGGATTTAATACAAAAGGCACAATGCCGACTTAAGTAAAAGAGGACTGAGACTCTCTCTTTCAATGATTTGACCTCTCCTGCGAGTCCAGTTTTAGATTCCGATGCTTCTCTTCAGGTACACTGTATACCTTGGACCTTTTTATTGACGATGAAACACAGAAATTGCAACGGAACTTAATACAAAAGGCACAATGCCGGCTTAAGTAAAAGAGGACTGACACTCTCTCTTTCTATGATTTGAACCTCTCCTGTGAGTCCAGTTTTCGATTCCGATGCTTCACTTCTGGTTTACTGTATACCTTGTACCTTCTTATTGACGATGAAACACTGAAATTGCATCGGAATTTAATACAAATGGCACAATGCCGACTTAAGTAAAAGAGGACTGACACTCTCACTTTCTATGATTTGAACCTCTCCTGTGAGTCCACTTTTAGATTCCGATGCTGCACTTCAGGTTTACTGTATCCCTTGGACCTTCGTATTGACGATGAAACACAGAGTTTGCATCAGAATTTAATACAATACGCACAATGCCGACTTAAGTACAAGAGGACTGGCACTCTTTGATTTGAACCTCTCCTGTGAGTCCAGTTTTAGATTCCGATGCTTCACTTCAGGTTTACTGTATCCCTTGGATCTTCTTATTGACGATGAAATACAGAAACTGCATACGAATATAATACAAAAGGCACAATGCCGACTTAAGTACAAGAGGACTGACACTCTCACTTTCTAAAATTTGAACCTCTCCTGTGAGTCCAGTTTTAGATTCCGATTCTTCACTTCAGGTTTACTGTATCCCTTGGATCTTGTTATTGACGATGAAACACAGAAATTGCATCCGAATTTAATACAAAGGGCACAATTCCGACTTAAGTGAAAGAGGAATGACACTCACACTTTCTGTGATTTGAACCTCTCCTGTGAGTCCAGTTTTAGATTCCGATGCTTCACTGCAGGTTTACTGTACCCCTTGGACCTTTACTGTATCCCTTGGACCTTCTTCTTGACGATGAAACACAGAAATTGCATCGGAAATAAATTCAAAAGGCACAGTGCCGACTTAAGTACAAGAGGACTGACAGTCTAACTATCTATGATTTGAACCTCTCCTGTGAGTCCAGTTTTAGTTTCCGGTGCTTCACTTGAGGTTTGCTGCATCACTTGGACCATATAAATGACGATCAAACACAGAAATTGCATCTGAATTTAATACAAAAGGCACAATGCCGACTTAAGTACAAAAGGACTGACACTCTCACTTTCTATGATTTGAACCTCTCCTGTGAGTCCAGCCTTAGATTCCGATGCTTCACTTCATGTTTACTGTATACCTTGCACCTTCTTATTGAGGATGAAAGACAGAAATTGTATCCGAATTTAATACAAAAGGCACAATGCCGACTTAAGTAAAAGAGGACTGAGACTCTCTCTTTCAATGATTTGACCTCTCCTGCGAGTCCAGTTTTAGATTCCGATGCTTCACTTCAGGTATACTGTATACCTTGGACCTTTTTATTGACGATGAAACACAGAAATTGCAACGGAACTTAATACAAAAGGCACAATGCCGGCTTACGTAAAAGAGGACTGACACTCTCTCTTTCTATGATTTGAACCTCTCCTGTGAGTCCAGTTTTAGATTCCGATGCTTCACTTCTGGTTTACTGTATACCTTGTACCTTCTTATTGACGATGAAACACTGAAATTGCATCGGAATTTAATACAAATGGCACAATGCCGACTTAAGTAAAAGAGGACTGACACTCTCACTTTCTATGATTTGAACCTCTCCTGTGAGTCCACTTTTAGATTCCGATGCTGCACTTCACGTTTACTGTATCCCTTGGACCTTCGTATTGACGATGAAACACAGAGTTTGCATCAGAATTTAATACAAAACGCACAATGCCGACTTAAGTACAAGAGGACTGGCACTCTTTGATTTGAACCTCTCCTGTGAGTCCAGTTTTAGATTCCGATGCTTCACTTCAGGTTTACTGTATCCCTTGGATCTTCTTATTGACGATGAAATACAGAAATTGCATACGAATATAATACAAAAGGCACAATGCCGACTTAAGTACAAGAGGACTGACACTCTCACTTTCTAAAATTTGAACCTCTCCTGTGAGTCCAGTTTTAGATTCCGATTCTTCACTTCAGGTTTACTGTATCCCTTGGATCTTGTTATTGACGATGAAACACAGAAATTGCATCCGAATTTAATACAAAGGGCACAATTCCGACTTAAGTAAAAGAGGAATGTCACTCACACTTTCTGTGATTTGAACCTCTCCTGTGAGTCCAGTTTTAGATTCCGATGCTTCACTGCAGGTTTACTGTATCCCTTGGACCTTTACTGTATCCCTTGGACCATCTTCTTGACGATGAAACACAGAAATTGCATCGGAAATAAATTCAAAAGGCACAGTGCCGACTTAAGTACAAGAGGACTGACAGTCTAACTATCTATGATTTGAACCTCTCCTGTGAGTCCAGTTTTAGTTTCCGGTGCTTCACTTGAGGTTTGCTGCATCACTTGGACCATATAAATGACGATCAAACACAGAAATTGCATCTGAATTTAATACAAAAGGCACAATGCCGACTTAAGTACAAAAGGACTAACACTCTCACTTTCTATGATTTGAACCTCTCCTGTGAGTCCAGCCTTAGATTCCGATGCTTCACTTCATGTTTACTGTATACCTTGCACCTTCTTATTGAGGATGAAAGACAGAAATTGTATCCGAATTTAATACAAAAGGCACAATGCCGACTTAAGTAAAAGAGGACTGAGACTCTCTCTTTCAATGATTTGACCTCTCCTGCGAGTCCAGTTTTAGATTCCGATGCTTCACTTCAGGTATACTGTATACCTTGGACCTTTTTATTGACGATGAAACACAGAAATTGCAACGGAACTTAATACAAAAGGCACAATGCCGGCTTACGTAAAAGAGGACTGACACTTTCTCTTTCTATGATTTGAACCTCTAATGTGAGTCCAGTTTTAGATTCCGATGCTTCACTTCTGGTTTACTGTATACCTTGTACCTTCTTATTGACGATGAAACACTGGAATCGCATCGGAATTTAATACAAAAGGCACAATGCCGACTTAAGTAAAAGAGGACTGACACTCTCACTTTCTATGATTTGAACCTCTCCTGTGAGTCCACTTTTAGATTCCGATGCTTCACTTCAGGTTTACTGTATCCCTTGGACCTTCGTATTGACGATGAAACACAGAGTTTGCATCAGAATTTAATACAAAACGCACAATGCCGACTTAAGTACATGAGGACTGGCACTCTTTGATTTGAACCTCTTCTGTGAGTCCAGTTTTAGATTCCGATGCTTCACTTCAGGTTTACTGTACCCCTTGGATCTTCTTATTGACGATGAAATACAGAAATTGCATACGAATATAATACAAAAGGCACAATGCCGACTTAAGTACAAGAGGACTGACACTCTCACTTTCTAAAATTTGAACCTCTCCTGTGAGTCCAGTTTTAGATTCCGATTCTTCACTTCAGGTTTACTGTATCCCTTGGACCTTCTTATTGACGATGAAACACAGAAATTGCACCGGAATTAAATTCAAAAGGCACAATGCCGACTTAAATACAAGAGGACTGACACTCTAACTTTCTTTGATTTGAACCTCTTCTGTGAGTCCAGGTGTAGATTCCGATGCTTCACTTCAGGTTTACTGTATACCTTGCACCATCTTATTGACGATGAAACACAGAAATTGCATCCGAATTTAATACAAAGGGCACAATGCCGACATAAGTACAAGAGGACTGACATACTCACTTTCTATGATTTGAACCTGTCCTGTGAGTCCAGTTTTGGAATCTGATGATTCACTTCAGGTTTACTGTATCCCTTGGACCTTCTTATTGACGATGAAACACAGAAATTGCATCCGAATTTAATACAAAAGGCACAATGCCGACTTAGGTACAAGAGGACTGACACTCTCACATTCTATGATTTGAACCTCTCCTGTGAGTCCAGTTTTAGATTCCGATGCTTCACTTCAGGTTCACTGTATCCCTTGGACCTTCTTATTGACGATGAAACACAGAAATTGCATCCGAATTTAATACAAAAGGCACAATGCCGACTTAAGTAAGAGAGGACTGACACTCTCACTTTCTATGATTTGAACCTCTCCTGTGAGTCCAGTTTTAGATTCCGATGCTTCACTTCAGGTCTATTGTATACAATGCACCTTCTTATTGACGATGAAACTCAGAAATTGCATCGGAATTAAATTCAAAAGGCACAGTGCCGACTTAAGTACAAGAGGACTGACACTCTAACTATCTATGATTTGAACCTCTCCTATGAGTCTAGTTTTACATTCCGATGCTTCACTTCAGAGTTTCTGTATACCTTGCACCTTCTTATTGATGATGAAACACAGAAATTGCATCCGAATTTAATACAAAGGGCACAATGCCGTCATAAGTACAAGAGGACTGACATTCTCACTTTCTATGATTTGAACCTCTCCTGTGAGTCCAGTTTTAGATTCTGATGCTTCCATTCAGGTTTACTGTTTCCCTTGGACTTTCTTATTGACGATGAAACACAGAAATTGCATCCGAATTTAATACAAAAGGCACAATGCCGACTTAAGTACAAGAGGACCGACACTCTCACATTCTATGATTTGAACCTCTCCTGTGAGTCCAGTTTTAGATTCCAATGCTGCACTTCAAGTTCACTGTATCCCTTGGACCTTCTTATTGACGATGAATCACAGAAATGGCATCCAAATTTAATACAAAAGGCACAATGCCGACTAAAGTACAAGAGGACTGACTCTCTCCCTTTCTATTATTTGAACCTCTCCTGTGAGTCCAGTTTTAGATTCCGATGCTTCACTTCAGGTTTACTATATCCCTTGGCCCTTATTATTGACGATGGAATACAGAAATTGCATCCGAAATTAATACAAAAGGCACAATGACGACATAAGTACATAGATCTGACACTCTCTCTTTCTATGAATTGAACCTCTCCTGTGAGTCCAGTTTTAGATTCCGATGCTTCACTTCAGGTTTACTGTATACCTTGCACCTTCTTATTGACGATGAAACACAGAAATTGCATCCGAATTTAATACAAAAGGCACAATGCCGATTTAACTACAAGGGGACGGACACTCATTTTCTATGATTTGAACCTCTCCTGTGAGTCCAGTTTTAGATTCCGATGCTTCACTTCAGGTTTACTGTATCCCTTGGACCTTCTTATTGTCGATGAATTACAGAAATTGCATCCGAAATTAATACAAAAGGCACAGTGCCGACTTAAGTACAAGAGAACTGACACTCTCTCTTTCTATGATTTGAACATCTCCTGTGAGCCCAGTTTTAGATTCCGATGCTTCACTTCAGGTTTACTGTATCCCTTGGAACTTCTTATTGACGATGAAACACAGAAATTGCACCGGAATTAAATTCAAAAGGCACAATGCCGACTTAAATACAAGAGGACTGACACTCTAACTTTCTTTGATTTGAACCTCTTCTGTGAGTCCAGGGGTAGATTCCGATGCTTCACTTCAGGTTTACTGTATACCTTGCACCTTCTTATTGACGATGAAACACAGAAATTGCATCCGAATTTAATACAAAGGGCACAATGCCGACTTAGGTACAAGAGGACTGACACTCTCATATTCTATGATTTGAACCTCTCCTGTGAGTCCAGTTTTAGATTCCGATGCTTCACTTCAGGTTCACTGTATCCCTTGGACCTTCTTATTGACGATGAAACACAGAAATTGCATCCGAATTTAATACAAAAGGCACAATGCCGACTTAAGTAAGAGAGGACTGACACTCTCACTTTCTATGATTTGAACCTCTCCTGTGAGTCCAGTTTTAGATTCCGATGCTTCACTTCAGGTCTATTGTATACAATGCACCTTCTTATTGACGATGAAACTCAGAAATTGCATCGGAATTAAATTCAAAAGGCACAGTGCCGACTTAAGTACAAGAGGACTGACACTCTAACTATCTATGATTTGAACCTCTCCTATGAGTCTAGTTTTACATTCCGATGCTTCACTTCAGAGTTTCTGTATACCTTGCACCTTCTTATTGATGATGAAACACAGAAATTGCATCCGAATTTAATACAAAGGGCACAATGCCGACATAAGTACAAGAGGACTGACTCTCTCCCTTTCTATTATTTGAACCTCTCCTGTGAGTCCAGTTTTAGATTCCAATGCTTCACTTAAGGTTTACTGCATCCCTTGGACCTTCTTATTGACGATGAAATACAGATATATTCAACCGAAATTAATACAAAAGGCACAATGCCGACTTAAGTAGAAGAGAACTGACACTCTCACTTTCTATGATTTGAACCTCTCCTGTGAGTCCGGGTGTAGATTCCGATGCTTCACTTCAGGTTTACTGTATACTTTGCACCTTCTTATTAACGATGAAATACAGAAATTGCATCCGAATTGAATACAAATGGCACAATTCCGACATAAGTACAAGAGGACTGACTTTCTCACTTTCTATGATTTGAACCTCTCCTGTGAGTCCAGTTTTAGATTCTGATGCTTCACTTCAGGTTTACTGTATCCCTTGGACCTTCGTATTGACCATGAAACACAGAAATTGCATCCGAATTTATTACAGAAGGCACAATGCCGAGTTAAGTACAAGAGGACTGACACTCTCACATTCTATGATTTGAACCTCTCCTGTGAGTCCAGTTTTAGATTCCGATACTTTGCTTCACGTTTACTGTATACCATGCACCTTCTTATTGACGATGAAACACAGAAATTGCATCGGAATTAAATTCAAAAGGCACAGTGCCGACTTATGATCAAGAGAACGGACACTCTAACTATCTATGATTTGAACCTCTCCTGTGAGTCCAGTTTTAGATTCCGATGCTTCACTTCAGGATTACTGTATCCCTTGGACCTTCTAATTGACGATGAAACACAGAAATTGCATCTGAATTTAATACAAAACGCACAATGCCGACTTAAGTACAAGGGGAATGACACTCCCACTTTCTATGATTTGAACCTCTCCTGTGAGTCCAGTTTTAGATTCCGATGCTTCACTTCAGGTTTACTGTACCCCTTGAACCTTCTTATTGACGATGAAATACTGAAATTGCATCCGGATTTAATACAAAAAGCCCAATGCCGACTTAAGTAAAAGAGGACTGACTCTCTCTCTTTCTACGATTTGAACCTCTCCTGTGAGTTCAGTTTTAGATTCCGATGCTTCACTTCAGGTTTACTGTATACCTTGCACCTTCTTATTGACGATGAAACACAGAAATTTCATCCGAATTTATTACAAAAGGCACAATGCCGATTTAAGTACAAGGGGACGGACACTCTCACTTTCTACGATTTGAACCTCTCCTGTGAGTCCAGTTTTAGATTCCGATGCTTCACTTCAGGTTTACTGTATCCCTTGGACTTACTTATTGACGATGAAATACAGAAATTGCATCCGAAATTATTACAAAAGGCACAATGCCGACTTAAGTACAAGAGAACTGACACTCTCTCTTTCTATGATTTGAACCTCTCCTGTGAGTCCAGTTTTGGATTCCAATGCTGCAAATCAGGTTTACTGTATCCCTTGGACCTTCTTATTGACGAAGAAACACAGAAATTGCATCCGAATTTAATACAAAAGGCACAATGCCGACTTAAGTAAAAGAGGACTGACACTCTCTCTTTCTATGATTTGAACCCCTCCTGTGAGTCCAGTTTTAGATTCCGATGCTTCACTTCAGGTTTACTGTATTCCTTGGATCTTGTTATTGACGATGAAACACAGAAATTGCATCCGAATTTAATACAAAAGGCACAATTCCGACTTAAGTAAAATACGAATGACACTCTCACTTTCTGTGATTTGAACCTCTCCTGTGAGTCCAGTTTTAGATTCCGATGCTTCACTGCAGGTTTACTGTATCCCTTGGACCTTTACTGTATCCCTTGGACCTTCTTCTTGACGATGAAACACAGAAATTGCATCGGAAATAAATTCAAAAGGCACAGTGCCGACTTAAGTACAAGAGGACTGACAGTCTAATTATCTATGATTTGAACCTCTTCTGTGAGTCCAGTTTTAGATTCCGATGCTTCACTTCAGGTTTACTGTATCCCTTGGATCTTCTTATTGACGATGAAATACAGAAATTGCATACGAATATAATACAAAAGGCACAATGCCGACTTAAGTACAAGAGGACTGACACTCTCACTTTCTAAAATTTGAACCTCTCCTGTGAGTCTAGTTTTAGATTCCGATGCTTCACTTCAGGTTCACTGTATCGCTTGGACCTTCTTATTGACGATGAAACACAGAAATTGCATCCGAATTTAATACAAAAGGCACAATGCCGACTTATGTAAGAGAGGACTGACACTCTCACTTTCTATGATTTGTACCTCTCCTGTGAGTCCAGTTTTAGATTCCGATGCTTCACTTCAGGTCTACTGTATACCTTGCACCTTCTTATTGACGATGAAACTCAGAAATTGCATCGGAATTAAATTCAAAAGGCACAGTGCCGACTTAAGTACAAGAGGACTGACACTCTAACTATCTATGATTTGAACCTCTCCTGTGAGTCCGGTTTTAGATTCCGATGCTTCACTTCAGATTTTCTGTATACCTTGCACCTTCTTATTGAGGATGAAACACAGAAATTGCATCCGAATTTAATACAAAGGGCACAATGCCGACATAAGTACAAGAATACTGACATTCTCACTTTCTATAATTTGAACCTCTCCTGTGAGTCCATTTTTAGATTCTGATGCCTCCATTCAGGTTTACTGTATCCCTTGGACCTTCTTATTACGATGAAACACAGAAATTGCATCCGAATTTAATATAAAAGGCACAATGCCGACTTAAGTACAAGAGGACTGACACTCTCACATTCTATGATTTGAACCTCTCCTGTGAGTCCAGTTTTAGATTCCAATGCTACACTTCAAGTTCACTGTATCCCTTGGACCTTCTTATTGACGATGAATCACAGAAATTGCATCCAAATTTAATACAAAAGGCACAATGCCGACTAAAGTACAAGAGGACTGACTCTCTCCCTTTCTATTATTTGAACCTCTCCTGTGAGTCCAGTTTTAGATTCCGATGCTTCACTTCAGGTTTACTGTATCCCTTGGCCCTTATTATTGACGATGAAATACAGGAATTGCATCCGAAATTAATACAAAAAGCACAATGATGACTTAAGTACAAGAGAACTGACACTCTCTATGATTTGAACCTCTCCTGTGAGTCCAGTTATAGATTCCGATGCTTCACTTCAGGTTTACTGTATACCTTGCACCTTCTTATTGACGATGAAACACAGAAATTGCATCCGAATTTAATACAAAAGGCACAATGCCGATTTAAGTACAAGGGGACGGACACTCATTTTCTATGATTTGAACCTCTCCTGTGAGTCCAGTTTTAGATTCCGATGCTTCACTTCAGGTTTACTGTATCCCTTGGACTTACTTATTGACGATGAAATACAGAAATTGCATCCGAAATTATTACAAAAGGCACAATGCCGACTTAAGTACAAGAGAACTGACACTCTCTCTTTCTATGATTTGAACCTCTCCTGTGAGTCCAGTTTTGGATTCCAATGCTTCAAATCAGGTTTACTGTATCCCTTGGACCTTCTTATTGACGATGAAACACAGAAAATGCATCCGAATTTAATACAAAAGGCACAATGCCGACTTAAGTAAAAGAGGACTGACACTCTCTCTTTCTATGATTTGAACCCCTCCTGTGAGTCCAGTTTTAGATTCCGATGCTTCACTTCAGGTTTACTGTATTCCTTGGATCTTGTTATTGACGATGAAACACAGAAATTGCATCCGAATTTAATACAAAAGGCACAATTCCGACTTAAGTAAAATACGAATGACACTCTCACTTTCTGTGATTTGAACCTCTCCTGTGAGTCCAGTTTTAGATTCCGATGCTTCACTGCAGGTTTACTGTATCCCTTGGACCTTTACTGTATCCCTTGGACCTTCTTCTTGACGATGAAACACAGAAATTGCATCGGAAATAAATTCAAAAGGCACAGTGCCGACTTAAGTACAAGAGGACTGACAGTCTAATTATCTATGATTTGAACCTCTCCTGTGAGTCCAGTTTTAGTTTTCGATGCTTCACTTCAGGTTTGCTGTATCCCTTGGACCATCAAAATGACGATCAAACACAGAAATTGCATCTGAATTTAATACAAAAGGCACAATGCCGACTTAAGTACAAAAGGACTGACACTCTCACTTTCTATGATTTGAACCTCTCCTGTGAGTCCAGCCTTTGATTCCAATGCTTCACTTCATGTTTACTGTATACCTTGCACCTTGTTATTGAGGATGAAAGACAGAAATTGTATCCGAATTTAATACAAAAGGCACAATGCCGACTTAAGTATAAGAGGACTGAGACTCTCTCTTTCAATGATTTGACCTCTCCTGCGAGTCCAGTTTTAGATTCCGATGCTTCACTTCAGGTTTAGTGTATACCTTGGACCTTTTTACTGACGATGAAACACAGAAATTGCAACGGAACTTAATACAAAAGGCACAATGTAGGCTTAAGTAAAAGAGGACTGACACTCTCTCTTACTATGATTTGAACCTCTCCTGTGAGTCAACTTTTAGATTCCGATGCTTCACTTCAGGTTTACTGTATCCCTTGGACCTTCATATTGACGATGAAACACAGAGTTTGCATCAGAATTTAATACAAAACGCACAATGCCGACTTAAGTACAAGAGGACTGGCACTCTTTGATTTGAACCTCTCCTGTGAGTCCAGTTTTAGATTCCGATGCTTCACTTCAGGTTTACTGTATCCCTTGGATCTTCTTATTGACGATGAAATACAGAAATTGCATACGAATATAATACAAAAGGCACAATGCCGACTTAAGTACAAGAGGACTGACACTCTCACTTTCTAAAATTTGAACCTCTCCTGTGAGTCTAGTTTTAGATTCCGATGCTTCACTTCAGGTTCACTGTATCGCTTGGACCTTCTTATTGACGATGAAACACAGAAATTGCATCCGAATTTAATACAAAAGGCACAATGCCGACTTAAGTAAGAGAGGACTGACACTCTCACTTTCTATGATTTGTACCTCTCCTGTGAGTCCAGTTTTAGATTCCGATGCTTCACTTCAGGTCTACTGTATACCTTGCACCTTCTTATTGACGATGAAACTCAGAAATTGCATCGGAATTAAATTCAAAAGGCACAGTGCCGACTTAAGTACAAGAGGACTGACACTCTAACTATCTATGATTTGAACCTCTCCTGTGAGTCCGGTTTTAGATTCCGATGCTTCACTTCAGATTTTCTGTATACCTTGCACCTTCTTATTGAGGATGAAACACAGAAATTGCATCCGAATTTAATACAAAGGGCACAATGCCGACATAAGTACAAGAATACTGACATTCTCACTTTCTATAATTTGAACCTCTCCTGTGAGTCCATTTTTAGATTCTGATGCCTCCATTCAGGTTTACTGTATCCCTTGGACCTTCTTATTACGATGAAACACAGAAATTGCATCCGAATTTAATATAAAAGGCACAATGCCGACTTAAGTACAAGAGGACTGACACTCTCTCATTCTATGATTTGAACCTCTCCTGTGAGTCCAGTTTTAGATTCCAATGCTACACTTCAAGTTCACTGTATCCCTTGGACCTTCTTATTGACGATGAATCACAGAAATTGCATCCAAATTTAATACAAAAGGCACAATGCCGACTAAAGTACAAGAGGACTGACTCTCTCCCTTTCTATTATTTGAACCTCTCCTGTGAGTCCAGTTTTAGATTCCGATGCTTCACTTCAGGTTTACTGTATCCCTTGGCCCTTATTATTGACGATGAAATACAGGAATTGCATCCGAAATTAATACAAAAAGCACAATGATGACTTAAGTACAAGAGAACTGACACTCTCTATGATTTGAACCTCTCCTGTGAGTCCAGTTTTAGATTCCGATGCTTCACTTCAGGTTTACTGTATACCTTGCACCTTCTTATTGACGATGAAACACAGAAATTGCATCCGAATTTAATACAAAAGGCACAATGCCGATTTAAGTACAAGGGGACGGACACTCATTTTCTATGATTTGAACCTCTCCTGTGAGTCCAGTTTTAGATTCCGATGCTTCACTTCAGGTTTACTGTATACCTTGCACCTTCTTATTGACGATGAAACACAGAAATTGCATCGGAATTTAATACAAAAGGCACAATGCCGACTTAAGTAAAAGAGGACTGACACTCTTTCTTTCTATGATTTGAACCTCTCCTGTGAGTCCAGTTTTTGATTCCGATGCTTCACTTCAGGATTACTGGATCCCTTGGACCTTCTTATTGACGATGAAACACAGAAATTGCATCCGAATTTAATACAAAAGGCACAATGCCGACTTAAGTAAAAGAGGACTAAAACTCTCACATTCTGTGATTTGAACCTCTCCTGTGAGTCCAGTTTTAGATTCCAATGCTTCACTTCGGGTTTACTGTATACCTTGCCCCTTCTTATTGACGATGAAACACAGAAATTGCACCGAAATAAAATTCAAAAGGCACAATGCCGACTTAAATACAAAAGGACTGACACTCTCACTTTCTATGATTTGAACCTCTCCTGTGAGTCCAGTTTTAGATTCCGATGCTTCACTTCAGGATTACTGTATCCCTTGGACCTTCTAATTGACGATGAAACACAGAAATTGCATCTGAATTTAATACAAAAGGCACAATGCCGACTTAAGTACAAGGGGAATGACACTCTCACTTTCTATGATTTGAACCTCTCCTGTGAGTCCAGTTTTAGATTCCGATGCTTCACTTCAGGTTTACTGTACCCCTTGAACCTTCTTATTGACGATGAAATACTGAAACTGCATCCGGATTTAATACAAAAAGCCCAATGCCGACTTCAGTAAAAGAGGACTGACTCTCTCTCTTTCTACGATTTGAACCTCTCCTGTGAGTTCAGTTTTAGATTCCGATGCTTCACTTCAGGTTTACTGTATACCTTGCACCTTCTTATTGACGATGAAACACAGAAATTGCATCCGAATTTATTACAAAAGGCACAATGCCGATTTAAGTACAAGGGGACGGACACTCTCACTTTCTACGATTTGAACCTCTCCTGTGAGTCCAGTTTCAGATTCCGATGCTTCACTTCAGGTTTACTGTATCCCTTGGACTTACTTATTGACGATGAAATACAGAAATTGCATCCGAAATTATTACAAAAGGCACAATGCCGACTTAAGTACAAGAGAACTGACACTCTCTCTTTCTATGATTTGAACCTCTCCTGTGAGTCCAGTTTTGGATTCCAATGCTTCACATCAGGTTTACTGTATCCATTGGACCGTCTTATTGACGATGAAACACAGAAATTGCATCCGAATTTAATACAAAAGGCACAATGCCGACTTAAGTAAAAGAGGACTGACACTCTCTCCTTCTATGATTTGAACCCCTCCTGTGAGTCCAGTTTTAGATTCCGAAGCTTCACTTCAGGTTTACTGTATCCCTTGGATCTTGTTATTGACGATGAAACACAGAAATTGCATCCGAATTTAATACAAAAGGCACAATTCCGACTTAAATAAAATAGGAATGACACTCTCACTTTCTGTGATTTGAACCTCTCCTGTGAGTCCAGTTTCAGATTCCGATGCTTCACTGCAGGTTTACTGTATCCCTTGGACCTTTACTGTATCCCTTGGACTTTCTTCTTGACGATGAAACACAAAAATTGCATCTGAATTTAATACAAAAGGCACAATGCCGACTTAAGTACAAAAGGACTGACACTCTCACTTTCTATGATTTGAACCTCTCCTGTGAGTCCAGCCTTAGATTCCGATGCTTCACTTCATGTTTACTGTATACCTTGCACCTTCTTATTGAGGATGAAAGACAGAAATTGTATCCGAATTTAATACAAAAGGCACAATGCCGACTTAAGTAAAAGAGGACTGAGACTCTCTCTTTCAATGATTTGACCTCTCCTGCGAGTCCAGTTTTAGATTCCGATGCTTCACTTCAGGTTTACTGTATACCTTGGACCTTTTAATTGACGATGAAACACAGAAATTGCAACGGAACTTAATACAAAAGGCACAATGCCGGCTTAAGTGAAAGAGGACTGACACTCTCTCTTACTATGATTTGAACCTCTCCTGTGAGTCCAGTTTTAGATTCCGATGCTTCACTTCTGGTTTACTGTATACCTTGTACCTTCTTATTGACGATGAAACACTGAAATCGCATCGGAATTTAATACAAAAGGCACAATGCCGACTTAAGTAAAAGAGGACTGACACTCTCACTTTCTATGATTTGAACCTCTCCTGTGAGTCCACTTTTAGATTCCGATGCTTCACTTCAGGTTTACTGTATCCCTTGGGCGTTCATATTGACGATGAAACACAGAGTTTGCATCAGAATTTAATACAAAACGCACAATGCCGACTTAAGTGCAAGAGGACTGGCACTCTTTGATTTGAACCTCTCCTGTGAGTCCAGTTTTAGATTCCGATTCTTCACTTCAGGTTTACTGTATCCCTTATATCTTCTTATTGACGATGAAACACACAAATTGCATCCGAATGTAATATAAGAGTCACAATGCCGACTTAAGTACAAGAGGACTGACACTCTCACATTCTATGATTTGAACCTCTCCTGTGAGTCCAGTTTTAGATTCCGATGCTTCAATTCAGGTTCACTGTATCCCTTGGACCTTCTTATTGACGATGAAACACAGAAATTGCATCCGAATTTAATACAAAAGGCACAATGCCGACTTAAGTAAGAGATTACTGACACTCTCACTTTCTATGATTTGAACCTCTCCTGTGAGTCCGGTTTTAGATTCCGATGCTTCACTTCAGATTTTCTGTATACCTTGCACCTTCTTATTGAGGATGAAACACAGAAATTGCATCCGAATTTAATACAAAGGGCACAATGCCGACATAAGTACAAGAGGACTGACATTCTCACTTTCTATAATTTGAACCTCTCCTGTGAGTCCAGTTTTAGATTCTGATGCTTCCATTCAGGTTTACTGTATCCCTTGGACCTTCTTATTGACGATGAAACACAGAAATTGCATCCGAATGTAATATAAAAGGCACAATGCCGACGTAAGTACAAGAGGACTGACACTCTCACATTCTATGATTTGAACCTCTCCTGTGAGTCCAGTTTTAGATTCCAATGCTACACTTCAAGTTCACTGTATCCCTTGGATCTTCTTATTGACGATGAATCACAGAAATTGCATCAAATTTAATACAAAAGGCACAATGCCGACTAAAGTACAAGAGGACTGACTCTCTCCCTTTCTATTATTTGAACCTCTCCTGTGAGTCCAGTTTTAGATTCCGATGCTTCACTTCAGGTTTACTGTATCCCTTGGCCCTTATTATTGACGATGAAATACAGAAATTGCATCCGAAATTAATTCAAAAAGCACAATGCCGACTTCAGTACAAGAGAACTGACACTCTCTCTTTCTATGATTTGAACCTCTCCTGTGAGTCCAGTTTTAGATTCCGATGCTTCACTTCAGGTTTACTGTATACCTTGCACCTTCTTATTGAAGATGAAACACAGAAATTGCATCGGAATTTAATACAAAATGCACAATGCCGACTTAAGTAAAAAAGGACTGAAACTCTCAGTTTCTGTGATTTGAACCTCTCCTGTGAGTCCAGTTTTAGATTCCAATGCTTCACTTCAGGTTTACTGTATACCTTGCTCCTTCTTGTTGACGATGAAACACAGAAATTGCACTGGAATAAAATTCAAAAGGCACAATGCCGACTTAAATACAAGAGGACTGACACTCTCACTTTCTATGATTTGAACCTCTCCTGTGAGTCCAGGTTTAGATTCCGATGCTTCACTTCAGGTTTACTGTATACCTTGCACCTTCGTATTGACGATGAAACACATAAATTGCATCCGAATTTAATACAAATGGCACAATGCCGACTTAAGTACACGAGGACTGACACTGTCACTTTTTTTGATTTGAACCTCGCCTGTGATTCCAGTATTTGATTCCGATACTTTACTTCAGGTTTACTGTATCCCTGGGACTTTCTTATTGTCGATGAAACACAGAAATGGCATCCGAATTTAATACAAAAGGCACAATGCCGACTTGAGTAAAAGAGGTCTGACACTCGCTCTTTCTATGATTTGAACCTCTCCTGTGAGTTCAGTTTTAGATTCCGATTCTTCAATTCAGGTTTACTGTATCCGTTGGATCTTCTTCTTGACGATGAAACGCAGAAATTGCATCCGAATTTAATACAAAAGGCACAATGCCGAATTAAGTACAAGAGGACAGACACTCTCACTTTCTATGATTTGAACCTCTCCTGTGAGTCCAGTTTTAGATTCCGATGCTTCACTTCAGGTTCACTGTATACCTTGTACCCTCTTATTGACGATGAAACACAGAAATTGCATCCGAATTTAATACAAAAAGCACAATGCCGACTTAAGTAAAAGTGGACTGACACTCTCACTATCTATGATTTGAACCTCTCCTGTGAGTCCACTTTTAGATTCCGATGCTTTATTTCAGGCTTACTGTATCCCTTGGACATTCTTATTGAAGGTGAAACACAAAGTTTGCATCAGAATTTAATACAAAAGGCAAAAAGCTGACTTAAGTACAAGAGGACTGGCACTCTAACTTTCTATGATTTGAACCTCTCCTGTGAGTCCAGTTTTAGATTCCGATGCTTCACTTCAGGTTTACTGTATCCCTAGGATCTTCTTATTGACGGTGAAATACAGAAATTGCATTCGAATTTAATACAAAAGGCACAATGCCGACTAAAGTACAAGAGGACTGACTCTCTGCCTTTCTATGATTTGAACCTCTCCTGTGAGTCCAGTTTTAGATTCCGATGCTTCACTTCAGGTTAACTGTACCCCTTGGAACTTCTCATTAACGATGAAATACTGAAATTGCATCCGGATTTAATACAAAAAGCCCAATGCCGACTTAAGTAAAAGAGGACTGACACTCTCTCTTTCTATGATTTGAACCTCTCCTGTGAGTCCAGTTTTAGATTCCGATGCTTCACTTCGGGTTTACTGTATACCTTGCACCTTCTTATTGACGATGAAACACAGAAATTGCATCCGAATTTAATACAAAAGGCACAATGCCGATTAAAGTACAAGGGGACGGACACTCACTTTCTATGATTTGAATCTCTCCTGTGAGTCCAGTTTTAGATTCCGATGCTTCACTTCAGGTTTACTGTATCCCTTGGACCTTCTTATTGACGATGAAACACAGAAATTGCATCCGTATTTAATACAAAATACACATTGCCGACTTAAGTAAAAAGGACTGACACTCTTTCTTTCTATGAATTGAACCTCTCCTGTGAGTCCAGTTTTAGATTCCGATGCTTCACTTCAGGTTTACTGTATATCTTGCTCCTTCTTATTGACGATGAAACACAGAAATTGCAACGGAATAAAATTCAAAAGGCACAACGCCGACTTAAGTACAAGAGGAATGACACTCTCACTTTCTATGATTTGAACCCCTCCTGTGAGTCCAGTTTTAGATTCCGATGTTTCACTTCAGGTTCACTGTATCCCTTGGACCTTCTTATTGACGATGAAACACAGAAATTGCATCCGAATTTAATACAAAAAGCACAATGCCGACTTAAGTAAAAGAGGAATGACACTCTCACTTTCTATGATTTAAACCTCTCCTGTGAGTCCAGTTTTAGATTCCGATGTTTCACTTCTGGTTTACTGTATACCTTGTACCTTCTTATTGACGATGAAACACAGAAATCCCATCGGAATTTAATACAAAAGGCACAAAGCCGACTTAAGTACAAGAGGACTGGCACTCTAACTTTCTATGATTTGAACCTCTCCTGTGAGTCCAGTTTTAGATTCCGATGCTTCACTTCAGGTTTACTGTATCCCTTGGACCTTCTTATTGACGAGGAAACACAGAAATTGCATCCGAATTTAATACAAAAGGCACAATGCCGACTTAAGTACAAGAGGACTGACACTCTCACATTCTATGATTTGAACCTCTCCTGTGAGTCCAGTTTTAGGTTCCGATGCTTCACTTCAGGTTCACTGTATCCCTTGGACCTTCTTACTGACGATGAAACACAGAAATTGCATCCGAATCTTATACAAAAGGCACAATGCCGACTTAACTAAAAGAGGACTGACACTCTCACTTTCTATGGTTTGAACCTCTCCTCTGAGTCCAGTTTTAGATTACGATGCTTCACATCTGGTTTACTGTATACCTTGCACCTTCTTATTGACGATCAAACACAGAAATTGCATCGGAATTAAATTCAAAAGGCACAGTGCCGACTTAAGTACAAGGGGTCTGACACTCTAACTATATATGATTTGAACCTCTACTGTGAGTCCAGTTTCAGATTCCGATGCTTCACTTCAGGTTTACTGTATCTCTTAGTCCTTCTAATAGACGATGAAACACAGAAATCCCATCGGAATTTAATACAAAAGGCACAAAGCCGACTTAAGTACAAGAGGACTGACACTCTCACTTTCTATGATTTGAACCTCTCCTGTGAGTCCAGTTTTAGATTCCGATGCTTCACTTCATGTTTACTGTATACCTTGCACCTTCTTATTGACGATGAAACACAGAAATATCATTTGAATTTATTACAAAAGGCACAATGCCGAATTAAGTACAAGGGGACGGACACTCTCACTTTCTATGATTTGAACCTCTCCTGTGAGTCCAGTTTTAGATTCCGATGCTTCAATTCATGTTTACTGTATCCCTTGGACCTTCTTATTGACGGTGAAATACAGAAATTGCATCCGAATTTAATACAAAAGGCACAATGCCGACTTAAGTACAAGAGGACTGGCACTCTTCCTTTCTATGATTTGAACCTCTCCTGTGAGTCCAGTTTTAGTTTCCGATGCTTCACTTCAGGTTTACTGGATCCCTTGGACCTTCTTATTGCCTATGAAATACAGAAATTGCATCCGAATTTAATACAAAAGACACAATGCCGACTTATGTACAAGAGGACTGACACTCTCACTTCCTATGATTTGAACCTCTCCTGTGAGTCCAGTTTTAGATTCCGATGCTTCACTTCACTGTATCCCTTGGACCTTCTTATTGACGATGAAATACAGAAATTGCATCCGAATTTAATACAAAAGGCACAATGCCGACTCAAGTAAAAGAGGACTGACACTCTCTCCTTCTATGCCATGAACCGCTCCTGTGAGTCCAGTTTTAGTTACCGATGCTTCACTTCAGGTTTACTGTATCCCTTGGACCTTCTTATTGATGATGAAACACAGAAATTGCATCCAAATTTAATACAAAAGGCACAATGCCGACTTAAGTAAAAGAGGTCTGACACTCGCCCTTTCTATGATTTGAACCTCTCCTGTGAGTCCAGTTTTAGATTCCGATGCTTCACTGCAGGTTTACTGTATACCTTGCTCCGTCTTATTGACGATGAAACACAGAAATTGCACTGGAATTAATTTCAAAAGGCACAATGCCGATTTAAATACAAGAGGACTGACACTCTCACTTTCTATGATTTGAACCTCTCCTGTGAGTCCAGGTTTAGATTCCGATGCTTCACTTCAGGTTTACTGTATACCTTGCACCTTCGTGTTGACGATGAAACACAGAAATTGCATCCGAATTTCATACAAAAGCCACAATGCCGACTTAAGTACACGAGGTCTGACACTCGCCCTTTCTATGATTTGAACCTCTCCTGTGAGTTCAGTTTTAGATTCCGATTCTTCAATTCAGGTTTACTGTATCCGTTGGATCTTCTTCTTGACGATGAAACACAGAAATTGCATCCGAATTTAATACAAAAGGCACAATGCCGAATTAAGTACAAGAGGACAGACACTCTCACTTTCTATGATTTGAACCTTTCCTGTGAAACCAGTTTTAGATTCCGATGCTTCACTTCTGGTTTACTGTATACCTTGTACCCTCTTATTGACGATGAAACACAGAAATCCCATCGCAATTTAATATAAAAGGCACAATGCCGACTTAAGTAAAAGAGGACTAACACTCTCACTATCTATGATTTGAACCTCTCCTGTGAGTCCACTTTTAGATTCCGATGCTTTATTTCAGGTTTACTGTATCCCTTGGACATTCTTATTGAAGGTGAAACACAAAGTTTGCATCAGAATTTAATACAAAAGGCACAAAGCTGACTTAAGTACAAGAGGACTGGCACTTTCTCTTTCTATGATTTGAACCTCTCCTGTGAGTCCAGTTTTAGATTCCGATGCTTCACTTCGGGTTTACTGTATACCTTGCACCTTCTTATTGACGATGAAACACAGAAATTGCATCCGAATTTAATACAAAAGGCACAATGCCGATTGAAGTACAAGGGGACGGACACTCACTTTCTATGATTTGAACCTCTCCTGTGAGTCCAGTTTTAGATTCCAATGCTTCACTTCAGGTTTACTGTATCCCTTGGACCTTCTTATTGACGATGAAACACAGAAATTGCATCCGTATTTAATACAAAAGGCACAATGCCGACTTAAGTAAAAGAGGACTGACACTCTTTCTTTCTATGATTTGAACCTCTCCTGTGAGTCCAGTTTTAGATTCCGATGCTTCACTTCAGGTTTACTATATATCTTGCTCTTTCTTATTGACGATGAAACACAGAAATTGCACCGGAATAAAATTCAAAAGGCACAATGCCGACTTAAGTACAAGAGGAATGACACTCTCACTTTCTATGATTTGAACCTCTCCTGTGAGTCCAGTTTTAGATTCCGATGTTTCACTTCAGGTTCACTGTATCCCTTGGACCTTCTTATTGACGGTGAAACACAAAGTTTGCATCAGAATTTAATACAAAAGGCACAATGCCGACTTAAGTACAAGAGGACTGGCACTCTAACTTTCTACGATTTGAACCTCTCCTGTGTGGTCAGTTTTAGATTCCGATGCTTCACTTCAGGTTTACTGTATCCCTTGGATCTTCTTATTGACGATGAAATACAGAAATTGCATCCGAATCTAATAGAAAAGGCTCAATGCCGACTTAACTACAAGAGAACTGACACTCTCACTTTCTATAATTTGAACCCCTCCTGTGAGTCCAGTTTCAGATTCCGATGCTTCACTTCAGGTTTACTGTATCCCTTGGACCTTCTTATTGACGATGAAACACAGAAATTGCACCGGAATTAAATTCAAAAAGCACAATGCCGACTTAAATACAAGAGGACTGACACTCTTACTTTCTATGATTTGAACCTCTCCTGTGAGTCCAGGTTTAGATTCCGATGCTTCACTTCAGGTTTATTGTATACCTTGCACCTTCTTATTGACGATGAATCACAGAAATTGCATCCGAATTTAATACAAAGGGCACAATGCCGACATAAGTACAAGATGACTGACTTTCTCACTTTCTATGATTTGAACCTCTCCTGCGAGTCCAGTTTTAGATTCTGATGCTTCACTTCAGGTTTACTGTAACCCTTGGACCTTCTTATTGACGAGGAAACACAGAAATTGCATCCGAATTTAATACAAAAGGCACAATGCCGACTTAAGTACAAGAGGACTGACACTCTCACATTCTATGATTTGAACCTCTCCTGTGAGTCCAGTTTTAGGTTCCGATGCTTCACTTCAGGTTCACTGTATCCCTTTGACCTTCTTACTGACGATGAAACACAGAAATTGCATCCGAATCTTATACAAAAGGCACAATGCCGACTTAACTAAAAGAGGACTGACACTTTCACTTTCTATGGTTTGAACCTCTCCTCTGAGTCCAGTTTTAGATTACGATGCTTCACTTCTGGTTTACTGTATACCTTGCACCTTCTTATTGACGATCAAACACAGAAATTGCATCGGAATTAAATTCAAAAGGCACAGTGCCGACTTAAGTACAAGAGGTCTGACACTCTAACTATATATGATTTGAACCTCTACTGTGAGTCCAGTTTTAGATTCCGATGCTTCACTTCAGGTTTACTGTATCTCTAGGACCTTCTAATAGACGATGAAACACAGAAATTGCATCTGAATTTAATAAAAAAGGCACAATGCCGACTTAAGTACAAGAGGACTGACACTCTCACTTTCTATGATTTGAACCTCTCCTGTTGAGTCCAGTTTTAGATTCCAATGATTCACTTCAGGTTTACTGTATACCCTGCACCTTCTTATTGACGTTGAAACACAGAAATTGCATCCGAATTTAATACAAAATGCACAATGCCGACTTAAGTACATGAGGACTGACACTCTCACTTTCTATGATTTGAACCTCTCCTGTGAGTCCAGTTATAGATTCCGATGCTTCACGTCAGGTTCACTGTATCCCTTGGACCTTCTTATTGACGATGAAACACAGAAATTGCATCCGAATTTAATACCAAAAGGCACTATGCCGACTTAAGTAAAAGAGGTCTGACACTCTCACTTTCTATGATTTGAACCTCTCCTGTGAGTCCAGTTTTAGATTCCGATTCTTCACTTCAGGTTTACTGTATCCGTTGGACCTTCTTCTTGACGCTGAAACACAGAAATTGCATCCGAATTTAATACAAAAGGCACAATGCCGACTAAAGTACAAGAGGACTGACACTCTCACTTTCAATGATTTGAACCTCTCCTGTGAGTCCGTTATAGATTCCGATGCTTCACGATCAGGTTTCACTGTATCCCTTGGACCTTCTTATTCACGATGAAACACAGAAATTGCATCCGAATTTAATACAAAATGCACAATGCCGACTTAAGTTAAAGAGGACTGACACTCTCACTTTCTATGATTTCAACCTCTCCTGTGAGTCCAGTTTTAGATTCCGATGCTTCACATCTGGTTTACTGTATACCTTGTACCTTCTTATTGACGATGAAACACAGAAATCGCATCCGAATTTAATACAAAAGGCACAATGCGACTTAAGTAGAAGAGGACTGACACTCACATTTTCTATGATTTGAACCTCTCCTGTGAGTCCAGTTTTAGTTACCGATGCTTCACCTCAGGTTTACTGTATCCCTTGGACCTTCTTATTGATGATGAAACACAGAAATTGCATCCGAATTTAATACAAAAGGCACAATGCCGACTTAAGTAAAAGAGGACTGACACTCTCTCTTTCTATGATTTGAACCTCTCCTGTGAGTTCAGTTTTAGATTCCCGATGCTTCACTTCACTGTATCCCTTGGACCTTCTTATTGACGATTAAATACAGAAATTGCATATGAATTTAATTCAAAAGGCACAATGCCGACTCAAGTAAAAGAAGACTGACACTCTCTCTTTCTATGATTTGTACCTCTCCTGTGAGTCCAATTTTAGATACCGATGCTTCACTTCAGGTTGACTGTTTCCCTTGGACCTTCTTATTGACGTGAAACACAGAAATTGAATCCGAATTTAATACAAAAGGCACAATGCCGACTCAAGTAAAATAGGACTGACACTCTCTCTTTCTATGATTTGAACATCTCCTGTGAGTCCAGCTTTAGATTCCGATGCTTCACATCAGGTTTACTGTGTCCCTTGGACATTTTCATTGACGTTGAAACACAAAAATTGTAACGGAACTTAATACAAGAGGCACAATGCCGGCTTAAGTAAAAGAGGACTGACACTCTCCCTCTTATGATTTGAACCTCTAATGTGAGTCCACTTTTAGATTCCGATGATTCACTTCTTGTTTTACTGTATACCTTGCTAACTTCTTATTGACGATGAAACACAGAAATTGCATCGGAATTTAATACAAAAGGCACAATACCGACTTAAGTAAAAGAGGACTGTCACTCTCACTTTCTATGATTTGAACCACTCCTGTGAGCCCAGTTTTAGATTCCGATGCTTCACTTCAGGTTTACTGTACCCCCTTGGACCTTCTTATTGACGATGAAATACTGACATTGCATCCCGATTTAATACAAAAAAGCCCAATGCCGACTTAAGTAAAAGAGGACTGACACTCTCTCTTTCTATGATTTGAACCTCTCCTGTGAGTCCAGTTTTAGATTCCGATGATTCACTTCAGGTTTACTGTATACCTTGCACCTTCTTATTGACATTGAAACACAGAAATTGCATACGAATTTAATACAAAAAGCACAATGCCTACTTAAGTACATGAGGACTGACACTCTCACTTTCTATGATTTGAACCTCTCCTGTGAGTCCAGTTTAGATTCCGATGCTTCACTTCAGGTTTACCGTATCCCTTGGACCTTCTAATTGACGCTGAAATACAGAAATTGCATCCGAAATTAATACAAAAGGCACAATGCCGACTTAAGTACAAGAGAACTGACACTCTCTCTTTCTATGATTTGAACCTCTCCTGTGAGTCCAGTTTTAGATTCCGATGCATCACTTCAGGGTTTACTGTATACCTTGCACTTTCGTGTTGACGATGAAACACAGAAATTGCATCTGAATTTCATACAAAAGCCCCAATGCCGACTTAAGTACACGAGGTCCTGACACTGTCACATTCTTTGATTTAAACCTCGCCTGTGAGTCCAGTATTAGATTCCGTGCTTCACTTCAGGTTTACTGTATCCCTTGGACCTTCTTATTGACGATGAAACACAGAAATTGCATCCGAATTTAATACAAATGGCACTATGCCGACTTAAGTAAAAGAGGTCTGACACTCTCACTTTCTATGATTTGAACCTCTCCTGTGAGTCCAGTTTTAGGTTCCGATTCTTCACTTCAGGTTTACTGTATCCGTTGGACCTTCTTCTTGACGATGAAACACAGAAATTGCATCCGAATTTAATACAAAAGACACAATGCCGACTAAAGTACAAGAGGACTGACACTCTCACTTTCTATGATTTGAACCTCTCCTGTGAGTCCACTTTTAGATTCCGATGCTTCACGTCAGGTTCACTGTATCCCTTGGACCTTCTTATTGACGATGAAACACAGAAATTGCATCCGAATATAATACAAAAAGCACAATGCCGACTTAAGTAAAAGAGGAATGACACTCTCACTTTCTATGATTTCAACCTCTCCTGTGAGTCCGGTTTTAGATTCCGATGCTTCACTTCTGGTTTACTGTATCCGTTGGACCTTCTTCTCGACGATGAAACACAGAAATTGCATCCGAATCTAATACAAAAGGCACAATGCCGACTAAAGCACAAGAGGACTGACACTCTCACATTCTGTGATTTGAACCTCTCCTGTGAGACCAGTTTTAGATTCCGATGCTTAACTTCAGGTTCACTGTATCCCTTGGACCTTCTTATTGACGATGAAACACAGAAATAGCATCCGAATTTAATACAAAAGGCACAATGCCGACTTAAGTAAAAGAGGACTGACACTCTCACTTTCTATGGTTTGAACCTCTCCTGTGAGTCCAGTTTTAGATTCCGATGCTTCACTTCATTTTTACTGTATACCTTGCACATTTTTATTGACAATGAAACACAGAAATTGCATCCAAATTTAAAACAAAAGGCACAATGCCGACTCAAGTACAAGAGGACTGACTCTCTCCCTTTCTATGATTTGAAACTCTCCTGTGAGCCCAGTTTTAGATTCTGATGCTTCACTTCAGGTTTACTGTATCCCTTGGACCTTCTTATTGACGAGGAAACACAGAAATTGCATCCGAATTTAATACAAAAGGCACAATGCCAACATAAGAACAAGAGGACTGAGACTCTCACTTTCTATGATTTGAACCTCTCCTGTGAGTCCAGTTTTTGATTCCGATGCTTCACTTCATGTTTACTGTATACCTTGCACCTTCTAATTGACGATGAAACACAGAAATTGCATCCAAAATTAATACAAAAGGCACAATGCCGATTTAAGTACTGGGGGACGGACACTCTCACTTTCTATGATTTGAACCTCTCCTCTGAGTCCCGTTTTAGATTACGATGCTTCACTTCAGGTTTACTGTATACCTTGCACCTTCTTATTGACGATGAAACACAGAAATTGCATCCGAATTTAATACAAAAGGCACAATACCGACTAAAGTACAAGAGGACTGACTCTCTCCCTTTCTATGATTTGAACCTCTCCTGTGAGCCCAGTTTTAGATTCCGATGCTTCACTTCAGGTTTAAGGTACCCCTTGGACCTTCTTATTGACGATGAAATACCGAAATTGCATCCGGATTTAATACAAAAGCACAATGCCTTCTTATGTAATAGAGGACCGAAACTCTCACTTTCTGTGATTTGAACCTCTCCTGTGAGTCCAGATTTAGATTCCGATGCTTCACTTTAGGTTTACTGTATACCTTGCTCCTTCTAATTGACGATGAAACACAGAAATTGCACCTGAATTAAATTCAAAAGGCACAATGCCGACTTAAATACAAAAGGACTGACACTGTCACTTTCTTTGATTTGAACCTCGCCTGTGAGTCCAGTATTAGATATCGATGCTTCACTTCAGGTTTACTTTATCCCTTGGACCTTCTAATTGACGATGAAACACAGAAATTGCATCCGAATTTAATACAAAAGGCACTAAGCCACCTTAAGTAAAAGAGGTCTGACACTCTCACATTCCATGATTTGAACCTCTCCTGTGAGTCCAGTTTTAGATTCCGATGCTTCACTTCTGGTTTACTGTATACCTTGGACCTTCTTATTGACGAGGAAACAGAAATTGCATCCGAATTTAATACAAAAGGCACAATGATGACTTAAGTAAAAGAGGACTGAAAATCTCACTTTCTGTGATTTGAACCTCTCCTGTGAGTCCAGTTTTAGATTCCGATGCTTCACTGCAGGTTTACTGTATACCTTGCTCCGTCTTATTGACGATGAAATACTGACATTGCATCCGGATTTAATACAAAAAGCCCAATGCCGACTTAAGTAAAAGAGGACTGACACTCTCACTTTCTATGATTTGAACCTCTCCTGTGAGTACAGTTTTAGATTCCGATGCTTCACATCAGGTTTACTGTGTCCCTTGGACCTTTTCATTGACGACGAAACACAAAAATTGTAACGGAACTTAATACAAAAGGCACAATGCCGGCTTAAGTAAAAGAGGACTGACACTCTCTCTTTTTATGATTTGAACCTCTAATGTGAGTCCACTTTTAGATTCCGATGCTTCACTTCTGGTTTACTGTATACCTTGTTCCTTCTTATTGACGATGAAACACAGAAATTGCATCGGAATTTAATACAAAAGGCACAATGGCGACTAAAGTACAAGAGGACTGACACTCTCACTTTCTATGATTTGAACCTCTCCTGTGAGTCCACTTTTAGATTCCGATGCTTTACTTCAGGTTTACTGCATCCCTTGGACCTTCTTAGTGATGGTGAAACACAGAGTTTGCATCATAATTTAATACAAAAGGCACAAAGCCGACTTACGTTCAAGAGGACTGAGACTCTCACTTTCTATGATTTGAACCTCTCCTGTGAGTCCAGGTATAGATTCCGATGCTTCACATCAGGTTTACTGTATACCTTGCACCTTCTTATTGACGATGAAACACAGAAATTGCATCCGAATTTAATACAAAAGGCACAATGCCGACTAAAGTACAAGAGGACTGACACTCTCACTTTCTATGATTTGAACCTCTCCTGTGAGTCCACTTTTAGATTCCGATGCTTCACTTCAGGTTTACTGTAACCCTTGGACCTTCTTATTGACGATGAAACACAGAAATTGCATCCGAATTTAATACAAAAGGCACTATGCCGACTTAAGTACAAGAGGACTGACACTCTCACATTCTGTGATTTGAACCTCTCCTGTGAGTCCACTATTAGATTCCGATGTTTAACTTCAGGTTCACTGTATCCCTTGGACCTTCTTATTGACGATGAAACACAGAAATAGCATCCGAATTTAATACAAAAGGCACAATGCCGACTTAAGTAAAAGAGGACTGACACTCTCACTTTCTATGGTTTGAACCTCTCCTGAGAGTCCAGTTTTAGATTCCGATGCTTCACTTCAGGTTTACTGTATACCTTGCACCTTCTTATTGACGATGAAACACAGAAATTGCATCCGAATTTAATACAAAAGGCACAATGCCGACTAAAGTACAAGAGGACTGACACTCTCACTTTCTATGATTTGAACCTCTCCTGTGAGTCCACTTTTAGATTCCGATGCTTCACTTCATGTTTACTGTATACCTTGCACATTTTTATTGACGATGAAACACAGAAATTGCATCCAAATTTAAAACAAAAAGCACAATGCCGACTCAAGTACAAGAGGACTGACTCCCTCCCTTTCTATGATTTGAACCTCTTCTGTGAGCCCAGTTTTAGATTCTGATGCTTCACTTCAGGTTTACTGTATCCCTTGGACCTTCTTATTGACGAGGAAACAGAAATTGCATCCGAATTTAATACAAAAGGCACAATGCCAACATAAGTACAAGAGGACTGACACTCTCACTTTCTATGGTTTGAACCTCTCCTGTGAGTCCAGTTTTAGATTCCGATGCTTCACTTCATGTTTACTGTATACCTTGCACCTTCTAATTGACGATGAAACACAGAAATTGCATCCAAAATTAATACAAAAGGCACAATGCCGATTTAAGTACTGGGGGACGGACACTCTCACTTTCTATGATTTGAACCTCTCCTCTGAGTCTCGATTTAGATTACGATGCTTCACTTCAGGTTTACTGTATACCTTGCACCTTCTTATTGACGATGAAACACAGAAATTGCATCCGAATTTAATACAAAAGGCACAATGCCGACTAAAGTACAAGAGGACTGACTCTCTCCCTTTCTATGATTTGAACCTCTCCTGTGAGCCCAGTTTTAGATTCCGATGCTTCACTTCAGGTTTAAGGTACCCCTTGGACCTTCTTATTCACGATGAAATACTGAAGTTGCATCCGGATTTAATACAAAAGCACAATGCCTTCTTATGCAATAGAGGACTGAAACTCTCACTTTCTGTGATTTGAACCTCTCCAGTGAGTCCAGTTTTGGATTCTGATGCATCACTTCAGGTTTACTGTACCCCTTGGACCTTCTTATTGACGATGTAATTCAGAAATTGCATCCGGATTTAATACAAAAGGCACAATGCCGACTTAAGTAAAAGAGGACTGACACTCTCTCTTTCTATGATTTGAACCTCTCCTGTGAGACCAGTTTTAGATTCCGATGCTTCACTTCATGTTTACTGTATACCTTGCACATTTTTATTGACGATGAAACACAGAAATTGCATCCAAATTTAAAACAAAAAGCACAATGCCGACTCAAGTACAAGAGGACTGACTCTCTCCCTTTCTATGATTTGAACCTCTTCTGTGAGCCCAGTTTTAGATTCTGATACTTCACTTCAGGTTTACTGTATCCCTTGGACCTTCGTATTGACGAGGAAACAGAAATTGCATCCGAATTTAATACAAAAGGCACAATGCCAACATAAGTACAAGAGGACTGACACTCTCACTTTCTATGGTTTGAACCTCTCCTGTGAGTCCAGTTTTAGATTCCGATGCTTCACTTCATGTTTACTGTATACCTTGCACCTTCTAATTGACGATGAAACACAGAAATTGCATCCAAAATTAATACAAAAGGCACAATGCCGATTTAAGTACTGGGGGACGGACACTCTCACTTTCTATGATTTGAACCTCTCCTCTGAGTCCCGATTTAGATTACGATGCTTCACTTCAGGTTTACTGTATACCTTGCACCTTCTTATTGACGATGAAACACAGAAATTGCATCCGAATTTAATACAAAAGGCACAATGCCGACTAAAGTACAAGAGGACTGACTCTCTCCCTTTCTATGATTTGAACCTCTCCTGTGAGCCCAGTTTTAGATTCCGATGCTTCACTTCAGGTTTAAGGTACCCCTTGGACCTTCTTATTGACGATGAAATACTGAAATTGCATCCGGATTTAATACAAAAGCACAATGCCTTCTTATGCAATAGAGGACTGAAACTCTCACTTTCTGTGATTTGAACCTCTCCTTTGAGTCCAGTTTTAGATTCTGATGCTTCACTTTAGGTTTACTGTATACCTTGCTCCTTCTAATTGACGATGAAACACAGAAATTGCACCTGAATTAAATTCAAAAGGCACAATGCCGACTTAAATACAAGAGGACTGACACTCTCAGTTTCTATGATTTGAACCTCTCCTGTGAGTCCAGGTTTAGATTCCGATGCTTCACTTCAGGTTTACTGTATACCTTGCACCTTCGTATTGACGATGTAACACAGAAATTGCATCCGAATTTAATACAAAAGGCACAATGCCGACTTAAGTACACGAGGGCTGACACTGTCACTTTCTTTGATTTGAACCTCGCCTGTGAGTCCAGTATTAGATATCGATGCTTCACTTCAGGTTTACTTTATCCCTTGGACCTTCTTATTGACGATGAAACACAGAAATTGCATCCAAATTTAATACAAAAGGCACTATGCCGACTTAAGTAAAAGAGGTCTGACACTCTCACATTCTATGATTTGAACCTCTCCTGTGAGTTCAGTTTTTGATTCCGATTCTTCACTTCAGGTTTACTGTATCCGTTGGACCTTCTTCTTGACGATGAAACACAGAAATTGCATCCGAATTTAATACAAAAGGCACAATGCCGACTTAAGTACAAGAGGACTGAGACTCTCCCTTTCTATGATTTGAACCTCTCCTGTGAGTCCAGTTTTAGATTCCGATGCTTCACTTCAGGTTCACTGTAGCCCTTGGACCTTCTTATTGACGATGAAACACAGAAATTGCATCCGAATTTAATACAAAAAGCACAATGCCGACATAAGTAAAAGAGGAATGACACTCTCACATTCTATGATTTTAACCTATCCTGGTAGTCCAGATTTAGATTCCGATGCTTCACTTCTGGTTTACTGTATACCTTGTACCTTCTTATTGATGATGAAACACAGAAATCGCATCGGAATTTAATACAAAATGCACAATGCCGACTTAAGTAAAAGTGGACTGACACTCTCACTTTCTATGGTTTGAACCTCTCCTGAGAGTCCAGTTTTAGATTCCGATGCTTCACTTCAGGTTTACTGTATACCTTGCACCTTCTTATTGACGATGAAACACAGAAATTGCATCCGAATTTAATACAAAAGGCACAATGCCGACTAAAGTACAAGAGGACTGACACTCTCACTTTCTATGATTTGAACCTCTCCTGTGAGTCCACTTTTAGATTCCGATGCTTCACTTCATGTTTACTGTATACCTTGCACATTTTTATTGACGATGAAACACAGAAATTGCATCCAAATTTAAAACAAAAAGCACAATGCCGACTCAAGTACAAGAGGACTGACTCCCTCCCTTTCTATGATTTGAACCTCTTCTGTGAGCCCAGTTTTAGATTCTGATGCTTCACTTCAGGTTTACTGTATCCCTTGGACCTTCTTATTGACGAGGAAACAGAAATTGCATCCGAATTTAATACAAAAGGCACAATGCCAACATAAGTACAAGAGGACTGACACTCTCACTTTCTATGGTTTGAACCTCTCCTGTGAGTCCAGTTTTAGATTCCGATGCTTCACTTCATGTTTACTGTATACCTTGCACCTTCTAATTGACGATGAAACACAGAAATTGCATCCAAAATTAATACAAAAGGCACAATGCCGATTTAAGTACTGGGGGACGGACACTCTCACTTTCTATGATTTGAACCTCTCCTCTGAGTCTCGATTTAGATTACGATGCTTCACTTCAGGTTTACTGTATACCTTGCACCTTCTTATTGACGATGAAACACAGAAATTGCATCCGAATTTAATACAAAAGGCACAATGCCGACTAAAGTACAAGAGGACTGACTCTCTCCCTTTCTATGATTTGAACCTCTCCTGTGAGCCCAGTTTTAGATTCCGATGCTTCACTTCAGGTTTAAGGTACCCCTTGGACCTTCTTATTCACGATGAAATACTGAAGTTGCATCCGGATTTAATACAAAAGCACAATGCCTTCTTATGCAATAGAGGACTGAAACTCTCACTTTCTGTGATTTGAACCTCTCCAGTGAGTCCAGTTTTGGATTCTGATGCATCACTTCAGGTTTACTGTACCCCTTGGACCTTCTTATTGACGATGTAATTCAGAAATTGCATCCGGATTTAATACAAAAGGCACAATGCCGACTTAAGTAAAAGAGGACTGACACTCTCTCTTTCTATGATTTGAACCTCTCCTGTGAGACCAGTTTTAGATTCCGATGCTTCACTTCATGTTTACTGTATACCTTGCACATTTTTATTGACGATGAAACACAGAAATTGCATCCAAATTTAAAACAAAAAGCACAATGCCGACTCAAGTACAAGAGGACTGACTCTCTCCCTTTCTATGATTTGAACCTCTTCTGTGAGCCCAGTTTTAGATTCTGATACTTCACTTCAGGTTTACTGTATCCCTTGGACCTTCGTATTGACGAGGAAACAGAAATTGCATCCGAATTTAATACAAAAGGCACAATGCCAACATAAGTACAAGAGGACTGACACTCTCACTTTCTATGGTTTGAACCTCTCCTGTGAGTCCAGTTTTAGATTCCGATGCTTCACTTCATGTTTACTGTATACCTTGCACCTTCTAATTGACGATGAAACACAGAAATTGCATCCAAAATTAATACAAAAGGCACAATGCCGATTTAAGTACTGGGGGACGGACACTCTCACTTTCTATGATTTGAACCTCTCCTCTGAGTCCCGATTTAGATTACGATGCTTCACTTCAGGTTTACTGTATACCTTGCACCTTCTTATTGACGATGAAACACAGAAATTGCATCCGAATTTAATACAAAAGGCACAATGCCGACTAAAGTACAAGAGGACTGACTCTCTCCCTTTCTATGATTTGAACCTCTCCTGTGAGCCCAGTTTTAGATTCCGATGCTTCACTTCAGGTTTAAGGTACCCCTTGGACCTTCTTATTGACGATGAAATACTGAAATTGCATCCGGATTTAATACAAAAGCACAATGCCTTCTTATGCAATAGAGGACTGAAACTCTCACTTTCTGTGATTTGAACCTCTCCTTTGAGTCCAGTTTTAGATTCTGATGCTTCACTTTAGGTTTACTGTATACCTTGCTCCTTCTAATTGACGATGAAACACAGAAATTGCACCTGAATTAAATTCAAAAGGCACAATGCCGACTTAAATACAAGAGGACTGACACTCTCAGTTTCTATGATTTGAACCTCTCCTGTGAGTCCAGGTTTAGATTCCGATGCTTCACTTCAGGTTTACTGTATACCTTGCACCTTCGTATTGACGATGTAACACAGAAATTGCATCCGAATTTAATACAAAAGGCACAATGCCGACTTAAGTACACGAGGGCTGACACTGTCACTTTCTTTGATTTGAACCTCGCCTGTGAGTCCAGTATTAGATATCGATGCTTCACTTCAGGTTTACTTTATCCCTTGGACCTTCTTATTGACGATGAAACACAGAAATTGCATCCAAATTTAATACAAAAGGCACTATGCCGACTTAAGTAAAAGAGGTCTGACACTCTCACATTCTATGATTTGAACCTCTCCTGTGAGTTCAGTTTTTGATTCCGATTCTTCACTTCAGGTTTACTGTATCCGTTGGACCTTCTTCTTGACGATGAAACACAGAAATTGCATCCGAATTTAATACAAAAGGCACAATGCCGACTTAAGTACAAGAGGACTGAGACTCTCCCTTTCTATGATTTGAACCTCTCCTGTGAGTCCAGTTTTAGATTCCGATGCTTCACTTCAGGTTCACTGTAGCCCTTGGACCTTCTTATTGACGATGAAACACAGAAATTGCATCCGAATTTAATACAAAAAGCACAATGCCGACATAAGTAAAAGAGGAATGACACTCTCACATTCTATGATTTTAACCTATCCTGGTAGTCCAGATTTAGATTCCGATGCTTCACTTCTGGTTTACTGTATACCTTGTACCTTCTTATTGATGATGAAACACAGAAATCGCATCGGAATTTAATACAAAATGCACAATGCCGACTTAAGTAAAAGTGGACTGACACTCTCACTTTCTATGATTTGAACCTCTCCTGTGAGTCCACTTTTAAATTCCGATGCTTTACTTCAGGTTTACTGTATCCCTTGGACCTTCTTATTGACGGTGAAACACAGAGTTTGCATCAGAATTTAATACAAAAGGCACAATGCCGACTTAAGAACAAGAGGACTGACACTCTAACTTTCTACGATTTGAACCCCTCCTGTGAGTCCAGTTTTAGATTCCGATGCTTCACTTCAAGTTTACTGTATCCCTTGGATCTTCTTATTGACGATGAAATACAGAAATTGCATCCGGATATAATACAAAAGGCACAATGCCGACATAAGTACAAGAGGACTGACATTCTCGCTTTCTATGATTTGAACCTCTCCTGTGAGTCCAGTTTTAGATTCCGATGCTTCACTTCATGTTTACTGTATACCTTGCACATTCTTATTGACGATGAAACACAGAAATTGCACCCGAATTTAAAACAAAAGGCACAATGCCGACTCAAGTACAAGAGGACTGACTCTCTCCCTTTCCATGATTTGAACCTCTCCAGTGAGTCCAGTTTTGGATTCTGATGCATCACTTCAGGTTTACTGTACCCCTTGGACCTTCTTATTGACGATGTAATTCAGAAATTGCATCCGGATTTAATACAAAAGGCACAATGCCGACTTAAGTAAAAGAGGACTGACACTCTCTCTTTCTATGATTTGAACCTCTCCTGTGAGTCCAGGTTTAGATTCCGATGATTCACTTCGGGTTTATTGTATACCTTGCACCTTCTTATTGACGATGAAACACAGAAATTGCTTCCGAATTTAATGCAAAGGGCACAATGCCGACATAAGTACAAGAGGACTGACTTTCTCACTTTCTACGATTTGAACCTCTCCTGTGAGTCCAGTTTTAGATTCCGATGCTTCACTTCAGGTTTACTGTATCCCTTCGACCTTCTAATTGTCGATGAAACACAGAAATTGCATCTGAATTTAATACAAAAGGCACAATGCCGACTTAAGTACAAGAGGAGTGACACTCTCACTTTCTATGATTTGAACCTCTCCTGTGAGTCCAGTTTTAGATTCCGATGCTTCACTTCATGTTTACTGTATACCTTGCACCTTCTTATTGACGATGAAACACAGAAATTGCATCCGAATTTAATACAAAAGGCACAATGCCGATTTAAGTACAAGGGGACGGACACTCTCACTTTCTATGATTTGAACCTCTCCTGTGAGTCCAGTATTAGATTCAAATGCTTCAATTCAGGTTTACTGTATCCCTTGCACCTTCTTATTGACGATGAAATACACAAATTGCATCCGAAATTAATACAAAAGGCACAATGACGACTTAAGTACTAGAGGACTACCACTATCGCTTTCTATGATTTGAACCTCTCCTGTGAGTCCAGTTTTAGATTCCGATGCTTCACTTCAGGTTTACTGTATCCCTTGGACTTCTTATTGACGATGAAACACAGAAATAGCATCCGAATTTAATACAAAAAGCACAATGCAGAATTAAGTAAAAGAGGACTGACACTCCCACTTTCTATGATTTGAACCTATCCTGTGAGTCCAGGTTTAGATTCCGATGCTTTACTTCAGGTTTACTGTATACCTTGCACCTTCTTATTGACGATGAAACACAGAAATTGCATCGTAATTAAATTCAAAAGTCACAGTGCCGACTTAAGTACAAGAGGACTGGCACTCTAACTATCTATGATTTGAACCTCTCCTGTGAGTCCAGTTTTAGATTCCGAAGCTTCACTTCAGGTTTACTGTATCCCTGGGACCTTCTAATTGACGATGAAACACAGAAATTGCATCCGAATTTAAAACAAAAGGCACAATGCCGACTCAAGTACAAGAGGACTGACTCTCTCCCTTTCCATGATTTGAACCTCTCCAGTGAGTCCAGTTTTAGATTCTGATGCTTCACTTCAGGTTTACTGTACCCCTTGGACATTCTTATTGACGATGTAATTCAGCAATTGCATCCGGATTTAATACAAGAGGCACAATGCCGACTTAAGTAAAAGAGGACTGACACTCTCTCTTTCTATGATTTGTACCTCTCCTGTGAGTCCAGTTTTAGATTCCTATGCTTCACTTCAGGTTTACTGTATCCATTGCCCTTCTTATTGACGATGAAACACAGAAATTGCATCTGAATTTAATGCAAAAGGCACAATGCCCACTTAAGTAAAAGAGGACTGACACTCTCTCTTTCTATGATTTGAACCTCTCCTGTGAGTCCAGTTTTAGATTCCGATGCTTCACTTCAGGTTTACTGTATTTCTTGGACCTTCTTATTGACGATGAATCACAGAAATTGCATCCGAATTTAATACAAAAGGCACAATGCCGACTTAAGTAAAAGAAGACTGACACTCTCGCTTTCTATGTTTTGAACCTCTCCTGTGAGTCCAGTTTTAGATTCCGAGGTTTCACTTCAGGTTTACTGTATACCTTGCACCTTCTTATTGACGATGAAACACAGAAATTGCATCTGAATTTAATGCAAAAGGCACAATGCCCACTTAAGTAAAAGAGGACTGACACTCTCTCTTTCTATGATTTGAACCTCTCCTGTGAGTCCAGTTTTAGATTCTGATGCTTCACTTCAGGTTTACTGTACCCCTTGGACCTTCTTATTGACGATGTAATTCAGCAATTGCATCCGGATTTAATACAAGAGGCACAATGCCGACTTAAGTAAAAGAGGACCGACACTTTCTCTTTCTATGTTTTGAACCTCTCCTGTGAGTCCAGTTTTACATTCCGATGCTTCACTTCAGGTTTACTGTATACCTTGCACCATCTTATTGACGATGAAACACAGAAATTGCATCGGAATTTAATACAAAAGGCAAAATGCCGACTTAAGTACAAGACTACTGACACTCACACTTTCTATGAATTGAACCTCTCCTGTGAGTCCAGTTTTAGATTCCGATGCTTCACTTCAGAATTACTATATACCTTGCACTTTCCTATTGACGATGAAACACAGAAATTGCATCGGAATTGAATTCAAAAGACAAAATGCCGACTTAAATACAAGAGGACTGACACTCTAACTATCTATGATTTGAACCTCTCCTGTGAGTGCAGTTTTAGATTCCGATGCTTCACTTCAGGTTTACTGTATCCCTTGGACCTTCTTATTGACGATGAAATACAGTAATTGCATCCTAATTTAATACAAAAGGCACAATGCCGACTTAAGTAAAAGAGGACTGACACTCTCACTTTCTATGCATTGAACCTCTCCTGTGAGTCCAGTTTTAGATTCCGATGCTTCACTTCAGGTTTACTGTATCCCTTGGACCTTCTTATTGACGATGAAACACAGAAATTGCAACGGAACATAATACAGAAGGCACAATGGCGGCTTAAGTAAAAGAGGACTGACTCTCTCTCTATCTATGATTTGTACCTCTCCTGTGAGTCCAGTTTTAGATGCCGATGCTTCACTTCAGGTTTACTGTATACCTCGGACCTTCTTATTGACGATGAAACACAGAAATTGCATCGGAATTAAATTCAAAAGACACAATGCCGACTTAAGTACAAGAGGACTGACACTCTCACTTTCTATGATTTGAACCTCTCCTGTGAGTCCAGTTTTAGAATCCGATGCTTCACTTCAGGTTTACTGTGTCCCTTGGACCTTTTCATTGACGATGAAACACAGAAATTGCAACGGAACTTAATACAAAAGGCACAATGCCGGCTTAAGTAAAAGAGGACTGAAACTCTCTCTTTTTAAGATTTGAACCTCTAATGTGAGTCCACTTTTAGATTCCGATGCTTCACTTCTGGTTTACTGTATACCTTGTTCCTTCTTATTGACGATGAAACACAGAAATTGCATCGGAATTTAATACAAAAGGCACAATGCCGAATTAAGTAAAAGAGGACTGACACTCTCAGTTTCTATGATTTGAACCTCTCCTGTGAGACCAGTTTTACATTCCGATGCTTCACTTCTGGTTTACTGTATCCCTTGGACCTTCTTATTGACGATGAAACACAGAGTTTGCTTCCGAATTTAATAAAAAGGCACAATGCCGACTTAAGTTCTAGATGACTGGCTTTCTGACATTCTATGATTTCAACCTCTCCTGTGAGTCCAGGTTTAGATTCCGATGCTTCACTTCAGGTTTACTGTATACCTTGCACCTTCTTATTGACGATAAAACACAGAAATTGCATCGGAATTAAATTCAAAAGACACAATGCCGACTTAAGTACAAGAGGACTGACACTCTCACTTTCTATGATTTGATCCTCTCCTGTGAGTCCAGTTTTAGATTCCGATGCTTCACTTCAATTTTACTGTATCCCTTGGACCTTCTTATTGACGATAAAACACAGAAATTGCATCCGAATTTAATAAAAAATGCTCAATGCCGACTTAAGTACAAGAGGACTGACACTCTCCCATTCTATGATTTGAACATCTCCTGTGAGTCCAGTTTTAGATTCCGATGCTTCACTTCTGGATTACTGTATGCCTTGGACCTTCTTATTGACGATGAAACACAGAGTTTGCATCCGAATTAAATACAAAAGGCACAATGCCGACATAAGATCAAGAGGTCTGGCACTCTAACTTTCTATGATTTGAACCTCTCCTGTGAGTCCAGTTTTAGATTCCGATGCTTCACTTCAGGATTACTGTATCCCTTGGACCTTCTTATTGACGATAAAACACAGAAATTGCATGCGATTTTAATAAAAAATGCACAATGCTGACTTAAGTACAAGATGACTGACACTCTCCCATTCTATGATTTGAACCTCGCCTGTGAGTCCTGTTTTAGATTGCGATGCTTCAGTTCAGGTTTATTGTATACCTTGCACCGCCTTATTGACGATGAAACACAGAAATTGCATCTGAATTAAATTCAAAAGGCACAATGCCGACTGAGGTACAAGAGGACTGACACTCTAACTTTCTGTGATTTGAACCTCTCCTGTGAGTCCAGCTTTAGATTCTGATGTTTCACTTCAAGTTTACTGTATCCCAAGCACCTTCATATTGACGATGAAACACAGAAATTGCATCGGAATTTAATACAAAAGGCTCAATGCAGACTTGAGTACAAGAGGACTGACACTCTCACTTTCTATGATTTGAACCTTTCCTGTGAGTACAGTTTTAGATTCCGATGCTTCCCTTCAGGTTTACTGTATACCTTGCACCTTCTTATTGACGATGAAACACAGAAATTGCATCGGAATTAAATTCAAAAGACACAGTGCCGACTTAAGTACAAGAGGACTGCCACTCTAAATATCTATGATTTGAACCTCTCCCGTGAGTCCAGTTTTAGATTCCGATGCTTCACTTCAGGCTTACTGTATCCCTTGGACCTTCTTATTGACGATGAAATACAGTAATTGCATCGGAATTTAATACAAAAGGCACAATGCCAACTTAAGTACAAGAGGACTGACACTCTCACTATCTATGATTTGAACCTCGCCTCTGAGTCCAGTTTTAGATTCCGATGCTTCAATTCAGGTTTACTGTATCACTTGGACCTTCATATTGACGACGAAATACAGAAATTGCATCCGAATTTAATACAAAAGGCACAATGCCGACTTAAGTAAAAGAGGACTGACACTCTCACTTTTTATGATTTGAACCTCTCCTGTGAGTCCAGTTTTAGATTCCGATGCTTCACTTCTGGTTTACTGTATACCTTGTTCCTTCTTATTGACGATGAAACACAGAAATTGCATCGGAATTTAATACAAAAGGCACAATGCCGAATTAAGTAAAAGAGGACTGACACTCTCAGTTTCTATGATTTGAACCTCTCCTGTGAGACCAGTTTTAGATTCCGATGCTTCACTTCTGGTTTACTGTATCCCTTCGACCTTCTTATTGACGATGAAACACAGAGTTTGCTTCCGAATTTAATAAAAAGGCACAATGCCGACTTAAGTTCTAGAGGCCTGGCACTCTAACTTTCAATGATTTGAACCTCTCCTCTGACTCCAGTTTTAGATTCCGATGCTTCACTTCAGGTTTACTGTGTCCCTTGGACCTTCTTATTGACGATGAAATACAGAAATTGCATCGGAATTTAATACAAAAGGCACAATGCCGACTCAAGTAAAAGAGGACCGACACTCTCACTTTCTATGATTTGAACCTCTCCTGTGAGTGCAGTTTTAGATTCTTATGCTTCACTTCAGGTTTACTGTATCCCTCGGACCTTCTTATTGACGATGATACACAGAAATTGCAACGGAACTTAATACAGAAGGCACAATGCCGGCTTAAGTAAAAGAGGACTGACACTCTCTCTATCTATAATTTGAACCTCTCCTGTGAGTCCAGTTTTAGATTCCGATGCTTCACTTCTGGTTTACTGTATACCTTGTACCCTCTTATTGACGATGAAACACAGAGTTTGCTTCCGAATTTAATAAAAAGGCACAATGCCGACTTAAGTTCTAGAGGACTGGCACTCTAACTTTCAATGATTTGAACCTCTCCTGTGACTCCAGTTTTAGATTCCGATGCTTCACTTCAGGTTTACTGTGTCCCTTGGACCTTCTTATTGACGATGAAATACAGAAATTGCATCCGAATTTAATACAAAAGGCACAATGGCGACTTAAGTACAAGAGGACTGGCACTCTAACTTTCTATGATATGAACCTCTCCTGTGTGTCTAGTTTTAGATTCCGATGCTTCACTTCAGGCTTACTGTATCCCTTGGACCTTCTTATTGCCTATGAAATACAGAAATTGCATCCGAATTTAATACAAAAGGCAAAATGCCGACTTAAGTACAAGAGGACAGACTCTCTCACTTTCTATGATTTGAACCTCTCTTGTGAGTTCAGTTTTAGATACCGAATCTTCATTTCAGGTTTACTGTATCACTTGGACCTTCTTATTGACGATGAAACACAGAAATTGCACCGGAATTAAATTCAAGAGGCACAACGCCGACTTAAATACAAGAGGACTGACACTCTGACATTCTATGATTTGAACCTCTCCTGTGAGTCCAGGTTTAGATTCCGATGCTTCACTTCAGGTTTACAGTATACCTTGCATCTTTTTATTGACGATGAAACACAGAAATTGCATCCGCATTTAATATAAAAGGCACAATGCCGACATAAGTACAAGAGGACGGACACTCTCACTTTCTATGATTTGAACCTCTCCTGTGAATCCTGTTTTAGCTTCCGATGCTTCACTTCAGGTTAACTGTATCCGTAGGACCTTGTTATTGACGATGAAACACAGAAATTGCATCCGAATCTAATACAAAAGGCACAATGCCGACTTAAGTACAAGAGGACTGACACTCTCACTTTCTATGATTTGAACCTCTCCAGTGAGTCCAGTTTTAGATTCCGATGCTTCACTTCAGGTTTACTGTATCCCTTGGACCTTCTTATTGACGATGAAACACAGAAATTGCACCCGAATTTAATACAAAAGGCACAATGCCAACTTAAATAAAAGTGGACTGACACTCTCACTTTGTATGATTTGAACTTCTCCTGTGAGTCCAGTTTTAGATTCCGATGCTTCACTTCAGGTTTACTGTATACCTTGCACCTTCTTATTGACGATAAAACACAGAAATTGCATCGGAATTAAATTCAAAAGACACAATGCCGACTTAAGTACAAGAGGACTGACACTCTCACTTTCTATGATTTGAACCTCTCCTGTGAGTCCAGTTTTAAATTCCGATGCTTCACTTCAGGTTTACTGTATCCCTTGGACCTTCTTATTGACGATAAAACACAGAAATTGCATCCGAATTTAATAAAAAATGCACAATGCCGACTTAAGTACAAGAGGACTGACACTCTCCCATTCTATGATTTGAACATCTCCTGTGAGTCCAGTTTTAGATTCCGATGCTTCACTTCTGGATTACTGTATGCCTTGGACCTTCTTATTGACGATGAAACACAGAGTTTGCATCCGAATTAAATACAAAAGGCACAATGCCGACATAAGATCAAGAGGTCTGGCACTCTAACTTTCTATGATTTGAACCTCTCCTGTGAGTCCAGTTTTAGATTCCGATGCTTCACTTCAGGATTACTGTATCCCTTGGACCTTCTTATTGACGATAAAACACAGAAATTGCATGCGATTTTAATAAAAAATGCACAATGCTGACTTAAGTACAAGAGGACTGACACTCTCCCATTCTATGATTTGAACCTCTCCTGTGAGTCCTGTTTTAGATTGCGATGCTTCAGTTCAGGTTTATTGTATACCTTGCACCTTCTTATTGACGATGAAACACAGAAATTGCATCGGAATTTAATACAAAACGCACAATGCCAACTTATGTACAAGAGGACTGACACTCTCACTATCTATGAGTTGAACCTCGCCACTGAGTCCAGTTTTAGAGTCCGATGCTTCACTTCAGGTTTACTGTATCCCTTGGACCTTCATATTGAGGATGAAATACAGATATTGCATCCGAATTTAATACAAAAGGCACAATGCCGACTTAATTAAAAGAGGACTGACACTCTCTCTTTCTATGATTTGAACCTCTCCTGTGAGTCCAGTTTTAGATTCCGATGCTCCACTTCAGGTTTACTGTGTCCCTGGGCCTTTTCATTGACGATGAAACACAGAAATTGCAACGGAACTTAATACAAAAGGCACAATGCCGGCTTAAGTAAAAGAGGACTGACACTCTCTCTTTCTATGATTTGAACCTCTCCTGTGTGTTCAGTTTCAGATTCCGATGCTTCACTTCAGGTTTACTGTATACCTTGCACCTTCTTATTGACGATAAAACACAGAAATTGCATCGGAATTAAATTCAAAAGACGCAATGCCGACTTAAGTACAAGAGGACTGACACTCTCACTTTCTATGATTTGAACCTCTCCTGTGAGTCCAGTTTTAGATTCCGATGCTTCACTTCAGGTTTACTGTATCCCTTGGACCTTCTTATTGACGATAAAACACAGAAATTGCATCCGAATTTAATAAAAAATGCACAATGCCGATGTAAGTACAAGAGGACTGACACTCTCCCATTCTATGATTTGAAACTCTCCTGTGAGTCCTGTTTTAGATTGCGATGCTTCACTTCAGGTTTATTGTATACCTTGCACCGCCTTATTGACGATGAAACACAGAAATTGCATCTGAATTAAATTCAAAAGACACAATGCCGACTGAAGTACAAGAGGACTGACACTCTCACTTTCTATGATTTGAACTTCTCCTGTGAGTCCAGTTTTAGATTCGGATGCTTCACTTCAGGTTTACTGTATCCATTGGACCTTCTTATTGACGATGAAACACAGAGTTTGCATCCGAATTTAATACAAAAGGCACAATGCCGACTTAAGTTCTAGAGGACTGGCACTCTAACTTTCTATGATTTGAACCTCTCCTGTGACTCCAGTTTTAGATTCCGATGCTTCATTTCAGGTTTACTGTATCCCTTTTACCTTCTTATTGACGATGAAACACAGAAATTGCATCCGAATATCACACAAAATACACAATGCCGACTAAAGTACAAGAGGACTGACACTCTCCCATTCTATGATTTGAACCACTCCTGTGAGTCCTGTTTTTGATTCCGATGCTTCACTTCAGGTTTATTGTATACCTTGCACCGTCTTGTTGCCGATGAAACAAAGTAATTGCATCGGAATTAAATTCAAAAGGCACAATGCCGACTGAAGTATAAGAGGAGTGACACTCTAACTTTCTGTAATTTGAACCTCTCCTGTGAGTCCAGTTTTAGATTCCGATGCTTCACCTCAGGTTTACTGTATACCTTGCACCTTCTTATTGACGATGAAACACAGAAAATGCATCGGAATTTAATACAAAAGGCACAATGCCGACTTAGGTACAAGAGGACTGACTCTCTTACTTTATATGATTTGAACCTCTCCTGTGAGTCCAGTTTTAGATTCCGATGCTTCACTTCAGGTTTACTGTATCCCTTGGACCTACGTAATGACGATGAAATACAGAAATTGCATCCGAATTTAATACAAAAGGCACAATGCTGACTTAAGTAAAAGAGGACAGACACTCTCTCTTTCTATGATTTGAACCTCTCCTGTGAGACAAGTTTTATATTCCGATGCTTTACTTCAGGTTTACTGTATCCCTTGTACCTTCTTATTGACGATGAAACCCAGAAATTGCATCTGAATTTAATACAAAAGGCACAATGCCGACTTAAGTAATACAGGACTGACACACTCACATTCTATGATTTGAACCCCTCCTGTGAGTCCAGTTTTAGATTCCGATGCTTCACTTCAGGTTTACTGTATCCCTTGGACCTTCTTATTGAAGATGAAACACAGAAATTGCATCCGAATATAACACAAAATGCACAATGCCGACTTAAGTACAAGACGACTGACACTCTCCCATTCTATGATTTGAACCACTCCTGTGAGTAATGTTTTCGATTCCGATGCTTCACTTCAGGTTTATTGTATACCTTGCACCGTCTCGTTGCCTATGAAACACAGTAATTGCATCGGAATTAAATTCAAAAGGCACAATGCTGACTGAAAAATAAGAGGACTGACACTCTAACTTTCTAAGATATCTACCTATTCTGTGAGTCCATTTTTAGATTCCGATGCTTCACGTCAGGTTTACTGTATACCTTGGACCTTCTTATTGATGATTAAACACAGAAATTGCATCCGAATTTAATACAAACGGCACAATGCCGACTTAAGACAAGAGGACTGACACTCTCTCTTTCTATGATTTGAACCTCTCCTGTGAGTCCAGTTTTAGATTCCGATGCTTCACTTCAGGTTTACTGTATCCCTTGGACCTACTTAATGACGATGAAATACAGAAATTGCATCCGAATTTAATACAAAAGGCACAATGCTGACTTAAGTAAAAGAGGACAGACACTCTCTCTTTCTATGATTTGAACCTCTCCTGTGAGTCCAGTTTTAGATTCCGATGCTTCACTTCAGGTTTACTGTATACCTTGCACCTTCTTATTGACGATGAAACACAGAAATTGCATCGGAATTTAATACAAAAGGCACAATGCCGACTTAGGTACAAGAGGACTGACTCTCTTACTTTATATGATTTGAACCTCTCCTGTGAGTCCAGTTTTAGATTCCGATGCTTCACTTCAGGTTTACTGTATCCCTTGGACCTACGTAATGACGATGAAATACAGAAATTGCATCCGAATTTAATACAAAAGGCACAATGCTGACTTAAGTAAAAGAGGACAGACACTCTCTCTTTCTATGATTTGAACCTCTCCTGTGAGTCCAGTTTTAGATTCCGATGCTTCACTTCAGGTTTACTGTATACCTTGCACCTTCTTATTGACGATGAAACACAGAAATTGCATCGGAATTTAATACAAAAGGCACAATGCCGACTTAAGTACAAGAGGACTGACACTCTCACTTTCTATGATTTGAACCTCTCCTGTCAGTCCAGTTTAAGATTCCAATGCTTCACTTCAGGTTTACTGTGTACCTTGCACCTTCTTATTGACGATGAAACACAGAAATTGCATTGGCATTAAATTCAAAAGACACAATGCCGACTTAAGTACAAGAGGACTGGCACCCTAACTTTCTATGATTTGAACCTCTCCTGTCAGTCCAGTTTAAGATTCCAATGCTTCACTTCAGGTTTACTGTGTACCTTGCACCTTCTTATTGACGATGAAACACTGAAATTGCATCGGCATTAAATTCAAAAGACACAATGCCGACTTAAGTACAAGAGGACTGGCAACCTAACTTTCTATGATTTGAACCTCTCCTGTGAGTCCAGTTTTAGATTCCGATGCTTCACTTCAGGTTTACTGTATACCTTGCACCTTCTTATTGACGATGAAACACAGAAATTGCATCCGAATTTAATACAAAAGGCACAATGCCGACTTAAGTACAACAGGACTGTCACTCTCACTTTCTATGATTTGAACCTCTCCTGTGAGTCCAGTTTTAGATTCTGATGCTTCACTTCAGATTTACTGTATCCCTTGGACCTTCTTATTGACGATGAAACATTGAAATTGCATCCGAATTTAATACAAAAGGCACAATGCCGTCTTAAATAAAAGGGGACTGACACTCTCACTTTCTATGATTTGAACCTCTCCTGTGTGTCCAGTTTTTGATTCCGATGCTTCACTTCAGGATTACTGTATACCTCGCACCATTTTATTGACGATGAAACACAGAAATTGCATCGGAATTTAATACAAAAGGCACAATGCCGACTTAAGTACAAGAGGACTGACACTCTCACTTTCTTTGATTTGAACCTCTCCTGTGAGTCCAGTTTTAGATTCCGATGCTTCACTTCCGGTTTACTGTATCCCTTGGACCTTCCTATTGACGATGAAATACAGAAATTGCATCCGAATTTAATACATAAGGCACAATTCCGACTTAAGTAAAAGAGGACAGACACTCTCTCTTTCTATAATTTGAACCTCTCCTGTGAGTCCAGTTTTAGATTCCGATGCTTCACTTCAGGTTTACTGTATACCTTGCACCTTCTTATTGACGATGAAACACAGAAATTGCAACGTAACTTAATACAAAAGGCACAATGTCGGCTTAAGTAAAAGAGGACTGACACTCTCTCATTCTATGATGTGAACCTCTCCTGTGAGTCCAGTTTTAGATTCCGATGCTTGACTTCTGGTTTACTGTATGCCTTGGACCTTCTTATTGACGATGAAACACAGAGAATGCATCCGAATTAAATACAAAAGGCACAATGCCGACTTAAGTTCAAGAGGACTGGCACTCTAATTTTCTATGATTTGAACCTCTCCTGTGAGTCCAGTTTTAGATTCCGATGCTTAACTTCAGGTTTACTGTATCCCTTGGACCTTCTTATTGACGATGAAACAGAGAAATTGCATCCGAATTTAATTAAAAAATGCACAATGCCGACTTAAGTACAAGAGGAATGACACTCTCCCATTCTATGATTTTAACCTCTCCTGTGAGTCCTGTTTTAGATTGCGATGCTTCACTTCAGGTTTATTGTATACCTTGCACCGTCTTATTGACGATGAAACACAGAAATTGCATCGGAATTAAATTCAAAAGGCACAATGCCGACTGAAGTACAAGAGGACTGACACTCTAACTTTCTGTGATTTGAACCTCTCCTGCGAGTCCAGTTTTAGAATCAGATTTTTCACTTCAGGTTTACTGTATACCTTGCACCTTCTTATTGACGATGAAACACAGAAATTGCATCGGAATTTAATACAAAAGGCACAATGCCGACTTAAGTACAAGCGGACTGTTACTCTAGCTTTCTATGATTGGGACCTCTCCTGTGAGTCCAGTTTTAGATTCCGATGCGTCACTTCAGGTTTACTGTATCCCTTGGACCTTCTTATTCACGATGAAACACTGATATTGCATCCGAATTTAATTAAAAAATGCACAATGCCGACTTAAGTACAATAGGACTGACACTCTCCCTTTCTATGATTTGAACCTTTCCTGTGAGTCCAGTTTTAGATTCCGATACTTTACTTCTGGTTTACTGTATGCCTTGGACCTTCTTATTGACGATGAAACCCAGAAATTGCATCCGAATTTAATACAAAAGGCACCACGCCGACTTAAGTAATAGAGGACTGACACACTCACTTTCTATGATTTGAACCTCTCCTGTGAGTCCAGTTTTAGATTCCGATGCTTCACTTCAGGTTTACTGTATACCTTGCACCTTCTTATTGACGATGAAACACAGAAATTGCATCGGAATTTAATACAAAATTCACAATACCGACTTAAGTAAAAGAGGACTGACACTCTCACTTTCTATGATTTGAATCTCTCCTGTGAGTCCAGTTTTAGATTCCAATGCTTCACTTCAGGTTTACTGTATCCCTTTGACCTTCTTATTGACGATGAAATACAGAAATTGCATTCGAATTTAATACAAAATACATAATGCCGACTTAAGTAAAAGAGGAGTGACACTCTCCCTTACTATGATTTGAACCTCTCCTGTGAGTCCAGTTTTAGATTCCGATGCTTCACTTCAGGTTCACTGTATACCTTGCACCTTCTTATTGACGATGAAACACAGAAATTGCATCCGAATTTAATACAAAAGGCACAATGCCGACTTAAATAAAAGGGGACTGTCACTCTCACTTTCTATGATTTGAACCTCTCCTGTGAGTCCAGTTTTAGATTCCGATGCTTCACTTCAGGTTTACTGTATACCATGCACATTCTTATTGACGACGAAACACAGAAATTGCATCGGAATTTAATACAAAAGGCACAATGCCGACTTAAGTACAAGAGGACTGACTCTCTTACTTTATATGATGTGAACCTCTCCTGTGAGTCCAGTTTTAGATTCCGATGCTTCACTTCTGGTTTACTGTATGCCTTGGACCTTCTTATTGACGATGAAACACAGAGTTTGCATCCGAATTAAATACAAAAGGCACAAGGCCGACTTAAGTTCAAGAGGACAGGCACTCTATCTTTCTATGATTTGAACCTCTCCTGTGAGTCCAGTTTTAGATTCCGATGCTTAACTTCAGGTTAACTGTATAACTTGGACCTTCTTATTGGCGATGAAACAGAGAAATTGCATCCGAATTTAATAAAAAATGCACAATGCCGACTTAAGTACAAGAGGAATGACACTCTCCCATTCTATGATTTGAACCTGTCCTGTGAGTCCTGTTTTAGATTGCGATGCTTCACTTTAGGTTTATTGTATGCCTTGCACCGTCTTATTGACGATGAAACACAGAAATTGCATCGGAATTAAATTCAAAAGGCACAATGCCGACTGAAGTACAAGAGGACTGACACTCTAACTTTCTGTGATTTCCACCTCTCCTGCGAGTCCAGTTTTAGTTTCAGATGTTTCACTTCAGGTTTACTGTATACCTTGCACCTTCTTATTGACGATGAAACACAGAAATTGCATCGGAATTTAATACAAAAGGCACAATGCCGACTTAAGTACAAGCGGACTGTTACTCTAGCTTTCTATGATTTGGACCTCTCCTGTGAGTCCAGTTTTAGATTCCGATGCGTCACTTCAGGTTTACTGTATCCCTTGGACCTTCTTATTCACGATGAAACACTGATATTGCATCCGAATTTAATAGAAAAGGCACAATGCCAACTTAAGTACAAGAGGACTGACACTCTCACGTTCTATGATTTGAACCTTTCCTGTGAGTCCAGTTTTAGAATCCGATACTTTACTTCTGGTTTAATGTATGCCTTGGACCTTCTTATTGACGATGAAACCCAGAAATTGCATCCGAATTTAATACAAAAGGCACAACGCCGACTTGAGTAATAGAGGACTGACACACTCACATTCTATGATTTGAACCTCTCCTGTGAGTCCAGTTTTAGATTCCAATGCTTCACTTCAGGTTTACTGTATCCCTTTGACCTTCTTATTGACGATGAAATACAGAAATTGCATCCGAATTTAATACAAAAGACATAATGCCGACTTAAGTAAAAGAGGAGTGACACTCTCCCTTTCTATGATTTGAACCTCTCCTGTGAGTCCAGTTTTAGATTCCGATGCTTCACCTCAGGTTTACTGTAACTCTTGGACCTTCTTATTGACGATGAAGCACAGAAATTGCATCCGAATTTAATACAAAAGGCACAATGCCGACTTAAATAAAAGGGGACAGTCACTCTCACTTTATATGATTTGAACCTCTCCTGTGAGTCCAGTTTTAGATTCCGATGCTTCACTTCAGGTTTACTGTATACCTTGCACCTTCTTATTGACGATGAAACACAGAAATTGCAACGTAACTTAATACAAAAGGCACAATGTCGGCTTAAGTAAAAGAGGACTGACACTCCCTCATTCTATGATGTGAACCTCTCCTGTTAGTCCAGTTTTAGATTCCGATGCTTCACTTCTGGTTTACTGTATGCCTTGGACCTTCTTATTGACGATGAAACACAGAGTTTGCATCCGAATTAAATACAAAAGGCACAATGCCGACTTAAGTTCAAGAGGACAGGCACTCTATTTTTCTATGATTTGAACCTCTCCTGTGAGTCCAGTTTTAGATTCCGATGCTTAACTTCTGGTTTACTGTATCCCTTGGACCTTCTTATTGACGATGAAACAGAGAAATTGCATCCGAATGTAATAAAAAATGCACAATGCCGACTTAAGTATAAGAGGAATGACACTCTCCCATTCTATGATTTGAACCTCTCCTGTGAGCCCTGTTTTACATTGCGATGCTTCACTTCAGGTTTATTGTATACCTTGCACCGTCTTATTGACGATGAAACACAGAAAGTGCATCGGAATTAAATTCAAAAGGCACAATGCCGACTGAAGTACAAGAGGACTGACACTCTAACTTTCTGTGATTTCAACCTCTCCTGCGAGTCCAGTTTTAGATTCAGATGTTTCACTTCAGGTTTACTGTATACCTTGCACCTTCTTATTGACGATGAAACACAGAAATTGCATCCGAATTTAATACAAAAGGCACAATGCCGACTTAAATAAAAGGGGACAGTCACTCTCACTTTCTATGATTTGAACCTCTCCTGTGAGCCCAGTTTTAGATTCCGATGCTTCACTTCAGGTTTACTGTATACCTCGCACCTTCTTATTGACGATGAAACACAGAAATCGCATCGGAATTTAATTAAAAACGCACAATGACGACTTAAATACAAGAGGACTGACACTCTAACTTTCTGTGATTTCAACCTCTCCTGCGAGTCCAGTTTTAGATTCAGATGTTTCACTTCAGGTTTACTGTATACCTTGCACCTTCTTATTGATGATGAAACAGAGAAATTGCATCCGAATGTAATAAAAAATGCACAATGCCGACTTAAGTATAAGAGGAATGACACTCTCCCATTCTATGATTTGAACCTCTCCTGTGAGTCCTGTTTTAGATTGCGATGCTTCACTTCAGGTTTATTGTATACCTTGCAGCGTCTTATTGACGATGAAACACAGAAATTGCATCGGAATTTAATACAAAAGGCACAATGCCGACTTAAGTACAAGCGGACTGTTACTCTAGCTTTCTATGATTTGGACCTCTCCTGTGAGTCCAGTTTTAGATTCCGATGCGTCACTTCAGGTTTACTGTATCCCTTGGACCTTCTTATTCACGATGAAACACTGATATTGCATCCGAATTTAATAGAAAAGGCACAATGCCAACTTAAGTACAAGAGGACTGACACTCTCACTTTCTATGATTTGAACCTTTCCTCTGAGTCCGGTTTTGGAATCCGATACTTTACTTCTGGTTTACTGTATGCCTTGGACCTTCTTATTGACGATGAAACCCAGAAATTGCATCCGAATTTAATACAAAAGGCACAACGCCGACTTAAGTAATAGAGGACTGACACACTCACATTCTATGATTTGAACCTCTCCTATGAGTCCAGTTTTAGATTCCAATGCTTCACTTCAGGTTTACTGTATCCCTTTGACGTTCTTATTGACGATGAAATACAGAAATTGCATCCGAATTTAATATAAAAGACATAATGCCGACTTAAGTAAAAGAGGAGTGGCACTCTCCCTTTCTATGATTTGAACCTCTCCTGTGAGTCCAGTTTTAGATTCCGATGCTTCACTTCAGGTTTACTGTAAGTCTTGGACCTTCTTATTGACGATGAAACACAGAAATTGCATCCGAATTTAATACAAAAGGCACAATGCCGACTTAAATAAAAGGGGACAGTCACTCTCACTTTCTATGATTTGAACCTCTCCTGTGAGTCCAGTTTTAGATTCCGATGCTTCACTTCAGGTTTACTGTATACCTTGCCCCTTCTTATTGACGATGAAACACAGAAATCGCATCGGAATTTAATACAAAAGGCACAATGCCGACTTAAGTACAAGAGGACTGACTCTCTTACTTTATATGATTTGAACCTCTGCTGTGAGTCCAGTTTTAGATTCCGATGCTTCACTTCTGGTTTACTGTATCCCTTGGACCTACTTAATGACGATGAAATACAGAAATTGCATCCGAAATTAATACGAAAGGCACAATGCCGACTTAAGTACAAGAGGACTGACACTCTCACTTTCTTTGATTTGAACCTCTCCTGTGAGTCCAGTTTTAGATTCCGATGCTTCACTTCAGGTTTACTGTATACCTTGCACCTTCTTATTGACGATGAAACACAGATATTGCATCGGCATTGAATTCAAAAGACACAATGCCGACTTAAGTACAAGAGGACTGACACTCTAATTTTCTATGATTTGAACCTCTCTTGTGACTCCAGTTTTAGATTCCGATGCTTCACTTCAGGTTTACTGTATCCCTTGGACCTTCTTATTGACGACGAAACACAGAAATAGCATCCGAATTTAATTCGAAAGGCACAAGGCCGACTTAAGTAAAAGAGGACTGACAATCTCACTTTCTATGATTTGAACCTCTCCTGTGAGTCCAGTTTTAGATTCCGATGCTTCACTTCCGGTTTATTGTATACCTTGGTCCTTGTTTTTGACGATGAAACACAGAAATTGCATCGGAATTTATTTTCAAAAGGCACAATGCCGACTTAAGTATAAGGGGAGTGACACTATAATTCTCTATGATTTGAACCTCTTCTGTGAGTCCAGTTTTAGATTCCGATGCTTCACTTCAGGTTTACTGTATCCTTGGACCTTCTTATTGACGATGATATACAGAAATTGCATCCGAATTTAATACAAAAGGCACAATGCCGACTTAGGTAAAAGAAGACTGACACTCTCTCTTTCTATGATTTGAACCTCTCCTGTGAGTCCAGTTTTAGATTCCGATGCTTCACTTCAGGTTCACTGTATACCTTGCACCATCTTATTGACGATGAAACACAGAATTTGCATCGGAATTTAATACAAAAAGCACAATGCCGACTTAAGTACAAGAGGACTGACACTCTGACTTTCTATGATTTGAACCTCTCTTGTGAGTCCAGTTTTAGCTTCCGATGCTTCACTTCAGGATTACTGTATCCTTGGACCTTCTTATTGACGATGAAACACAGAAATTGCATCCGAATTTAATACAAAAGGCACAATGCCTACTTAAGTACCAGAGGACTGACACTCTCACTTTCTATGATTTGAACCTCTCCTGTGAGTCCAGTTTTAGATTCCGATGCTTCACTTCAGATTTACTGTATCCCTTGGACCTTCGTATTGACGATGAAACACTGAAATTGCATCCGAATTTAATACAAAAGGCACAATGCCGTCTTAAATAAAAGGGGACTGACACTCTCACTTTCTATGATTTGAACCTCTCCTGTGTCTCCAGTTTTTGATTCCGATGCTTCACTTCAGGATTACTGTATACCTCGCACCATCTTATTGACGATGAAACACAGAAATTGCATCGGAATTTAATACAAAAGGCACAATGCCGACTTAAGTACAAGAGGACTGACACTCTCACTTTCTTTGATTTGAACCTCTCCTGTGAGTCCAGTTTTAGATTCCGATGCTTCACTTCCGGTTTACTGTATCCCTTGGACCTTCTTATTGACGATGAAATACAGAAATTGCATCCGAATTTAATACAAAAGGCACAATTCCGACTTAAGTAAAAGAGGACAGACACTCTCTGTTTCTATAATTTGAACCTCTCCTGTGAGTCCTGTTTTAGATTCCGATGCTTCACTTCAGGTTTACTGTATACCTTGCACCTTCTTATTGACGATGAAACACAGAAATTGCAACGTAACTTAATACAAAAGGCACAATGTCCGCTTAAGTAAAAGAGGACTGACACTCTCTCATTCTATGATGTGAACCTCTCCTGTGAGTCCAGTTTTAGATACCGATGCTTCACTTTTGGTTTACTGTATGCCTTGGACCTTCTTATTGACGATGATACACAGAGTTTGCATCCGAATTAAATACAAAAGGCACAATGCCGACTTAAGTTCAAGAGGACTGGCACTCTAACTATCTATGAATTGAACCTCTCCTGTGAGTCCAGTTTTAGATTCCGATGCTTAACTTCAGGTTTACTGTATCCCTTGGACCTTCTTATTGACGATGAAACAGAGAAATTGCATCCGAATTTAATAAAAAATGCACAATGCCGACTTAAGTACAAGAGGAATGAAACTCTCCCATTCTATGATTTGAACCTCTCCTGTGAGTCCTGTTTCAGATTGCGATGCTTCACTTCAGGTTTATTGTATACCTTGCACCGTCTTATTGACGATGAAACACAGAAATTGCATCGGAATTAAATTCAAAAGGCACAATGCCGACTGAAGTACAAGAGAACTGACACTCTAACTTTCTGTGATTTGAACCTCTCCCGCGAGTCCAGTTTTAGATTCAGATGTTTCACTTCAGGTTTACTGTATACCTTGCACCTTCTTATTGACGATGAAACACAGAAATAGCATCGGTATTTAATACAAAATGCACATTGCCGACTTAAGTACAAGCGGACTGACGCTCTAGCTTTCTATGATTTGGACCTCTCCTGTGAGTCCAGTTTTAGATTCCGATGCTTCACTTCAGGTTTACTGTATCCCTTGGACCTTCTTATTGACGATGAAACAGAGAAATTGCATCCGAATTTAATAAAAAATGCACAATGCCGACTTAAATAATAGAGGACTGATACTCTCACTTTCTATGATTAGAATCTCTCCTGTGAGTCCAGATTTAGATTCCGATGCTTCACTTCAGGTTTACTGTATACCTTGCACCTTCTTATTGACGATGAAACACAGAAACTGCTTCGGAATTTAATACAAAAGGCACAATGCCGACTTAAGTAATAGAGGACTGATACTCTCACTTTCTATGATTTGAACCTCTCCTGTGAGTCCAGTTTTAGATTCCAATGCTTCACTTCAGGTTTACTGTATCCTTTGACCTTCTTATTGACGATTAAATACAGTAATTGCATCCGAATTTAATACAAAAGGCACAATGCCGACTTAAATAAAAGAGGACTGACACTCTCTCTTTCTATGATTTGAACCTCTCCTGTGAGTCCACTTTTAGATTCCAATGCTTCACTTCAGGTTCACTGTATACCTTGCACCTTCTTATTGAAGATGAAACACAGAAATTGCATCGGAATTTAATACAAAAGGCACAATGCCGACTTAAGTACAAGAGGACTGCCACTCCGACTTTCAATGATTTGAACCTCTACTGTGAGTCCAGTTTTAGCTTCCGATGCTTCACTTAAGGTTTACTGTATCCCTTCGACTTTCTTATTGACGATGAAACACAGAAATTGCATCCGAATTTAATACAAAAATCACAATGCCGACTTAAGTACAAGAGGACTGACACACTCACTTTCTATGATTTGAACCTCTCCTGTGAGTCCAGTTTTAGATTCCGATGCTTCACTATAGGTTTACTGTATCTCTTGAGCCTTCTTACTGACGATGAAACACAGAAATTGCATCCGAATTTAATACAAAAGGCACAATGCCGACTTAAATACAAGGGGACTGACACTCTCACTTTCTATGATTTGAACCTCTCCTGTGAGTCCAGTTTTAGATTACGATGCTTCACGTCAGGTTTACTGTATGCCTTGGACCTTCTTAATGACGATGAAATACAGAAATTGCATCCGAATCTAATACAAAAGGCACAATGCCGACTTAAGTAAAAGAAGACAGACACTCTCTCTTTCTATGATTTGAACCTCTCCTGTGAGTCCAGTTTTAGATTCCGATGCTTCACTTCAGGTTTACTGTATACCTTGCACCTTCTTGTTGACGACGAAACACAGAAATTGCATCGGAATTTAATACAAAAGGCACAATGCCGACTTAAGTACAAGAGGACTGACACTCTCACTTTCTATGATTTGAACCTCTCCTGTGAGTCCAGTTTTAGATTCCGATGCTTCACTTCAGGTTCACTGTATACCTTGCACCTTCTTAGTGACGATGAAACACAGAATTTGCTTCGGTATTAAATTCAAAAGACACAATGCCGACTTAAGTACAAGAGGACTGGCACTCTAACTTTCTATGATTTGAACCTCTCCTGTGACTCCAGTTTTAGATTCCGATGCATCACTTCAGGTTTACTGTATCCCTTGGCCCTTCTTATTGACGATGAAACATAGAAGTTGCATCCGAATATAACACAAAATGCACAATGCCGAATTAAGTACAAGAGGACTGACACTCTCCCATTCTATGACTTGAACCACTCCTGTTAGTCCTGTTTTAGATTCCGATGCTTCACTTCAGGTTTATTGTATACCTTGCCCCGTCTTATTGACAATGAAACACAGTAATTGCATCGGAATTAAATTCAAAAGGCACTATGCCGACTGAAGTACAAGAGGACTGACACTCTAACTTTCTGTGATTTGAACCTCTCCTGTGAGTCCAGTTTTAGATTCTGATGCTTCACTTCAGGTTTACTGTATCCCTTGGACCTTCTTATTGACGACGAAACACAGAAATAGCATCCGAATTTAACTCAATACGCTCAATGCCGACTTAAGTAAACGAGGACTGACACTCTCACTTTCTAAGATTTGAACCTATCCTGTGATTCCAGTTTTAGAATCCGGTCTTACCTTCAGGTTTACTGTATATGTTGGACCTTCTTATTGACGATGAAACACAGAAATTGCATCCGAATTTAATACAAACAGCACAATGCCGACTTAAGTACAAGAGGACTGACATTCTAAATTTCTATGATTTGAACCTCTCCTGTGAGTCCAGTTTTAGATTCCGATGCTTCACTTCAGGTTTACTACATCCCTTGGACCTTCTTATTCACGATGAAACACAGAAATTGCATCCGAATTTAATACCAAAGGCACAATGCCAACATAAGTAAAAGAGGACTGACACTCTCTCTTTCTATGATTTGAACCTCTCCTGTGAGTCCAGTTTTAGATTCCGATGCTTCACTTCAGGTTTACTGTATACCTTGCACCTTCATATTGACGATGAAACACAAAAAATTCCAACGGAATTCAATTCAAAAGGCACAATGCCGACTTAAATATAAGAGGACTGACACTATAACTCTCTATGATTTGAACCTCTCCTGTGAGTCCAGTTTTATATTCCGATGCTTCACTTCATGTTTACTGTATACCTTGCACCTTCTTATTGACGATGAAACACAGAAACTGCATCGATATTTAATACAAAATGCACATTGCCGACTTAAGTACAAGCGGACTGACACTCTAGCTTTCTATGATTTGGACCTCTCCTGTGAGTCCAGTTTTAGATTCCGATGCTTCACTTCAGGTTTACTGTATCCCTTGGACCTTCTTATTGACGATGAAACACAGATATTGCATCCGAATTTAATACAAAAGGCACAATGCCGACTTAAGTACAAGAGGACTGACACTCTCACTTTCTTTGATTTGAACCTCTCCTGTGAGTCCAGTTTTAGTTTCCGATACTTTACTTCAGGTTTACTGTATCCGTTGTACCTTCTTATTGACGATGAAACACAGAAATTGCATCCGAATTAATTACAAAAGGCACAATGCCGACTTTAGTAATAGAGGACTGACACTCTCACTTTCTTTGATTTGAACCTCTCCTGTTAGTCCAGTTTTAGATTCCGATGCTTCACTTCAGGCTTACTGTATCCCTTGGACCTTCTTATTGACGAAGAAACACAGAAATTGCATCCGAATATAATACAAAATGCACAATGTCGATTTAAGTAAAAGGGGACTGACAATGTCACTTTCTATGATTTGAACATCTCCTGTGAGTCCAGTTTAGATTCCGATGCTTCACTTCAGGTTTACTGTATACCTTGCACCTTCCTATTGACGATGAAACACAGAAATTGCATCGGAATTTAATACAAAATTCACAATGCCGACTTAAGTGAAGGAGAGCTGACACTCTCACTTTCTATGATTTGAACCTGTACTGTGAGTCCAGTTTTAGATTCCGATGCTTCACTTCAGGTTTACTGTATCCCGTGGACCTTCTTACTGACGGTGAAATACAGAAATTGCATCCGAATTTAATACAAAAGTCAAAATGCCGACTTAGGAAAAAGTGGACTGACATCTCTCTTTGTATGATTTGAACCTCTCTTGTGAGTCCAGTTTTAGATTCCGATGCTTCACTTCAGGTTCACTGTATACCTTGCACCTTCTTATTGACGATAAAACACAGAAATTGCATCGGAATTTAATACAAACGGCACAATGACGTCTTAAGTACAGGAGGACTGACACTCTGACTTTCTGTGATTTGAACCTCTCCTGTGAGTCCAGTTTTAGCTTCTGATGCTTCACTTCAGGATTACTGTATCCCTTCGACCTTCTTATTGACGATGAAACACAGAAATTTCATCCGAATTTAATAAAAAGGCATAATGCCGACTTAAGTACAAGAGGAATGACACTCTCACTTTCTATGATTTGAACCTCTCCTGTGAGTCCAGTTTTAGATTCCGATGCTTCACTTCAGGTTTACTGTATAGCTTGCACCTTCTTATTGACGATGAAACACAGAAATTGCATCGGAATTTAATACAAAATGCACATTGACGACTTAAATACAAGCGGACTGACACTCTAGCTTTCTATGATTTGGACATCTCCTGTGAGTCCAGTTTTAGATTCCGATGCTTCACTTCAGGTTTACTGTATCCCTTGGACCTTCTTATTGACGATGAAACACAGATATTGCATCCGAATTTAATACAAAGGATCACAATGCCGGCTTAAGTACAAGAGGACTGACACTCTCACCTTCTTTGATTTGAACCTCTCCTGTGAGTCCAGTTTTAGTTTCCGATACTTTACTTCAGGTTTACTGTATCCCTTGTACCTTCTTATTGACAATGAAACACAGAAATTGCATCCGAATTTAATACAAAAGGCACAATGCCGACTTAAGTAATAGAGGTCTCACACTCTCACTTTCTATATTTTGAACCTCTCCTGTGAGTCCAGTTTTAGATTCCGATGCATCACTTCAGGTTTACTGTATCCCTTGGACCTTCTTATTGTCGATGAAACACAGAAATTGCATCCGAATTTAATACAAGAGGCACAATGCCGACTTAAGTACAAGAGGACTGACACTCTCACTTTCTATGATTTGAACCTCTCCTGTGAGTCCAGTTTTAGATTCCGATGCTTCTCTTCAGGTTTACTGTATACCTTGCATCTTCTTATTGACGATGAAACACAGAAATTGCTTCGGAATTTAATACAAAAGGCACAATGCCGACTTAAGTAAAAGGGGACAGACACTCTCTCTTTCTATGATTTGAACCTCTCCTGTGAGTCCAGTTTTGATTCCGATGCTTCACTACAGGTTTACTGTATACCTTGCACCTTCTTATTGACGATGAAACACAGAAATTGCATCGGAATTTAATACAAAAGGCACAATGCCGACTTAAGTACAAGAGGAATGACACTCTCACTTTCTATGATTTGAACCTCTCCTGTGAGTCCAGTTTTAGATTCCGATGCTTCACTTCAGGTTTACTGTATACCTTGCACCTTCTTATTGACGATGAAACACAGAAATTGTATCGGAATTAAATTCAAAAGACACAATGCCGACATAAGTACAAGAGGACTGACACTCTAACTATCTATGATTAGAACCTCTCCTGTGAGTCCAGTTTTAGATTCCGATGCTTCACTTCAGGTTTACTGTATCCCTTGGACCTTCTTATTGACGATGAAATACAGAAATTGCATCGGAATTTAATACAAAAGGCACAATGCCGACTTAAGTACAAGAGTACTGACACTCTATCTATGATTTGAACCTCTCCTGTGAGTCCAGTTTTAGATTCCGATGCTTCACTTAAGGTTTACTGTTTCACTTGGACCTTCTTATTGACGATGAAATACAGAAATTTCATCGGAATTTAATACAAAAGGCACAATGCCGACTTAAGTACAAGAGGACTGACACTCTCACTTTCTATGATTTGAACCTCACCTGTGAGTCCAGTTTTAGATTCCGATGCTTCATGTCAGCTTTACTGTATACCTTGGACCTTCTTATTGACGATGCAATACAGAAATTGCATCCGAATTTAATACAAAAGGCACAATGCCGACTCAAGTAAAAGAGGACTGACACTCTCTCTCACTATGACATAAACCTATCCTGTGAGTCCAGTTTTAGATACCGATGCTTCACCTCAGGTTTACTGTATACCTTGGACCTTCTTATTGACGATGAAACACAGAATTTGCATCCGAATTTAATACAAAAGGCACAATGCCGTTTTAAGTAAAAGAGGACTGACACTCTCTCTTTCTATGATTTGAAATTCTCTTTTGAGTCCAGTTTTAGATTCCGATGCTTCACTTCAGGTTTAGTGTATCCCTTGGACCTTTTTATTGACGATGAAACACAGAAATTGCAACGGAACTTAATACAAAAGGCACAATGCTGGCTTAAGTAAAAGAGGACTGACACTCTCTCTTTCTATGATTTGAACCTCTCCTTTGAGTCCAGTTTTAGATTCCGATGCTTCACTTCTGGTTTACTGTATACCTTGGACCTTATTATTGACGATGAAACACAGAGTTTGCATCCGAATTAAATGCAAAAGGCACAATGCCGACTTAAGTTCAAGAGGACTGGCACTCTAACTTTCTATGATTTGAACCTCTCCTGTGAGTCCAGTTTTAGATTCCGATGCTTCACTCAGGTTTACTGTATCCCTTGGACCTTCTTATTGACGATGAAACACAGAAATTGCATCCGAATTTAATAAAAAATGCACAATGCCGCCTTAAGTACAAGAGGACTGACACTCTCCCATTCTATGAATTGTACCTCTCCTGTGAGTCCTGTTTTAGATTCCGATGCTTCACTTCAAGTTTATTGTATACCTTGCACCGTCCAATTGACGATGAAACACAGAAATTGCATCGGAATTAAATTCAAAAGACACAATGCCGACTTAAGTACAAGAGTACTGACACTCTATCTATGATTTGAACCTCTCCTGTGAGTCCAGTATTAGATTCCGATGCTTCACTTAAGGTTTACTGTTTCACTTGGACCTTCTTATTGACGATGAAATACAGAAATTTCATCGGAATTTAATACAAAAGGCACAATGCCGACTTAAGTACAAGAGGACTGTCACTCTCACTTTCTATGATTTGAACCTCACCTGTGAGTCCAGTTTTAGATTCCGATGCTTCATGTCAGCTTTACTGTATCCCTTGGACCTTCTTATTGACGATGCAATACAGAAATTGCATCCGAATTTAATACAAAAGGCACAATGCCGACTCAAGTAAAAGAGGACTGACACTCTCTCTCACTATGACATAAACCTCTCCTGTGAGTCCAGTTTTAGATACCGATGCTTCACCTCAGGTTTACTGTATACCTTGGACCTTCTTATTGACAATGAAACACAGAATTTGCATCCGAATTTAATACAAAAGGCACAATGCCGTTTTAAGTAAAAGAGGACTGACACTCTCTCTTTCTATGATTTGAACCTCTCTTTTGAGTCCAGTTTTAGATTCCGATGCTTCACTTCAGGTTTAGTGTATCCCTTGGACCTTTTTATTGACGATGAAACACAGAAATTGCAACGGAACTTAATACAAAAGGCACAATGCTGGCTTAAGTAAAAGAGGACTGACACTCTCTCTTTCTATGATTTGAACCTCTCCTGTGAGTCCAGTTTTAGATTCCGATGCTTCACTTCTGGTTTACTGTATACCTTGGACCTTATTATTGACGATGAAACACAGAGTTTGCATCCGAATTAAATGCAAAAGGCACAATGCCGACTTAAGTTCAAGAGGACTGGCACTCTAACTTTCTATGATTTGAACTTCTCCTGTGAGTCCAGTTTTAGATTCCGATGCTTCACTCAGGTTTACTGTATCCCTTGGACCTTCTTATTGACGATGAAACACAGAAATTGCATCCGAATTTAATAAAAAATGCACAATGCCGCCTTAAGTACAAGAGGACTGACACTCTCCCATTCTATGAATTGTACCTCTCCTGTGAGTCCTGTTTTAGATTCCGATTCTTCACTTCAGGTTTATTGTATGCCTTGGACCTTCTTATTGACGATGAAACACAGAAATTGCATCGGAATTAAATTCAAAAGGCACAATGCCGACTTAAGTACAAGAGGACAAACACTCTAACTTTCTAAGATTTGAACCTATCCTGTGAGTCCAGTTTTCGATTCCGATGCTTCACTTCAGGTTTACTGTATACCTTGGGCCTTCTTATTGACGATGAAACAGAGATATTGCATCCGTATTTAATACAAAAGGCACAATGCCGACATAAGTAGAAGAGGACTGACACTCTCTCTTTCTATGATTTGAACCTCTCCTGTGAGTCCAGTTTTAGATTCCGATGCTTCACTTCAGGTTTACTGTATACCTTGCTCCTTCTTATTGACGATGAAACACAGAAATTGCATCGGAATTTAATACAAAAGGCACAATGCCGACTTAAGTACAAGTTGACTGACACTCTCACTTTCTATGACTTGAACCTCTCCTGTGAGTCCAGTTTTAGATTCCGATGCTTCACTTCAGGTTTACTGTATATCTTGCACCTTCTTATTGACGATGAAACACAGAAATTGCTTCGGAATTAAATTCAAAAGACACAATGCCGACTTAATTACAAGAGGACTGACACTCTAACTATCTATGATTTGAACCTGTCCTGTGAGTCCAGTTTTAGATTCCGATGCTTCACTTCAGGTTTACTGTATTCCTTCGACCTTCTTATTGACGATGAAATACAGAAATTGCATCGGAATTTAATACAAAAGGCACAATGCCGAATTAAGTACAAGAGGAATGACACTCTCACTTTCTATGATTTGAACCTCTCCTGTGAGTCCAGTTTTAGATTCCGATGCTTCACTTCAGGTTCACTGTATCCCTTGGACCTTTTTATTGACGATGAAACACAGATATTGCAACGGAACTTAATACAAAAGGCGCAATGCCAGCTTAAGTAAAAGAGGACTGACACTCTCTCTTTCTATGATTTGAACCTCTCCTGTGAGTCCAGTTTTAGATTCCGATGCTTCACTTCAGGTTTATAGTATACCTTGCACCGTCTTATTGACGATCAAACACAGAAAATGCATCGGAATTAAATTCAAAAGCCACAATGCCGACTGAATTACAAGCGGACTGCCACTCTAACTTTCTGTGATTTGAACCTCTCCTGTGAGTCCAGTTTTAGATTCTGATGCTTCACTTCAGGTTTACTGTATCCCTTGGACCTTCTTGTTGACGATGAAACACAGAAATTGCATCCGAATTTGATTCAAAAAGCACAATGCCGACTTAAGTAAAAGAGGACTGACACTCTCAGTTTCTATGAATTGAACCTCTCCTGTGAGTCCAATTTTAGATTCCGATGTTTCACTTCATGTTAATTGTATACCTTTGACTTTCTTAATGACGATGAAACACAGAAATTGCATCCGAATTTAATACAAAATGCACAATGCCGACTTAAGTACAAGAGGACTGACACTGTCCCATTCTATGATTTGAACCTCTCCTGTGAGTGCAGTTTTAGGTTCCGATGCTTCACTTCAGGTTTATAGTATACCTTGCACCGTCTTATTGACGATCAAACACAGAAATTGCATCGGAATTAAATTCAAAAGCCACAATGCCGACTGAATTACAAGCGGACTGCCACTCTAACTTTCTGTGGTTTGAACCTCTCCTGTGAGTCCAGTTTTAGATTCTGATGCTTCACTTCAGGTTTACTGTATCCCTTGGACCTTTTCGTTGACGATGAAACACAGAAATTGCATCCGAATTTGATTCAAAAAGCACAATGCCGACTTAAGTAAAAGAGGACTGACACTCTCAGTTTCTATGAATTGAACCTCTCCTGTGAGTCCAATTTTAGATTCCGATGTTTCACTTCATGTTAATTGTATACCTTGGACTTCCTTAATGACGATGAAACACAGAAATCGCATCTGAATTAAATTCAAAGGGCACAATGCCGACTTAAGTACAAGAGGACTGACACTCTAACTTTCTAAGATTTGAACCTCTACTGTCAGTCCAGTCTTAGATTCCGATTCTTCACTTCAGGTTTACTGTATACATTGGACCTTCTTTTTGACGATGAAACACAGAAATTGCATCCGATTTTAATACAAAAGGCACAATGCCGACTTAAGTACAAGAGGACTGACATTCTAACATTCAATGATTTGAACCTCTCCTGTGAGTCCAGTTTTAGATTCCGATGCTTCACTTCAGGTTTACTGTATTCCTTGGACCTTCTTATTGACGATGAAACACAGAAATTGCATCCGAATTTAATACAAATGGCACAATGCCGACATAAGTAAAAGAGGACTGACACTCTCCCTTTCTATGATTTGAACCTCTCCAGTGAGTCCAGTTTTAGATTCCGATGCTTGACTTCAGGTTTACTGTATACCTTGCACCTTCTTATTGACGATGAAACACAAAAAATGGAATCGGAATTAAATTTAAAAAGGCACAATGCCGACTTAAGTACAAGAGGACTGACACTCTAACTCTCTACGATTTGAACCTCTCCTGTGAGTCCAGTTTTAGATTCCGATGCTTCACTTCAGGTTTACTGTATACCTTGCACCTTCTTATTGACGATGATACACAGAAATTGCATCGGAATTAAATTCAAAACGCACAATGCTGACTTAAGTACAAGAGGATTGACACTCAAACTGTCTAAGATTTGAACCTCTCCTGTGAGTCCAGTTTTAGATTCCGATGCTTCACTTCAGGTTTACTGTATACCTTAGACCTTCTTATTGACGATGAAACACAGAAATTGCTACCGAATTTAATAGAAAAGGCACAATGCCGACTTAAGTACAAGAGGACTGACACTCTAGCTTTCTATGATTTGGACCTCTCCTGTGAGTCCAGTTTTAGATTCCGATGCTTCACTTCAGGTTTACTGTATCCCTTGGACCTTCTTATTGGCGATGAAACACAGAAATTGCATCCGAATTTAATACAAAAGGCACAATGCCGACTTAAGTACAAGAGGACTGACACTCTCACTTTCTATGATTTAAACCTCTCCTGTGAGTCCAGTTTTAGATTCGGATGCTTCACTTCAGGTTTACCGTATACCTTCCACCGTCTTATTGACGATGAAACACAAAAATTGCATCGGAATTAAATTCAAATTGCACAATGCCGACTTAAGTACATGAGGACTGACACTCTAACTCTCTATGATTTGAACCTCTCCTGTGAGTCCAGTTTTAGATTCTGATGCTTCACTTCAGGTTTACTGTATACCTTGCACCTTCTTATTGACGATGAAACACAGAATTGCATCCGAATTAAATTCAAAAGACCCAATGCCGACTTAAGTGTAAGAGGACTGACACTCTAACTATCTATGATTAAAATCCCTCCTGTGAGCCCAATTTTAGATTCCGATGCTTCACTTCGGATTTACTGTATCCCTTGTACCATCTTATTGACGATGAAACACAGAAATGGCATCCGAATTTAATACAAAAGGCACAATACCGACTTAAGTCCAAGAGGACTGACACTCTCGTTATCTATTATTTGACCCTATCCTGTGTGTCCTGTTTTAGATTCTGATGCTTCACTTCAGGTTTACTGTATACCTTGCACCTATGTATTGACGATGAAACACAGAAATTGCATCGGTATTAAATTCAAAAGGCACAATACCGACTTAAGTACAAGAGGACTGACACTCTAACTTTCTAAGATTTGAACCTCTCCAGTGAGTCCAGGTTTAGATTCCGATGCTTCTCTTCAGGTTTACCGTATACCTTGGACATTCTTATTGACGATGAAACAAAGAAATTGCATCCGAACTTAATATAAAAGGCACAATGCCGACTTAAGTACAAGAGGACTGACACTCAAACTTTCTATGATTTGAACCTCTCCTGAGAGTCCAGTATTAGATTCCGATGCGTCACTTCAGGTTTACTGTAAACATTGCACCTTCTTATTGACGATGAAACACAGAAATTGCAACGGAAATAAATTCAAATGGCACAATGCCGACTTAAGTACAAGAGGACTGACACTCTAACTATCTATGATTTGAACCCCTCCTGTGAGTCCAGTTTTAGATTCCTATGCTTCACATCAGGTTTACTGTAGCCCTTGGACCTTCTAATTGACGATGAAACCCAGAAATTGCATCCGAATTTAATAGAAAAGGCACAATGCCTACATAAGTACAAGAGGACTGACACTCTCCCTTACTATGATTTGAACCTCTCCTCTGAGTCCAGTTTTAGATTCCGATGCTTCACTTCAGGTTTACTGTATCCCTTGGACCTACTTATTGACGATGAAAGACAGATATTGCAACCGAATTTAATACAAAAGGCACAATGCCGACTTAAGTGAAAGAGGATTGACACTCAAACTGTCTAAGATTTGAACCTCTCCTGTGAGTCCAGTTTTAGATTCCGATGCTTCACTTCAGGTTTACTGTATACCTTGGATGTCCTTATTGACGATGAAATACAGAAATTGCATCCGAATTTAATACAAAAGGCACAGTGCCGACTTATGTAAAAGAGGATTGACACTCTTACTTTCTATGATTTGAACCTCTCCTGTGAGTCCAGATTTAGATTCTGATGCTTCACTTCATGTTTACTGTATACCTTGCACCTTCTTATCGACGATGAAACACAGAAATTGCATCCGAATTTAATGCAAAAGGCACAATGCTGACTTAAGTATCAGAGGTCTGACACTCTCCCTTTCAGTGATTTAATCCTCTCTTGTGAGTCCAGTTTTAGATACCGATGCTTCACTTCAGGTTTACTGTATCCCTTGGACCTTCTTATTGACGATGAAACACAGAAATGGCATCCGAATTTAATACAAAAGGAACAATGCCGACTTAAATACAAGCGGACTGACACTCTCCCTTTCTATAATTTGAGCCTCTCCTGTGAGTCCAGTTTTAGATTCCGATGCTTCACTTCATGTTTACTGTATCATTTGGACCTTCTTATTGACGGTGAAACACAGAAATTGCATCCGAATTTAAAACAAAAGGCACAATGCCGACTTAATTAAAAGAGGACTGACACTCTCTCATTCTATGATTTGAACCTCTCCTGGGAGTCCAGTTTTAGATTACAATGCCTCACTTCAGGTTTACTGTATCCCTTGGGCCTACTTATTGACGATGAAACACAGAAATTGCCTACGGATATAATACAAAAGGCACAATGCCGACTTAAGTAAAAGAGGACTGACACTCTCACTTTCTGTGATTTGAACTTCTCCTGTGAGTCCAGTTTTAGACTCCAATGCTTCACTTCAGGTTTACTGTATCCCTTGGACCTTCTTATTGACGATGAAACACAGAAATGGCATCCGAATTTAATACAAAAGGCACAATACCGACTTAAGTCCAAGAGGACTGACACTCTCGTTTTCTATTATTTGAACCTCTCCTGTGAGTCCAGTTTTTGATTCCGATGCTTCACTTCAGGTTTACTGTATACCTTGCACCTTCTTATTGACGATGAAATACAGAAATTGCATCCGAATTTAATACAAAAGGCACATTGCCGACTTATGTAAAAGAGGATTGACACTCTCTCTTTCTATGATTTGAACCTCTTCTTTGAGTCCAGTTTTAGATTCCGATGCTTCACTTCAGGTTTGCTGTATACCTTGCACTTTCTTATTGGCAATGAAACACAGAAATTGCATCGGAATTAAATTCAAAAGGCACAATGCCGACTTAAGTACATGAGGACTGACACTCTAACTATCTATGATTTAAACCCCTCCTGTGAGTCCAGTTTTATATTCCGATGCTTCACATCAGGTTTACTGTAGCCCTTGGACCTTCTAATGAACGATGAAACCCAGAATTTGCATCCGAAATTAATAAAAAGGGCACAATGCCGACATAAGTACAAGAGGACTGACACTCTCACTTTCTATGATTAGAAACCTCTCCTATGAGTCAGTTTTAGATTCCGAAGCTTCACTTCATGTTTACTGTATACCTTGCACCTTCTTATTGACGATGAAACACAGAAATTGCATCCGAATTTAATACAAAAGGCACAATGCCAATTGAAGTACAAGATGACTGACACTCTCCCTTTCTATGATTTGAAACTCTCCTGTGAGTCCAGTTTTAGATTCCGATGCTTCACTTTAGGTTTACTGTATCCCTTGACCTTCTTATTGACGATGAAATATAGAAACTGCATCCGAATTTAATACAAAAGGCACAATGCCGACTTAAGTACAAGCGGACTGACATTCTCTCTTTCTATAATTTGACCTCTACTGTGAGTGCTGTTTTAGATTCCGATGCTTCACTTCATGTTTACTGTATCCCTTGGACCTTTTTATTGACAATGAAACACAGAAATTACATCCGAATTTAATACAAAAGGCACAATGCCGACTTAAGTAAAATAGGACTGACACTCTCTTTCTATGATTTGAACCTCGCCTGTGAGTCCAGTTTTAGATTCCGATGCTTCACTTTAGGTTTACTGTATCCCTTGGACCTTCTTATTGACGATGAAACACAGAAATTGCATCCGAATTTAATACAAAAGGCACAATGCCGACTTAAGTAAAGGAAGACTGACACTCTCACTTTCTGTGATATGAACCTCTCCTGTGAGTCCAGTTTTAGACTCCGATGCCTCACTTCAGGTTTACGGTATACCTTGCTCCTTCTTATTAACAATGAAACACAGAAATAGCACCGGAATTAAAATTAAAAGGCACAATGCCGACTTAAATACAAGAGGACTGGCACTCTAACTTTCTATGATTTGAACCTCTCCTGTGAGTCCAGTTTTAGATTCCGATGCTTCACTTCAGGTTTACTGTATCCCTTGGACCTTCTTATTGACGATGAAACACAGAGTTTGCATGCAAATTTAATACAAGAGGCACAATGCGGACTTAAGTACAAGAGGGCAAACACTCTAACTTTCTCTGATTTGATCCTCTCCTGTGAGTCCAGTTTCAGATTCCGATGCTTCACTTCAGGTTTACTGTATACCTTGCACCTTCTTATTGACGATGAAATACAGATATTGCATCCGAATTTAATACAAAAGGCACATAGCCGACTTATGTAAATGAGGATTGACACTCTCTCATTCTATGATTTGAACCTCTCCTTTGAGTCCAGTTTTAGATTCCGATGCTTCACTTCAGGTTTACTGTATACCTTGCACTTTCTTATTGGCGATGAAACACAGAAATTGCATCGGAATTAAATTCAAAAGGCACAATGCCGACTTAAGTACATGAGGACTGACACTGTAACTCTCTATGATTTGAACCTCTCCTGTGAGTCCAGTTTTAGATTCCGATGCTTCACTTCAGGTTTACTGTATACCTTGCACCTTCTTATTGACGATGAAACACAGAAATTGCATCGGAATTAAATTCAAATGGCACAATGCCGACTTAAGTACAAGAGGACTGACACTCTAACTATCTATGATTTGAACCCCTCCTCTGAGTCCAGTTTTAGATTCCGATGCTTCACATCAGGTTTACTGTAGCCCTTGGACCTTCTAATGAACGACGAAACCCAGAAATTGCATCCGAATTTAATAAAAAAGGCACAATGCCGACATAAGTACAAGAGGACTGACACTCTCACTTTCTATGATTTGAACCTCTCCTATGAGTCCAGTTTTAAATTCCGATGCTTCACTTCATGTTTACTGTATACCTTGCACCTTCTTATTGACGATGAAACACAGAAATTGCATCCGAATTTAATACAAAAGGCACAATGCCGACTTAAGTAAAAGAGGACTGACACTCTCTCTTTATATGATTTCAACCTCTCCTATGAGTCCAGTTTTCGATTCGGATGCTTCACTTCAGGTTTACTGTATACCTTGCCCCTTCTTATTGACGATGAAACACAGAAACTGCATCGGAACTTAATACAAAAGGCACAATGCCGACTTAAGTAAAAGAGGACTGGCACTCTCACTTTCTATCATTTAAACCCCTCCCGTGAGTCCAGTTTCAGATTCCGATGCTTCACTTCTTGTTTACTGTATCCCTTGGACCTTCTTATTGACGATGAAAGACAGAAATTGCATCCGAATTTAATACAAAAGGCACAATGCCGACTTAAGTAAAGGAAGACTGACACTCTCACTTTCTGTTATTTGAACCTCTCCTGTGAGTCCAGTTTTGGACTCCGATGCCTCACTTCAGGTTTACGGTATACCTTGCTCCTTCTTATTAACAATGAAACACAGAAATTGCACCGGAATTAAAATTAAAAGGCACAATGCCGACTTAAAAACAAGAGGACTGGCACTCTAACTTTCTATGATTTGAACCCCTCCTGGGAGTCAAGTTTTAGATTCCGATGCTTCACTTCAGGTTTACTGTATACTTTGCACTTTCTTATTGACGATGAAACACAGAAATTGCATCGGAATTAAATTCAAAAGGCACAATGCCGACTTAAGTACAAGAGGACTGACACTCTAACTATCTATGATTTGAACCCCTCCTGTGAGTCCAGTTTTAGATTCCGATGCTTCACTTCAGGTTTACTGTAGCCCTTGGACCTTCTAATTGACGATGAAACACAGAAATTGCATCCGAATTTAATAAAAACGGCACGATGCCGACTTAAGTACAAGAGGACTGACACTGTCCCTTTCTATGGTTTGAACCTCTTCTGTGAGTCCAGTTTTAGATTCCGATGCTTCACTTCATGTTTACTGTATACCTGGCACCTTCTTATTGACGATGAAACACAGAAATTGCATCCGAATTTAATACAAAAGGCACAATGCCGACTTAAGTACAAGAGGACCGACACTCTCCTTTCTATGATTTGAACCTCTCATGTGAGTCCAGTTTTAGGTACCGATGCTTCACTTCAGGTTTACTGTATCCCTTGGACCTTCTTATTGACGATTAAATACAGAAATTGCATCCGAATTTAATCCAAAAGGCACAATGCCGACTTAAGTACAAGCGGACTGACACTCTCTCTTTCTATAATTTGAACCTCTCCTGTGAGTCCAGTTTTAGATTCCGATGCTTGACTTAATGTTTACTGTATCCCTTGGACCTTCTTATTGACGATGAAACTCAGAAATTGCATCCGAATTTAATACAAAATGCACAATGCCGACTTAAATAAAAGAGGACTGACACTCTCTCTTTCTATGATTTGAACCTCTCCTGTGAGTCCAGTTTTAGATTCCGATGCTTCACTTCGGGTTTACTGTATCCCTTGGACCTTCTTATTGACGATGAAACACAGAAATTGCATCGGAGTTTAATGCAAAATGCCGACTTAAGTAAAAGAGAACTGACACTCTCTCTTTATATGATTTGAACCTCTCCTGTGACTCCAGTTTTAGATTCCGATGCTTCACTTCAGGATTACTGTATACAGAAATTGCATCGGAACTCAATACAAAAGGCACAATGCCGACCTAAGTAAAAGAGGACTGTCACTCTCACTTTCTATGATTTAAACCCCTCCCGTGAGTCCAGTTTTAGATTCCGATGCTTCACTACAGGTTTACTGTATCCCTTGGACCTTCTTATTGACGATGAAACACAGAGTTTCCATGCGAATTTGATACAAGAAGCACAATGCGGACTTAAGTACAAGAGGACTAACACTCTAACTTTCTCTGATTTGAACCTCCCCTATGAGTCCAGTTTCAGATTCCGCTGCTTCACTTCTTGTTTACTGTATCCCTTGGACCTTCTTATTGACGATGAAAGACAGAAATTGCATCCGAATTTAATACAAAAGGCACAATGCCGACTTAAGTAAAGGAAGACTAACACTCTCACTTTCTGTGATTTGAACCTCTCCTGTGAGTCAAGTTTTAGACTCCGATGCCTCACTTCAGGTTTACGGTATACCTTGCTCCTTCTTATTAACAATGAAACACAGAAATTGCACCGGAATTAAAATTAAAAGGCACAATGCCGACTTAAATACAAGAGGACTGGCACTCTAACTTTCTATGATTTGAACCCCTCCTGGGAGTCCAGTTTTAGATTCCGATGCTTCACTTCAGGTTTACTGTATACCTTGCACTTTCTTATTGATGATGAAACACAGAAATTGCATCGGAATTAAATTCAAAAGGCACAATGCCGACTTAAGTACAAGAGGACTGACACTCTAACTATCTATGATTTGAACCCCTCCTGTGAGTCCAGTTTTAGATTCCGATGCTTCTCTTCAGGTTTACTGTATACCTTGCTCCATCTTATTAACGATGAAACACAGAAATTGCACCGGAATTAAAATTAAAAGGCGCAATATCTACTTAAATACAAGATGACTGACAATCTAAATTTCTATGATTAGAACCTCTCCTGTGAGTCCAGTTTTAGATTCCGATGCTTCACTATTGGTTTACTGTATACCTTGCACCTTCTTATTGACGATGAAACACAGAAATTGCATCCGAATTTAATTCAAAAGGCACAATGCCGACTTAAGTACAAGAGGACTGACACTCTCACTTTCTATGATTTGAACCGCTCCTGTGAGTCCAGTTTTAGATTCCGATGCTTCACTTCAGGTTTACTGTATCCCTTGGATGTCCTTATTGACGATGAAATACAGAAATTGAATCCGAATTTAATACAAAAGGCACAGTGCCGACTTAAGTAAAAGAGGACTGACACTCTCTCTTTCTATGATTTGAACATCGCCTGTGAGTCCAGTTTTAGATTCCGATGCTTCACTTCAGGTTTACTGTATCCCTTGGTCCTTCTTATTGACGATGAAACACAGAAATCATCGGAATTTAATACAAAAGGCACAATGCCGACTTAAGTAAAAGAGAACTGACACTCTCTCTTTATATGATTTCAACCTCTCCTATGAGTCCAGTTTTAGATTCCGATGCTTCACTTCAGGTTTACTGTATACCTTACCCCTTCTTATTGACGATGAAACACAGAAACTGCATCAGAACTTAATACAAAAGGCACAATGCCGACTTAAGTAAAAGAGGAGTGGCACTCTCACTTTCTATCATTTAAACCCCTCCCGTGAGTCCAGTTTTAGATTCCAATGCTTCACTACAGGTTTACTGTATCCCTTGGACCTTCTTATTGACGATGAAACACAGAGTTTCCATGCGAATTTGATACAAGAAGCACAATGCGGACTTAAGTACAAGAGGACTATCACTCTAACTTTCTCTGATTTGAACCTGTCTTATGAGTCCAGTTTCAGATTCCGATGCTTCACTTCGTGTTTACTGTATCCCTTGGACCTTCTTATTGACGATGAAAGACAGAAATTGCATCCGAATTAAATACAAAAGGCACAATGCCGACTTAAGTAAAGGAAGACTAACACTCTCACTTTCTGTGATTTGAACCTCTCCTGTGAGTCCAGATTTAGACTCCAATGCCTCACTTCAGGTTTACGGTATACCTTGCTCCTTCTTATTAACAATGAAACACAGAAATTGCACCGGAATTAAAATTAAAAGGCACAATGCCGACTTAAATACAAGAGGACTGGCACTCTAACTTTCTATGATTTGAACCCCTCCTGGGAGTCCAGTTTTAGATTCCGATGCTTCACTTCAGGTTTACTGTAGCTCTTAGACCTTCTAATTGACGATGAAACACAGAAATTGCATCCGAATTAAATAAAAAAGGCACAATGCCGACTTAAGTACAAGAGGAATGACACTGTCCATTTCTATGATTCGAACCTCTTCTGTGAGTCCAGTTTTAGATTCCGATGCTTCACTTCATGTTTACTGTATACCTTGCACCTTCTTATTGACGAAGAAACACAGAAATTGCATCCGAATTTAATCCAAAAGGCACAATGCAGACTTAAGTACAAGCGGACTGACACTCTCTCTTTCTATAATTTGAACCTCTCCTGTGAGTCCAGTATTGGATCCCGATGCTTCACTTCATGTTTACTGTATCCCTTGGACCTTCTTATTGACGATGAAACACAGAAATTGCATCCGAATTTAATACAAAATCCACAATGCCGACTTAAATAAAAGAGGACTGACACTCTCTCTTTCTATGATTTGAACCGCTCCTGTGAGTCCAGTTTTAGATTCCGATGCTTCACTTCAGGTTTACTGTATCCCCTGGATGTCCTTATTGACGATGAAATACAGAAATTGCATCCGAATTTAATACAAAAGGCACAGTGCCGACTTATGTAAAAGAGTATTCACGCTCTCTCTTTCTATGATTGAACCTCTCCTGTGAGTCCAGTTTTTGATTCCGATGCTTCACTTGAGGTTTACTGTATACCTTGGACCTTCTTATTGACGATGAAACACAGCAATTGCATCCGAATATAATACAAAAGGCACAATGCCGACTTAAGTACAAGAGGACTGACACTCTCACATTCTATGATATGAACCTCTCCTGTGAGTCCAGTTTTAGATTCCGATGCTTCACTTCAGGTTTACTGTATCCCTTGGACCTTCTTATTGACGATGAAACACAGAAATGGCATCCGAATTTAATAAAAAAGGCACAATGCCGACTTAAGTAAAAGAGGACTGACACTCTCACTTTCTATGATTTGAACCTCTCCTGTGAGTCCAGTTTTAGATTCTGATGCTTCACTTCAGGTTTACTGTATACCTTGCACCTTCTTATTGACGATGAAACACAGAAATTGCATCGGAACTTAATACAAAAGGCAGAATGCCGACTTAAGAAAAGAGGACTGGCACTCTCACTTTCTATGATTTAAACCCCTCCTGTGAGTCCAGTTTTAGATTCCGATGCTTCACTTCATGTTTACTGTATACCTTGCACCTTCTTATTGACGATGAAACACAGAAATTGCATCCGAATTTAATCCAAAAGGCACAATGCCGACTTAAATAAAAGAGGACTGACACTCTTTCTTTCTATGATTTGAACCTCTCCTGTGAGTCCAGTTTTAGATTCCGATGCTTCACATCGGGTTTACTGTATCCCTTGGACCTTCTTATTGACGATGAAACACAGAAATTGCATCGGAGTTTAATACAAAAGGCAAAATGCCGACTTAAGTAAAAGAGAACTGACACTCTCTCTTTATATGATTTGAACCTCTCCTGTGACTCCAGTTTTAGATTCCGATGCTTCACTTCACGATTACTGTATACAGAAATTGCATCGGAACTCAATACAAAAGGCACAATGCCGACTTAAGTATAAGAGGACTGGCACTCTCTCTTTCTATGATTTGAACATCGCCTGTGAGTCCAGTTTTAGATTCCGATGCTTCTCTTCAGGTTTACTGTATACCTTGCTCCTTCTTATTAACGATGAAACACAGAAATTGCACCGGAATTAAAATTTAAAGGCGCAATATCTACTTAAATACAAGAGGACTGACAATCTAAATTTCTATGATTAGAACCTCTCCTGTGAGTCCAGTTTTAGATTCCGATGCTTCACTACTGGTTTACTGTATACCTTGCACCTTCTTATTGACGATGAAACACAGAAATTGCATCCGAATTTAATACAAAAGGCACAATGCCGACTTAAGTACAAGAGGACTGACACTCTCACTTTCTATGATTTGAACCGCTCCTGTGAGTCCAGTTTTAGATTCCGATGCTTCACTTCAGGTTTACTGTATCCCTTGGATGTCCTTATTGACGATGAAATACAGAAATTGAATCCGAATTTAATACAAAAGGCACAGTGCCGACTTAAGTAAAAGAGGACTGACACTCTCTCTTTCTATGATTTGAACATCGCCTGTGAGTCCAGTTTTAGATTCCGATGCTTCACTTCAGGTTTACTGTATCCCTTGGTCCTTCTTATTGACGATGAAACACAGAAATCATCGGAATTTAATACAAAAGGCACAATGCCGACTTAAGTAAAAGAGAACTGACACTCTCTCTTTATATGATTTGAACCTCTCCTGTGACTCCAGTTTTAGATTCCGATGCTTCACTTCACGATTACTGTATACAGAAATTGCATCGGAACTCAATACAAAAGGCACAATGCCGACTTAAGTATAAGAGGACTGGCACTCTCTCTTTCTATGATTTGAACATCGCCTGTGAGTCCAGTTTTAGATTCCGATGCTTCTCTTCAGGTTTACTGTATACCTTGCTCCTTCTTATTAACGATGAAACACAGAAATTGCACCGGAATTAAATTTTAAAGGCGCAATATCTACTTAAATACAAGAGGACTGACAATCTAAATTTCTATGATTAGAACCTCTCCTGTGAGTCCAGTTTTAGATTCCGATGCTTCACTACTGGTTTACTGTATACCTTGCACCTTCTTATTGACGATGAAACACAGAAATTGCATCGGAATTAAATTCAAAAGGCACAATGCCGAATTAAGTACAAGAGGACTGACACTCTCTCTTTCCATGATTTGAACCGCTCCTGTGAGTCCAGTTTTAGATTCCGATGCTTCACTTCAGGTTTACTGTATCCCTTGGATGTCCTTATTGACGATGAAATACAGAAATTGCATCCGAATTTAATACAAAAGGCACAGTGCCGACTTATGTAAAAGAGTATTCACACTCTCTCTATCTATGATTGAACCTCTCCTGTGAGTCCAGTTTTTGATTCCGATGCTTCACTTGAGGTTTACTGTATACCTTGGACCGTCTTATTGACGATGAAATACAGAAATTGCATATGAATTTAATACAAAAGGCACAATGCCGACTTAAGTACAGCGGACTGACACTCTCTCTTTCTATAATTTGAACCTCTCCTGTGAGTCCAGTTTTAGATTCCGATGCTTCACTTCAGGTTTACTGTATCCCTTGGACCTTCTTTTCGACGATGAAACAAAGAAATTGCATTGGAATTTAATACAAAAGGCACAATGCCGACTTAAGTGAAAGAGAACTGACACTCTCTCTTTATATGATTTGAACATCTCCTGTAAGTCCAGTTTTGGATTCCGATGCTTCATTACAGGTTTACTGTATACCTTGCACCTTCTTATTGATGATGAAACACAGCAATTGCATCCGAATATAATACAAAAGGCACAATGCCGACTTAAGTACAAGAGGACTGACACTCTCACATTCTATGATATGAACCTCTCCTGTGAGTCCAGTTTTAGATTCCGATGCTTCACTTCAGGTTTACTGTATCCCTTGGACCTTCTTATTGACGATGAAACACAGAAATGGCATCCGAATTTAATAAAAAAGGCACAATGCCGACTTAAGTAAAAGAGGACTGACACTCTCACTTTCTATGATTTGAACCTCTCCTGTGAGTCCAGTTTTAGATTCTGATGCTTCACTTCAGGTTTACTGTACACCTTGCACCTTCTTATTGACGATGAAACACAGAAATTGCATCGGAACTTAATACAAAAGGCACAATGCCGACTTAAGTAAAAGAGGACTGGCACTCTCACTTTCTATGATTTAAACCCCTCCTGTGAGTCCAGTTTTAGATTCCGATGCTTCACTTCAGGTTTAATGTATACCTTGCTCCTTCTTATTAACGATGAAACACAGAAATTGCACCGGAATTAAAATTAAAAAGCGCAATACCTACTTAAATACAAGAGGACTGACAATCTAACTTTCTATTATTTAAACCCCTCCTGTGAGTCCAGTTTTAGATTCCGATGCTTCACTTCAGGTTTACTGTATACCTTGCTCCTTCTTATTAACGATGAAACACAGAAATTGCACCGGAATTAAAATTAAAAAGCGCAATACCTACTTAAATACAAGAGGACTGACAATCTAACTTTCTATGATTAGAACCTCTCCTGTGAGTCCAGTTTTAGATTCTGATGCTTCACTTCAGGTTTACTGTATACCTTGCACCTTCTTATTGACGATGAAACACAGAAATTGCATCGGAACTTAATACAAAAGGCACAATGCCGACTTAAGTAAAAGAGGACTGGCACTCTCACTTTCTATGATTTAAACCCCTCCTGTGAGTCCAGTTTTAGATTCCGATGCTTCACTTCATGTTTACTGTATACCTTGCACCTTCTTGTTGACGATGAAACACAGAAATTGCATCCGAATTTAATCCAAAAGGCACAATGCCGACTTAAGTACAAGCGGACCTACACTCTCTCTTTCTATAATTTGAACCTCCCCTGTGAGTCCAGTTTTAGATTCCGATGCTTCACTTCATGTTTACTGTATCCCTTGGACCTTCTTATTGACGATGAAACACAGAAATTGCATCCGAATTTAATACAAAATGCACAATGCCGACTTAAATAAAAGAGGACTGACACTCTCTCTTTATATGATTTGAACCTCTCCTGTGAGTCCAGTTTTAGATTCCGATGCTTCACTTCACGATTACTGTATACAGAAATTGCATCGGAACTCAATACAAAAGGCACAATGCCGACTTAAGTAAAAGAGGACTGGCACTCTAACTTTCTATGATTTAAACCCCTCCTGTGAGTCCAGTTTTAGATTCCGATGCTTCTCTTCAGGTTTACTGTATACCTTGCTCCTTCTTATTAACGATGAAACACAGAAATTGCACCGGAATTAAAATTAAAAGGCGCAATATCTACTTAAATACAAGAGGACTGACAATCTAAATTTCTATGATTAGAACCTCTCCTGTGAGTCCAGTTTTAGATTCCGATGCTTCACTACTGGTTTACTGTATACCTTGCACCTTCTTATTGACGATGAAACACAGAAATTGCATCCGAATTTAATACAAAAGGCACAATGCCGACTTAAGTACAAGAGGACTGACACTCTCACTTTCTATGATTTGAACCGCTCCTGTGAGTCCAGTTTTAGATTCCGATTCTTCACTTTAGGTTTACTGTATCCCTTGGATGTCCTTATTGACGATGAAATACAGAAATTGAATCCGAATTTAATACAAAAGGCACAGTGCCGACTTAAGTAAAAGAGGACTGACACTCTCTCTTTCTATGATTTGAACATCGCCTGTGAGTCCAGTTTTAGATTCCGATGCCTCACTTCAGGTTTACTGTATCCCTTGGTCCTTCTTATTGACGATGAAACACAGAAATCGTCGGAATTTAATACAAAAGGCACAATGCCGACTTAAGTAAAAGAGAACTGACACTCTCTCTTTATATGATTTCAACCTCTCCTATGAGTCCAGTTTTAGATTCCGATGCTTCACTTCAGGTTTACTGTATACCTTACCCCTTCTTATTGACGATGAAACACAGAAACTGCATCAGAACTTAATACAAAAGGCACAATGCCGACTTAAGTAAAAGAGGACTGGCACTCTCACTTTCTATCATTTAAACCCCTCCCGTGAGTCCAGTTTTAGATTCCGATGCTTCACTACAGGTTTACTGTATCCCTTGGACCTTCTTATTGACGATGAAACACAGAGTTTCCATGCGAATTTGATACAAGAAGCACAATGCGGACTTAAGTACAAGAGGACTAACTCTCTAACTTTCTCTGATTTGAACCTCTCTTATGAGTCCAGTTTCAGATTCCGATGCTTCACTTCTTGTTTACTGTATCATTTGGACCTTCTTATTGACGATGAAAGACAGAAATTGCATCCGAATTTAATACAAAAGACACAATGCCGACTTAAGTAAAGGAAGACTAACACTCTCACTTTCTGTGATTTGAACCTCTCCTGTGAGTCCAGATTTAGACTCCGATGCCTCACTTCAGGTTTACGGTATACCTTGCTCCTTCTTATTAACAATGAAACACAGAAATTGCACCGGAATTAAAATTAAAAGGCACAATGCCGACTTAAATACAAGAGGACTGGCACTCTAACTTTCTATGATTTGAACCCCTCCTGGGAGTCCAGTTTTAGATTCCGATGCTTCACTTCAGGTTTACTGTATACCTTGCACTTTCTTATTGACGATGAAACACAGAAATTGCATCGGAATTAAATTCAAAAGGCACAATGCCGACTTAAGTACAAGAGGACTGACACTCTCTCTTTCTATAATTTGAACCTCTCCTGTGAGTCCAGTTTTGGATCCCGATGCTTCACTTCATGTTTACTGTATCCCTTGGACCTTTTTATTGACGATGAAACACAGAAATTGCATCCGAATTTAATACAAAATCCACAATGCCGACTTAAATAAAAGAGGACTGACACTCTCTCTTTCTATGATTTGAACCGCTCCTGTGAGTCCAGTTTTAGATTCCGATGCTTCACTTCAGGTTTACTGTATCCCTTGGATGTCCTTATTGACGATGAAATACAGAAATTGCATCCGAATTTAATACAAAAGCACAGTGCCGACGTATGTAAAAGAGTATTCACACTCTCTCTTTCTATGATTTGAACCTCTACTGTGAGTCCAGTTTTAGATTTAGATGCTTCACTTCAGGGTTACTGTATACCATGCAGCTTCTTATTGACGATGAAACAAAGAAATTGCATCGGAATTAAATTCAAGAGGCACAATGCCGACTTAAGTACAAGAGGACTGACACTCTAACTATCTATGATTTGAACCCCTCCTATGAGTCCAGTTTTAGATTCCGATGCTTCACTTCATGTTTACTGTATACCTTGGACCTTCTTATTGACGATGAAATACAGAAATTGCATCCGAATTTAATACAAAAGGCACAATGCGGACTTAAGTACAAACGGACTGACACTCTCCCTTTCTATAATTTGAACCTCTCCTGTGAGTCCAGTTATAGATTCCGATGCTTCACTTCAAGTTTACTGTATCCCTTGGACCTTCTTATTGTCGATGAAACACAGAAATGGCATCCGAATTTAATACAAAAGGCACAATGCCGACTTAAGTAAAAGAGGACTGACACTCTCACTTTCTATGATTTGAACCTCTCCTGTGAGTCCAGTTTTAGATTCTGATGCTTCACTTCAGGTTTACTGTATACCTTGCACCTTCTTATTGACGATGAGACACAGAAATTGCATCGGAACATAATACAAAAGGCACAATGCCGACTTCAGCAAAAGAGGACTGGCACTCTCACTTTCTATGATTTAAACCCCTCCTGTGAGTCCAGTTTTAGATTCTGATGCTTCACTTCAGGTTTACTATATACCTTACTCCTTCTTATTAACGATGAAACACAGAAATTGCACCGGAATTAAAATTAATAGGCGCAATACCTACTTAAATACAAGAGGACTGACAATCTAACTTTCTATGATTAGAACCTCTCCTGTGAGTCCAGTTTTAGATTCCGATGCTTCACTACTGGTTTACTGTATACCTTGCACCTTCTTATTGACGATGAAACACAGAAATTGCATCCGAATTTAATACAAAAGGCACAATGCCGACTTAAGTACAAGACGACTGACACTCTCACTTTCTATGATTTGAACCGCTCCTGTGAGTACAGTTTTAGATTCCGATGCTTCACTTCTGGTTTACTGTATCCCTTGGACCTTCTTATAGTCGATGAAACACAGAAATGGCATCCGAATTTAATACAAAAGGAACAATGCCGACTTAAGTCCAAGAGGACTGACACTCTCGTTTTCTATTATTTGAACCTCTCCTGTGAGTCCAGTTTTAGATTCCGATGCTTCACTTCAGGTATACTGTATACCTTGCACCTTCTTATTGACGATGAAACACAGAAATTGCATCCGAATATAATACAAAAGGCACAATGCCGACTTTAGTAAAAGAGGACTGACACTCTCACTTTCTATGATTTGAACCTGTCCTGTGAGTCCAGTTTTAGATTCTGATGCTTCACTTCAGGTTTACTGTATACCTTGCACCTTCTTATTGACGATGAAACACAGAAATTGCATTGGAATTTAATACAAAAGGCACAATGCCGACATTAGTGAAAGAGAACTGACACTCTCTCTTTATATGATTTGAACCTCCTCTGTGAGTCCAGTTTTAGATTCCGATGCTTCATTTCAGGTTTACTGTATACCTTGCACCTTCTTATTGACGATTAAACACAGATATTGCATCGTAACTTAATACATAAGGCATAATGCCGACTTAAGTAAAAGAGGACTGGCACTCTCACTTTCTATGATTTAAACCCCTCCTGTGAGTCCAGTTTTAGATTGGGATGCTTCACTTCCGGTTTACTGTATCCCTTATACCTTCTTATTGACGATGAAACACAGAGTTTGCATGCGAATTTTATACAAGAGGCACAATGCGGACTTAAAAACAAGAGGACTAACACTCTAACTTTCTCTGATTTGAACCTCTCCTGTGAGTCCAGTTTCAGATTCCGATGCTTCACTTCAGGTTTACTGTAACCCTTGGATCTTCTTATTGTCGATGAAACACAGAAATGGCATCCGAATTAAATCCAAATGCACAATACCGACTTAACTCCAAGAGGACTGACACTCTCGTTTTCTATTATTTGAACCTCTCCTGTGAGTCCAGTTTTAGACTACGATGCTTCACTTCAGGTTTACTGTATACCTTGCACCTTCGTATTGACGATGAAACACAGAAATGGCATCGGAATTATATTCAAAAGACACAATGTCGACTTAAGTACAGGAGGACTGACACTCTAACTTTCTATGATTTGAACCTTCCTGTGAGTCCAGTTTTAGGTTCCTATGCTTCACTTCAGGTTTACTGTATCCCTTGGACCTTCTTATTGTCGATGAAACACAGAAATTGCATCCGAATATAATACAAAAGGCACAATGCCGACTTAAGTACAAGAGGACTGACACTCTCACTTTCTATGATTTGAACCTCTCCTGTGAGTCCAGTTTTAGATTCCGATGCTTCGCTTCAGCTTTACTGTATCCCTTGGATGTCCTTATTGACGATGAAATACAGAAATTGAATCCGAATTTAATACAAAAGGCACAGTGCCGACTTAAGTAAAAGAGGACTGACACTCTCTCTTTCTATGATTTGAACATCGCCTGTGAGTCCAGTTTTAGATTCCGATGCTTCACTTCAGGTTTACTGTATCCCTTGGTCCTTCTTATTGACGATGAAACACAGAAATCATCGGAATTTAATACAAAAGGCACAATGTCGACTTAAGTACAAACGGACTGACACTCTCTCTTTCTATAATTTGAACCTCTCCTGTGAGTCCAGTTATAGATTCCGATGCTTCACTTCAAGTTTACTGTATCCCTTGGACCTTCTTATTGTCGATGAAACACAAAAATGGCATCCGAATTTAATACAAAAGGCACAATGCCGACTTAAGTAAAAGAGGACTGACACTCTCACTTTCTATGATTTGAACCTCTCCTGTGAGTCCAGTTTTAGATTCTGATGCTTCACTTCAGGTTTACTGTATACCTTGCACCTTCTTTTCGACGATGAAACACAGAAATTGCATTGGAATTTAATACAAAAGGCACAATGCCGACTTAAGTAAAAGCGAACTGTCACTCTCTCTTTCTATGATTTGATACTCTCCTGTGAGTCCAGTTTTAGATTCCGATGCTTCACTTCAGGTTTACTGTATCCCTTGGACCTTCTTTTCGACGATGAAACACAGAAATTGCATTGGAATTTAATACAAAAGGCACAATGCCGACTTAAGTGAAAGAGAACTGACACTCTCTCTTTATATGATTTGAACATCTCCTGTGAGTCCAGTTTTAGATTCCGATGCTTCACTACAGGTTTACTGTATACCTTGCACCTTCTTATTGACGATGAAACACAGAAATTGCATCGGAACTTAATACAAAAGGCACAATGCCGACTTAAGTAAAAGAGGACTGGCACTCTCACTTTCTATGATTTAAACCCCTCCTGTGAGTCCAGTTTTAGATTCCGATGCTTCACTTCAGGTTTACTGTATACCTTGCTCCTTCTTATTAACGATGAAACACAGAAATTGCACCAGAATTAAAATTAAAAAGCGCAATACCTACTTAAATACAAGAGGACTGACAATCTAACTTTCTATGATTAGAACCTCTCCTGTGAGTTCAGTTTTAGATTCCGATGCTTCACTACTGGTTAACTGTATACCTTGCACCTTCTTATTGACGATGAAACACAGATATTGCATCCGAATTTAATACAAAAGGCACAATGCTGACTTAAGTACAAGAGGACTGACACTCTCACTTTCTATGATTTGAACCGCTCCTGTGAGTCCAGTTTTAGATTCCGATGCTTCACTTCAGGTTTACTGTATCCCTTGGATGTCCTTATTGACGATGAAATACAGAAATTGCATCCGAATTTAATACAAAAGCACAGTGCCGACGTATGTAAAAGAGTATTCACACTCTCTCTTTCTATGATTTGAACCTCTACTGTGAGTCCAGTTTTAGATTTAGATGCTTCACTTCAGGGTTACTGTATACCATGCAGCTTCTTATTGACGATGAAACAAAGAAATTGCATCGGAATTAAATTCAAGAGGCACAATGCCGACTTAAGTACAAGAGGACTGACACTCTCACTTTCTATGATTTGAACCGCTCCTGTGAGTCCAGTTTTAGATTCCGATGCTTCACTTCAGGTTTACTGTATCCCTTGGATGTCCTTATTGACGATGAAATACAGTAATTGCATCCGAATTTAATACAAAAGGCACAATGCCGTCCTAAGTAAAAGAGGACTGACACTCTCTCTTTCTATGATTTGAACCTCTCCTGTTAGTCCAGTTTTAGATTCCGATGCTTCACTTTGGGTTTACTGTATCCCTTGGACCTTCTCATTGACGATGAAACACAGAAATGGCATCGGAGTTTAATACAAAAGGCACAATGCCGACTTAAGTAAAAGAGGCCTGGCACTCTCACTTTCTATGATTTAAACCCCTCCTGTGAGTACAGTTTTAGATTCCGATGCTTCACTTCAGGCTTACTGTATACCTTGCTCCTTCTTATAAACGATGCAACACAGAAATTGCACCGGAAATAAAATTAAAAGGCGCAATACCTACTTAAATACAAAAGCACTGACAATCTAACTTTCTATGATTACAACCTCTCCTGTGAGTCCAGTTTTAGATTCCGATGCTTCACTACTGGTTTACTGTATACCTTGCACCTTCTTATTGACGATGAAACACAGAAATTGCATCCGAATTTAATACAAAAGGCACAATGCCGACTTAAGTACAAGACGACTGACACTCTCACTTTCTATGATTTGAACCGCTCCTGTGAGTCCAGTTTTAGATTCCGATGCTTCACTTCTGGTTTACTGTATCCCTTGGACCTTCTTATAGTCGATGAAACACAGAAATGGCATCCGAATTTAATACAAAAGGAACAATGCCGACTTAAGTCCAAGAGGACTGACACTCTCGTTTTCTATTATTTGAACCTCTCCTGTGAGTCCAGTTTTAGATTCCGATGCTTCACTTCAGGTATACTGTATACCTTGCACCTTCTTATTGACGATGAAACAGAGAAATTGCATCCGAATATAATACAAAAGGCACAATGCCGACTTTAGTAAAAGAGGACTGACACTCCCACTTTCTATGATTTGAACCTCTCCTGTGAGTCCAGTTTTAGATTCTGATGCTTCACTTCAGGTTTACTGTATACCTTGCACCTTCTTATTGACGATGAAACACAGAAATTGCATTGGAATTTAATACAAAAGGCACAATGCCGACATTAGTGAAAGAGAACTGACACTCTCTCTTTATATGATTTGAACCTCCTCTGTGAGTCCAGTTTTAGATTCCGATGCTTCATTTCAGGTTTACTGTATACCTTGCACCTTCTTATTGACGATTAAACACAGATATTGCATCGTAACTTAATACATAAGGCATAATGCCGACTTAAGTAAAAGAGGACTGGCACTCTCACTTTCTATGATTTAAACCCCTCCTGTGAGTCCAGTTTTAGATTGGGATGCTTCACTTCCGGTTTACTGTATCCCTTATACCTTCTTATTGACGATGAAACACAGAGTTTGCATGCGAATTTTATACAAGAGGCACAATGCGGACTTAAAAACAAGAGGACTAACACTCTAACTTTCTCTGATTTGAACCTCTCCTGTGAGTCCAGTTTCAGATTCCGATGCTTCACTTCAGGTTTACTGTAACCCTTGGATCTTCTTATTGTCGATGAAACACAGAAATGGCATCCGAATTAAATCCAAATGCACAATACCGACTTAACTCCAAGAGGACTGACACTCTCGTTTTCTATTATTTGAACCTCTCCTGTGAGTCCAGTTTTAGACTACGATGCTTCACTTCAGGTTTACTGTATACCTTGCACCTTCGTATTGACGATGAAACACAGAAATGGCATCGGAATTATATTCAAAAGACACAATGTCGACTTAAGTACAGGAGGACTGACACTCTAACTTTCTATGATTTGAACCTCTCCTGTGAGTCCAGTTTTAGGTTCCTATGCTTCACTTCAGGTTTACTGTATCCCTTGGACCTTCTTATTGTCGATGAAACACAGAAATGTCATCCGAATTTAATACAAAAGGCACAATGCCGACTTAAGTCCAAGAGGACTGACTCTCTCGTTTTCTATTATTTGAACCTCTCCTGTGAGTCCAGTGTTAGATTCGGATGCTTCTCTTCAGGTTTACTGTATACCTTGCACCTTCTTATTGACGATGAAACACAGAAATTGCATCCGAATATAATACAAAAGGCACAATGCCGACTTAAGTACAAGAGGACTGACACTCTGACTTTCTATGATTTGAACCTCTCCTGTGAGTCCAGTTTTAGATTCCGATGCTTCGCTTCAGCTTTACTGTATCCCTTGGATGTCCTTATTGACGATGAAATACAGAAATTGAATCCGAATTTAATACAAAAGGCACAGTGCCGACTTAAGTAAAAGAGGACTGACACTCTCTCTTTCTATGATTTGAACATCGCCTGTGAGTCCAGTTTTAGATTCCGATGCTTCACTTCAGGTTTACTGTATCCCTTGGTCCTTCTTATTGACGATGAAACACAGAAATCATCGGAATTTAATACAAAAGGCACAATGCCGACTTAAGTAAAAGAGAACTGACACTCTCTCTTTATATGATTTCAACCTCTCCTATGAGTCCAGTTTCAGATTCCGATGCTTCACTTCTTGTTTACTGTATCTCTTGGACCTTCTTATTGACGATGAAAGACAGAAATTGCATCCGAATTGAATACAAAAGGCACAATGCCGACTTAAGTAAAAGAGAACTGACACTCTCTCTTTCTATGATTTGATACTCTCCTGTGAGTCCAGTTTTAGATTCCGATGCTTCACTTCAGGTTTACGGTATACCTTGCTCCTTCTTATTAACAATGAAACACAGAAATTGCACCGGAATTAAAATTAAAAGGCACAATGCCGACTTAAATACAAGAGGACTGGCACTCTAACTTTCTATGATTTGAACCCCTCCTGGGAGTCCAGTTTTAGATTCCGATGGTTCACTTCAGGTTTACTGTATACCTTGCACTTTCTTATTGACGATGAAACACAGAAATTGCATCGGAATTAAATTCAAAAGGCACAATGCCGACTTAAGTACAAGCGGACTGACACTCTCTCTTTCTATAATTTGAACCTCTCCTGTGAGTCCAGTTTTATATTCCGATGCTTCACTTCAAGTTTACTGTATCCCTTGGACCTTCTTATTGGCGATGAAACACAGAAATTGCATCCGAATTGAATACAAAAGGCACAATGCCGACTTAAGTAAAAGAGAACTGACACTCTCTCTTTCTATGATTTGATACTCTCCTGTGAGTCCAGTTTTAGATTCCGATGCTTCACTTCAGGTTTACTGTATCAATTGGACCTTCTTTTCGACGATGAAACAAAGAAATTGCATTGGAATTTAATGCAAAAGGCACAATGCCGACTTAAGTGAAAGAGAAGTGACACTCTCTCTTTATATGATTTGAACATCTCCTGTGAGTCCAGTTTTGGATTCCGATGCTTCATTACAGGTTTACTGTGTACCTTGCACTTTCTTATTGATGATGAAACACAGCAATTGCATCCGAATATAATACAAAAGGCACAATGCCGACTTAAGTACAAGAGGACTGACACTCTCACATTCTATGATATGAACCTCTCCTGTGAGTCCAGTTTTAGATTCCGATGCTTCACTTCAGGTTTACTGTATCCCTTGGATCTTCTTATTGACGATGAAACACAGAAATGGCATCCGAATTTAATAAAAAAGGCACAATGCCGACTTAAGTAAAAGAGGACTGACACTCTCACTTTCTATGAATTGAACCTCTCCTGTGAGTCCAGTTTTAGATTCTGATGCTTCACTTCAGGTTTACTGTACACCTTGCACCTTCTTATTGACGATGAAACACAGAAATTGCATCGGAACTTAATACAAAAGGCACAATGCCGACTTAAGTAAAAGAGGACTGGCACTCTCACTTTCTATGATTTAAACCCCTCCTGTGAGTCCAGTTTTAGATTCCGATGCTTCACTTCAGGTTTAATGTATACCTTGCTCCTTCTTATTAACGATGAAACACAGAAATTGCACCGGAATTAAAATTAAAAAGCGCAATACCTACTTAAATACAAGAGGACTGACAATCTAACTTTCTATTATTTAAACCCCTCCTGTGAGTCCAGTTTTAGATTCCGATGCTTCACTTCAGGTTTACTGTATACCTTGCTCCTTCTTATTAACGATGAAACACAGAAATTGCACCGGAATTAAAATTAAAAAGCGCAATACCTACTTAAATACAAGAGGACTGACAATCTAACTTTCTATGATTAGAACCTCTCCTGTGAGTCCAGTTTTAGATTCTGATGCTTCACTTCAGGTTTACTGTATACCTTGCACCTTCTTATTGACGATGAAACACAGAAATTGCATCGGAACTTAATACAAAAGGCACAATGCCGACTTAAGTAAAAGAGGACTGGCACTCTCACTTTCTATGATATAAACCCCTCCTGTGAGTCCAGTTTTAGATTCCGATGCTTCACTTCATGTTTACTGTATACCTTGCACCTTCTTGTTGACGATGAAACACAGAAATTGCATCCGAATTTAATCCAAAAGGCACAATGCCGACTTAAGTACAAGCGGACCTACACTCTCTCTTTCTATAATTTGAACCTCTCCTGTGAGTCCAGTTATAGATTCCGATGCTTCACTTCATGTTTACTGTATCCCTTGGACCTTCTTATTGACGATGAAACACAGAAATTGCATCCGAATTTAATACAAAATGCACAATGCCGACTTAAATAAAAGAGGACTGTCACTCTCTCTTTCTATGATTTGAACCTCTCCTGTGACTCCAGTTTTAGATTCCGATGCTTGACTTCGGGTTTACTGTATCCCTTGGACCTTCTTATTGACGATGAAACACAGAAATTGCATCGGAGTTTAATACAAAAGGCAAAATGCCGACTTAAGTAAAAGAGAACTGACACTCTCTCTTTATATGATTTGAACCTCTCCTGTGAGTCCAGTTTTAGATTCCGATGCTTCACTTCACGATTACTGTATACAGAAATTGCATCGGAACTCAATACAAAAGGCACAATGCCGACTTAAGTAAAAGAGGACGGGCACTCTAACTTTCTATGATTTAAACCCCTCCTGTGAGTCCAGTTTTAGATTCCGATGCTTCTCTTCAGGTTTACTGTATACCTTGCTCCTTCTTATTAACGATGAAACACAGAAATTGCACCGGAATTAAAATTAAAAGGCGCAATATCTACTTAAATACAAGAGGACTGACAATCTAAATTTCTATGATTAGAACCTCTCCTGTGAGTCCAGTTTTAGATTCCGATGCTTCACTACTGGTTTACTGTATACCTTGCACCTTCTTATTGACGATGAAACACAGAAATTGCATCCGAATTTAATACAAAAGGCACAATGCCGACTTAAGTACAAGAGGACTGACACTCTCACTTTCTATGATTTGAACCGCTCCTGTGAGTCCAGTTTTAGATTCCGATGCTTCACTTTAGGTTTACTGTATCCCTTGGATGTCCTTATTGACGATGAAATACAGAAATTGAATCCGAATTTAATACAAAAGGCACAGTGCCGACTTAAGTAAAAGAGGACTGACACTCTCTCTTTCTATGATTTGAACATCGCCTGTGAGTCCAGTTTTAGATTCCGATGCTTCACTTCAGGTTTACTGTATCCCTTGGTCCTTCTTATTGACGATGAAACACAGAAATCGTCGGAATTTAATACAAAAGGCACAATGCCGACTTAAGTAAAAGAGAACTGACACTCTCTCTTTATATGATTTCAACCTCTCCTATGAGTCCAGTTTTAGATTCCGATGCTTCACTACAGGTTTACTGTATCCCTTGGACCTTCTTATTGACGATGAAACACAGAGTTTCCATGCGAATTTGATACAAGAAGCACAATGCGGACTTAAGTACAAGAGGTCTAACTCTCTAACTTTCTCTGATTTGAACCTCTCTTATGAGTCCAGTTTCAGATTCCGATGCTTCACTTCTTGTTTACTGTATCATTTGGACCTTCTTATTGACGATGAAAGACAGAAATTGCATCCGAATTTAATACAAAAGGCACAATGCCGACTTAAGTAAAGGAAGACTAACACTCTCACTTTCTGTGATTTGAACCTCTCCTGTGAGTCCAGATTTAGACTCCGATGCCTCACTTCAGGTTTACGGTATACCTTGCTCCTTCTTATTAACAATGAAACACAGAAATTGCACCGGAATTAAAATTAAAAGGCACAATGCCGACTTAAATACAAGAGGACTGGCACTCTAACTTTCTATGATTTGAACCCCTCCTGGGAGTCCAGTTTTAGATTCCGATGCTTCACTTCAGGTTTACTGTATACCTTGCACTTTCTTATTGACGATGAAACACAGAAATTGCATCGGAATTAAATTCAAAAGGCACAATGCCGACTTAAGTACAAGAGGACTGACACTCTCTCTTTCTATAATTTGAACCTCTCCTGTGAGTCCAGTTTTGGATCCCGATGCTTCACTTCATGTTTACTGTATCCCTTGGACCTTTTTATTGACGATGAAACACAGAAATTGCATCCGAATTTAATACAAAATCCACAATGCCGACTTAAATAAAAGAGGACTGACACTCTCTCTTTCTATGATTTGAACCGCTCCTGTGAGTCCAGTTTTAGATTCCGATGCTTCACTTCAGGTTTACTGTATCCCTTGGATGTCCTTATTGACGATGAAATACAGAAATTGCATCCGAATTTAATACAAAAGGCACAGTGCCGACTTATGTAAAAGAGTATTCACACTCTCTCTTTCTATGATTGAACCTCTCCTGTGAGTCCAGTTTTTGATTCCGATGCTTCACTTGAGGTTTACTGTATACCTTGGACCGTCTTACTGACGATGAAATACAGAAATTGCATCCGAATTTAATACAAAAGGCACAATGCCGACTTAAGTACAAGCGGACTGACACTCTCTCTTTCTATAATTTGAACCTCTCCTGTGAGTCCAGTTTTATATTCCGATGCTTCACTTCAAGTTTACTGTATCCCTTGGACCTTCTTATTGACGATGAAACACAGAAATTGCATCCGAATTGAATACAAAAGGCACAATGCCGACTTAAGTAAAAGCGAACTGTCACTCTCTCTTTCTATGATTTGATACTCTCCTGTGAGTCCAGTTTTAGATTCCGATGCTTCACTTCAGGTTTACTGTATCCCTTGGACCTTCTTTTCGACGATGAAACACAGAAATTGCATTGGAATTTAATACAAAAGGCACAATGCCGACTTAAGTGAAAGAGAACTGACACTCTCTCTTTATATGATTTGAACATCTCCTGTGAGTCCAGTTTCAGATTCCGATGCTTCACTACAGGTTTACTGTATACCTTGCACCTTCTTATTGACGATGAAACACAGAAATTGCATCGGAACTTAATACAAAAGGCACAATGCCGACTTAAGTAAAAGAGGACTGGCACTCTCACTTTCTATGATTTAAACCCCTCCTGTGAGTCCAGTTTTAGATTCCGATGCTTCACTTCAGGTTTACTGTATACCTTGCTCCTTCTTATTAACGATGAAACACAGAAATTGCACCAGAATTAAAATTAAAAAGCGCAATACCTACTTAAATACAAGAGGACTGACAATCTAACTTTCTATGATTAGAACCTCTCCTGTGAGTTCGGTTTTAGATTCCGATGCTTCACTACTGGTTAACTGTATACCTTGCACCTTCTTATTGACGATGAAACACAGATATTGCATCCGAATTTAATACAAAAGGCACAATGCTGACTTAAGTACAAGAGGACTGACACTCTCACTTTCTATGATTTGAACCGCTCCTATGAGTCCAGTTTTAGATTCCGATGCTTCACTTCAGGTTTACTGTATCCCTTGGATGTCCTTATTGACGATGAAATACAGAAATTGCATCCGAATTTAATACAAAAGCACAGTGCCGACGTATATAAAAGAGTATTCACACTCTCTCTTTCTATGATTTGAACCTCTACAGTGAGTCCAGTTTTTGATTCCGATGCTTCACTTGAGGTTTACTGTATACCTTGCACTTTCTTAGTGACGATGAAACACAGAAATTGCATCGGAATTAAATTCAAAAGGCACAATGCCGACTTAAGTACAAGAGGACTGACACTCTAACTCTCTATGATTTGAACCTCTCCTGTGAGTCCAGTTTTAGATTTAGATGCTTCACTTCAGGGTTACTGTATACCATGCAGCTTCTTATTGATGATGAAACAAAGAAATTGCATCGGAATTAAATTCAAGAGGCACAATGCCGACTTAAGTACAAGAGGACTGACACTCTAACTATCTATGATTTGAACCCCTCCTATGAGTCCAGTTTTAGATTCCGATGCTTCACTTCATGTTTACTGTATACCTTGGACCTTCTTATTGACGATGAAATACAGAAATTGCATCCGAATTTAATACAAAAGGCACAATGCGGACTTAAGTACAAACGGACTGACACTCTCTCTTTCTATAATTTGAACCTCTCCTGTGAGTCCAGTTATAGATTCCGATGCTTCACTTCAAGTTTACTGTATCCCTTGGACCTTCTTATTGTCGATGAAACACAGAAATGGCATCCGAATTTAATACAAAAGGCACAATGCCGACTTAAGTAAAAGAGGACTGACACTCTCACTTTCTATGATTTGATCCTCTCCTGTGAGTCCAGTTTTAGATTCTGATGCTTCACTTCAGGTTTACTGTATACCTTGCACCTTCTTATTGACGATGAAACACAGAAATTGCATCGGAACATAATACAAAAGGCACAATGCCGACTTAAGCAAAAGAGGACTGGCACTCTCACTTTCTATGATTTAAACCCCTCCTGTGAGTCCAGTTTTAGATTCTGATGCTTCACTTCAGGTTTACTGTATACCTTACTCCTTCTTATTAACGATGAAACACAGAAATTGCACCGGAATTAAAATTAATAGGCGCAATACCTACTTAAATACAAGAGGACTGACAATCTAACTTTCTATGATTAGAACCTCTCCTGTGAGTCCAGTTTTAGATTCCGATGCTTCACTACTGGTTTACTGTATACCTTGCACCTTCTTATTGACGATGAAACACAGAAATTGCATCCGAATTTAATACAAAAGGCACAATGCCGACTTAAGTACAAGAGGACTGACACTCTCAATTTCTATGATTTGAACCGCTCCTGTGAGTACAGTTTTAGATTCCAATGCTTCACTTCAGGTATACTGTATACCTTGCACCTTCTTATTGACGATGAAACACAGAAATTGCATCCGAATATAATACAAAAGGCACAATGCCGACTTTAGTAAAAGAGGACAGACACTCTCACTTTCTATGATTTGAACCTCTCCTGTGAGTCCAGTTTTAGATTCTGATGCTTCACTTCAGGTTTACTGTATACCTTGCACCTTCTTATTGACGATGAAACACAGAAATTGCATTGGAATTTAATACAAAAGGCACAATGCCGACATTAGTGAAAGAGAACTGACACTCTCTCTTTATATGATTTGAACCTCCTCTGTGAGTCCAGTTTTAGATTCCGATGCTTCATTTCAGGTTTACTGTATACCTTGCACCTTCTTATTGACGATTAAACACAGATATTGCATCGTAACTTAATACATAAGGCATAATGCCGACTTAAGTAAAAGAGGACTGGCACTCTCACTTTCTATGATTTAAACCCCTCCTGTGAGTCCAGTTTTAGATTGGGATGCTTCACTTCCGGTTTACTGTATCCCTTATACCTTCTTATTGACGATGAAACACAGAGTTTGCATGCGAATTTTATACAAGAGGCACAATGCGGACTTAAAAACAAGAGGACTAACACTCTAACTTTCTCTGATTTGAACCTCTCCTGTGAGTCCAGTTTCAGATTCCGATGCTTCACTTCAGGTTTACTGTAACCCTTGGATCTTCTTATTGTCGATGAAACACAGAAATGGCATCCGAATTAAATCCAAATGCACAATACCGACTTAACTCCAAGAGGACTGACACTCTCGTTTTCTATTATTTGAACCTCTCCTGTGAGTCCAGTTTTAGACTACGATGCTTCACTTCAGGTTTACTGTATACCTTGCACCTTCGTATTGACGATGAAACACAGAAATGGCATCGGAATTATATTCAAAAGACACAATGTCGACTTAAGTACAAGAGGACTGACACTCTAACTTTCTATGATTTGAACCTCTCCTGTGAGTCCAGTTTTTGATTCCGATGCTTCACTACAGGTTTACTGTATACCTTGCACCTTTTTATTGACGATGAAACAGAAATTGCTTCTGAATATAATACGAAAGGCACAATGCCGACTTAAGTACAAGAGGACTGACACTCTCACATTCTATGATTTGAACCTCTCCTGTGAGTCCAGTTTTAGGTTCCTATGCTTCACTTCATGTTTACTGTATCCCTTGGACCTTCTTATTGTCGATGAAACACAGAAATGTCATCCGAATTTAATACAAAAGGCACAATGCCGACTTAAGTCCAAGAGGACTGACTCTCTCGTTTTCTATTATTTGAACCTCTCCTGTGAGTCCAGTGTTAGATTCGGATGCTTCTCTTCAGGTTTACTGTATACCTTGCACCTTCTTATTGACGATGAAACACAGAAATTGCATCCGAATATAATACAAAAGGCACAATGCCGACTTAAGTACAAGAGGACTGACACTCTCACTTTCTATGATTTGAACCTCTCCTGTGAGTCCAGTTTTAGATTCCGATGCTTCGCTTCAGCTTTACTGTATCCCTTGGACCTTCCTATTGTCGATGAAACACAGAAATGGCTTCCAAATTTAATACAAAAGGCACAATGCCGACTTAAGTCCAAGAGGACTGACACTCTCGTTTTCTATTATTTGAACCTCTCCTGTGAGTCCAGTTTTAGATTCCGATGCTTCACTTCAGGTCTACTGTATACCTTGCACCTTCTTATTGACGATGAAACACAGAAATTGCATCCTAATTTAATACAAAAGGCACAATGCCGACTTAAGTAAAAGAGGACTGACACTCTCACTTTCTGTGATTTGATCCTCTCCTGTGAGTCCAGTTTTAGACTCCGATGCTTCACTTCAGGTTAACTGTATACCTTGCACCTTCTTATTGACGATGAAACACAGAAATGGCATAGGAATTATATTCAAAAGACACAATTCCGACTTAAGTACAAGAGGACTGACACTCTAACTTTCTATGATTTGAACCTCTCCAGTGAGTCCAGTTTTAGATTCCGATGGTTCACTACAGGTGTACTGTATACCTTGCAGCTTCTTATTGGCGATGAAACACAGAAATTGCATCCGAATATAATACAAAAGGCACAATGCCGACTTAAGTACAAGAGGACTGACACTCCCAATTTCTATGATTTGAACCTCTCCTGTGAGTCCAGTTTTTGATTCCGATGCTTCACTTCAGGTTTACTGTATACCTTGCACCTTCTTATTGACGATGAAACACAGAAATTGCATCCGAATTTAATACAAAAGGCACAATGCCGACTTAAGTGAAAGAGAACTGACACTCTCTCTTTATATGATTTGAACATCTCCTGTGAGTCCAGTTTTAGATTCCGATGCTTCACTTCAGGTTTACTGTATACCTTGCCCCTTCTTCTTGACGATGAAACACAGAAATTGCCTCCGAATTTAATACAAAACGCACAAAGCCGACTTAAGTAAAAGAGGACTGACACTCTCACTTTCTGTGATTTGAACCTCTCCTGTGAGTCCAGTTTTAGATTCTGATGCTTCACTTCATGTATACTGTATACCTTGGACCTTCTTATTGACGATGAAACACAGAAATTGCATCCGAATTTAATACAAAAGGCACAATGCTGACTTAGGTAAAAGATTAATGACTCTCTCTCTTTCTATGATTTGAACCTCTCCTGTGAGTCCAGTTTCAGATTCCGATGCTTCACTTCAGGTTTACTGTAACCCTTGGATCTTCTTATTGTCGTTGAAACACAGAAATGGCATCCGAATTAAATCCAAATGCACAATACCGACTTAACTCCAAGAGGACTGACACTCTCGTTTTCTATTATTTGAACCTCTCCTGTGAGTCCAGTTTTAGACTACGATGCTTCACTTCAGGTTTACTGTATACCTTGCACCTTCGTATTGACGATGAAACACAGAAATGGCATCGGAATTATATTCAAAAGACACAATGTCGACTTAAGTACAAGAGGACTGACACTCTAACTTTCTATGATTTGAACCTCTCCTGTGAGTCCAGTTTTTGATTCCGATGCTTCACTACAGGTTTACTGTATACCTTGCACCTTTTTATTGACGATGAAACAGAAATTGCTTCTGAATATAATACGAAAGGCACAATGCCGACTTAAGTACAAGAGGACTGACACTCTCACATTCTATGATTTGAACCTCTCCTGTGAGTCCAGTTTTAGGTTCCTATGCTTCACTTCATGTTTACTGTATCCCTTGGACCTTCTTATTGTCGATGAAACACAGAAATGTCATCCGAATTTAATACAAAAGGCACAATGCCGACTTAAGTCCAAGAGGACTGACTCTCTCGTTTTCTATTATTTGAACCTCTCCTGTGAGTCCAGTGTTAGATTCGGATGCTTCTCTTCAGGTTTACTGTATACCTTGCACCTTCTTATTGACGATGAAACACAGAAATTGCATCCGAATATAATACAAAAGGCACAATGCCGACTTAAGTACAAGAGGACTGACACTCTCACTTTCTATGATTTGAACCTCTCCTGTGAGTCCAGTTTTAGATTCCGATGCTTCGCTTCAGCTTTACTGTATCCCTTGGACCTTCCTATTGTCGATGAAACACAGAAATGGCTTCCAAATTTAATACAAAAGGCACAATGCCGACTTAAGTGAAAGAGAACTGACACTCTCTCTTTATATGATTTGAACATCTCCTGTGAGTCCAGTTTTAGATTCCGATGCTTCACTTCAGGTTTACTGTATACCTTGCCCCTTCTTCTTGACGATGAAACACAGAAATTGCCTCCGAATTTAATACAAAACGCACAAAGCCGACTTAAGTAAAAGAGGACTGACACTCTCACTTTCTGTGATTTGAACCTCTCCTGTGAGTCCAGTTTTAGATTCTGATGCTTCACTTCATGTATACTGTATACCTTGGACCTTCTTATTGACGATGAAACACAGAAATTGCATCCGAATTTAATACAAAAGGCACAATGCTGACTTAGGTAAAAGATTACTGACTCTCTCTCTTTCTATGATTTGAACCTCTCCTGTGAGTCCAGTTTTAGATTCCGATGCTTCACTTCAGGTTTACTGTATCTCTTGGACATTCTTATTGACGATGAAGCACAGAAATTGCATTGGAATTTAATACAAAAGGCACAACGCCGACATAAGTGAAAGAGAACTGACACTCTCTCTTTATATGATTTGAACCTCTCCTGTGAGTCCAGTTTTAGATTCCGATTCTTCTCTTCAAGTTTACTGTATACCTAGCCCCTTCTTATTGACGATGAAACACAGAAATTGCATCCTAATTTAATACAAAAGGCACAATGCTGACTTAAGTAAAAGAGGACTGACACTCTCACTTTCTGTGATTTGAACCTCTCCTGTGATTCCAGTTTTAGATTCCAATGCTGCACTTCAGGTTTACTGTATACTTTAGACCTTCTTATTGACGATGAAACACAGAAATTGCATTCGAATTTAATACAAAAGGCACAATGCCGACTTAAGTACAAGAGTACTGACACTCTAACTTTCTATGATTTGAGCCTCTCCTGTGAGTCCAGTTTTAGATTCCGATGCTTCGCTTCAGGTTTACTGTATACCTTGCACCTTCTTATTGTCGATGAAACACAGAAATGGCATCTGATTTTAATACAAAAGGCACAATGCCGACTTAAGTCCAAGAGGACTGACACTCTCGTTTTCTATAATTTGAACCTCTCCTGTGAGTCCAGTTTTGGATTCCGATGCTTCACTTCAGGTTTACTGTATACCTTGCAACTTCTTATTGACGATGAAACACAGAAAATGCATCCGAAAGTAATACAAAAGGCACAATGCCGACTTAAGTACAAGAAGACTGACACTCTCACTTTCTATGATTTGAACCTCTCCTGTGAGTCCAGTTTTAGATTCCGATGCTTCACTTCAGGTTTACTGTATCCCTTGGACCTTCCTATTGTCGATGAAACACAGAAATGGCATCCGAATTTAATACATAAGGCACAATGCCGACTTAAGTCCAAGAGGACTGACACTCTCGTTTTCTATTATTTGAACCTCTCCTGTGAGTCCAGTTTTAGGTTCCGATGCTTCACTTCAGGTTTACTGTATACCTTGCACCTTCTTATTGACGATGAAACACAGAAATTGCATCCGAATTTAATACAAAAGGCACAATGCCGACTTAAGTAAAAGAGGACTGACACTTTCATTTTCTGTGATGTGATCCTCTGCTGTGAGTCCAGTTTTAGATTCCGATGCTTCACTTCAGGTTTACTGTATACCTTGGACCTTCTTATTGACGATGAAACACAGAAATTGCATTCGAATTTAATACAAAAGGCACAATGCCGACTTAAGTACAAGAGGACTGACACTCTAACTTTCTATGATTTGAGCCTCTCCTGTGAGTCCAGTTTTAGGTACCGATGCTTCACTTCAGGTTTACTGTATCCCTTGGCCCTTCTTATTGACGATGAAATACAGAAATTGCATCCGAATTGAACACAAAAGGCACAATGCCGACTTAATTACAAGATGACTGACACTCTAACTATCTATGATTTGAACCCCTCCTGTGAGTCCAGTTTTAGATTCCAATGCTTCACTTCATGTTTACTGTATCCCTTGGACCTTCTAATTGACGATGAAACACAGAAATTTAATCCGAATTTAATACAAAAGGCACAATGTCGACTTAATTAAAGGAGGACTGACACTCTCTCTTTCTATGATTTGAACCTCTCCTGTGAGTCCAGTTTTAGATTCCGATGCTTCACTTCAGGTTTACTGTATCCCTTGGACCAACTTATTGCCGATGAAACACAGAAATTGCATCGGAGTTGAATACAAAAGGCACAATGCCGACTTAAGTAAAAGAGAACTGACACTCTCTCTTTATATGATTTGAACCTCTCCTGTGAGTCCAGTTTTAGATTCCGATGCTTCACTTCAGGTCTACTGTATACCTTGCACCTTCTTATTGACGATGAAACACAGAAATTGCATCCTAATTTAATACAAAAGGCACAATGCCGACTTAAGTAAAAGAGGACTGACACTCTCACTTTCTGTGATTTGATCCTCTCCTGTGAGTCCAGTTTTAGACTCCGATGCTTCACTTCAGGTTAACTGTATACCTTGCACCTTCTTATTGACGATGAAACACAGAAATGGCATAGGAATTATATTCAAAAGACACAATTCCGACATAAGTACAAGAGGACTGACACTCTAACTTTCTATGATTTGAACCTCTCCAGTGAGTCCAGTTTTAGATTCCGATGGTTCACTACAGGTGTACTGTATACCTTGCAGCTTCTTATTGGCGATGAAACACAGAAATTGCATCCGAATATAATACAAAAGGCACAATGCCGACTTAAGTACAAGAGGACTGACACTCCCAATTTCTATGATTTGAACCTCTCCTGTGAGTCCAGTTTTTGATTCCGATGCTTCACTTCAGGTTTACTGTATACCTTGCACCTTCTTATTGACGATGAAACACAGAAATTGCATCCGAATTTAATACAAAAGGCACAATGCCGACTTAAGTGAAAGAGAACTGACACTCTCTCTTTATATGATTTGAACATCTCCTGTGAGTCCAGTTTTAGATTCCGATGCTTCACTTCAGGTTTACTGTATACCTTGCCCCTTCTTCTTGACGATGAAACACAGAAACTGCCTCCGAATTTAATACAAAACGCACAAAGCCGACTTAAGTAAAAGAGGACTGACACTCTCACTTTCTGTGATTTGAACCTCTCCTGTGAGTCCAGTTTTAGATTCTGATGCTTCACTTCATGTATACTGTATACCTTGGACCTTCTTATTGACGATGAAACACAGAAATTGCATCCGAATTTAATACAAAAGGCACAATGCTGACTTAGGTAAAAGATTACTGACTCTCTCTCTTTCTATGATTTGAACCTCTCCTGTGAGTCCAGTTTTAGATTCCGATGCTTCACTTCATGTTTACTGTATCTCTTGGACATTCTTATTGACGATGAAGCACAGAAATTGCATTGGAATTTAATACAAAAGGCACAATGCCGACATAAGTGAAAGAGAACTGACACTCTCTCTTTATATGATTTGAACCTCTCCTGTGAGTCCAGTTTTAGATTCCGATTCTTCTCTTCAAGTTTACTGTATACCTAGCCCCTTCTTATTGACGATGAAACACAGAAATTGCATCCTAATTTAATACAAAAGGCACAATGCTGACTTAAGTAAAAGAGGACTGACACTCTCACTTTCTGTGATTTGAACCTCTCCTGTGATTCCAGTTTTAGATTCCAATGCTGCACTTCAGGTTTACTGTATACTTTAGACCTTCTTATTGACGATGAAACACAGAAATTGCATTCGAATTTAATACAAAAGGCACAATGCCGACTTAAGTACAAGAGTACTGACACTCTAACTTTCTATGATTTGAGCCTCTCCTGTGAGTCCAGTTTTAGATTCCGATGCTTCGCTTCAGGTTTACTGTATACCTTGCACCTTCTTATTGTCGATGAAACACAGAAATGGCATCTGATTTTAATACAAAAGGCACAATGCCGACTTAAGTCCAAGAGGACTGACACTTTCATTTTCTGTGATTTGATCCTCTGCTGTGAGTCCAGTTTTAGATTCCGATGCTTCACTTCAGGTTTACTGTATACCTTGGACCTTCTTATTGACGATGAAACACAGAAATTGCATTCGAATTTAATACAAAAGGCACAATGCCGACTTAAGTACAAGAGGACTGACACTCTAACTTTCTATGATTTGAGCCTCTCCTGTGAGTCCAGTTTTAGGTACCGATGCTTCACTTCAGGTTTACTGTATCCCTTGGCCCTTCTTATTGACGATGAAATACAGAAATTGCATCCGAATTGAACACAAAAGGCACAATGCCGACTTAATTACAAGATGACTGACACTCTAACTATCTATGATTTGAACCCCTCCTGTGAGTCCAGTTTTAGATTCCAATGCTTCACTTCATGTTTACTGTATCCCTTGGACCTTCTAATTGACGATGAAACACAGAAATTTAATCCGAATTTAATACAAAAGGCACAATGTCGACTTAATTAAAGGAGGACTGACACTCTCTCTTTCTATGATTTGAACCTCTCCTGTGAGTCCAGTTTTAGATTCCGATGCTTCACTTCAGGTTTACTGTATCCCTTGGACCAACTTATTGCCGATGAAACACAGAAATTGCATCGGAGTTGAATACAAAATGCACAATGCCGACTTAAGTAAAAGAGAACTGACACTCTCTCTTTATATGATTTGAACCTCTCCTGTGAGTCCAGTTTTAGATTCCGATGCTTCACTTCAGGCTTACTGTATACAGAAATTGCATCGGAACTTAATACAAAAGGCACAATGCCGACTTAAGTACAAGTGGACTGACACTCTAACTATCTATGATTTGAACCTCTCTTGTGAGTCCAGTTTTAGATTCCGATGCTTCGCTACAGGTTTACTGTATACCTTGCACCTTCTTATTGTCGATGAAACACAGAAATGGCATCTGATTTTAATACAAAAGGCACAATGCCGACTTAAGTCCAAGAGGACTGACACTCTCGTTTTCTATAATTTGAACCTCTCCTGTGAGTCCAGTTTTGGATTCCGATGCTTCACTTCAGGTTTACTGTATACCTTGCAACTTCTTATTGACGATGAAACACAGAAATTGCATCCGAAAGTAATACAAAAGGCACAATGCCGACTTAAGTACAAGAAGACTGACACTCTCACTTTCTATGATTTGAACCTCTCCTGTGAGTCCAGTTTTAGATTCCGATGCTTCACTACAGGTTTACTGTATACCTTGCACCTTCTTATTGACGATGAAGCATAGAAATTGCATCCCAATATAATACAAAAGGCACAATGCCGACTTAAGTAAGAGAGGACTGACACTCTCACTTTCTGTGATTTGATCCTCTCCTGTGAGTCCAGTTTTAGATTCCAATGCTTCACTTCAGGTTTACTGTATACCTTGGACCTTCTTATTGACGATGAAACATAGAAATTGCATCCGAATTTAATACAAAAGGCACAATGCCGACTTAAGTACAAGAGGACTGACACTCTAACTTTCTATGATTTGCGCCTCTCCTGTGAGTCCAGTTTTAGATTCCGATGCTTCACTTCAGGTTTACTGTATACCTTGAACCTTCTCATTGTCGATGAAACACAGAAATGGCATCTGAATTTAATACAAAAGGCACAATGCCGACTTAAGTCCAAGAGGACTGACACTCTCGTTTTGTATAATTTGAACCTCTCCTGTGAGCCCAGTTTTAGATTCCAATGCTTCACTTCAGGTTTACTGTATACCTTGGACCTTCTTATTGACGATGAAACACAGAAATTGCATCCGTATTTAATACGAGAGGCACAATGCGGACTTAAGTACAAGAGGACTAACACTCTAACTTTCTCTGATTTGAACTTCTCCTGTGAGTCCAGTTTAAGATTCCGATGCTTCACTTCATGTTTACTGTATCCCTTGGACCTTCTTATTGACGATGAAAGACAGAAATTGCATCCGAATTAAGTTCAAAAGGTACAATGCCGACTTAAGTAAAAGATGACTGATACTCTCATTTTCTGTGATTTGAACCTCTCCTGTGAGTCCAGTTTTAGACTTCGATGCTTCACTTCAGGTTTACGGTATACCTTGCTCCTTTTTATTAACGATGAAACACAGAAATTCCACCGGAATTAAAATTAAAAGGCACAATGCCGACTTAAATACAAGAGGACTGACACTCTAACTTTCTATGATTTGAACCTCTCCTGTGAGTCCAGTTTTAGATTCCGATGCTTCACTTAAGGTTTACTGTATACCTTGCACTTTCTTATTGACGATGAAACACTGAAATTGCATCGGAATTAAATTCAAAAGGCACAATGCCGACTTAAGTACAAGAGGACTGACACTCTAACTCTCTATGATTTGAACCTCTCCTGTGAGTCCAGTTTTTGATTCCGATGCTTCACTTCAGGTTTTCTGTATACCATGCACCTTCTTATTGACGATGAAACACAGAAATTGCATCGGAATTAAATTCAAAAGGCACAATGCCGACTTAAGTACAAGAGGACTGACACTCTAACTATCTATGATTTGAACCCCTCCTGTGAGTCCAGTTTTAGATTCCGATGCTTCACTTTAGGTTTACTGTAGCCCTTGGACCTTCTAATTGACGATGAAACACAGAAATTGCATCCGCATTTAATAAAAAAGGCACAATGCCGACTTAAGTACAGGAGGACTGACAGTCTCCCTTTCTATGATTTGAACCTCTCTTGTGAGTCCAGTTTTAGGTACCGACGCTTCACTTCAGGTTTACTGTATCCCTTGGACCTTCTTATTGACGATGAAATACAGAAATTGCATCCGAATTTAACACAAAAGGCACAATGCCGACTTAAGTACAAGCGGACTGACACTCTCACTTTCTATAATTTGAACTTCTCCTGTGAGTCCAGTTTTAGATTCCGATGCTTCACTTCATGTTTACTGTTTCCCTTGGACCTTCTTATTGACGATGAAACACAGAAATTTATTCCGAATTTAATACAAAAGGCACAATGCCGACTTAATTAAAGGAGGACTGACACTCTCTCTTTCTATGATTTGAACCTCTTCTGTGAGTCCAGTTTTAGATTCCGATGCTTCACTTTGGGTTTACTGTATCCCTTGGACCTTCTTATTGACGATGAAACACAGAAATTGCATCGGAGTTTAATACCAAAGGCACAATGCCGACTTAAGCAAAAGAGAACTGACACTCTCTCTTTATATGATTTGAACCTCTCCTGTGAGTCCAGTTTTAGATTCCGATGCTTCACTTCAGGTTTACTGTATACAGAAATTGCATCGGAACTTAATACAAAAGGACAATGCCGACTTAAGTAAAAGAGGAATGGCACTCTTACTTTCTATGATTTAAACCCCTCCTGTGAGTCCAGTTTTAGATTCCGATGCTTCACTTCAGGTTTACTGCATCCCTTGGACCTTCTTATTGACGATGAAACACAGAGTTTGCATGCGAATTTAATACAAAAGACACAATGCCGACTTAAGAACAAGAGGACTTACACTCTCACTTTCTATGATTTGAACCGCTCCTGTGAGTCCAATTTAAGATTCCGATGCTTCACTTCAGGTTAACTGTATACCTTACACCTTCTTATTGACGATAAAGCACAGAAATTGCAGCCGAATTTATTACAAAAGGCACAATGCCGACTTAAGTACAAGAGGACTGACACTCTCACTTTCTACGATTTGAACCTCTCCTGTGAGTCCAGTTTCAGATTTCGATGCTTCACTTCGAGTTTACTGTATACCTTGCACCTTCTTATTGACGATGAAAGACAGAAATTGCATCCGAATTACGTTCAAAAGGCACAATGCCGACTTAAGTAAAAGATGACTGATACTCTCATTTTCTGTGATTTGAACCTCTCCTGTGAGTCCAGTTTTAGACTTCGATGCTTCACTTCAGGTTTACGGTATATCTTGCTCCTTCTTATTAACGATGAAACACAGAAATTGCACCGGAATTAAAATTAAAAGGCACAATGCCGACTTAAATACAAGAGGACTGACACTCTAACTTTCTATGATTTGAACCTCTCCTGTGAGTCCAGTTTTAGATTCCGATGCTTCACTTAAGGTTTACTGTATACCTTGCACTTTCTTATTGACGATGAAACACTGAAATTGCATCGGAATTAAATTCAAAAGGCACAATGCCGACTTAAGTACAAGAGGACTGACACTCTAACTCTCTATGATTTGAACCTCTCCTGTGAGTCCAGTTTTTCATTCCGATGCTTCACTTCAGGTTTTCTGTATACCATGCACCTTCTTATTGACGATGAAACACAGAAATTGCATCGGAATTAAATTCAAAAGGCACAATGCCGACTTAAGTACAAGAGGACTGACACTCTAACTATCTATGATTTGAACCCGTCCTGTGAGTCCAGTTTTAGATTCCGATGCTTCACTTTAGGTTTACTGTAGCCCTTGGACCTTCTAATTGACGATGAAACACAGAAATTGCATCCGCATTCAAAAAAAAGGCACAATGCCGACTTAAGTACAAGAGGACTGACAGTCTCCCTTTCTATGATTTGAACCTCTCTTGTGAGTCCAGTTTTAGGTACCGATGCTTCACTTCAGGTTTACTGTATCCCTTGGACCTTCTTATTGACGATGAAATACAGAAATTGCATCCGAATTTAACACAAAAGGCACAATGCCGACATAAGTACAAGCGGACTGACACTCTCACTTTCTATAATTTGAACTTCTCCTGTGAGTCCAGTTTTAGATTCCGATGCTTCACTTCATGTTTACTGTTTCCCTTGGATCTTCTTATTGACGATGAAACACAGAAATGTATTCCGAATTTAATACAAAAGGCACAATGCCGACTTAATTAAAGGAGGACTGACACTCTAACTCTCTATGATTTGAATCTTTCCTGTGATTCCAGTTTTAGATTCCGATGCTTCACTTCAGGGTTACTGTGTACCATGCACCTTCTTATTGACGATAAAACACAGAAATTGCATCGGAATTAAATTCAAAAGGCACAATGCCGACTTAAGTACAAGAGGACTGACACTCTAACTATCTATGATATGAACCCCTCCTGTGAGTCCAGTTTTAGATTCCGATGCTTCACTTCATTTTTACTGTATACCTTGCACCTTCTAATTGACGATGAACCACAGAAATTGCATCCGAATTTAATACAAAATTCACAATGCCGACTTAAGTACAAGAGGACTGACACTCTCCCTTTCTATGATTTGGACCTCTCCTGTGAGTCCGGATTTAGGTACCGACGCTTCACTTCAGGTTTACTGTATCCCTTGGACCTTCTTATTGACGATGAAATACAGAAATTGCATCCGAATTTTATACAAAAGGCACAATGACGACTTAAGTACAAGCGGACTTAAGTAAAAGAGGACTGACACTCTCACTTTCTGTGATTTGAACCTCTCCTGTGAGTCCAGTTTTAGACTCCGATGCTTCACTTCAGGTTTACTGTATACCTTGCACCTTCTTATTGACGATGAAACACAGAAATGGCATCGGAATTATATTCAAAAGACACAATGCCGACTTAAGTACAAGAGGACCGACACTCTAACTTTCTATGATTTGAAACTATCCTGTGAGTCCAGTTTTAGATTCCGATGCTTCACTACAGGTTTACTGTATACCTTCCACCTTCTTATTGACGATGAAACACAGAAATTGCATCCGAATATAATACAAAAGGCACAATGCCGACTTAAGTACAAGAGGACTGACACTCTCACTTTCTATGATTTGAACCTCTCCTGTGAGTCCAGTTTTAGATTCCGATGCTTCACTTCAGGTTTACTGTATACCTTGCACCTTCTTATTGACGATGAAAGACAGAAAATGCATCCGAATTTAATACAAAAGGCACAATGCCGACTTAAGTAAAAGAGGACTGACACTCTCACTTTCTGTGATTTGAACCTCTCCTGTGAGTCCAGTTTTAGATTCCGATGCGTCACTTCAGGTTTACTGTATACCTTGCACCTTCTTATTGACGATGAAACACAGAAATTGCATCGGAATTTAATACAAAAGTCACAATGCCGATATAAGTACAAGGGAACTGACACTCTCACTTTCTATGATTTGAACCTCTCCTGTGAGTCCAGAATTTGACTCCGATGCTTCACGTCAGGTTTACTGTATCCCTCGGACCTTCTTATTGACGATGAAACACAGAAATTGCATCCGAATATAATACAAAAGGCACAATGCCGACTTAAGTACAAGAATACTGACACTCTCACTTTCTATGATTTGAACCCCTCCTGTGAGTCCAGTTTTAGATTCCGATGCTTCACTTCAGGTTTACTGTATACCTTGCACCTTCTTATTGACGATGAAAGACAGAAATTGCATCCGAATTTAATACAAAAGGCACAATGCCGACTTAAGTAAAAGAGGACTGACCTTCTCACTTTCTGTGATTTGAACCTCTCCTGTGAGTCCAGTTTTAGATTCCGATGCTTCACTTCAGGTTTACTGTATCCCTTGGACCTTCTTATTGACGATGAAACATCGAAATTGCATCCGAATTTAATACAAAAGGCACAATGCCGACTTAAGTACAAGAGGATTGACACTCTAACTTTTTATGATTTGAACCTCTCCTGTGAGTCCAGTTTTAGATTCCGATGCGTCACTTCAGGTTTACTGTATACCTTGCACCTTCTTATTGACGATGAAACACAGAAATTACATTGGAATTTAATACAAAAGGCACAATGCCGACATAAGTACAAGGGAACTGACACTCTCACTTTCTATGATTTGAACCTCTCCTGTGAGTCCAGAATTTGACTCCGATGCTTCACTTCAGGTTTACTGTATCCCTTGGACCTTCTTATTGACGATGAAACACAGAAATTGAATCCGAATTTAATACAAAAGGCACAATGCCGACTTAAGTACAAGAGGACTGAGACTCTAACTCTCTATGATTTGAACCTCTCCTGTGAGTCCAATTTTAGATTCCGATGCTTCACTTCAGGTTTTCTGTATACCATGCACATTCTTATTGACGATTAAACACAGAAATTGCATCGGAATTAAATTCAAAAGGCACAATGCCGACATAAGTACAAGAGGACTGACACTCTAACTATCTATGATTTGAACCCCACCTGTGAGTCCAGTTTTAGATTCCGATGCTTCCCTCAGGTTTACTGTAGCCCTTGGACCTTCTAATTGACGATGAAACACAGATATTGCATCCGAATTTAATAAAAAAGGCACAATGCCGACTTAAGTACAAGAGGACTGACACTCTCCCTTTCTATGATTTGAACCTCTTCTGTGAGTCCAGTTTAAGATTCCGATGCTTCACTTAATGTTTACTGTATACCTTGCACCTTCTTATTGACGATGAAACACAGAAATTGCATCCGAATTTAATACAAAAGGCACAATGGCGACTTAAGTACAAGAGGACTGACACTCTCCCTTTCTATGATTTGAACGTCTCTTGTGAGTCCAGTTTTAGGTACCGATGCTTCACTTCAGGTTTACTGTATCGTTTGGACCTTCTTATTGACTATGAAATACAGAAATTGCATGCGAATTTAATACAAAAGGCACAATGCCGACAATAAGTACAAGCTGACTGACACTCTCTCTTTCTATAATTTGAACCTCTCCTGTGAGTCCAGTTTTAGATTCCAATGCTTCACTTCATGTTTACTGTTTCCCTTGGACCTTCTTATTGACGATGAAACACAGAAATTGCATCCGAATTTAATACAAAAGGCACAATGCCGACTTAATTAAAAGAGGACTGACACTCTCTCTTCCTATGATTTGAACCTCTCCTGTGAGTCCAGTTTTAGATTCCGATGCTTCACTTTGGGTTTACTGTATCCCTTGGACCTTCTTATTGACGATGAAACACAGAAATTGCATCGGAGTTTAATACAAAAGGCACAATGCCGACTTAAGTAAAAGAGAACTGACACTCTCTCTTTATATGATTTGAACCTCTCTTGTGAGTCCAGTTTTAGATTCCGATGCTTCACTTCAGGTTTACTGTATACAGAAACTGCATTGGCATTTAATACAAAAGGCACAATGCCGACTTAAGTAAAAGAGTACTGACACTCACACTTTCTGTGATTTGAACCTCTCCTGTGAGTCCAGTTTTAGACTCCGATGCTTCACTTCAGGTTTACTGTATACCTTGCTCCTTCTTATTAACGATGAAACACAGAAATTGCACCGGAATTAAAATTAAACGGCACAATGCCGACTTAAATACAAGAGGACTGAGAATCTAACCTTCTATGATTAGAACCTCTCCTGTGAGTCCAGTTTTAGATTCCGATGCTTCGCTTCATGTTTACTGTATACCTTGCACCTTCTTATTGACGAGGAAACACGGAAATTGCATCCGAATTTAATACAAAAGGCACAATGCCGACTTAAGTACAAGAGGACTGACACTCTCCCTTTCTATGATTTGAACCTCTCCTGTGAGTCCAGATTTAGATACCGATGCTTCACTTCAGGTTTACTGTATCCCTTGGACCTTCTTATTGACGATGAAATACAGAAATTGCATCCGAATGTAATACAAAAGGCACAAAGCCGACTTAAGTACAAGCGACTGACACTCTCTCTTTCTACAATTTCAACCTCTCCTGTGAGTCCAGTTTTAGATTCCGATGCGTCACTTCAGGTTTACTGTATACCTTGCACCTTCTTATTGTCGATGAAACACAGAAATGGCATCTGAATTTAATACAAAAGGCACAATGCCGACTTAAGTCCAAGAGGACTGACACTCTCACTTTCTGTGATTTGTACCTCTCCTGTGAGTCCAGTTTTAGATTCCGATGCTTCACTTCAGGTTTACTGTATACCTTGGACCTTCTTATTGACGATGAAACACAGAAATTGCATCCGAATTTAATACAAAAGGCACAATGCCGACTTAAGTAAAAGAGGACTGACACTCTCACTTTCTATGATTTGAACCTCTCCTGTGAGTCCAGTTTTAGATTCCGATGCTTCACTTCAGGTTTACTGTATACCTTGGACCTTCTTATTGACGATGAAACACAGAAATTGCATCCGAATTTAATACAAAAGGCACAATGCCGACTTAAGTACAAGAGGACTGACACTCTCACTTTCTATGATTTGAACCTCTCCTGTGAGTCCAGTTTTAGACTCCGATGCTTCACTTCAGGTTTACTGTATACCTTGGACCTTCTTATTGACGATGAAACACAGAAATTGAATCCGAATTTAATACAAAAGGCACAATGCCGACATAAGTAAAAGAGGACTGACACTCTCACTTTCTATGATTTGAACCACTCCTGTGAGTCCAGTTTTAGATTCCGATGCTTCACTTCAGGTTTACTGTAGCCCTTGGACCTTCTAATTGACGATGAAACACAGAAATTGCATCCGAATTTAATAAAAATGGCACAATGCCGACTTAAGTACAAGAGGACTGACAGTCTCCCTTTCTATGATTTGAACCTCTTCTGTGAGTCCAGTTTTAGATTCCGATGCTTCACTTCATGTTTACTTTATACCTTGCACCTTCTCATTGACGGTGAAACACAGAAATTGCATCCGAATTTAATACAAAAGGCACAATGCCGACTTAAGTACAAGAGGACTGTCACTCTGCCTTTCTATGATTTGAACTTCTCTTGTGTGTCCAGTTTTAGGTACCGATGCTTCACTTCATGTTTACTGTATCCTTTGGACCTTCTTATTGACGATGAAATACAGAAATTGCATCCGAATTTAATACAAAAGGCACAATGCCGACTTAAGTACAAGCGGACTGACACTCTCTCTTTCTATAATTTGAACCTCTCCTGTGAGTCCAGTTTTAGATTCCGATGCTTCACTTCATGTTTACTGTATACCTTGCATCTTCTTATTGACGATGAAACACAGAAGTTGCATCCGAATTTAATACAAAAAGCACAATGCCGTCTTAAGTAAAAGAGAACTGACACTCTCACTTTATATGATTTGAACCTCTCCTGTGAGTCCAGTTTTAGATTCCGATGCTTCACTTCAGTTTTACAGTATACAGAAATTCAATCGGAATTTAATACAAAAGGCACAATGCCGACTTAAGTAAAAGAGGACTGACACTCACAATTTCTGTTATTTGAACCTCTCCTGTGAGTCCAGTTTTACACTCCGATGCTTCACTTCAGGTTTACTATATACCTTGCTCCTTCTTATTAACGATGAAACACAGAAATTGCACCGGAATTAAAATTAAAAGGCACAATGCCGACTTAAATACAAGAGGACTGACAATCTAACTTTCTATGATTAGAACCTCTCCTGTGAGTCCAGTTTTAGATTCCGATGCTTCACTACAGGTTTACTGTATACCTTGCACCTTCTTATCGACGATGGAACACAGAAATTGCATCTGAATTTAATACAAAAGGCAGAATGCCGACTTAAGTACAAGTGGACAGACACTCTCACTTTCTATATTTGAACCTCTCCTGTGAGTCCAGTTTTAGATTCCGATGCTTCACTTCAGGTTTACTGTATCCCTTGGATGTCCTTATTGACGATGAAACACAGAAATGGCATCCGAATTTAATACAAAAGGCACAATACCGACTTAAGTCCAAGAGGACTGACACTCTCGTTTTCTATTATTTGAACCTCTCCTGTGAGTCCACTTTTAGATTCCGATGCTTCACTTCATGTTTACTGTATACCTTGCACCTTCTTATTGACGATGAAACACAGAAATTGCATCCGAATTTAATACAAAAGGCACAATGGCGACTTAAGTACAAGAGGACTGACACTCTCCCTTTCTATGATTTGAACGTCTCTTGTGAGTCCAGTTTTAGGTACCGATGCTTCACTTCAGGTTTACTGTATCCTTTGGACCTTCTTATTGACGATGAAATACAGAAATTGCATCCGAATTTAATACAAAAGGCACAATGCCGACAATAAGTACAAGCGGACTGACACTCTCTCTTTCTATAATTTGAACCTCTCCTGTGAGTCCAGTTTTAGATTCCAATGCTTCACTTCATGTTTACCGTTTCCCTTGGACCTTCTTATTGACGATGAAACACAGAAATTGCATCCGAATTTAATACAAAAGGCACAATGCCGACTTAATTAAAAGAGGACTGACACTCTCTCTTCCTATGATTTGAACCTCTCCTGTGAGTCCAGTTTTAGATTCCGATGCTACACTTCGGGTTTACTGTATCCCTTGGACCTTCTTATTGACGATGAAACACAGAAACTGCATCGGAGTTTAATACAAAAGGCACAATGCCGACTTAAGTAAAAGAGAACTGTCACTCTCTCTTTATATGATTTGAACCTCTCTTGTGAGTCCAGTTTTAGATTCCGATGCTTCACTTCAGGTTTACTGTATACAGAAACTGCATTGGCATTTAATACAAAAGGCACAATGCCGACTTAAGTAAAAGAGGACTGACACTCACACTTTCTGTGATTTGAACCTCTCCTGTAAGTCCAGTTTTAGACTCCGATGCTTCACTTCAGGTATACTGTATACCTTGCTCCTTCTTATTAACGATGAAACACAGAAATTGCACCGGAATTAAAATTAAACGGCACAATGCGGACTTAAATACAAGAGGACTGAGAATCTAACTTTCTATGATTAGAACCTCTCCTGTGAGTCCAGTTTTAGATTCCGATGCTTCACTACAGGTTTACTGTATACCTTGCAACTTCTTATTGACGATGGAACACAGAAATTGCATCCGAATTTAATACAAAAGGCACAATGCCGACTTAAGTACAAGAGGACTGACACTCTCAATTTCTATGATTTGAACCTCTCCTGAGAGTCCAGTTTTTGATTCCGATGCTTCACTTCAGGTTTACTATATCCCTTGGATGTCCTTATTGACGATGAAATACAGAAATTGCATCCGAATTTAATATAAAAGGCACAGTGCCGACTTATGTAAAAGAGGATTGACACTCTCTCTTTCTATGATTTGAACCTCTCCTGTGAGTCCAGTTTTTGATTCCGATGCTTCACTTCAGGTTTGCTGTATACCTTGCACTTTCTTAGTGACGATGAAACACAGAAATTGCAGCGGAATTAAATTCAAACGGCACAATGCCGACTTAAGTACAAGAGGACTGACACTCTAACTCTCTATGATTTGAAACTCTCCTGTGAGTCCAGTTTTAGATTCCGATGCTTCACTTCAGGGTTACTGTATACCATGCACCTTCTTATTGACGATGAAACACAGAAATTGCACGGAATTAAATTCAAAAGGCACAATGCCGACTTAAGTACAAGAGGACTGACACTCTAACTATCTATGATATGAACCCCTCCTGTGAGTCCAGTTTTAGATTCCGATGCTTCACCTCATGTTTACTGTATACCTTGCACCTTCTTATTGACGAGGAAACACGGAAATTGCATCCGAATTTAATACAAAAGGCACAATGCCGACTTAAGTACAAGAGGACTGACACTCTCCCTTTCTATGATTTGAATCTCTCCTGTGAGTCCAGTTTTAGATACCGATGCTTCACTTCAGGTTTACTGTATCCCTTGGACCTTCTTATTGACGATGAAATACAGAAATTGCATCCGAATTTAATACAAAAGGCACAATGCCGACTTAAGTACAAGCGGACTGACACTCTCTCTTTCTACAATTTGAACCTCTCCTGTGAGTCCAGTTTTAGATTCCGATGCGTCACTTCAGGTTTACTGTTTACCTTGCACCTTCTTATTGTCGATGAAACACAGAAATGGCATCTGAATTTAATACAAAAGGCACAATGCCGACTTAAGTCCAAGAGGACTGACACTCTCGTTTTCTATTACACTCCTGGAAATGGAAAAAAGGACACATTGACACCGTAGTGTCAGACCCACCATACTTGCTCCGGACACTGCGAGAGGGCTGTACAAGCAATGATCACACGCACGGCACAGCGGACACACCAGGAACCGCGGTGTTGGCCGTCGAATGGCGCTAGCTGCGCAGCACCTGTGCACCGCCGCCGTCAGTGTCAGCCAGTTTGCCGTGGCATATGGAGCTCCATCGCAGTCTTTAACACTGGTAGCATGCCGCGACAGCGTGGACGTGAACCGTATGTGCAGTTGACGGACTTTGAGCGAGGGCATACAGTGGGCATGCGGGAGGCCGGGTGGACGTACCGCCGAATTGCTCAACACGTGGGGCGTGAGGTCTCCACAGTACATCGATGTTGTCGCCAGTGGTCGGCGGAAGGTGCACGTGCCCGTCGAAATGGGACCGGACCGCAGCGACGCACGGATGCACGCCAAGACCGTAGGATCCTACGCAGTGCCGTAGGGGACCGCACCGCCACTTCCCAGCAAATTAGGGACACTGTTGCTCCTGGGGTATCGGCGAGGACCATTCGCAACCGTCTCCATGAAGCTGGGCTACGGTCCCGCACACCGTTAGGCCGTCTTCCGCTCACGCCCCAACATCGTGCAGCCCGCCTCCAGTGGTGTCGCGACAGGCGTGAATGGAGGGACGAATGGAGACGTGTCGTCTTCAGCGATGAGAGTCGCTTCTGCCTTGGTGCCAATGATGGTCGTATGCGTGTTTGGCGCCATGCAGGTGAGCGCCACAATCAGGACTGCATACGACCGAGGCACACAGGGCCAACACCCGGCATCATGGTGTGGGGAGCGATCTCCTACACTGGCCGTACACCACTGGTGATCGTCGAGGGGACACTGAATAGTGCACAGTACATCCAAACCGTCATCGAACCCACCGTTCTACCATTCCTAGACCGGCAAGTTAACTTGCTGTTCCAACAGGACAATGCACGTCCGCATGTATCCTGTGCTACCCAACGTGCTCTAGAAGGTGTAAGTCAACTACCCTGGCCAGCAAGATCTCCGCATCTGTCCCCCATTGAGCATGTTTGGGACTGGATGAAGCGCCGTCCTACGCGGTCTGCACGTCCAGCACGAACGCTGGTGCAACTGAGGCGCCAGGTGGAAATGGCATGGCAAGCCGTTCCACAGGACTACATCCAGCATCTGTACGATCGTCTCCATGGGAGAATAGCAGCCTGCATTGCTGCGAAAGGTGGATATACACTGTACTAGTGCCGACATTGTGAATGCTCTGTTGCCTGTGTCTATGTGCCTGTGGTTCTGTCAGTGTGATCATGTGATGTAGCTGACCCCAGGAATGTGTCAATAAAGTTTCCCCTTCCCGGGACAATGAATTCACGGTGTTCTTATTTCAATTTCCAGGAGTGTATTTGAGCCTCTCCTGTGAGTCCAGTTTTAGATTCCGATGCGTCACTTCAGGATTACTGTATACCTTGCACCTTGTTATTGACGATGAAACACAGAAGTTGCATCCGAATTTAATACAAAAGGCACAATGCCGACTTAAGTAAAAGAGGACTGACACTCTCACATTCTGTGATTTGTACCTCTCCTGTGAGTCCAGTTTTAGACTCCGATGCTTCACTTCAGGTTTTCTGTATACCACGCACCTTCTTATTGACGATGAAACACAGAAATTGCATCGGAATTAAATTCAAAAGGCACAATGCCGACTTAAGTACAAGAGGACTGACACTCTCCCTTTCTATGATTTGAACCTCTTCTGTGAGTCCAGTTTTAGATTCCGATGCTTCACTTCATGTTTACTGTATACCTTGCACCTTCTCATTGACGGTGAAACACAGAAATTGCATCCGAATTTAATACAAACGGCACAATGCCGACTTAAGTACAAGAGGACTGACACTCTGCCTTTCTATGATTTGAACTTCTCTTGTGAGTCCAGTTTTAGGTACCGATGCTTCACTTCAGGTTTACTGTATCCTTTGGACCTTCTTATTGACGATGAAATACAGAAATTGCATCCGAATTTAATACAAAAGGCACAATGCCGACTTAAGTACAAGCGGACTGACACTCTCTCTTTCTATAATCTGAACCTCTCCTGTGAGTCCAGTTTTAGATTCCGATGCTTCACTTCATGTTTACTGTATACCTTGCATCTTCTTATTGACGATGAAACACAGAAATTGCATCCGAATTTAATACAAAAAGCACAATGCCGTCTTAAGTAAAAGAGAACTGACACACTCTCTTTATATGATTTGAACCTCTCCTGTGAGTCCAGTTTTAGATTCCGATGCTTCACTTCAGTTTTACAGTATACAGAAATTCAATCGGAATTTAATACAAAAGGCACAATGCCGACTTAAGTAAAAGAGGACTGACACTCACAATTTCTGTTATTTGAACCTCTCCTGTGAGTCCAGTTTTACACTCCGATGCTTCACTTCAGGTTTACTATATACCTTGCTCCTTCTTATTAACGATGAAACACAGAAATTGCACCGGAATTAAAATTAAAAGGCACAATGCCGACTTAAATACAAGAGGACTGACAATCTAACTTTCTATGATTAGAACCTCCCCTGTGAGTCGAGTTTTAGATTCCGATGCTTCACTACAGGTTTACTGTATACCTTGCACCTTCTTATCGACGATGGAACACAGAAATTGCATCTGAATTTAATACAATAGGCAGAATGACGACTTAAGTACAAGTGGACAGACACACTCACTTTCTATATTTGAACCTCTCCTGTGAGTCCAGTTTTAGAATCCGATGCTTCACTTCAGGTTTACTGTATCCCTTGGATGTCCTTATTGACGATGAAACACAGAAATTGCATCCGAATTTAATACAAAAGGCACAGTGCCGACTTATGTTAAAGAGGATTGACACTCTCTCTCTCTATCATTTGAACCTCTCCTGCGAGTCCAGTTTTTGATTCCGATGCTTCACTTCAGGTTTACTGTATACCTTGCACTTTCTTAGTGACGATGAAACACAGAAATTGCATCGGAATTAAATTCAAAAGGCACAATGCCGACTTAAGTGCAAGAGGACTGACACTCTAACTCTCTATGATTTGAAACTCTCCTGTGAGTCCAGTTTTAGATTCCGATGCTTCACTTCAGGGTTACTGTATACCATGCACCTTCTGATTGACGATGAAACACAGAAATTGCATCGGAATTAAATTCAAAAGGCACAATGCCGACTTAAGTACAAGAGGACTGACACTCTAACTATCTATTATATGAACCCCTCCTGTGAGTCCAGTTTTAGATTCCGATGCTTCACTTCATGTTTACTATATACCTTGCATCTTCTTATTGACGATGAAACACAGAAATTGCATCCGAATTTAATACAAAAGGCACAATGCCGACTTAAGTAAAAGAGGACTGACACTCTCACTTTCTATGATTTGAACCTCTCCTGTGAGTCCAGTTTTAGACTCCGATGCTTCACTTCAGGTTTACTGTATACCTTGGACCTTCTTATTGACGATGAAACACAGAAATTGCATCTGAATTTAATACAGAGGGCACAATGTCGACTTAAGTAAAAGAGGACTGACACTCTCACTTTCTATGATTTGAACCTCTCCTGTGAGTCCAATTTTAGACTCCGATGCTTCACTTCAGGTTTACTGTATACCTTGCACCTTCTTATTGACGATGAAACACAGAAATGGCATCGGAATTATATTCAAAAGATACAATGCCGACTTAAGTACAAGAGTATTGACACTCTAACTTTCTATGATTTGAACCTCTCCTTTGAGACCAGTTTTAGATTCCGATGCTTCACTACAGGTTTACTGTATACCTTGCACCTTCTTATTGACGATGAAACACAGAAGTTGCATCCGAATATAATACAAAAGGCACAATGCCGACTTAAGTACAAAAGGACTGACACTCGCACTTTCTATGATTTGAACCTCTCCTGTGAGTCCAGTTTTAGATTCCGATGGTTCACTTCAGGTTTACTGTATCCCTTGGACCTTCTTATTGACGATGAAACACAGAAATGACATCCGAATGTAATACAAAAGGCACAATACCGACTTAAGTCCAAGAGGACTGACACTCTGGTTTTCTATTATTTGAACCCCTCCTGTGAGTCCAGTTTTAGATTCCGATGCTTCACTTCATGTTTACTGTATACCTGCACCTTCTTATTGACGATGATACACAGAAATTGCATCCGAATTTAATACAAAAGGCACATTGCCAACTTAAGTACAAGACTACTGACACTCTCACTTTCTATGATTTGAACCTCTCCTGTGAGTCCAGCTTTAGATTCCGATGCTTCACTTCAGGTTTACTGTATCCCTTGACTTTCTTATTGACGATGAAATACAGAAATTGCATCCGAATTTTATACAAAAGGCACAATGCCGACTTAAGTACAGGCGGACGGACACTCTCTCTTTCTGTGATTTGAACCTCTCCTGTGAGTCCAGTTTATACTCCGATCCTTCACTTCAGGTTTACTGTATACCTTGGATCTTCTTATTGACGATGAAACACAGAAATGACATCCGAATGTAATACAAAAGGCACAATACCGACTTAAGTCCAAGAGGACTGACACTCTGGTTTTCTATTATTTGAACCCCTCCTGTGAGTCCAGCTTTAGATTCCGATGCTACACTTCAGGTTTACTGTATACTTTGCACTTTCTTATTGGCGATGAAACACAGAAATTGCATCGGCATTAAATTCAAACGGCTCAATACCGACTTAAGTATATGAGGACTGACACTCTAACTCTCTATGATTTGAACCCCTCCTGTGAGTCCAGTTTTAGATTCCGATGCTTCACTTCAGGTTTACTGTATCCCTTGGACCTTCTTATTGACGATGAAACACAGAAATTGCAGCGGAATTAAATTAAAAAGGCACAATGCCGACTTAAGTACAAGAGGACTGACACTCTAACTATCTATGATTTGAACCCCTCCTGTGAGTCCAGTTTTAGATTCCGATGCTTCACATCTGGTTTACTGTAGCCCTTGGACCTTCTAATTGACGATGAAACACAGAAATTGCATCCGAATTTAATAAAAAAGGCACAATGCCGACATAAGTACAAGTGGACTGACACTCTCATTTTCTATGATTTGAACCTCTCCTGTGAGTCCAGTTTTAGATTCCGATGCTTCACTTCATGTTTACTGTATACCTTGCACCTTCTATTGACGATGATACACAGAATTTGCATCCGAATTTAATACAAAAGGCACAATGCCAACCTAAGTACAAGAGGACTGACACTCTCCCTTTCTATGATTTGAACCGCTCCTGTGAGTCCAGTTTTAGATTCCGATGCTTCACCTCAGGTTTACTGTATCTATTGACCTTCTTATTGACCATGAAATACAGAAATTGCATCCGAATTTAATACAAAAGGCACAATGCCGACTTAAGTACAAGCTGACTGACACTCTCTATTTCTATTATTTCTATAATTTGAACCTCTCCTGTGAGTCCAGTTTTAGATTCCGATGCTTCACCTAATGTTTACTGTATCCCTTGGACCTTCTTATTGACGATGAAAGACAGAAATTGCATCCGAATTTAATACAAAAGGCACAATGCCGACTTAAGTATAAGAGGACTGACACTCTAACTCTCTATGATTTGAACCTCTCCTGTGAGTCCAGTTTTAGATTCCGATGCTTCCCTTCAGGTTTTCTGTATACCATGCAACTTCTTATTGACGATGAAACACAGATATTGCATCGGAATTAAATTCAAATGGCACAATGCCGACTTACGTACAAGAGGACTGACACTCTAACTATCTATGATTTGAACCCCTCCTGTGAGTCCAGTTTTAGATTCCGATGCTTCACTTCAGGTTTACTGTAGCCCTTGGACCTTCTAATTGACGATGAAACACAGAAATTGCATCCGAATTTAATAAAAAAGGCACAATGCCGACTTAAGTACAGGAGGACTGACACTCTCCCTTTCTATGATTTGAACCTCTTCTGTGAGTCCAGTTTTAAATTCCGATGCTTCACTTCATGTTTACTGTATCCCTTCGACCTTCTTATTGACGATGAAACACAGAAATTGCATCCGAATTTAATACAAAAGGCACAATACCGACTTAATTAAAAGAGGACTGACACTCTCTATTTCTATGATTTGAACCTCTCCTGTGAGTCCAGTTTTAGATTCCGATGCTTCACTTCGGGTTTACTGTATCCCTTAGACCTTCTTATTGATGATGAAACACAGAAATTGCACCGGAGTTTAATAGAAAAGGCACAATGCCGACATAAGTAAAAGAGAACTGACACTCTCTCTTTATATGATTTGAACCTCTCCTGTGAGTCCGGTTTTTGATTCCGAAGCTTCAATTCAGGTTTACTGTATCCCTTGGATGTCCTTATTGACGATGAAATACGGAAATTGCATCCGAATTTAATACAAAAGGCACAGTGTCTACTTATGTAAAAGAGAATTGACACTCTCTCTTTCTATGATTTGAACCTCTCCTGTGAGTCCAGTTTTTGATTCCGATGCTTCACTACAGGTTTACTGTATACCTTGCACTTTCTTAGTGACGATGAAACACAGAAATTGCATCGGAATTAAATTCAAAAGGCACAATGCCGACTTAAGTACAAGAGGACTGACACTCTAAATCTCTTTGATTTGAATCTCTCCTGTGAGTCCAGTTTTAGATTCCGATGCTTCACTTCAGGGTTACTGTATACCATGCACCTTCTTATTGACGATGAAACACAGAAATTGCATCGAAATTAAATTCAAAAGGCACAATGCCGACTTAAGTACAAGAGGACTGACACTCTAAATATCTATGATTTGAAACCCTCCTGTGAGTCCAGTTTTAGATTCCGATGCTTCACTTCAGGTTTACTGTATACCTTGCACCTTCTTATTGACGATGAAACACAGAAATTGCATCGGAACTTAATACATAAGGCACAATGCCGACTTAAGTCAAAGAGGACTGGCACTCTCACTTTCTATGATTTAAATCCCTCCTGTGAGTCCGGTTTAAGATTCGGATGCTTCACTTCAGGTTTACTGTATCCCTTGGACCTTCTTATTGACGATGAAACACAGAGTTTGCATGCGAATTTTATACAAGAGGCACAATGCGGACTTAAGTAAAAGAGGACTAGCACTTTAACTTTCTCTGATTTGAACCTCTCCTGTGAGTCCAGTTTCAGATTCCGATGCCACACTTCATGTTTACTGTATCCCTTGGACCTTCTTATTGACGATGAAACACAGAAATTGCCTCCGAATTTAATACAAAAGGCACAATGCCGACTTAAGTACAAGAGGACTGACACTCTAAATATCTATGATTTGAAACCCTCCTGTGAGTCCAGTTTTAGATTCCGATGCTTCACTTCAGGGTTACTGTATACCATGCACCTTCTTATTGACGATGAAACACAGAAATTGCATCGAAATTAAATTCAAAAGGCACAATGCCGACTTAAGTACAAGAGGACTGACACTCTAAATATCTATGATTTGAAACCCTCCTGTGAGTCCAGTTTTAGATTCCGATGCTTCACTTCAGATTTACTGTATCCCTTGGACCTTCTTATTGACGATGAAACACAGAAATCATCGGAATTTAATACAAAAGGCACAATGCCGACTTAAGTAAAAGAGAACTGACACTCTCTCTTTATATGATTTGAACCTCTCCTGTGAGTCCAGTTTTAGATTCCGATGCTTCACTTCAGGTTTCCTGTATACCTTGCACCTTCTTATTGACGATGAAACACAGAAACTGCATCGGAACTTAATACAAAAGGCAGAATGCCGACTTAAGTAAAAGAGGACTGGCACTCTCACTTTCTATGATATAAACGCCTGCCGTGAGTCCAGTTTTAGATTCCGATGCTTCACTTCAGGTTCACAGTATCCCTTGGACCTTCTTATTGAAGATGAAACACAGAGTTTCCATGCGAATTTAATACAAGAGGCACTATGCGGACTTAAATAGAAGAGGACTAACACTCTAACTTTCTCTGATTTGAACCTCTCCTGTGAGTCCAGTTTTAGATTCCGATGATTCACTTCATGTTTACTGTATCCCTTGGACCTTCTTATTGACGATGAAAGACAGAAATTACATCCGAATTTAATACAAAAGGCACAATGCCGACTTAAGTAAAGGAAGACTGACACTCTCACTTTCTGTGATTTGAACCTCTCCTGTGAGTCCAGTTTTAGACTCCGATGCTTCACTTCAGGTATACGGTATACCTTGCTCCTTCTTATTAACGATGAAACACAGAAATTGCACCGGAATTCAAATTAAAAGGCACAATGCCGACTTAAGTACAAGAGGACTGACACTCTAACTTTCTATGATTTGAACCTCTCCTGTGAGTCCAGTTTTTGATTCCGATGCTTCAATTCAGGTTTACTGTATCCCTTGGATGTCCTTATTGACGATGAAATACAGAAATTGCATCCGAATTTAATACAAAAGGCACAGTGTCTACTTATGTAAAAGAGAATTGACACTCTCTCTTTCTATGATTTGAACCTCTCCTGTGAGTCCAGTTTTTGATTCCGATGCTTCACTACAGGTTTACTGTATACCTTGCACTTTCTTAGTGACGATGAAACACAGAAATTGCATCGGAATTAAATTCAAAAGGCACAATGCCGACTTAAGTACAAGAGGACTGACACTCTAAATCTCTTTGATTTGAATCTCTCCTGTGAGTCCAGTTTTAGATTCCGATGCTTCACTTCAGGGTTACTGTATACCATGCACCTTCTTATTGACGATGAAACACAGAAATTGCATCGAAATTAAATTCAAAAGGCACAATGCCGACTTAAGTACAAGAGGACTGACACTCTAAATATCTATGATTTGAAACCCTCCTGTGAGTCCAGTTTTAGATTCCGATGCTTCAATTCAGGTTTACTGTATCCCTTGGATGTCCTTATTGACGATGAAATACAGAAATTGCATCCGAATTTAATACAAAAGGCACAGTGTCTACTTATGTAAAAGAGAATTGACACTCTCTCTTTCTATGATTTGAACCTCTCCTGTGAGTCCAGTTTTTGATTCCGATGCTTCACTACAGGTTTACTGTATACCTTGCACTTTCTTAGTGACGATGAAACACAGAAATTGCATCGGAATTAAATTCAAAAGGCACAATGCCGACTTAAGTACAAGAGGACTGACACTCTAAATCTCTTTGATTTGAATCTCTCCTGTGAGTCCAGTTTTAGATTCCGATGCTTCACTTCAGGGTTACTGTATACCATGCACCTTCTTATTGACGATGAAACACAGAAATTGCATCGAAATTAAATTCAAAAGGCACAATGCCGACTTAAGTACAAGAGGACTGACACTCTAAATATCTATGATTTGAAACCCTCCTGTGAGTCCAGTTTTAGATTCCGATGCTTCACTTCAGGTTTACTGTATACCTTGCACCTTCTTATTGACGATGAAACACAGAAACTGCATCGGAACTTAATACAAAAGGCAGAATGCTGACTTAAGTAAAAGAGGACTGACACTCTAACTTTCTATGATTTGAACCTCTCCTGTGAGTCCAGTTTTTGATTCCAATGCTTCACTTAAGGTTTACTGTATACCTTGCACCTTCATATTGACGATGAAACACAGAAATTGCAGCTGAATATAATACAAAAGGCACAATGCCGACTTAAGTACAAGAGGACTGACACTCCCACTTTCTATGATTTGAACCTCTCCTGTGAGTCCAGTTTTAGATTCTGATGCATCACTTCAGATTTACTGTATCCTTTGGACCTTCTTATTGTCCATGAAACACAGAAATGGCATCCGAATTTAATACAAAAGGCACAATGCCGACTTAAGTCCAAGAGGACTGAGACTGTCGTTTTCTGTTATTTGAACCTCTCCTGTGAGTCCAGTTATAGATTCCGATGCCTCACTTCAGGTTTACTGTATACCTTGCACTTTCTTATTGACGATGAAACACAGAAATTGCATCCGAATTCAATACAAAAGGCACAATGCAGACTTAAGTAAAAGAGGACTGACACTCTCTCTTTCTGTGATTTGAACCTCAACTGTGAGTCCAGTTTATACTCCGATCCTTCACTTCAGGTTTACTGTATACCTTGGACCTTCTTATTGACGATGAATCACAGAAATTGCATCCGGATTTAATGCAAAAGGCACAATGCCGACTTAAGTACAAGAGGTCTGACACTCTAACTTTCTATGATTTAAACCTCTCCTGTGAGTCCAGTTTTAGATTCCGATGCGTCACTACAGGTTTACTGTATACCTTGCACCTTCTTATTGACGATGAAACACAGAAATTGCATCGGAATTTAATTCAAAGGCACAATGCCGACATAAGTACAAGAGGACTGACACTCTCTCTCTCTATGATTTGAACCTCTCCTGTGAGCCCAGTTTTAGATTCCGAAGCTTCACTTCAGGTTTACTGTATCCCTTGGACCTTCTTATTGACGATGAAACACAGAAATTTGCATCCGAATTTAATACAAAAGGCACAATGCCGACTTAAGTACAAGGAGACTGACACTCTCTCTTTCTATATTTTTGAACCTCTCCTATGAGTCCAGTTTTAGATTCCGATGCTTCACTTCATGTTTACTGTATCCCTTGGACCTTCTTATTGACGATGAAAGACAGAAATTGCATCCGAATTTAATACAAAAGGCACAATGCCGACTTAAGTAAAGGAAGACTGACACTCTCACTTCCTGTGATTTGAACCTCTCCTGTGAGTCCAGTTTTAGACTCCGATGCTTCACTTCAGGTATACGGTATACCTTGCTCCTTCTTATTAACGATGAAACACAGAAATTGCACCGGAATTCAAATTAAAAGGCACAATGCCGACTTAAGTACAAGAGGACTGACACTCTAACTTTCTATGATTTGAACCTCTCCTGTGAGTCCAGTTTTAGATTCCGATGCTTCACTTCGGGTTTACTGTATCCCTTGGACCTTCTTATTGACGATGAAACACAGAAATCATCGGAATTTAATACAAAAGGCACAATGCCGACTTAAGTAAAAGAGAACTGACACTCTCTCTTTATATGATTTGAACCTCTCCTGTGAGTCCAGATTTAGATTCCGATGCTTCACTTCAGGTTTACTGTATACCTTGCACCTTCTTATTGACGATGAAACACAGAAACTGCATCGGAACTTAATACAAAAGGCAGAATGCTGACTTAAGTAAAAGAGGACTGACACTCTAACTTTCTATGATTTGAACCTCTCCTGTGAGTCCAGTTTTAGATTCCGATGCTGCACTTATGGTTTACTGTATACCTTGCACTTTCTTATTGACGATGAAACACAGAAATTGCATCGGAATTAAATTCAAAAGGCACAATGCCGACTTAAGTATAAGAGGACTGACACTCTAACTATCTATGATTTGAACCCCTCCTGTGAGTCCAGTTTTAGATTCCGATGCTTCACTTCAGGTTTACTGTAGCCCTTGGACCTTCTAATTGACGATGAAACACAGAAATTGCATCCGAATTTAATAAAAATGGCACAATGCCGACTTAAGTACAGGAGGACTGACACTCTCCCTTTCTATGATTTGAACATCTTCTGTGAGTCCAGTTTTAAATTCCGATGCTTCACTTCAGGTTTACTGTATCCCTTGGACCTTCTTATTGACGATGAAACACAGAGTTTGAATGCGAATTTTATACAAGAGTCACAATGTGGACTTAAGTAAAAGAGGACTAGCACTCTAACTTTCTCTGATTTGAACCTCTCCTGTGAGTCCAGTTTCAGATTCCGATGCCACACTTCATGCTTACTGTATCCCTTGGACCTTCTTATTGACGATGAAACACAGAAATTGCCTCCGAATTTAATACAAAAGGCACAATGCCGACTTAAGTAAATGAGGACTGACACTCTCACTTTCTGTGATTTGAACCTTTCCTGTGAGTCCAGTTTTAGACTCCGATGCTTCACTTCAGATTTACTGTAAACCTTGCACCTTCTTATTGACGATGAAACACAGAAATGGCATCGGAATTATATTCAAAAGACACAATGCCGACTTAAGTACAAGAGGACTGACACTCTAACTTTCTATGATTTGAACCTCTCCTGTGAGTCCAGTTTTAGATTCCGATGCTTCACTACAGGTTTACTGTATACCTTGCACCTTCACATTGACGATGAAGCACAGAAATTGCAGCTGAATATAATACAAAAGGCACAATGCCGACTTAAGTACAAGAGGACTGACACTCCCACTTTCTATGATTTGAACCTCTCCTGTGAGTCCAGTTTTAGATTCTGATGCATCACTTCAGATTTACTGTATCCTTTGGACCTTCTTATTGTCCATGAAACACAGAAATGGCATCCGAATTTAATACAAAAGGCACAATGCCGACTTAAGTCCAAGAGGACTGACACTGTCGTTTTCTATTATTTGAACCTCTCCTGTGAGTCCAGTTATATTTTCCGATGCCTCACTTCAGGTTTACTGTATACCTTGCACCTTCTTATTGACGATGAAACACAGAAATTGCATCCGAATTCAATACAAAAGGCACAATGCAGACTTAAGTAAAAGAGGACTGACACTCTCCCTTTCTGTGATTTGAACCTCTCCTGTGAGTCCAGTTTATACTCCGATCCTTCACTTCAGGTTTACTGTATACCTTGGACCTTCTTATTGACGATGAATCACAGAAATTGCATCCGGATTTAATGCAAAAGGCACAATGCCGACTTAAGTACAAGAGGTCTGACACTCTAACTTTCTATGATTTAAACCTCTCCTGTGAGTCCAGTTTTAGATTCCGATGCATCACTACAGGTTTACTGTATACCTTGCACCTTCTTATTGACGATGAAACACAGAAATTGCATCGGAATTTAATTCAAAGGCACAAAGCCGACATAAGTACAAGAGGACTGACACTCTCTCTCTCAATGATTTGAACCTCTCCTGTGAGCCCAGTTTTAGATTCCGAAGCTTCACTTCAGGTTTACTGTATCCCTTGGACCTTCTTATTGACGATTAAACACAGAAATTGCATCCGAATTTAATACAAAAGGCACAATGCCGACTTAAGTAAAAGAGGACTGACACTCCCATTCTCTTTGATTTGAACCTCTCCTGTGAGTATAGTTTTAGATTCCGATGCGTCACTTCAGGTTTACTGTATACCTTGCACCTTCTTATTGACGATGAAAAACAAATATTGCATCGGAATTTAATACAAAACGCACAATGCCGACATAAGTACAAGAGGACTGACTCTCTCACCTTCTATGATTTTAACCTGTCCTGTGAGTCCAGTTTTAGATTCCGATGATTCACTACATTTTTAATGAATCCCATGGACCTTCTTATTGACGATGAAATACAGAAATTGCATCCTAATTTAATACAATAGGCACAGTGCCGACTTATGTAAAAGAGGATTGACACTCTCGCTTTCTACGATTTGTACCTCTCCTGTGAGTCCAGTTTTAGATTCCGATGCTTCACTTCAGGTTCACTGTATACCTTGCACTTTCTTATTGACGATGAAACACAGTAATTGCATCGGAATTAGATTCAAAAGGCACAATACCGACTTAAGTACAAGAGGACTCACACTCTAACTATCTATGATTTGAACCACTCCTGTGAGTACACTTTTAGATTCCGATGCTACACTTCAGGTATACTGTATCCCTTGGACCTTCTAATTGACGATGAAACCCAGAAATTGCATCCGAATTTAATAAAAAAGGCACAATGCCGACTTAAGTACAAGAGGACTGACACTCTCTCTTCCTATGATTTGAACCTCTCCTATGAGTCCAGTTTTAGATTCCGATGCTTCACTTCAGGTTTACTGTATCCCTTGGAAATTCTTATTGACGATGAAATACAGAAATTGCATCCGAATTTAATACAAAAGGCACAATGCCGACTTAAGTAAAAGAGGACTGACACCCTCCCTGTCTATGATTTCAACCTTTCCTGTGAGTCCAGTTTTAGATTCCGATGCTTCACTTCAGGTTTACTGTATCCCTTGGACCTTCTTATTGACGATGAAACACAGAAATCATCGGAATTTAATACAAAAGGCACAATGCCGACTTAAGTAAAAGAGAACTGGCACTCTCTCTTTATATGACTTGAACCTCTCCTGTGAGTCCAGTTTTAGATTCCGATGCTTCACTTCAGGTTTACTGTATACCTTGCACCTTCTTTTTGACGATGAAACACAGAAACTGCATCGGAACTTAATACAAAAGGCAGAATGCCGACTTAAGTAAAAGAGGACTGGCACTCTCACTTTCTATGATATAAACGCCTGCCGTGAGTCCAGTTTTAGATTCCGATGCTTCACTTCAGGTTTACAGTATCCCTTGGACCTTCTTATTGAAGATGAAACACAGAGTTTCCATGCGAATTTAATACAAGAGGCACAATGCCGACTTAAGTAAAGGAAGACTGACACTCTCACTTTCTGTGATTTGAACCTCTCCTGTGAGTCCAGTTTTAGACTCCGATGCTTCACTTCAGGTATACGGTATACCTTGCTCCTTCTTATTAACGATGAAACACAGAAATTGCACCGGAATTCCAATTAAAAGGCACAATGCCGACTTAAGTACAAGAGGACTGACACTCTAACTTTCTATGATTTGAACCTCTCCTGTGAGTCCAGTTTTAGATTCCGATGCTTCAGTTAAGGTTTACTGTATACCTTGCACTGTCTTATTGACGATGAAACACAGAAATTGCATCGGAATTAAATTCAAAAGGTACAATGCCGACTTAAGTATAAGAGGACTGACACTCTAACTCTTTATGATTTGAACCTCTCCTGTGAGTCCAGTTTTAGATACCGATGCTTCCCTCCAGGTTATCTGTATACCATGCACCTTCTTATTGACGATGAAACACAGAAATTGCTTCGGAATTAAATTCAAATGGCACAATGCCGACTTATGTACAAGAGGACTGACACTCTAACTATCTATGATTTGAACCCCTCCTGTGAGTCCAGTTTTAGATTCCGATGCTTCACTTCAGGTTTACTGTAGCCCTTGGACCTTCTAATTGACGATGAAACACAGAAATTGCATCCGAATTTAATAAAAATGGCACAATGCTGACTTAAGTACAGGAGGACTGACACTCTCCCTTTCTATGATTTGAACATCTTCTGTGAGTCCAGTTTTAAATTCCGATGCTTCACTTCAGGTTTACTGTATCCCTTGGACCTTCTTATTGACGATGAAACACAGAGTTTGCATGCGAATTTTATACAAGAGGCACAATGCGGACTTAAGTAAAAGAGGACTAGCACTCTAACTTTCTCTGATTTGAACCTCTCCTGTGAGTCCAGTTTCAGATTCCGATGCCACACTTCATGCTTACTGTATCCCTTGGACCTTCTTATTGACGATGAAACACAGAAATGGCCTCCGAATTTAATACAAAAGGCACAATGCCGACCTAAGTAAATGAGGACTGACACTCTCACTTTCTGTGATTTGAACCTCTCCTGTGAGTCCAGTTTTAGACTCCGATGCTTCACTTCAGATTTACTGTATACCTTGCACCTTCTTACTGACGATGAAACACAGAAATGGCATCGGAATTATATTCAAAAGACACAATGCCGACATAAGTACAAGAGGACTGACACTCTCTCTCTCTATGATTTGAACCTCTCCTGTGAGCCCAGTTTTAGATTCCGAAGCTTCACTTCAGGTTTACTGTATCCCTTGGACCTTCTTATTGACGATGAAACACAGAAATTGCATCCGAATTTAATACAAAAGGCACAATGCCGACTTAAGTAAAAGAGGACTGACACTCCCATTCTCTTTGATTTGAACCTCTCCTGTGAGTATAGTTTTAGATTCCGACGCGTCACTTCAGGTTTACTGTATACAAAAGGCACAATGCCGACTTAAGTAAAAGAGAACTGACACTCTCTCTTAATATGATTTGAACCTCTCCTGTGAGTCCAGTTTTAGATTCCGATGCTTCACTTCAGGTTTACTGTATACCTTGCACCTTCTTATTGACGATGAAACACAGAAACTGCATCGGAACTTAATACAAAAGGCAGAATGCCGACTTAAGTAAAAGAGGACTGGCACTCTCACTTTCTATGATATGAACGCCTGCCGTGAGTCCAGTTTTAGATTCCGATGCTTCACTTCAGGTTTACAGTATCCCTTGGACCTTCTTATTGAAGATGAAACACAGAGTTTCCATGCGAATTTAATACAAGAGGCACAATGCGGACTTAAATACAAGAGGACTAACACTCTAAATTTCTCTGATTTGAACCTCTCCTGTGAGTCCAGTTTTAGATTCCGATGCTTCACTTCATGTTTACTGTATCCCTTGGACCTTCTTATTTACGATGAAAGACAGAAATTGCATCCGAATTTAATACAAAAGGTACAATGCCGACTTAAGTAAAAGAAGACTGACACTCTTACTTTCTGTGATTTGAACCTCTCCTGTGAGTCCAGTTTTAGACTCCGATGCTTCACTTCAGGTATACGGCATACCTTGCTCCTTCTTATTAACGATGAAACACAGAAATTGCACCGGAATTAAAATTAAAAGGCACAATGCCGACTTAAATACAAGAGGACTGACACTCTAACTTTCTATGATTTGAACCTCTCCTGTGAGTCCAGTTTTAGATTCCGATGCTTCACTTAAGGTTTACTGTATACCTTGCACTTTCTTATTGACGATGAAATACAGAAATTGCATCGGAATTAAATTCAAAAGGCACAATGCCGACTTAAGTATAAGAGGACTGACACTCTAACTCTCTATGATTTGAACATCTCCTGTGAGTCCAGTTTTAGATTCCGATGCTTCCCTTCAGGTTTTCTGTATACCATGTACCTTCTTATTGACGATGAAACACAGAAATTGCATCGGAATTAAATTCAAATGGCACAATGCCGACTTATGTACAAGAGGACTGACACTCCAACTAACTATGATTTGAACCCCTCCTGTGAGTCCAGTTTTAGATTCCGATGCTTCACTTCAGGTTTACTGTAGCCCTTGGACCTTCTAATTGACGATGAAACACAGAAATTGCATCCGAATTTAATAAAAAAGGCACAATGCCGACTTAAGTACAGGAGGACTGACACTCTCCCTTTCTATGATTTGAACCTCTTCTATGAGTCCAGTTTTATATTCCGATGCTTCACTTCATGTTTACTGTATCCCTTGGACCTTCTTATTGACGATGAAACACAGTAATTGCATCCGAATTTAATACAAAAGGCACAATACCGACTTAAGTAAAAGAGAACTGACACTCTCTCTTTATATAATTTGAACCTCTCCTGTGAGTCCAGTTTTAGATTCCGATGCTTCAATTCAGGTTTACTGTATCCCTCGGATGACCTTATTGACGACGAAATACAGAAATTGCTTCCGAATTTAATACACAAGGCACAGTGGCGACTTATGTAAAAGAGGATTGACACTCTCTCTTTCTATGATTTGAACCTCTCCTGTGAGTCCAGTTTTTGATTCCGATGCTTCACTACAGGTTTACTGTATACCTTGCACTATCTTAGTGACGATGAAACACAGAAATTGCATCTGAATTAAATTCAAAAGGCACAATGCCGATTTAAGTACAAGAGGACTGACACTCTAACTCTCTTTGATTTGAACCTCTCCTGTGAGTCCGGTTTTAGATTCGGATGCTTCACTTCAGGTTTACTGTATCCCTTGGACCTTCTTATTGACGATGAAACACAGAGTTTGCATGCGAATTTTATACAAGAGGCACAATGCGGACTTAAGTAAAAGAGGACTAGCACTCTAACTTTCTCTGATTTGAACCTCTCCTGTGAGTCCAGTTTCAGATTCCGATGCCACACTTCATGCTTACTGTATCCCTTGGATCTTCTAATTGACGATGAAACACAGAAATTGCCTCCGAATTTAATACAAAATGCACAATGCCGACTTAAGTAAATGAGGACTGACACTCTCACTTTCTGTGATTTGAACATCTCCTGTGAGTCCAGTTTTAGACTCCGATGCTTCACTTCAGATTTACTGTATACCTTGCACCTTCTTATTGACGATGAAACACAGAAATGGCATCGGAATTATATTCAAAAGACACAATGCCGACTTAAGTACAAGAGGACTGACACTCTAACTTTCTACGATTTGAACCACTCCTGTGTGTCCAGTTTTAGATTCCGATGCTTCACTACAGGTTTACTGTATACCTTGCACCTTCATATTGACGATGAATCACAGAAATTGCAGCTGAATATAATACAAAAGGCACAATGCCGACTTAAGTACAAGAGGACTGACACTCTCACTTTCTATGATTTGAACCTCTCCTGTGAGTCCAGTTTTAGATTCTGATGCTTCACTTCAGATTTACTGTATCCTTTGGACCTTCTTATTGTCGATGAAACACAGAAATGGCATCCGAATTTAATACAAAAGGCACAATGCCTACTTAAGTCCAAGAGGACTGACACTGTCGTTTTCTATTATTTGAACCGCTCCTGTGTGTCCAATTATAGATTCCGATGCCTCACTTCAGGTTTACTGTATACCTTGCACCTTCTTATTGACGATGAAACACAGAAATTGCATCCGAATTTAATACAAAAGGCACAATGCCGACTTAAGTAAAAGAGGACTGACACTCTCTCTTTCTGTGATTCGAACCTCTCCTGTGAGTCCAGTTTTAGACTCCGATCCTTCACTTCAGGTGTACTGTATACCTTGGGCCTTCTTATTGACGATGAAACACAGAAATTGCATCCGAATTTAATACAAAAGGCACAATGCCGACTTAAGTAAAAGAGGACTGACACTCCCATTCTCTTTGATTTGAACCTCTCCTGTGAGTATAGTTTTAGATTCCGATGCGTCACTTCAGGTTTACTGTATACCTTGCACCTTCTTATTGACGATGAAAAACAAATATTGCATCGGAATTTAATACAAAACGCACAATGCCGACATAAGTACAAGAGGACTGACTCTCTCACCTTCTATGATTTGAACCTGTCCTGTGAGTCCAGTTTTAGATTCCGATAATTCACTTCAGGTTCAATGTATCCCATGGACCTTCTTATTGACGATGAAATACAGAAATTGCATCCGAATTTAATACAATAGGCACAGTGCCGACTTATGTAAAAGAGGATTGACACTCTCGCTTTCTATGATTTGTACCTCTCCTGTGAGTCCAGTTTTAGATTCCGATGCTTCACTTCAGGTTCACTGTATACCTTGCACTTTCTTATTGACGATGAAACACAGTAATTGCATCGGAATTAAATTCAAAAGGCACAATACCGACTTAAGTACAAGAGGACTGACACTCTAACTATCTATGATTAGAACCTCTCCTGTGAGTCCAGTTTTAGATTCCGATGCTTCCCTTCAGGTTTTCTGTATACCATGCACCTTCTTATTGACGATGAAACACAGAAATTGCATCGGAATTAAATTCAAATGGCACAATGCCGACTTATGTACAAGAGGACTGACACTCTAACTATCTATGATTTGAACCCCTCCTGTGAGTCCAGTTTTAGATTCTGATGCTTCACTTCAGATTTACTGTAGCCCTTGGACCTTCTAATTGACGATGAAACACAGAAATTGCATCCGAATTTAATAAAAATGGCACAATGCCGACTTAAGTACAGGAGGACTGACACTCTCCCTTTCTATGATTTGAACATCTTCTGTGAGTCCAGTTTTAAATTCCGATGCTTCACTTCAGGTTTACTGTATACCTTGCACCTTCATATTGACGATGAAACACAGAAATTGCAGCTGAATATAATACAAAAGGCACAATGCCGACTTAAGTACAAGAGGACTGACACTCCCACTTTCTATGATTTGAACCTCTCCTGTGAGTCCAGTTTTAGATTCTGATGCATCACTTCAGATTTACTGTACCCTTTGGACCTTCTTATTGTCCATGAAACACAGAAATGGCATCCGAATTTAATAAAAAAGGCACAATGCCGACTTAAGTCCAAGAGGACTGACACTGTCGTTTTCTATTATTTGAACCTCTCCTGTGAGTCCAGTTATAGATTCCGATGCCTCACTTCAGGTTTACTGTATACCTTGCACCTTCTTATTGACGATGAAAAACAGAAATTGCATCCGAATTTAATACAAAAGGCACAATGCCGACTTAAGTAAAAGAGGACTGACACTCTCTCTATCTGTGATTTGAATCTCTCCTGTGAGTCCAGTTTATACTCCGATCTTTCACTTCAGGTTTACTGTATACCTTGGACCTTCTTATTGACGATATAACACAGAAATTGCATCCGGATTTAATGCAAAAGGCACAATGCCGACTTAAGTAGAAGAGGTCTGACACTCTAACTTTCTATGATTTAAACCTCTCCTGTGAGTCCAGTTTAAGATTCCGATGCGTCACTACAGGTTTACTGTATACCTTGCACCTTCTTATTGACGATGAAACATAGAAATTGCATCGGAATTTAATTCAAAGGCACAATGCCGACATAAGTACAAGAGGACTGACACTCTCTCTCTCAATGATTTGAACCTCTCCTGTGAGCCCAGTTTTAGATTCCGAAACTTCACTTCAGGTTTACTGTATCCCTTGGACCTTCTTATTGACGATGAAACACAGAAATTGCATCCGAATTTAATACAATAGGCACAGTGCCGACTTATGTAAAAGAGGATTGACACTCCCATTCTCTTTGATTTGAACCTCTCCTGTGAGTATAGTTTTAGATTCCGATGCGTCACTTCAGCTTTACTGTATACCTTGCACCTTCTTATTGACGATGAAAAACAAATATTGCATCGGAATTTAATACAAAACGCACAATGCCGACATAAGTACAAGAGGACTGACTCTCTCACCTTCTATGATTTGAACCTGTCCTGTGAGTCCAGTTTTAGATTCCGATGATTCACTTCAGGTTCAATGTATCCCATGGATTTTCTTATTGACGATGAAATACAGAAATTGCATCCGAATTTAATACAATAGGCACAGTGCCGACTTATGTAAAAGAGGATTGACACTCTCGCTTTCTATGATTTGTACCTCTCCTGTGAGTACAGTTTTAGATTCCGATGCTACACTTCAGGTTTACTGTATCCCTTGGACTTTCTAATTGACGATGAAACCCAGAAATTGCATCCGAATTTAATAAAAAAGGCACAATGCCGACTTAGGTACAAGGAGACTGACACTCTCTCTTTCTATATTTTTGAACCTCTATTATGAGTCCAGTTTCAGATTCAGATGCGTCACTTCATGTTTACTGTATCCCTTGGACCTTCTTATTGACGATGAAACACAGAAATTGCATCCAAATTTAATACAAAAGGCACAATCCCCATTTAAGTAAAAGAGGACTGACACTCTCTCTTTCTATGATTTGAACCTCTCCTGTGAGTCCAGTTTTAGATTCCGATGCTTCACTTCAGGTTTACTGTATCCCTTGGAAATTCTTATTGACGATGAAATACAGAAATTGCATCCGAATTTAATACAAAAGGCACAAAGCCGACTTAAGTAAAAGAGGACAGACACCCTCTCTGTCTATGATTTCAACCTTTCCTGTGAGTCCAGTCTTAGATTCCGATGCTTCACTTCGGGTTTACAGTATCCCTTGGACCTTCTTATTGAAGATGAAACACAGAGTTTCCATGCGAATTTAATACAAGAGGCACATTGCGGACTTAAATACAAGAGGACAAACACTCTAACTTTCTCTGATTTGAAGCTCTCCTGTGAGTCCAGTTTTAGATTCCGATGCTTCACTTCATGTTTACTGTATCCCTTGGACCTTCTTATTGACGATGAAAGACAGAAATTGCATCCGAATTTAATACAAAAGGCACAATGCCGACTTAAGTAAAAGAAGACTGAGACTCTTACTTTCTGTGATTTGAACCTCTCCTGTGAGTCCAGTTTTAGACTCCGATGCTTCACTTCGGGTATACGGTATACCTTGCTCCTTCTTATTAACGATGAAACACAGAAATTGCACTGGAATTAAAATTAAAAGGCACAATGCCGACTTAAATACAAGAGGACTGACACTCTAACTTTCTATGATTTGAACCATCTTCTGTGAGTCCAGTTTTAGATTCCGATGCTACACTTAAGGTTTACTGTATACCTTGCACTTTCTTATTGACGATGATATACAGAAATTGCATCGGATTTAAATTCAAAAGGCACAATGCCGACTTAAGTAGAAGAGGTCTGACACTCTAACTTTCTATGATTTAAACCTCTCCTGTGAGTCCAGTTTAAGATTCCGATGCGTCACTACAGGTTTACTGTATACCTTGCACCTTCTTATTGACGATGAAACATAGAAATTGCATCGGAATTTAATTCAAAGGCACAATGCCGACATAAGTACAAGAGGACTGACACTCTCTCTCTCAATGATTTGAACCTCTCCTGTGAGCCCAGTTTTAGATTCCGAAACTTCACTTCAGGTTTACTGTATCCCTTGGACCTTCTTATTGACGATGAAACACAGAAATTGCATCCGAATTTAATACAATAGGCACAGTGCCGACTTATGTAAAAGAGGATTGACACTCCCATTCTCTTTGATTTGAACCTCTCCTGTGAGTATAGTTTTAGATTCCGATGCGTCACTTCAGCTTTACTGTATACCTTGCACCTTCTTATTGACGATGAAAAACAAATATTGCATCGGAATTTAATACAAAACGCACAATGCCGACATAAGTACAAGAGGACTGACTCTCTCACCTTCTATGATTTGAACCTGTCCTGTGAGTCCAGTTTTAGATTCCGATGATTCACTTCAGGTTCAATGTATCCCATGGATTTTCTTATTGACGATGAAATACAGAAATTGCATCCGAATTTAATACAATAGGCACAGTGCCGACTTATGTAAAAGAGGATTGACACTCTCGCTTTCTATGATTTGTACCTCTCCTGTGAGTACAGTTTTAGATTCCGATGCTACACTTCAGGTTTACTGTATCCCTTGGACTTTCTAATTGACGATGAAACCCAGAAATTGCATCCGAATTTAATAAAAAAGGCACAATGCCGACTTAAGTACAAGAGGACTGACACTCTCACTTCCTGTGATTTGAACCTCTCCTGTGAGTCCAGTTTTAGATTCCGATGCTTCACTTCATGTTTACTGTAAACCTTGCACCTTCTTATTGACGATGAAACACAGAAATTGCATCCGAATTTAATACAAAAGGCACAATGCCGACTTAGGTACAAGGAGACTGACACTCTCTCTTTCTATATTTTTGAACCTCTATTATGAGTCCAGTTTCAGATTCAGATGCGTCACTTCATGTTTACTGTATCCCTTGGACCTTCTTATTGACGATGAAACACAGAAATTGCATCCAAATTTAATACAAAAGGCACAATCCCCATTTAAGTAAAAGAGGACTGACACTCTCTCTTTCTATGATTTGAACCTCTCCTGTGAGTCCAGTTTTAGATTCCGATGCTTCACTTCAGGTTTACTGTATCCCTTGGAAATTCTTATTGACGATGAAATACAGAAATTGCATCCGAATTTAATACAAAAGGCACAAAGCCGACTTAAGTAAAAGAGGACAGACACCCTCTCTGTCTATGATTTCAACCTTTCCTGTGAGTCCAGTCTTAGATTCCGATGCTTCACTTCAGGTTTACAGTATCCCTTGGACCTTCTTATTGAAGATGAAACACAGAGTTTCCATGCGAATTTAATACAAGAGGCACATTGCGGACTTAAATACAAGAGGACAAACACTCTAACTTTCTCTGATTTGAAGCTCTCCTGTGAGTCCAGTTTTAGATTCCGATGCTTCACTTCATGTTTACTGTATCCCTTGGACCTTCTTATTGACGATGAAAGACAGAAATTGCATCCGAATTTAATACAAAAGGCACAATGCCGACTTAAGTAAAAGAAGACTGAGACTCTTACTTTCTGTGATTTGAACCTCTCCTGTGAGTCCAGTTTTAGACTCCGATGCTTCACTTCGGGTATACGGTATACCTTGCTCCTTCTTATTAACGATGAAACACAGAAATTGCACTGGAATTAAAATTAAAAGGCACAATGCCGACTTAAATACAAGAGGACTGACACTCTAACTTTCTATGATTTGAACCATCTTCTGTGAGTCCAGTTTTAGATTCCGATGCTACACTTAAGGTTTACTGTATACCTTGCACTTTCTTATTGACGATGATATACAGAAATTGCATCGGATTTAAATTCAAAAGGCACAATGCCGACTTAAGTATAAGAGGACTGACACTCTAACTCTCTACGATTTGAACCTCTCCTGTGAGTCCAGTTTTAGATTCCGATGCTTCCCTTCAGGTTTTCTGTATACCATGCACCTTCTTATTGACGATGAAACACAGAAATTGCATCGGAATTAAATTCAAATGGCACAATGCCGACTTATGTACAAGAGGACTGACACTCCAACTATCTATGATTTGAACCGCGCCTGTGAGTCCAGTTTTAGATTCCGATGCTTCACTTCAGGTTTACTGTAGCCCTTGGACCTTCTAATTGACGATGATTCACAGAAATTGCATCTGAATTTAATAAAAAAGGCACAATGCCGACTTAAGTACAGGAGGACTGACACTCTCCCTTTCTATGATTCGAACCTCTTCTTTGAGTCCAGTTTTATATTCCGATGCTTCACTTCATGTTTACTGTATCCCTTGGACCTTCTTATTGACGATGAAACACAGAAATTGCATCCGAATTTAATACAAAAGGCACAATACCGACTTAATTAAAAGAGGACTGACACTCTCTCTTTCTATGATTTGAACCTCTCCTGTGAGTCCAGTTTTAGATTCCGATGCTTCACTTCGGGTTTACTGTATCCCTTGGACCTTCTTATTGATGATGAAACACAGAAATTGCATCGGAGTTTAATAGAAAAGGCACAATGCCGACTTAAGTAAAAGAGAACTGACACTCTCTCTTTATATAATTTGAACTTCTCCTGTGAGTCCAGTTTTAGATTCTGATGCTTCAATTCAGGTTTACTGTATCCCTTGGATGTCCTTATTGACGACGAAATACATAAATTGCATCCGAATTTAATACACAAGGCACAGTGGCGACTTATGTAAAAGAGGATTGACACTCTCTCTTTCTATGATTTGAACCTCTCCTGTGAGTCCAGTTTTTGATTCCGATGCTTCACTACAGGTTTACTGTATACCTTGCACTTTCTTAGTGACGATGAAACACAGAAATTGCATCTGAATTAAATTCAAAAGGCACAATGCCGATTTAAGTACAAGAGGACGGACACTCTAACTCTCTTTGGTTTGAACCTCTCCTGTGAGTCCGGTTTTAGATTCGGATGCTTCACTTCAGGTTTACTGTATCCCTTGGACCTTCTTATTGACGATGAAACACAGATTTTGCATGCGAATTTTATACAAGAGGCACAATGCGGACTTAAGTAAAAGAGGACTAGCACTCTAACTTTCTCTGATTTGAACCTCTCCTGTGAGTCCAGTTTCAGATTCCGATGCCACACTTCATGCTTACTGTATCCCTTGGACCTTCTAATTGACGATGAAACACAGAAATTGCCTCCGAATTTAATACAAAAGGCACAATGCCGACTTAAGTAAATGAGGACTGACACTCTCACTTTCTGTGATTTGAACATCTCCTGTGAGTCCAGTTTTAGACTCCGATGCTTCACTTCAGATTTACTGTATACCTTGCACCTTCATATTGACGATGAAACACAGAAATTGCAGCTGAATATAATACAAAAGGCACAATGCCGACTTAAGTACAAGAGGACTGACACTCTCACTTTCTATGATTTGAACCTCTCCTGTGAGTCCAGTTTTAGATTCTGATGCTTCACTTCAGATTTACTGTATCCTTTGGACCTTCTTATTGTCGATGAAACACAGAAATGGCATCCGAATTTAATACAAAAGGCACAATGCCGACTTAAGTCCAAGAGGACTGACACTGTCGTTTTCTATTATTTGAACCGCTCCTGTGAGTCCAATTATAGATTCCGATGCCTCACTTCAGGTTTACTCTATACCTTGCACCTTCTTATTGACGATGAAACACAGAAATTGCATCCGAATTTAATAAAAAAATCACAATGCCGACTTAAGTAAAAGAGGACTGATACTCCCATTCTCTTTGATTTGAACCTCTCCTGTGAGTATAGTTTTAGATTCCGATGCGTCACTTCAGGTTTACTGTATACCTTGCACCTTCTTATTGACGATGAAAAACAAATATTGCATCGGAATTTAATACAAAACGCACAATGCCGACATAAGTACAAGAGGACTGACTCTCTCACCTTCTATGATTTGAACCTGTCCTGTGAGTCCAGTTTTAGATTCCGATGATTGACTTCAGGTTCAATGTATCCCATGGACCTTCTTATTGACGATGAAATACAGAAATTGCATCCGAATTTAATACAATAGGCACAGTGCCGACTTATGTAAAAGAGGATTGACACTCTCGCTTTCTGTGATTTGTACCTCTCCTGTGAGTCCAGTTTTAGATTCCGATGCTTCACTTCAGGTTCACTGTATACCTTGCACTTTCTTATTGACGATGAAACACAGTATTTGCATCGGAATTAAATTCAAAAGGCACAATACCGACTTAAGTACAAGAGGACTGACACTCTAACTATCTATGATTTGAACCACTCCTGTGAGTACAGTTTTAGATTCCGATGCTACACTTCAGGTTTACTGTATCCCTTGGAACTTCTAATTGACGATGAAACACAGAAATTGCATCCGAATTTAATAAAAAAGGCACAATGCCGACTTAAGTACAAGAGGACTGACACTCTCACTTCCTGTGATTTGAACCTCTCCTGTGAGTCCAGTTTTAGATTCCGATGCTTCACTTCATGTTTACTGTAAACCTTGCACCTTCTTATTGACGATGAAACACAGAAATTGCATCCGAATTTAATACAAAAGGCACAATGCCGACTTAAGTACAAGGAGACTGACACTCTCTCTTTCTATAATTTTGAACCTCTCCTATGAGTCCAGTTTTAGATTCAGATGCTTCACTTCATGTTTACTGTATCCCTTGGACCTTCTTATTGACGATGAAACACAGAAATTGCATCCAAATTTAATATAAAAGGCACAATCCCGATTTAAGTAAAAGAGGACTGACACTCTCTCTTTCTATGATTTGAACCTCTCCTGTGAGTCCAGTTTTAGATTCCGATGCTTCACTTCAGGTTTACTATATCCCTTGGAAATTCTTATTGACGATGAAATACAGAAATTGCATCCGAATTTAATACAAAAGGCACAATGCCGACTTAAGTAAAAGAGGACTGACACCCTCTCTGTCTGTGATTTCAACCTTTCCTGTGAGTCCAGTTTTAGATTCCGATGCTTCACTTCAGGTTTACTGTATACCTTGCACCTTCTTATTGACGATGAAACACAGAATCTGCATCGGAACTTAATACAAAAGGCAGAATGCCGACTTAAGTAAAAGAGGACTGGCACTCTCACTTTCTATGATATAAACGCCTGCCGTGAGTCCAGTTTTAGATTCCGATGCTTCACTTCAGGTTTACAGTATCCCTTGGACCTTCTTATTGAAGATGAAACACAGAGTTTCCATGCGAATTTAATACAAGAGGCACAATGCGGACTTAAATACAAGAGGACTAACACTCTAACTTTCTCTGATTTGAAGCTCTCCTGTGAGTCCAGTTTTAGATTCCGATGCTTCACTTCAGGTTTACTGTAGTCCTTGGATCTTTTAATTGACGATGAAACACAGAAATTGCATCCGAATTTAATACAAAAGGCACAATGCCGACTTAAGTAAAAGAAGACTGAAACTCTTACTTTCTGTGATTTGAACCTCTCCTGTGAGTCCAGTTTTAGACTCCGATGCTTCACTTCAGGTATTCGGTATACCTTGCTCCTTCTTATTAACGATGAAACACAGAAATTGCACCGGAATTAAAATTAAAAGGCACAATGCCGACTTAAATACAAGAGGACTGACACTCTAACTTTCTATGATTTGAACCTCTCCTGTGAGTCCAGTTTCAGATTCCGATGCTTCCCTTCAGGTTTTCTGTATACCATGCACCTTCTTATTGACGATGAAACACAGAAATTGCATCGGAATTAAATTCAAATGGCACAATGCCGACTTATGTACAAGAGGACTGACACTCTAACTATCTATGATTTGAACCCCTCCTGTGAGTCCAGTTTTAGATTCCGATGCTTCACTTCAGGTTTACTGTAGTCCTTGGAACTTCTAATTGACGATGAAACACAGAAATTGCATCCGAATTCAATAAAAAAGCACAATGCCGACTTAAGTACAGGAGGACTGACACTCTCCCTTTCTATGATTTGAACCTCTTCTTTGAGTCCAGTTTTATATTCCGATGCTTCACTTCATGTTTACTGTATCCCTTGGACCTTCTTATTGATGATGAAACACAGAAATTGCATCGGAGTTTAATAGAAAAGGCACAATGCCGACTTAAGTAAAAGAGAACTGACACTCTGTCTTTATATGATTTGAACCTCTCCTGTGAGTCCAGTTTTAGATTCCGATGCTTCAATTCAGGTTTACTGTATCCCTTGGATGTCCTTATTGACGACGAAATACAGAAATTGCATCCGAATTTAATACAAAAGGCACAGTGGCGACTTATGTAAAAGAGGATTGACACTCTCTCTTTCTATGATTTGAACCTCTCCTGTGAGTCCAGTTTTTGATTCCGATGCTTCACTACAGGTTTACTGTATACCTTGCACTTTCTTAGTGACGGTGAAACACAGAAATTGCATCGGAATTAAATTCAAAAGGCACAATGCCGACTTAAGTACAAGAGGACTGACACTCTAACTCTCTTTGATTTGAACCTCTCCTGTGAGTCCGGTTTTAGATTCGGATGCTTCACTTCAGGTTTACTGTATCCCTTGGACCTTCTTATTGACGATGAAACACAGAGTTTGCATGCGAATTTTATACAAGAGGCACAATGCGGAATTAAGTAAAAGAGGACTAGCACTCTAACTTTCTATGATTTGAACCCCCCCCCTTGAGTCCAGTTTCAGATTCCGATGCCACATTTCATGCTTACTGTATCCCTTGAACCTTCTTATTGACGATGAAACACAGAAATTGCCTCCGAATTTAATACAAAAGGCACAATGGCGACTTAAGTCCAAGAGGACTAACACTGTCGTTTTCTATTATTTGAACCTCTCCTGTGAGTCCAGTTATAGATTCCGATGCCTCACTGCAGGTTTACTGTATACCTTGCACCTTCTTATTGACGATGAAACACAGAAATGGCATCGGAATTATATTCAAAAGACACAATGCCGACTTAAGTACAAGAGGACTGACACTCTAACTTTCTATGATTTGAACTTCTCCTGTGAGTCCAGTTTTAGATTCCGATGCTTCACTACAGGTTTACTGTATACCTTGCACCTTCATATTGACGATGAAACACAGAAATTGCAGCTGAATATAATACAAAAGGCACAATGCCGACTTAAGTACAAGAGGACTGACACTCTCACTTTCTATGATTTGAACCTCTCCTGTGAGTCCAGTTTTAGATTCTGATGCTTCACTTCAGATTTACTGTATCCTTTGGACCTTCTTATTGTCGATGAAACACAGAAATGGCATCCGAATTTAATACAAAAGGCACAATGCCGACTTAAGTCCAAGAGGACTAACACTGTCGTTTTCTATTATTTGAACCTCTCCTGTGAGTCCAGTTATAGATTCCGATGCCTCACTGCAGGTTTACTGTATACCTTGCACCTTCTTATTGACGATGAAACACAGAAATTGCATCCGAATTTAATACAAAAGGCACAATGCCGACTTAACGAAAAGAGGACTGACACTCTCTCTTTCTGTGATTTGAACCTCTCCTGTGAGTCCACTTTTAGACTCCGATCCTTCACTTCAGGTTTACTGTATACCTTGAACCTTCTTATTGACGATGAAACTCAGAAATTGCATCCGGATTTAATGCAAAAGGCACAATGCCGACTTAAGTACAAGAGGTCTGACACTCTAACTTTCTATGATTTAAACCTCTCCTGTGAGTCCAGTTTTAGATTCCGATGCGTCACTACAGGTTTACTGTATACCTTGCACCTTCTTATTGACGATGAAACACAGAAATGGCATCGGAATTTAATACAAAGGCACAATGCCGACATAAGTACAAGAGGACTGACGCTCTCTCTCTCTATGATTTGAACCTCTCCTGTGAGCCTAGTTTTAGATTCCGAAGCTTCACTTCAGGTTTACTGTATCCCTTGGACCTACTTATTGACGATGAAACACAGAAATTGCATCCGAATTTAATACAAAAGGCACAATGCCGACTTAAGTAAAAGAGGACTGACACTCCCATTCTCTTTGATTTGAAACTATCCTGTGAGTATAGTTTTAGATTCCGATGCGTCACTTCAGGTTTACTGTATACCTTGCACCTTCTTATTGACGATGAAAAACAAATATTGCATCGGAATTTAATACAAAACGCACAATGCCGACATAAGTACAAGAGGACTGACTCTCTCACTTTCTATGATTGGAACCTGTCCTGTGAGTCCAGTTTTAGATTCCGATGATTCACTTCAGGTTTAATGTATCCCATGGACCTTCTTATTGACGATGAAATACAGAAATTGCATCCGAATTTAATACAATAGGCACAGTGCCGACTTATGTAAAAGAGGATTGACACTCTCGCTTTCTATGATTTGTACCTCTCCTGTGAGTCCAGTTTTAGATTCCGATGCTTCACTTCAGGTTCACTGTATACCTTGCACTTTCTTGTTGACGATGAAACACAGTAATTGCATCGGAATTAAATTCAAAAGGCACAATACCGACTTAAGTACAAGAGGACTGACACTCTAACTTTCTATGATTTAAACCTCTCCTGTGAGTCCAGTTTTAGATTCCGATGCTACACTTCAGGTTTACTGTATCCCTTGGACCTTCTAATTGACGATGAAACCCAGAAGTTGCATCCGAAGTTAATAAAAAAGGCACAATGCCGACTTAAGTACAAGAGGACTGACACTCTCACTTTCTATGATTTGAACCTCTCCTGTGAGTCCAGTTTTAGATTCCGATGCTTCACTTCATGTTTACTGTAAACCTTGCACCTTCTTATTGACGATGAAACACAGAAATTGCATCCGAATTTAATACAAAAGGCACAATGCCGACTTAAGTACAAGGAGACTGACACTCTCTCTTTCTATATTTTTGAACCTCTCCTATGAGTCCAGTTTTAGATTCCGATGCTTCACTTCATGTTTACTGTATCCCTTGGACCTTCTTATTGACGATGAAACACAGAAATTGCATCCAAATTTAATACAAAAGGCACAATCACGACTTAAGTAAAAGAGGACTGACACTCTCTCTTTCTATGATTTGAACCTCTCCTGTGAGTCCAGTTTTAGATTCCGATGCTTCACTTCAGTTTTACTGTATCCCTTGGAAATTCTTATTGACGATGAAATACAGAAATTGCATCCGAATTTAATACAAAAGGCACAATGCCGACTTAAGTAAAAGAGGACTGAAACCCTCTCTGTCTATGATTTCAACCTTTCCTGTGAGTCCAGTTTTAGATTCCGATGCGTCACTTCAGGTTTACTGTAAACCTTGCGCCTTCTTATTGACGATGAAACACAGAAATTGCATCGGAATTAAATTCAAAAGGCACAATGCCGACTTAAGTACAAGAGGACTCACAGGAGAGGTTCAAATCATAGAAAGTTAGTGTGTCAATCCTCTTGTATTTATGTCGGCTTTGTGCCCTTTAAATTTAATTCCGGAGCAATTTCTGTGTTTCATCATCAATAAGAAGGTCCAAGGGATACAGTAAACATGAAATAAAGCATCGGAATCTGAAACTGGACTCACAGGAGAGGTTCAAATCATAGAAAGTTAGAGTGTTAGTCCTCTAGTACTTAAGTCCGCATTATGACTCTTCTATAAAATTCGCATGCAAACTCTGTGTTTAATCGTCAATACGAAGGTCCAAGGGATACAGTAATCCTGAAGTGAAGCATCGGAACCTAAAACTGGACTCACAGGAGGGGTTTAAATCATAGAAAGTGAGAGTGCCAGTCCTCTTTTACTTAAGTCGGCACTGTGCCTGTTGTATTAAGTTCCGATGCAATTTCTGTGTTTCATCGTCAATAAGAAGGTGCAAGGTATACAGTAAACCTGAAGTGAAGCAACGGTATCTAAAACTGGACTCACAGGAGAGGTTCAAATCATATAAAGAGAGAGTGTCAGTTCACTTTTACTTAAGTCGGCATTGTGCCTTTTGTATTTAATTCCGATGCAATATCTGTGTTTCATCGTCAATAAGAAGGTCCTAGGGATACAGTAAACCTGAAGTGAAGCATCGGAAACTAAAACTGGACTCACAGGAGAGGTTCAAATCATAGAAAGAGAGAGTGTCCGTCCTCTTTTACTTAAGTCGGCATAGTGCCTTTTGTATTTAATTCGGATGCAATTTCTGTATTTCATCGTCAATAAGAAGGTCCAAGGGATACAGTAAACATGAAGTGAAGCATCGAAATCTAAAACTGGACTCACTGGAGAGGTTCTAATCATAGAAACCGAGAGTGTCAGTAGTCTTGTACTTAAGTCGGCATTGTGCCATTTGTATTAAACTCGGATGCAGTTTCTGTGTTTGATCGTCAATTAGAAGGTCCGAGGGCTACGGTAAACCTGAAGTGAAGCATCGGAATCTACAACTGGACACACAGGAGAGGTTCATATCATTGATAGTTAGAGTGTCAGTAATCTTGACCTTAAGTCGGCATTGTGCCTTTTGAATCTAATTCCGATGCAATTTCTGTGTTTCATCGTCAATAAGAAGGTGCAAGGTATACAGTAAACCTGAAGTGAAGCATTGGAATCTAAAACTGGACTCACAGGAGAGGTTGAAATCATAGAGAGTTAGAGTGTCAGTCCACTTGTACTTAAGTCGGCATTGTGCCTTTTGAATTTAATTCCAATGCAAATTCTGTGTTTCATCATCAATAAGAAAGTGCAAGGTATACAGTATACGTGAAGTAAAGCATCGGAATCTAAAACTGGACTCACAGGAGAGTTTAAAATCATAGAAAGTGAGAGTGTCAATCCTCTTTTACATAAGTCGGCAATGTGCCTTTTGTATTAAATTCGGATGCAATTGCTGTATTTCATCGTCAATAAGAATGTCCAAGGGATACATTAAACCTGAAGTGAAGCATCGGAATCTAAATCTGGACTCACAGGACAGGTTCAAATCATAGAAAGTGAGAGTGTCAGTCCTCTTGTACTTATGTCGGCATTGTGCATTTTGTATTAAATTCCGATGCAATTTCTGTTTTTCATCTTCAATAAGAAGGTGCAAGGTATACAGTAAACCTGAAGTGACGCATCGGAATCTAAAACTGGACTCACAGGAGAGGTTCAAATCATAGAAAATGAGAGTGTCAGTCCACGTTTACTAAAGTCGGCATTGTGCTTTTTGTATTAAATTTGGATGCAATTTCTGTGATCCATCGTCAATAAGAAGGTCCAAGGGGTACAGAAAACCTGCAGTGAAGCATCGGTATCTAAAACTGGACTCACAGGAGAGGTTCAAATCATAGAAAGTTTGAGTGTCAGTCCTCTTGTACTTAAGTCGGCATTGTGCGTTTTGCATTAAATTCGGATGCAATTTCTGTGTTTCGTCGTCAATAAGAAGGTCCAAAGTATACAGTAAATTTGAAGTGAAGCATCGGAATCTAAAACTGGACTCACAGGAGAGGTTCAAATCTTAGAAAGTTAGAGTGTCAGTCCTCCTGTACTTAAGTCGGTATTTGGCCTTTTGAATTTAATACCGATGCATTTTCTGTGTTTCATCATCAATAAGAAGGTGCAAGGTATACAGTAAACCTGAAGTGAAGCATCGGAATCTAAAACTGGACTCACAGGAGAGGTTCAAATCACAGAAAGCGAGAGTGTCAGTCCTCTTTTACTTAAGTCGGAATTGTGCGTTTTGTTTATATTAGGATACAATTTCTGTGTTTCATCGTCAATAAGAAGGTGCGAGGTATTCAGTAAACCTGAAGTGAAGCATCGGAATCTAAAACTTAACTCACAGGAGAGGTTAAAATCAAATAAAACGAGAGTGTCAGTCCTCTTGGACTTAAGTCGGCATTGCGCCTTTTGTATTATATTCGGATGCAATTTCTGTGTTTCATCGTCATAAGAAGGTCCAAGGGATACAGTAAACCCGAAATGAAGCATCGGAATCTAAAACTGGACACAGAGGAGGAGTTCAAATCATAGATAGTTAGAGTGTCAGTCCTCTTGTACTTAAGTCGGCATTGTGCCTTTTGTATTGAATTCGAATGCCAACTCTGTGTTTCATCGTCAATAAGAAAGTTCAAGGGATACAGTAAACATAAAGTGAAGCATCGGAATCTAAAACTGGACTCACAGGAGAGGTTCAAATCACAGAAAGTGAAAGTGTCACTCCTCTTTTACTTAAGTCGGCATTGTGCATTTTGTATTAAATTCGGATGCAATTTCTGTTTTTTATCGTCAATAAGAAGGTTCAAGGTATACAGTAAACCTGAAGTGAAGCATCGGAATCTAAAACTGGACTCACAGGAGAGGTTCAAATCATAGAAAACGAGAGTGTCAGTCCTCTTGGACTTGAGTCGGCATTGTGAGTTTTGTATTAAATTCGTATGCAGTTTCTGTGTTTCATCGTCAATAAGAAGGTCCAAGGGATACAGAAATCCTGAAGTGAAGCATCGGAATCTAAAACTGGACTCACAGGAGAGGTTCAAATCATAGAAAGTCAGAGTGTCAGTCCTCTTGTACTTAAGTCGGCATTGTGCCTTTTGTATTGAATTCGAATGCCAACTCTGTGTTTCATCGTCAATAAGAAAGTTCAAGGGATACAGTAAACATAAAGTGAAGCATCGGAATCTAAAACTGGACTCACAGGAGAGGTTCATATCATAGAGAGTTAGAGTGTCAGTCCTCTTGTACTTAAGTCGGCATTGTGCCTTTTGAATTTAATTCCGATGCAATTTCTGTGTTTCATTGTCAATAAGAAGGTGCAAGATTTACAGTAAACATGAAGTGAAGCATCGGAATCTAAAACTGGACTCACAGGAGAGGTTCAAAGCATAGAAAGAGAGAGTGTCAGTCCTATTTTACTTAAGTCGGGATTGTGACTTTTCTATTGAATTCGGATGCAATTTCTGTGTTTCATCGTCAATAAGAAGGTCCAAGAGATACAGTAAACATGAGGTGACGCATCGGAATCTAAAACTGGACTCACAGGAGAGGTTCAAAAATATAGAAAGAGAGAGTGTCACTCTCCTTGTACTTAAGACGGCATTGTGCCGTTTGTATTAAATTCGGATGCAATTACTGTGTTTCATCGTCAATAAGAAGGTGCAAGGTGTACAGTAAACATGAAGTGAAGCATCGGAATCTAAAACTGGACTCACAGGAGAGGTTCAAATCATAGAAAGTGAGAGTGTCAGTCCTCTTGTACTTAAGTCGGCATTGTGCCTTTTTTACTAAATTCGGATGCAATTTCTGGGTTTCATCGTCAATTAGAAGGTCCAAGGGATACAGTAAACCTGAAGTGAAGCATTGGAATCTAAACCTGGACTCACAGGACAGGTTCAAATCAAAGAGAGAGAGAGTGTCAGTCCTCTTGTACTTATGTCGGCATTGTGCCTTTGAATTAAATTCCGATGCAATTTCTGTGTTTCATCGTCAATAAGAAGGTGCAAGGTATACAGTAAGCCTGAAGTGACGCATCGGAATCTAAAACTGGACTCACAGGAGAGGTTCAAATCATAGAAAGTGAGAGTGTCTGTCCTCTTGTACTTAAGTCGGCATTGTGCCTTTTGTATTAAATTCGGATGCAATTTCTGTGTTTCATCGTCAATAAGAAGGTGCAAGGTATACAGTAAACCTGTAGTGAAGCATCGGAATCTAAAACTGGACTCACAGGAGAAGTTCTAATCATAGAAAGTTATATTGTCAGACCTCTTGTATTTAAGTCGGCATTGTGCCTTTTAATTTTAATTCCCGTGCAATTTCTGTGTTTCATCGTTAATAAGAAGGAGCAAGGTATTCAGTAAACCTGAAGTGAAGCATCGGAGTCTAAAACTGGACTCACAGGAGAGGTTCAAATCACAGAAAGCGAGAGTGTCAGTCCTCGTTTACTTAAGTCGGCATTGTGCCTTTTGTATTAAATTTGGATGCAATTTCTGTGTTTCATAGTCAATAAGAAGGTCCAAGGGATACAGTAAACATGAAGTGAAGCATCGGAATCTGAAAGTGGACTCACAGGAGAGGTTCAAATCATAGAAAGAGAGAGTGTCAGTCCTCTTTAAATTAAGTCGGTATTGTGCCTTTTGTATTAAAGTCGGAGGCAATTTCTGTGTTTCATCGTCAATAAGAAGGTGCAAGGTATACAGTAAACCTGAAGTGAAGCATCGGAATCTAAAACTGGACTCACAGGAGAGGTTTAAATAATAGAAAACGAGAGTGTCAGTCCTCTTGGACTTAAGTCGGCATTGTGCCTTTTGTATTAAATTCGGATGCAATTTCTGTGTTTCATCGTCAATAAGAAGGTGCAAGGTATACAGTAAACCTGTAGTGAAGCATCGGAATCTAAAACTGGACTCACAGGAGAGGTTCTAATCATAGAAAGTTATATTGTCAGACCTCTTGTATTTAAGTCGGCATTGTGCCTTTTAATTTTAATTCCCGTGCAATTTCTGTGTTTCATCGTTAATAAGAAGGAGCAAGGTATTCAGTAAACCTGAAGTGAAGCATCGGAGTCTAAAACTGGACTCACAGGAGAGGTTCAAATCACAGAAAGCGAGAGTGTCAGTCCTCTTTTACTTAAGTCGGCATTGTGCCTTTTGTATTAAATTTGGATGCAATTTCTGTGTTTCATCGTCAATAAGAAGGTCCAAGGGATACAGTAAACATGAAGTGAAGCATCGGAATCTGAAACTGGACTCACAGGAGAGGTTCAAATCAGAGTAAGTTAGAGTGTTAGTCCTCTTGTACTTAAGTCCGCATTGCGCCTCTTGTATTAAATTCGCATGCAAACTCTGTGTTTCATCGTCAATAAGAAGGTCCAAGGTATACAGTAAACCTGAAGTGAAGCATCGGAATCTAAAACTGGACTCACAGGAGGGGTTTAAATCATAGGAAGTGAGAGTGCCAGTCCTCTTTTACATAAGTCGGCATTGTGCCTTTTGTATTAAGTTCCGATGCAATTTCTGTATACAGTAAAGCTGAAGTGAACCATCGAAATCTAAAACTGGACTCACAGGAGAGGTTCAAATCATATAAAGAGAGAGTGTCAGTTCTCTTTTACTTAAGTCGGCATTGTGCCTTTTCTATTAAACTCTGATGCAATTTCTGTGTTTCATCGTCAATAAGAAGGTCCAAGGGATACAGAAAACCTGAAGTGAAGCATCGGAATCTAAAACTGGACTCACAGGAGAGGTTCAAATCATAGAAAGAGAGAGTGTCAGTCCTCTTTTAATTAAGTCGGTATTGTGCCTTTTGTATTAAATTCGGATGCAATTTCTGTGTTTCATCGTCAATAAGAAGGTCCAAGGGATACAGTAATCCTGAAGTGAAGAATCGGAATCTAAAACTGGACTCACAGGAGAGGTTCATATCATAGAGAGTTAGAGTGTCAGTCCTCTTGTACTTAAGTCGGCATTGTGCCTTTTGAATTTAATTCCGATGCAATTTCTGTGTTTCATTGTCAATAAGAAGGTGCAAGGTTTACAGTAAACCTGAAGTGAAGCATCGGAATCTAAAACTGGACTCATAGGAGAGGTTCAAATCATAGAAAGAGAGAGTGTCAGTCCTCTTTTACTTATGTCGGGATTGTGCCTTTTGTATTAAATTCGGATGCAATTTCTGTGTTTCATCGTCAATAAGAAGGTCCAAGGGATACAGTAAACATGAGGTGAAGCATCGGAATCTAAAACTGGTTTCACGGGAGAGGTTCAAAAATATAGAAAGAGAGAGTGTCAGTCTCCTTGTACTTAAGTCGGCATTGTGCCGTTTGTATTAAATTCGGATGCAATTTCTGTGTTTCATCGTCAATAAGAAGGTGCAAGGTTTACAGTAAACCTGAAGTGAAGCATCCGAATCTAAAACTGTACTCACAGGAGGGGTTCAAATCATAGACAGTTAGAGTGTCAGTCCTCTTGTACTTAAGCCGGTATTGTGCCTTTTGAATTTAATTCCGATGCAATTACTGTGTTTCATCGTCAATAAGAAAGTGCAAGGTATACAGTGAACCTGAAGTGAAGCATCGGAATCGAAAACTGGACTCACAGGAGAGGTTCAAATCATAGAAAGTGAGAGTGTCTGTCCTCTTGTACTTAAGTCGGCATTGTGCTTTTTGTATTAAATTCGGATGCAATTTCTGTGTTTCATCGTCAATAAGAAGGTGCAAGGTATACAGTAAACCTGTAGTGAAGCATCGGAATCTAAAACTGGACTCACAGGAGAGGTTCATATCATAGAGAGTTAGAGTGTCAGTCCTCTTGTACTTAAGTCGGCATTGTGCCTTTTGTATTAAATTTGGATGCAATTTCTGTGTTTCATCGTCAATAAGAAGGTCCAAGGGATACAGTAAACATGAAGTGAAGCATCGGAATCTGAAACTGGACTCACAGGAGAGGTTCAAATCAAAGAAAGTTAGAGTGTTAGTCCTCTTGTACTTAAGTCCGCATTGCGCCTCTTGTATTAAATTCGCATGCAAACTCTGTGTTTCATCGTCAATAAGAAGGTCCAAGGTATACAGTAAACCTGAAGTGACGCATCGGAATCTAAAACTGGACTCACAGGAGGGGTTTAAATCATAGGAAGTGAGAGTGCCAGTCCTCTTTTACTTAAGTCGGCATTGTGCCTTTTGTATTATGTTCCGATGCAATTTCTGTATACAGTAAACCTGAAGTGAACCATCGGAATCTAAAACTGGACTCACAGGAGAGGTTCAAATCATATAAAGAGAGAGTGTCAGTTCTCTTTTACTTAAGTCGGCATTGTGCCTTTTCTATTAAACTCTGATGCAATTTCTGTGTTTCATCGTCAATAAGAAGGTCCAAGGGATACAGAAAACCCGAAGTGAAGCATCGGAATCTAAAACTGGACTCACAGGAGAGGTTCAAATCATAGAAAGAGAGAGTGTCAGTCCTCTTTTAATTAAGTCGGTATTGTGCCTTTTGTATTAAATTCGGATGCAATTTCTGTGTTTCATCGTCAATAAGAAGGTCCAAGGGATACAGTAATCCTGAAGTGAAGCATCGGAATCTAAAACTGGACTCACAGGAGAGGTTCGTATCATAGAGAGTTAGAGTGTCAGTCCTCTTGTACTTAAGTCGTCATTGTGCCTTTTGAATTTAATTCCGATGCAATTTCTGTGTTTCATTGTCAATAAGTAGGTGCAAGGTTTACAGTAAACCTGAAGTGAAGCATCGGACTCTAAAACTGGACTCACAGGAGAGGTTCAAATCATATAAAGAGAGAGTGTCAGTTCTCTTTCACTTATGTCGGCATTGTGCCTTTTGTATTAAATTCGGATGCCATTTCTGAGTTTCATCGACAATAAGAAGGTCCAAGGGATACAGTAAATCTGAAGTGAAGCATCATAATCTAAAACTGGACTTACAGGAGAGGTTCAAATCATAGAAAGTGAGAGTGTCAGTCCTCTTGTACTTAAGTCGGCAATGTGCCTTTTGTATTATATTCAGATGCAATTTCTGTGTTTCATCGTCAATAAGAAGGTGCAGGTTATTCAGTAAACCTGTAGTGAAGCATCGGAATCTAAAACTGGACTCACAGGAGAGGTTCAAATCATAGAAAGTTAGAGTGTCAGTCCTCTTGTAATTAAGACGGCATTGTGTCTTTTGAATATAATTCCGATGCCATTTCTGTGTTTCATCGTCAATAAGAAGGTGCAAGGTATACAGTAAATCTGAAGTGAATCATCGGAGTCTAAAACTGGACTCACAGGAGAGGTTCAAATCACAGAAATTGAGAGTGTCAGTCCTCATTTACTTAAGTCGGCATTGTGCCTTTTGTATTAAATTCGGAGGCAATTTCTGTGTTTCATCGTCAATAAGAAGGTGCAAGGTATACAGTAAACCTGAAGTGAAGCATCGGAATCTAAAACTGGACTCACAGGAGAGGTTCAAATCATATAAAGAGAGAGTGTCAGTTCTCTTTCACTTATGTCGGCATTGTGCCTTCTGTATTAAATTCCAATGCAATTTCTGTATTTCATCGTCAATAAGAAGTTCCAAGGGATACAGTAAACCTGAAGTGAAGCATCGGAATCTAAAACTGGACTCACCGGAGAGGTTCAAATCATAGAAAGAGAGAGTGTCAGTCCTCTTTTACTTAAGTCGGCATTGTGCCTTTTGTATTAAATTCGAATGCAATTTCTGTGTTTCATCGTCAATAAGAAGGTGCAAGGTATACAGTAAACCTGAAGTGAAGCATTGGAATCTAAAACTGGACTCACAGGAGAGGTTCAAATCACAGAAAGTGAGAGTGTCAGTCCTCTTTTACTTAAGTCGGCATTGTGCCTTTTGTATTAAATTCGGATGCAGTTTCTGTGTTTCATCGTCAATAAGAAGGTGCAAGGTATACAGTAAACCTGAAGTGAAGCATCGGAATCTAAAACTGGTCTCACAGGAGAGGTTCAAATAATAGAAAACGAGAGTGTCAGTCCTCTTGGACTTAAGTCGGCATTGTGCCTTTTGTATTAAATTCGGAGGCAATTTCTGTGTTTCATCGTCAATAAGAAGGTGCAAGGTATACAGTAAACATGAAGTGAAGCATCGGAAACTAAAACTGGACTCCCAGGAGGGTTTCAAATCATAGATAGTTAGAGTGTCAGTCCTCTTGTACTTAAGTCGGCATTGTGCCTTTTGAATTTAATTATGATGCAATTTCTGTGTTTCATCGTCAATAAGAAGGTGCATGGTATACAGTAACCCTGAAGTGAAGCATCGGAATCTAAAACTGGACTCACAGGAGAGGTTCAAATCAAAGAGAGTTAGAGTGTCAGTCTCCTTGTACTTAAGTCGGCATTGTGCCTTTTGAATTTAATTCCGATGCAATTTCTGTGTTTCATCGTCACTAAGAAAGTGCAAGGTATACAGTAAACCTGTAGTGAAGCATCGGAATCAAAAACTGGACTCACAGGAGAGGTTCAAATCATAGAAAGAGAGAGTGTCAATCCTCTTTGACATAAGTCGCCACTGTGCCTTTTGTATTAAATTCGGATGCAATTTCTGTATTTCATCGTCAATAAGGACATCCAAGGGATACAGTAAACCTGAAGTGAAGCATCGGTATCTAAAACTGGACTCACAGGAGAGGTTCAAACCATAGAATGTGAGAGTGTCTGTCCTCTTGTACTTAAGTCGGCATTGTGCCTTTTGTACTAAATTCGGATGCAATTTCTGTGTTTCATCGTCAATAAGAAGGTGCAAGGTATACAGTAAACCTGTAGTGAAGCATCGGAATCTAAAACTGGACTCACAGGAGAGGTTCTAATCATAGAAAGTTATATTGTCAGACCTCTTGTATTTAAGTCGGCATTGTGCCTTTTAATTTTAATTCCTGTGCAATTTCTGTGTTTCATCGTTAATAAGAAGGAGCAAGGTATTCAGTAAACCTGAAGTGAAGCATCGGAGTCTAAAACTGGACTCACAGGAGAGGTTCAAATCACAGAAAGCGAGAGTGTCAGTCCTCTTTTACTTATGTCGGGATTGTGCCTTTTGTATTAAATTCGGATGCAATTTCTGTGTTTCATCGTCAATAAGAAGGTCCAAGGGATACAGTAAACATGAGGTGAAGCATCGGAATCTAAAACTGGACTCACAGGAGAGGTTCAAAAATATAGAAAGAGAGAGTGTCAGTCTCCTTGTACTTAAGTCGGCATTGTGCCGATTGTATTAAATTCGGATGCAATTTCTGTGTTTCATCGTCAATAAGAAGGTGCAAGGTTTACAGTAAACATGAAGTGAAGCATCGGAATCTAAAACTGGACTCACAGGAGAGGTTCAAATCATAGAAAGTGAGAGTGTCAGTCCTCTTGTACTTAAGTCGGCATTGTGCCTTTTTTATTAAATTCGGATGCAATTTCTGGGTTTCATCGTCATTTAGAAGGTCCAAGGGATACAGTAAACCTGAAGTGAAGCATCGGAATCTAAAACTGTACTCACAGGTGAGGTTCAAATCATAGAAAGTGAGAGTGTCAGTCCTGTTGTACTTCTGTCGGCATTGTGCTTTTTGTATTAAATTCCGATGCAATATTTGTTTTTCATCGTCAATAAGAAGGTGCAAGGTATACAGTAAACCTGAAGTGACGCATCGGAATCTAAAACTATACTCACAGGAGAGGTTCAAATCAAAGAGAATGGGAGTGTCAGTCCTCTTTTACTTAAGTCGGCACTCTGCCTTTTGTATTAAATTCTGATGCAATTTCTGTGTTTCATCGTCAATAAGAAAGTCCAAGGGATACAGTAAACCTGAAGTGAAGCTTCGGAATCTAAAACTGGGCTCACAGGAGAGGTTCAAATCATAGAGATAGAGAGTGTCAGTCCTCTTGTACTTATGTCGGCATTGTGCCTTTGAATTAAATTCCGATGCAATTTCTGTGTTTCATCGTCAATAAGAAGGTGCAAGGTATACAGTAAACCTGAAGTGACGCATCGGAATCTAAATCTGGACTCACAGGAGAGGTTTAAATCATAGAAAGTTAGAGTGTCCGACCTCTTGTACTTAAGTTGGCATTGTGCCTTTTGCATTAAATCCGGATGCAATATCTGTGTTTCATCGTCAATAAGAAGGTCCAAGGTGTACAGTAAACCTGAAGTGAAGCATCGGAATCTAAAACTGGACTCACAGGAGAGGTTCAAATCACAGAAAGTGAGAGTGTCAGTCCTCTTTTACTTAAGTCGGCATTGTGCCTTTTGTATTAAATTCGGATGCAATTTCTGTGTTTCATCGTCAATAAGAAGTTGCAAGGTATACAGTAAACCTGAAGTGAAGCATCGGAATCTAAAACTGGCCTCACAGGAGAGGTTCAAATAATAGAAAACGAGAGAGTCAGTCCTCTTGGACTTAAGTCGGCATTGTCCCTTTTGTATAAAATTCGGATGCCATTTCTGTGTTTGATCGACAACATGAAGGTCCACGGGATACAGTAAACCTGATGTGATGCATCGGAATCTGAAACTGGACTCACAGGAGAGGTTCAAATCATAGAAAGTGAGAGTGATAGTCCTCTTGTACTTAAGTCGCCATTGTGCCTTTTGTATTATATTCGGATGCAATTTCTGTGTTTCATCGTCAATAAGAAGGTGCAAGGTATACAGTAAACTTGTAGTGAAGCATCGGAATCTAAAACTGGACTCACAGGAGAGGTTCAAATCAAAGAAAGTTAGAGTGTCAGTCCTCTTGTACTTAAGTCGGCATTGTGTCTTTTGAATATAATTCCGTTGCCATTTCTGTGTTTCATCGTCAATAAGAAGGTGCAAGGTATACAGTAAACTTGAAGTGAAGCATCGGAGTCTAAAACTGGACTCACAGGAGAGGTTCAAATCACAGAAAGAGAGAGTGTCAGTCCTCTTTTACTTAAGTCGGCATTGTGCCTTTTGTATTAAATTCGGATGCAATTTCTGTGTTTCGTCGTCAATAAGAAGGTGCAAGGTATACAGTAAACCTGAAGTGAGGCATCGGAATCTATAACTGGAATCACAGGAGTGGTTCAAATAATAGAAAACGACAGTGTCAGTCCTCTTGGACTTAAGTCGGCATTGTGCCTTTTGTATTAAATTCGGATGCCATTTCTGAGTTTCATCGACAATAAGAAGGTCCAAGGGATACAGTAAATCTGAAGTGAAGCATCAGAATCTATAACTGGACTCACAGGAGAGGTTCAAAACATAGAAAGTGAGAGTGTCAGTCCTCTTGTACTTAAGTCGGCATTGTGCCTTTTGAATTATATTCAGATGCAATTTCTGTGTTTCATCGTCAATATGAAGGTGCAGGTATACAGTAAACCTGTAGTGAAGCATCGGAATCTAAAACTGGACTCACAGGGGAGGTTCTAATCATAGAAAGTTAGAGTGTCAGTCCTCTTGTACTTAAGACGGCATTGTGTCTTTTGAATATAATTCCGGTGCCATTTCTTTGTTTCATCGTCAATAAGAAGGTGCAAGGTATACAGTAAATCTGAAGTGAAGCATCGGAGTCTAAAACTGGACTCACAGGAGAGGTTCGAATCACAGAAATTGAGAGTGTCAGTCCTCATTTACTTAAGTCGGCATTGTGCCTTTTGTATTAAATTCGGAGGCAATTTCTGTGTTTCATCGTCAATAAGAAGGTCCAAAGGATACAGTAAACCTGAAGTGAAGCATCCGAATCTAAAACCGGCTTCACAGGAGGGGTTTAAATCATAGAAAGATAGAGTGCCAGGCCTCTTTTACTTAAGTCGGCATTGTGGCTAATGTATTAAGTTCCGATGCAATTTCTGTGTTTCATCGTCAATAAGAAGGTGCAAGGTATACAGTAAACCTGAAGTGAAGCATCGGAATCTAAAACTGGACTCACAGGAGAGGTTCAAATCATATAAAGAGAGAGTGTCAGTTCTCTTTCACTTAAGTCGGCATTGTGCCTTTTGTATTAAATTCGAATGCATTTTCTGTGTTTCATCGTCAATAAGAAGGTGCAAGGTATACAGTAAACCTGAAGTGAAGCATTGGAATCTAAAAGTGGACTCACAGGAGAGGTTCAAATCACAGAAAGTGAGAGTGTCAGTCCTCTTTTACTTAAGTCGGCATTGTGCATTTTGTATTAAATTCGGATGCAATTTCTGTATTTCATCGTCAATAAGAAGGTCCATGGGATACATTGAACCTGAAGTGAATCATCGGAATCTAAAACTGGACTCACAGGAGAGGTTTAAATCATAGAAAGTTAGAGTGTCAGACCTCTTGTACTTAAGTCGGCGTTGTGCCTTTTGCATTAAATCCGGATGCAATTTCTGTGTTTCATCGTCAATAAGAAGGTGCAAGGTATACAGTAAACCTGAAGTGAAGCATCGGAATCTAAAACTGGACTCACAGGAGAGGTTCAAATAATAGAAAACGAGAGTGTCAGTCCTCTTGGACATAAGTCGGCATTGTGCCTTTTGTATTAAATTCGGATGCCATTTCTGTGTTTCATCGACAATATGAAGGTCCACGGGAAACAGTAAACCTGATGTGATGCATCGGAATCTGAAACTGGACTCACCGGAGAGGTTCAAATCATAGGAAGAGAGAGTGTCAGTCCTCTATTACTTAAGTCGGCATCGTGCCATTTGTATTAAATTCGGAGGCAATTTCTGTGTTTCATCGTCAATAAGAAGGTGCAAGGTATACAGTAAACATGAAGTGAAGCATCGGAATCTAAAACTGGACTCACAGGAGGGTTTCGAATCATATATAGTTAGAGTGTCAGTCCTCTTGTACTTAAGTCGGCATTGTGCCTTTTGAATTTAATTCCGATGCAATTTCTGTGTTTCATCGTCAATAATAAGGTGCAAGGTATACAGTAAACCTGAAGTGACGCATCGGAATCTAAAACTGGACTCACAGGAGAGGTTTAAATCATAGAAAGTTAGAGTGTCAGACCTCTTGTACTTAAGTCGGCGTTGTGCCTTTTGCATTAAATCCGGATGCAATTTCTGTGTTTCATCGTCAAAAAGAAGGTCCAAGGTATACAGTAAACCTGAAGTGAAGCATCGGAATCTAAAACTGGACTCACAGGAGAGGTTAAAATCACAGAAAGTGAGAGTGTCAGTCCTCTTTTACTTAAGTCGGCATTGTGCCTTTTGTATGAAATTCGGATGCCATTTCTGTGTTTCATCGACAATATGAAGGTCCACGGGATGCAGTAAACCTGATGTCATGCATCGGAATCTGAAACTGGACTCACCGGAGAGGTTCAAATCATAGGAAGAGAGAGTGTCAGTCCTCTATTACTTAAGTCGGCATTGTGCCATTTGTATTAAATTCGGAGGCAATTTTTGTGTTTCATCGTCAATAAGAAGGTGCAAGGTATACAGTAAATATGAAGTGAAGCATCGGAATCTAAAACTGGACTCACAGGAGGGTTTCGAATGATAGATAGTTAGAGTGTCAGTCCTCTTGTACTTAAGTCGGCATTGTGCCTTTTGAATTTAATTCCGATGCAATTTCTGTGTTTCATCGTCAATAAGAAGGTGCATGGTATACAGTAACCCTGAAGTGAAGCATCGGAATCTAAAACTGGACTCACAGGAGAGGTTCAAATCAAAGAGAATTAGAGTGTCAGTCTCCTTGTACTTAAGTCGGCATTGTGCCTTTTGAATTTAATTCCGATGCAATTTCTGTATTTTATCGTCAATAAGGACATCCAAGGGATGCAGTAAACCTGAAGTGAAGCATCGGAATCTAAAACTGGACTCACAAGAGAGGTTCAAATCATAGAAAGTGAGAGTGTCTGTCCTCTTGTACTTAAGTCGGCATTGAGCCTTTTGCATTAAATCCGGATGCAATTTCTGTGTTTCATCGTCAATAAGAAGGTCCAACGTACACAGTACACCTGAAGTGAAGGATCGGAGTCTAAAACTGGAATCACAAGAGAGGTTCGAATCTCAGAAAGAGAGAGTGTCAGTCCTCTTTTACTTAAGTCGGCATTGTGCCTTTTGTATTAAATTCGGATGCAATTTCTGTGTTTCTTCGTCAATAAGAAGGTGCAAGGTATACAGTAAACCTGAAGTGAAGCATCGGAATCTAAAACTGGACTCACAGGAGAGGTTCAAATAATAGAAAACGAGAGTGTCAGTCCTCTTGGACTTAAGTCGGCATTGTGCCTTTTGTATTAAATTCGGATGCCATTTCTGTGTTTCATCGACAGTATGAAGGTCCACGGGAAACAGTAAACCTGATGTGATGCATCGGAATCTGAAACTGGACTCACCGGAGAGGTTCAAATCATAGGAAGAGAGAGTGTCAGTCCTCTATTACTTAAGTCGGCATCGTGCCATTTGTATTAAATTCGGAGGCAATTTCTGTGTTTCATCGTCAATAAGAAGGTGCAAGGTATACAGTAAACATGAAGTGAAGCATCGGAATCTAAAACTGGACTCACAGGAGGGTTTCGAATCATATATAGTTAGAGTGTCAGTCCTCTTGTACTTAAGTCGGCATTGTGCCTTTTGAATTTAATTCCGATGCAATTTCTGTGTTTCATCGTCAATAATAAGGTGCAAGGTATACAGTAAACCTGAAGTGACGCATCGGAATCTAAAACTGGACTCACAGGAGAGGTTTAAATCATAGAAAGTTAGAGTGTCAGACCTCTTGTACTTAAGTCGGCGTTGTGCCTTTTGCATTAAATCCGGATGCAATTTCTGTGTTTCATCGTCAAAAAGAAGGTCCAAGGTATACAGTAAACCTGAAGTGAAGCATCGGAATCTAAAACTGGACTCACAGGAGAGGTTAAAATCACAGAAAGTGAGAGTGTCAGTCCTCTTTTACTTAAGTCGGCATTGTGCCTTTTGTATGAAATTCGGATGCCATTTCTGTGTTTCATCGACAATATGAAGGTCCACGGGATGCAGTAAACCTGATGTCATGCATCGGAATCTGAAACTGGACTCACCGGAGAGGTTCAAATCATAGGAAGAGAGAGTGTCAGTCCTCTATTACTTAAGTCGGCATTGTGCCATTTGTATTAAATTCGGAGGCAATTTTTGTGTTTCATCGTCAATAAGAAGGTGCAAGGTATACAGTAAATATGAAGTGAAGCATCGGAATCTAAAACTGGACTCACAGGAGGGTTTCGAATGATAGATAGTTAGAGTGTCAGTCCTCTTGTACTTAAGTCGGCATTGTGCCTTTTGAATTTAATTCCGATGCAATTTCTGTGTTTCATCGTCAATAAGAAGGTGCATGGTATACAGTAACCCTGAAGTGAAGCATCGGAATCTAAAACTGGACTCACAGGAGAGGTTCAAATCAAAGAGAATTAGAGTGTCAGTCTCCTTGTACTTAAGTCGGCATTGTGCCTTTTGAATTTAATTCCGATGCAATTTCTGTATTTTATCGTCAATAAGGACATCCAAGGGATGCAGTAAACCTGAAGTGAAGCATCGGAATCTAAAACTGGACTCACAGGAGAGGTGCAAATCATAGAAAGTGAGAGTGTCTGTCCTCTTGTACTTAAGTCGGCATTGAGCCTTTTGTATTAAATTCAGATGCAATTTCTGTGTTTCATCGTCAATAAGAAGGTGCAAGGTATACAGTAAACCTGTAGTGAAGCATCGGAACCTAAAACTGGACTCACAGGGGAGGTTCTAATCATAGAAAGTTATATTGTCAGTCCTCTTGTATTTAAGTCGGCATTGTGCGTTTTAATTTTAATTCCCGTGCAATTTCTTTGTATCATCGTTAATAAGAACGAGCAAGGTATACAGTAAACCTGAAGTGAAGCATCGGAGTCTAAAACTGGACTCACAGGAGAGGTTCAAATCACAGAAAGCGAGAGTGTCAGTCCTCTTTTACTTAAGTCGGCATTGTGCCTTTTGTATTAAATTTGGATGCAATTTCTGTGTTTCATCGTCAATAAGAAGGTCCAAGGGATACAGTAAACATGAAGTGAAGCATCGTAATCTGAAACGTGACTCACAGGATAGGTTCAAATCAGAGAAAATTAGAGTGTCAGTCCTCTTGTACTTAAGTCGTCATTGTGCCTTTTGAATTTAATTCCGATGCAATTTCTGTGTTTCATCGTCAATAAGAAAGTGCAAGGTATACAGTAAACCTTAAGTGATGCATCGGAATCTAAAACTGGACTCACAGGAAAGGTTCAAATCATAGAAAGGGAGAGTGTCAGTCCTCTTGTACTTAAGTTGGCATTGTGCCTCTTGTATTAAATTCGGATGCAATTTCTGTGTATCATCGTCAATAAGAAGGTGCAAGGTATACAGTAAACATGAAGTGAAGCATCGGAATCTAAAACTGGACTCACAGGAGAGGTTCAAATCATAGAAAGTGAGAGTGTCAGTCCTCTTGTACTTAAGTCGGCATTGTGCCTTTTGTATTATATTCAGATGCAATTTCTGTGTTTCATCGTCAATAAGAAGGTGCAAGGTATACAGTAAACCTGAAGTGAAGCATCGGAATCTAAAACTGGACTCACAGGAGAGGTTCAAATCACAGAAAGTGAGAGTGTCAGTCCTCTTTTACTTAAGTCGGCATTGTGCCTTTTGTATTAAATTCGGATGCAATTTCTGTCTTTCATCGTCAATAAGAAGGTCCAAGGGATACAGTAAACCTGAAGTGAAGCATCGGAATCTAAAACTGGAATCACAGGAGAGGTTCAAATCATGGAAAGAGAGAGTGTCAGCCCTCTCGTACTTAAGTCGGCATTGTGCCTTTTGTATTAAATTCGGATGCAATTTCTGAGTTTCATCGTTAATAATCAGGTGCAAGGTATACTATGATCTTGAAGTGTAGCATCGGAATCTAAAACTGGACTCACAGGAGAGGGTCAAATTATAGAAAGAGAGAGTGTCAGTCCGCTTGTACTTAAGTCGGCATTGTGCCTTTTGTATTAAATTCGGATGCAATTTCTGTGTTTCATTGTCAATAAGAAGCTCCAAGGGATACAGTAAACATTAAGTGAAGCATCGGAATCTCAAACTGCACTCACAGGAGAGGTTCAAATTATAGAAAGAGAGAGTGTCAGTCCGCTTGTACTTAAGTCGGCATTGTG